>NC_084864.1:5722176-6357974 GCF_951802175.1 Populus nigra | reverse complement strand
ATTTTGGAAATTCGAGGGCCTTTTTAAAAAGTGGGAAAATATAAAGGTTATTTTCTATTTTGGTTGAGTGCTCTTAGATGGATTGTTGGGCATAATTTAGAAATGACAAAATTTAGGAATATTAACTTGGGAAAATTGCCAATCTTTATTTAAATTACATTAATTACTTGTTCATTATTTTACTTTCCAAGTTCCAATTGTAGATCAAACTTCACTTATCATATCAAACAAGACTCTAATGAATCATGTAATGTGTAGAAAAAAACATTAATTACTTGTATTCAAGTGGTGCATTTACTATAGAATAAAACTTTCTTCCACCCATGCATGTAAATAATAGTGTGACCAATACATACATACATACATATATATATATATATATATATATATATATGATAATTTCATATAATATTATTTGTAGCTCAAACTCAATTAACACTGTATCATTTCTTGTTTGTAATAAAAAAAATATTTATTATTTTATAAATATTCAAGAAATCAAAATGAATAAAAAAAAAGAAGATAGTTTCCATATACAACCAGATGCAAAAATAATTAATAAATAAATGAGTAATAATATAATATTTTTTCACCAAAGATTATGTAGTAATTTAAAACAAAAAAAGAAGAAGAAGATTATGCCACAATTAATAGTACGCGCAAATAGTAACCTTAGAGTTAGTTTACGCTAGATAATCCTAGTAAAAAGCACTTTACATTACAATATCAAATATATATTTGTATTTTCATTGAATTCTTTAAAAAATAAAACAAAATATTATCATCTTTAATTACATAGGATATTGTCATGATAATATGCTTTATGAAATTCGTTTGATTGTGTTTGTTTTTTATTTAAAAAATGTTTTTGAAGATTTTTAATTATTTTTCTTCAAATATTTTTTTTAATGATTTTGAATTGTTTTAATATTAAAAATAATTTTTAAATATATATATATATATATTATTTTAATATATTTCCAAATAAAAAAAAACATTGAAAAGTAGCCACAACCACAATAAAATAAAACACCTTCATCCATCCACCTCCTAATTCTAAAAAATAGGGAAAACGCCAATGACAACACAGATAGCACGCATATGGAAATATAAAGACCCAAAAATGTCCCAAAATCCACCCATTAATAAATACTCAATTCATAATGAATAAACCTCAAAAAAGCCAGACCATCCTTTTCGTGAGTTTTTTTAAAATAGTACAGTAGAAAAAAATATACAGTTTAAAACTTATTTAAAAAAATAATGCACATTAGTGAGTCATATGTGACGTCACTCATGAGTCACATATGTCCAAGTTGATTAAAACAATACTTGTCCTTTTTTTTCCACAAGTGCTTTATCTATTTATTTTGTTTAATTATGATTTTAGTTGAAATTAAATTAAGTTAAAAAATTAAGTGAATCATTAATGTGTTGAATTATGAATTGTTGGGTAGGTTGTTTATATATATATATATATATATATATATATATATATATATATAAAAGAGTTGAAAGGATAAAATATCATACCTCAAATTTTTTATTATTAAAGTTGCTCATAATGCATGCTACTCACAAGTTGCAAATAACATATGAAAATTGCTAAATTATACTGTTTTTCTAAATAAATCCTGATTTTATTTTTTTTTTCTAAAAATTATACAACTACTACCATACTTTTAAACACAATAATAAAAAAAAATTGAGCCAGCCTTGAGAAACTCTCCCCAACTACCTGGAGCATCATGGGAGATGGCTCCTAGCTATCTCATTCTTGTCTTTTATTTATGAAAAAAATTCCTACAACCTACCCTAGTCGCGCTAAAACAAAAAAATCACGGTGAGTAAAAGTAGAAAACCCAACAACTATTGGAATCCATAGTCATTTGAGTCCATATGAACAATTATTCTTCCACACAAACTAAATTTATTGGGAGTAATAGGTAATTGTGCATGCAAATGTTTTATAAATTTAGTTTATAAACATGAATGGTCATAACAAAAACATACCTAAAAAAATATGGTAATGAACAAAAACTTGTGACACCATTAACAGTGTCCACATAATAGATTGCTAAGCTTTTAGTTTCTTTGCTAATTAATATAAATATGTTTTTTTAATTAAAAAAATAGTTTAAGTTATTCGAATAAAAAAAATAAAGTTAAAAAGTTATGTCATAATCCATTTTGACCTCCATTTTCCAACATATTTTTAAGAATGCAAAAATATCAAAAACAAAATGTAGTTTTGATGAAATCTAGTCAATTTATTATATTTTTAGCACTTTCAATTATTTTATTATTGTATTTTAAAAAATAAAAATTAAATAAAAAATATAGTTTTGATGCAATCAAGTCAATTTATTGTATTTTTAGAACTTTCAATTATTTTATTATTGTCTTTTAAAAAATAAAAATTAAATAAATAGGTAAAAAGAAAAAAAGAAAAAAATATGTATTGAAATGATAAGCAAGAGAAAAAGAGGAACCAAGATAATAGAGAATCAAATAATATAATAGGAAATCAAATAAACAAGGAAAATCCAATGATTTAAAATTCTTAGAGATCTTCCAATTAATTTCTAGATTTTATTTTTTAGAGTGATTAACTATAAATAGAGACTTAGAGTAGACATAGGGGAATAAACTCATAGATAAAAAGAGAAAAGTCACGCTAAAAAAAACTAAGAGAGATAAAGAGATACAAAAAGTCTACCCTCAAAAGAACAACTAGCTGCAGACACCCTTTTCTTTTATAACTCTAACAATCATTAAAGAAAAATCTAACATGTCAACTTAATTTACACGTAAACCCCTAGAAATTTTGAAAAATAAAATTAATGGAAAATAAATAAATGATAATTAAAAGGAGTTTAAATAAGTATTAAATGGATAGACGAATTACAAACTCTGTAATTTAAAAGTTTATGAGTGTAAATCCCTGGTCTAAAAAAACACCATTTCTTGTATTGTACATGCCAAGAGCTTTAATGAGAGAAGAGAGAGTGTTTTTCATTCTAACTTTCTGTCTTTCTTCTTTCTTTTCTTATTTCAAGTGTGTTTTAGAGAGAAAATTAAAGGGATTACTAGAGAGGGATCTTGAGAGAAATTTATATTAGAGATTCACTTGGACTAGCAAAAAAAAAAAAAAATTTAGAGAGATAAATGCAATTGAGGAGAAGAAGGGGATTAATAAGAGAATTTCAAAGGAAACTCGTATAATTGTGTGTAAAATAGTGGGTAAGATGTCTATCCATTAATTATTGTTTTGTTTTAATGTTTTATCAAGAAAGGGGAAGAAATCTTCAAGTTATGGGAGTTAAGTTCATGTGGAATTTTAGGGAAATATGAAATTGATTTTAATTTGTTAAATTTTACATTATTTTGATGTTTATGCATGTAGTATGTGATGGAGGCAACAAGTAAATTTGTTGAAAATGTTATTTTATGTTCAAGGAAGTTGTTTTATAGGACTTGGGTTTATATTGTGAAAGTTAAAGAAAATTGATATCTTAATATTAAATGCTTAATTAGATATACATAAATTGTTAATGAGGTAAATTCATGAAGGGAAAATTAAAAGAAAACCATATAAATTCTTAATCATAGGTCGACCATGTTCAAGTGTAAAGGAAATGAAAGAATTGAATGAAATTCTTGAAAAAATATCTATTTGTTTGATATAATTGTGTAGGGATTAGGTTGTAGAATAAATGTTGGATTGAACATATGAATTTATGTCACAAACTTAATTAGGAATCATGGTTTTTATCTTATGGAATTGGAAGAAAATATTGAAATTTCATGTAAAAGTGTTATTTTGGGTATGTATTATGTTTGGCATAGAAATGAAAAAATCAATTAACTCAATTATAACTAGTTTCATCTTATTTTCCTTCAAATATAGATAACAATCAAATATAAACTTTACCTTCTTTTTATAATCTAAATAAGCATCTGGATCATTTTTTTTCTGAAATGTTTAGAATTTTAAGTTTTATGCTACCCAAATTATAATTTAAAACATCATAATCATCAAACTTCCTTTATTGGCTGAAATCCCTATCTGGCTGAAATCTACCACCAAACTCTCTTTGGTTGTGTCTCATATTAGGGATTTTGATGCGTACAGAACTTCCTTCAATGATTAATTAAATCATCTTCCTTATCATCAACAAAGTTTTCAGTTATATTTTCACCTTGAGGAGAAAGTGCTCTTCTAGTCAACATTTTAACTTTTTTCCCTTCACGACTAGGAACGGCATGTCTCCAAATCATCTCAATACTTAATTTATCTGTATTTTCCATCAAAGTGTTTATCATTACCTCCAACCTATCTTGTCTTTTTATAAAATTCTTCACCTTCGATTGCGTCATATTTTTTAAGACATTATGAATACCTGCAAAAAAGGTTAGTAGCAAAGAAATATTTCCTCACACACTTCCTCACGTGTTTACACTCGATTTAATATCACTCTACTTGTATTTCACATAATTCAATCGAGTTTTTCACTCTAATTATCTTACTATGCCCTTTACTTCACTATTCCCTTAATTAGGTTCTTAAAGGTGACTTAGCAACTTATAAAATAATCAATCAAAATAACATAATGATTTTATAATAATAAAGAATTAAGAAATATATAAAACTAATCAAAACGAATCTTGAGGACAAATTTATGAATAACAATGTAAATTTATGCAGAATATAATGATGAAAAGAAGACATAAAAATAAAAACAATGGAATTTATGTTTAAGATTCAAAGAAAACTAACTAATTCAAAAAGTCAATATTCAACTTTAAGAATTTGGTATGTACAAGAAAATAATTAAAATAAAACAAGAAAAATCTATTTGATATGTACAAATTTAAATTTATATGAAACAAGGAAAGATAATCTAAGAAAAGCAAGAATTCAATTCAGCAATACCAATATTTGGTATGTATCTATTTGGAAAAATCAAGAAAATATTCAAGAAATTCTTGGACAACCCTAAAACTCAAGGGCTTGTATTCGGTTATTCCCTAACTTGTCAATTCATGCAATTTTTCCTTCTTTTTTTACCCATACAATTAGATAGAAACAAGATATTTTTCGTGATTTTTTTAAAAAATAGTACAGTAGAAAAACAATTATATAATTTAAACTTATTTAAAAAATTAATGCACATTAGTTAGTTTTATATGATATCACTCGTGAGTCACATATATCTCTAGTTGATTAAAACAATACATGCCCTTTTCTTTCTCTTTTTTTTTTCCTCATAAGTGCTTTATCTATTTATTTTGTATGATTATGATTTTAGTTGAAATTAAATTAAGTTAAAAAATTAAGTGAATCATTAATGTGTTGAATTATGAATTGTTGGGTAGGTTGTTTTTTTTATATATATATTAGAGAGTTGAAAGGATAAAGAAATATCATATGTCATTTGTTTTTATTAGAGTTGCTCATAATACATGCTACTCACAAGTTGCAACTAACATATGAAAATTGATAAATTATACTGTTTTTCTAAATAAATCCTAATCTTATTTTTTTCTTTTCTTTTCTTTTCTATAATGTTACTTTAAAAAGAAAAAAAAAATAAAAACACTTTCCCCCTAACAATAACATCATGCCTCCTATTATTATACCTTGCCTTTCAACGCCCCCCCTCCCCTAAAGCCTTCTCTATCGCACACTGCCTCCTTTTTTTTTCCGAACCTGTAAAATAAAATAAAGTGATGAACGGGGGGGGGGGGGGGGGGGGGGGGGGGGGGGTGGATTGAAAAATATAAATTGAAAAATTTATATACACATGTGTGTATGTATTGTTCATCGTCTATAATAATTGAAACACATGAAATGAAAAACTCTCCCAACAGCAAAGCCATGAAATCCTCATTGCAACACCATTATAATCAAAGCATGAGGTCTAAAACTCTATCCAAAAGACCACCGCAGTAAGCCCAATTTCAAACTTCAAATACATGATTTTTTATTGTCTTAATTAATTAGAAGATATGAAATATATCAATAGATTAATGTATATTTTTCAATGAAACTAGAATTACATTAAAATTCTTTATACAGCTTTAGTTATGACTAAAAAAATAATTAAAAGTTAAAATTAACATATTTGAATCTGCTCATTCCAATTTTTTATAATATTTAAATACTCATCTACAATCCCATCTTAAATTAAATTAATTAAGATTTATACTTCATTATTTAATATTATTTTCAAGTCCAACTTAGTCTATGTATTTTAAAAAAATCAATTGAAAATCTCTTTGAATTTTTTAACTTTAAGACTTGTCACTAGACTAACTACAACCTATAACAGATATCTTGTTGTACCTAAATCATGTCAGATAAGCTCAAATAAAAGTTACTAATTCAAATAGAATCAATTTCAATAAATTGGTACTATAACTTAAAGCCTACAATATATATATATATATATATATATATATATATATATATATATATATATATATATATATATATGTTGTACAAATTGTAAAGACAAACATAAATAAATTGAAAAATTTATATACACATGTGTGTATGTATTGTTCATCGTCTATAATAATTGAAACACATATGAAATGAAAAACTCTCCCAACAGCAAAGCCATGAAATCCTCATTGCAACACCATTATAATCAAAGCATGAGGTCTAAAACTCTATCCAAAAGACCACCGCAGTAAGCCCAATTTCAAACTTCAAATACATGATTTTTTATTGTCTTAATTAATTAGAAGATATGAAATATATCAATAGATTAATGTATATTTTTCAATGAAACTAGAATTACATTAAAATTCTTTATACAGCTTTAGTTATGACTAAAAAAATAATTAAAAGTTAAAATTAACATATTTGAATCTGCTCATTCCAATTTTTTATAATATTTAAATACTCATCTACAATCCCATCTTAAATTAAATTAATTAAGATTTATACTTCATTATTTAATATTATTTTCAAGTCCAACTTAGTCTATGTATTTTAAAAAAATCAATTGAAAATCTCTTTGAATTTTTTAACTTTAAGACTTGTCACTAGACTAACTACAACCTATAACAGATATCTTGTTGTACCTAAATCATGTCAGATAAGCTCAAATAAAAGTTACTAATTCAAATAGAATCAATTTCAATAAATTGGTACTATAACTTAAAGCCTACAATATATATATATATATATATATATATATATATATATATATATATATATGTTGTACAAATTGTAAAGACAAACATAATAAGATTTTGACCCTTCATTATGGGAGAAAGAAAAGTCCTAACTTGATTATGCATCCAACATTTTATTCTTTCACTGTGTTAAAATAGTAAGAAGCTCACATGAAAGTTATAAATTCAAATGAAATAAATTTCAATAAATTGGCACTATAACTTATAACTTAAGCCTGGACTGTTACCATATCTTTTTTTTCTTTTTCTTTTTTATCTTGTATAGACAAGTGCAACAACATGTATAAGAACCGACAATTCATTATAAGAGAGAGAGAAGACTTACCAATATTTTAATGAAATTAGTAATAAGTTTGAATGAAAGTTACAAATTCAAATGAAATAAATTGCAATAAATTAGTATTGTAACTTATAAATTTCAATAAATTGGTATAAATTTCAATAAACTAGTATAAATTTCAATCAATTCCAGCTTTTTGGTCTTGCCCTCCTTTGTTCTTGCACAGTTATAACTAGATATTTCGATCAAGAGGGCATAGAAGTTATGGCTCCCCAAAGCATGTCTAGGTTGGCTTCAATTTATAGTTTTTGCGTGCTAGGCTTGATGGTTATGCCCCATCAAATATATGGCTCGAGCCGCGGCTCTTTGGCCTTAACCAGTGGCATATCAGATCACCCCCCAGCAGATGGTATATGTGCTGCTTTGGTGACAATACATGGGTACAAATGCCAGGAACATGAAGTAAGATGAGTTGAAACAATAATCGGTGTTGGCCAAGTTTGTTAGAACTAGCTTGTAATACAATAAAAGAAAGTGGACTAACATGGCGTTTCCTTTGTGTTTATTTCAGGTGGTAACAGAAGATGGATATATACTTAGCGTGCAAAGAATACCAGGAGGTCGTGTCGGCGTCGCTGGCAATGGTGATACAAAGAGGCAGCCAGTTCTCATACAGCATGGGGTGCTTGTAGTAAGTGTCTATATATTGCTTTTATATGCTTGTGGCATGCATGGTTAATTTGAATTATATGATGCAGGATGGAGTGACATGGCTGCTGAATCAACCGGAACAAAATTTACCTACCATTTTAGCTGATCAAGGGTTTGATGTCTGGATTTCGAACACCAGAGGCACTAGATTTAGCAATCGGCATCTCTCTCTTCAAGTCAATCAACAGGTTTCCTACTCTCTCTCTCTCTCTCTCTCTCTCTCTCTCTAAATGCATGCATGCATATATGCATTTGTTTTTCCACAGTAGTTTGCTTAGTTCTAATAACGCAGGGATATTGGAATTGGTCATGGGATGAACTGGCGAAATTCGATCTTCCAGCAGTCTTTGATTATGTGTACAATGAAACAGGACAGAAGATACATTATGTAGGTCATTCCCAGGTATGATTCATATCTTGACATGAAAAAAGAATATTATTCCAACATCTTAATAACAATAATCCCTTTGGCACCTATTATAATATTAAGAGAATTTATTTCTACAGGGTACTTTGATAGCTATGGCAGCATTATCGGAAGGGTTGCTGGTGGAGAAGATCAAATCTGCAGCCTTGTTGAGCCCTGTTGCTTACTTGAATACCGTGACATCAATACTTGGTGTTGTTTGTAGAGAAGCCATTGTATGTACTTAGGTTCTATTCATTAGTACATGGTTAAATATTCTTTATTTTACTTTTATTTTTTTATGAATGATTAATCATTTAATTAAGGACTCTTATCTAATTAATCCCCCCTGCTTCCAACAGGTTGCTAATTTATTTGGTGACTCTGCATTTGATCCTAAAGGGTAAGAAAGAAGAGCTGAAAACCAGTTCATACAATCACAAATTAACAACCCCTCCCCCTTAATTTTAGATGGAATAACAGATTAAATAACGACTGGTTTCCTTAATCTTCCTTCCTTTACAGACAGCTGCTACCATTTTTTAACATCGCCCGAACTCTATGTGATGCTCCAGGCATCGACTGCTACGGCTTGTTGGCTCCATTAACTGGTATAAATTACAATCTCAGCGCTGTTGGTGCACCTTTCTTCCATATTTACATTTTATTGAAAAAGAACAGGAAGAGTTTCCATAGTCCTCACCACATATACATCTCCTTCGCGATCATAATAAACTAAATGCTTCAATTCATTTCTTCCACTTGAAGGCCCCAACTGCTGCCTCAATGTCTCTACTTTTCATCCGTTTATAAGGAATGAGCCACAACCTACATCAATGATGAACATCCGGCACTGTGGTCAGAGTAAGTGTGTCTACCCTGCAAAACTTTCTTTAATTATCATCGGCATACATCCATTGGCTGTTGTCATCATGTATATCTCTCCATATTCAGTGGATTCGATTTAAAATATATAGGTGTGATATAGCAAGACATGCACAGGTGCAAGGGTCTGGAAATGCAAAAAATGAAACCATGCCATGAACACTATTTGTGTAATTAATTAATTTTGCCAAGTACAGTTTGCTGCTTCAATTCGCTCAAGTGAATACTTTTTTCAGGCATTCACGAGAAGGTCGTGGCAAAATACGACTATGGATCTTCTGAAGCTAATACGGCTCGCTACGGAGAAGCGAAAGCACCTGCTTATAATCTCTCTAATATCCCCAAGAACTTGCCTCTCTTCCTAAGCTACGGAGCGCTAGATACACTGTCTGATGTTCGAGATGTCAACCTCTTACTTGGCATTCTCAAGCCCAATCATGATGTTGACAAGCTCACCATTCAATACATCAACAATTATGCTCATATGGACTTTATTATGGGAGTAAATGCCAAGGATGTTGTGTACAGTCAAGTCTCATCATTTTTCAAAAATCACACTGGTTTTTGAACTGGGCAATTATAAAACAACATATGTTTACGTTCCTTTTAAGTTTTTAGGGGAAAACCATCCCTATTTTTTGGGAAATAAGAGATGGGCCATAGCTTTCAAGGCTTGTTGCAGGTTCCGTGGACGTGGGAATAAGGAACCTTGTGAAAGAATTTCGATTATTTTTATTTTATCACTCATCTGCTGGAAGAGATTTTATATAGATGGATAGATATTAATCGTGCAATTCTAAGATAATGAGTGTTCGAACATCATGTATTCTTAATGTTATGTTCATGTTAATCGCAGGGATTTTTATACAATAATATCCACGAAAATATCATCTTAGGACTATTGTCTACGGAAAAATTAATAAAAGAAGCTGGAGATCAGTTTTTGTATAGACCATTACAGTTTAACACGTTTAAATTGTTAATAAATATACAAAACAAGTGAATCCCTAACCGCAGCTAGTTTTGTTACACGGTGGTAGTCTTGAGGTAATTTCGAAATCATGAGCTCTTGCGCACTCATTGGCTGGTAGTCTGAACTTCTTCTTTGATCTTCAACTGGACAGCCATTTTCATCCTCCTAAACTTCTGTTTAACTGGCTTGCATTCCGGTTCAAAACGGAAAATGGTGGACCACCATGTCAGTGTCTAACCCAGGCATATCCTCATTCATTACAGTTTAACACGTTTAAATTGTTAATAAGTATACAAAACAACTGTAGCCATTTGTGAGGATGACGATTTAAGGCTACGATTTAACTAAATATTATGAACGAAAAGGAGATAAAGTTCTAACTAAATCATAAGACAAGCTCCCCATTTCTTCTATCATATTCGTAGATTTGATTCCTTTTTATTTATAGATTTAATTTGTAATTTTTTTCTGTGAAATTGTTACATTTATTTTTAATATTTTATGTATTCCCAATGTATTTTTGTTATCGTATAGTAAGTAAAAATAGTTAGAAGAAAAATAAAGCCAACAAAAGGGAGAATTACATTTATGGAAAGGTTTTGTTAGTTTAAATTTGGCATCACAGTCAGGTTAATAATCAAGGGTTTTCACCAACAAAAGGGAGGTGGCTGCGGTTATATTGACTGTTTTTTAGAGGTGTTGGAGTTGCAGTTTCTGCCATTCTTATTGTGTTGCTTCTATGAATATTGAGTGTGATGAGAAAGTCCTCTTTTGCCAAGCCTGACTGTTTGAGACGAGTACTTTCATGATTTTAGAAATGTTTTTTTCTTTGTTCTTTTTTCATCTTGTCGGACCTTGGTGAGGGTGTGGATATATATTCTCTCATGAGATGAGACCATTTCAATAATTGTCTATAAGCGTACCGTGAAAATCAGGTGTTTTAATTTATAATTTATAGGTAGTCAAATCACTAATCTTTTTTTTTTTTTTTTACTGTCTCTACAAAAGAGAGGGCATGCCTAGAAATCACTTACCCATAAATAGGCTTAGCTTTTTTGGAATGACCACTCTGTTGCAGTTAATGTGCAAAATATAGGCTTAGCTTTTTTGAATGACCACTCTGTTGCAGTTAATGTGCAAAATATAGGTCAAAAAGTGACCTTAACTTATTGACACTGATTGAATAATTAACAATAAAAAAAGAGATCACACGTGCATTCTATATATACTAGTTATATGACCCGCGCGATGTTATAGGTCAACTTTTTTACATAAAAAATATTAAAAAACGCTAAGATCTAAATATGTTAGGTTTTTTTACAAAGCTATACCGCAGAGTCTCGGGTTTGACTGCAACCCCTGACCTAAGAGTGATATTTATAATATTAATAATAACATTAAACTTGCATGACCCAAGTTTAAATGGGTCTAGCTGTAATACCAGACCCAATAGTCTTGGATGTGGGTCTAACTGCAAGGTCGTGTCATAAAAATGTGATAGTTAAATAGATTAATTAAAAAGAAAAAACAAAGAAAAAGAACCAACAAGAAGAAAAAAACTAACGAAGAAAAAAATCTGAATTAACTGGGTTAACCTGTCAAACTTGAGATTCGTGTCATAAAAGTCTGATAACTAAATAGAAAAAAATTTAATATCAACAAATTAAATAAAAAAATTAATTAAAAAGAAAAAAAGAAGGCATCAACCTTTTCACCGTGGACTGCACTGTACAGTCCACCGTGAAAGGCATAAAAAGAAAAAAAAACAAAAATAAATAAAAATTAGTCGTTTCACCATGGACTGCATACAATATAAAAAGATAAAATCGGAAGAACAAAAATAATGAGAAAAAAGAAAAACAATCTGAATCAACTGAATTAACCCACCAAATCAGGTTAACTTGTCACTCATGGGATTCGTGTCATGAAAGTATGATAGCTAAATAGAAAAAGATTTAAATAAAAACAGGAAAAAAAAAACAGCTCAGCGTTTCACTGTAATTATTATTATTATTATTATTATTATATATAAGTAAAAAAAAGATTAATTAAAAAGGACAAAGCAAAGAGAAAAAAAACCTACAGGGAAAAAAAAATTAATGAAGAAAAAGAAAAAAAATCTAAATCAACTGAGTTAACCTGTCAAACCTGATATTCATATCATGAAAGTCTGATAATTAAACAGAAAAAATTTAATATTAAAAAACTAAATTCAAAAAGACAAAAGGACAAAAAAAACTAAAGGCATCAGCTTTTTCACTGTGGACTACATTGTGCAGTCCATAGTAAAAGGCTTAAAAAGAAAAAAAAAATAAAGACATACGCCACGAGTTATTTTTTTTCCTTGCATAAAAAACATCAAAAAATGCTAAGATTTAAGAGTGTTAGGTCTTTCAATAAAGATATACCCAAAAGTCTTTGGTCTAGCTGCAACGCTTGACCCAAGAGTAATATTTATAATATTAATTATAATATTAAACTTACATGACTCAAGTTTAATTCAGTTTAGTTGCAACAGCGGACCCAAGAGCCTTAGATGTGGGTCTGGCTGAAAGGTCGTGTCATAAAAGTGTGATAATTAAATAAAACAAAATAAAGAAAAAAACCAACATGAAGAAAAAACTAATGAAGAAAAAGAAAAAGAAAATCTGAATTAACTTGGTTAACCCTTCAAACCAGGTTAACTCGTCAAACCTGAGATTCGCATCATGAAATTTTGATAACTAAATAGAAAAAAAAATTTACGGGTTAACCCAGAATTAACTGGGTTAACCTGTCAAGCCCGGGAGAAGTGTCATGAAAGTCTAATAATTAAATAGAAAAAAATTTAACATTAACAAACTACACTAAACAAAAAAAATTAATTAAAAAGAGAAAAAAAAAATTTCGGGTTAACTTGTCAATCCAGGTTAACTCGTCAAACTCGGGATCCATGTCATGAAAGTATGATAACTAAATAAAATAAAATTTAACATTAATAAACTAAATTAAAGAAAAAAAATTCATTAAAGAAAAAAACACAAAGAAAAAAAAAAGCCAAATGGAATAAAAAAAAGAAAAAATAACAGAAAAAAAGAAGAAGAGCAGTTTATAATTATAATATAATATAATATAATAATTATTATTATTATAATATATAAATGAATGAAAATAAAAGGCGCGGGTGTTTTCTCCACGCCTTTTAAAGTATTGTTAATATATATATAGAGAGAGAGATAACATGTGCATGCTGATAAGCATTATTTAAAGCTACATCTTTGGGAGTTCTGTTTACATGAAAAATTAACAAATGTCTGGTAAAGAAAAAAAAGAAAAAAAAAAAGAGGGATGCAATCGCAATATTAAATGATATATATGCGAGAAATAATATTTCACAGAAAAGAAGTTCAAACTTCAAGCTTCTTTTTTTTTTTTTTAATTAAGGAATACTAAAGGTAATTGCTTGAGTTATACTTTATGGTCTTGATTTTACAAGTTACTAATATTAAATATTATGTAACGATCAGCTTCTATTTCTAGTCGTCTCTTCCTTAATGGGACTGACCCTTTTGATCGCATAGTGACATTTAACTTTCCAAGGCAATCAGATTTTTATTTTTATTAATATTAATATTAATGTAAATGTAAATGTCCAGCCAATTTTGTTTAATCATATGAAATTTAAAGTTAATAATTATATAAATTTTCAATTATTTTAAGATTTATAAAACTCGAACTAATAATATTTAAAATATAAATTTAAAATTTAATCAATTAAGCTAAACTAAATTCTAATTAATTTTAGATATGGTTGTTGTTGTACTTAGTATTTTTATATAGATATGAAGGAAAGGCTAATACTTGGTATATTCAGGAATATTCCTAGAAAATACTAATACAGTCTAGGCTCTAATTTTGTCTGCCTGTACCGGAACGCTAGTACATTTCAAATGTCTTTCATTTTAATTTATTTCTTATGTGACACTTATAAATTATAATTAGCATTGATTTTTGTTGAAAAAATGGGAAGATAAACATGCAATACCAAGTCGGGATACAATGTTTTGTGCTACGTATAGTTCTAATCTATGTAACATCATATTCTTATTTTCAATTTATGATGCTGGGTGGAATGGCATGGCTCTTGAATCCACCGGAACAAAACTTACCATTGATTTTAGACAATAAAGGATTTGATATTGGATCGCTAGCACTGAGGCACAAGATTAAAGGCATTTAAGATATGTTGTTTTTTAAAATGTTTTATGTTTAGAAATATATTAAAATGATAATTTTTTTAAAAAATAATTTTTAAATTAACATATCAAAATGATCCAAAAACACTAAAAAATTAATTTAAAGCAAAAAAAATTAAAATTTAATAAAAAAAACCGGTTCAATCATAGCCTGATGCGAACCTCTAGATCACATGGTAAAAGACCCCCCAACAAAGATAATACTTCTATAAGAAAGCTGAAAATCAGGTTTGAAAAGTATGACATAATGAAAACCTGTTCTAAAACACCAATACTATTGGAATTGAATTGAATCGAATGACGACAAAATATCAGTTATACCATGATAAGTCAGATTTGATCTTTGTCTTGACAAAGATAACGCGTTGCACAACATAAAACACAAGTTTATTTCATAAACTCATCGCTACCTACTTTTCAGTAAACAAAACATTTATATAATGCTTCAAACAACCCTAATGGATTCCCATGTATGGGCTAATTTGAGTCCACTTATAAAATTGATCCAAATAAATAATAATAAACCAAAGACTAAGAAGAAAATAATAAAAATTAAAAATTAAAAATTAATATCTTAGATATGCTAGAATCAGATTTGTCACCCCTACGAAGTTCCAAATAGACTAGAAAATCTAATTTGAATATGGAATTAATTTCGAAGTCTTCTTGTCTAATTGTGCTTGGCTTTCTTGTTTTATATGGACACTCAATAAAGAAAATCTCTCTTTTATATATGTCAATTTAGTTTTCTTCCTAGAATGGGAGAATCATTGATTAATCCTCCTAACTTAGAAAACCAGATCTGGCAGCCCCCTAGCATCCTTTGTTAACTAGGAAACTTTTTTCTTTGTAGATAAATATTCTCCTAAATAATAGGGAAAATAATGAACGAAATCACCTTGAATATTTTGTTGATTTAACCTTGTAGAATTAGAAAATCAACTCTAAACAAATTTGATTTAATCCCAACAACTTAATTAACCTAAGCTAACTTTGGACCTCATGTTACCCAAACTCATATTCATTAATAAGGACCAAATTAGATTCAAAATATACTCCAAATAAACTTTCTTTGCTGCTAAAAAATATATCATGCATAACCTATCCTGATGTGGCTAAATTATCCATAAACAAAATTGGGCAGAACTTATTATTCATAAGAACCTTAATTTAAAGCAAATTGATCTATATATGAAAACTCACCATAAAAAACTCAAGGTTGAACTACATATATGTTATGATGTTGCGGTCGCACAAATTAATTACCCTAGCTTCAAGGTTGAACTACATATTTGTTACGATGTTGCGGTCGCACAAATTAATTACCCTAGCTTCAAACACAACACACAAGATAGTATAGAGCAAGTAAGGGGTCGATCCCACGAGGAAGATTCAAGTTAGATTTTTGTGCTAGATGATATGCAATTTGGGGGGGGGGTTTGGATGTTATCTAGGCTAAAGCAAAAGAAAATAGAAAACTATCAAACAAAATTTAATAAAATCAGAAAATTATCAAGAGAACAAACATTGGTTGCAAGCACACATCCACCTACATAAATTAGAACTGATCATGGAAACGAAACATCAATTTATATTCTGAATATTTATCTCTTCTTAACATTGGTTAGTTAACGGATTCGCCGTATAACTAACCCTAACCATCAAACAATCACAGTGTCCACATTAGTAATTTAATTCAATGACAACCTTAAAAGATAAGTTGATTAATCAAGAAAACATAACTGTCTGCAGTCTATGTTTGATTTG
This sequence comes from Populus nigra, assembly GCF_951802175.1. NCBI lineage: Eukaryota > Viridiplantae > Streptophyta > Magnoliopsida > Malpighiales > Salicaceae > Populus > Populus nigra. Next base: position 6,341,508 of record NC_084864.1, on the reverse strand, counting down.
ATTGAATGTTCTCCTTAAGATTAATAACGTAGATTCGCCACAATTATTAAACTCAGTTGCTTTACAAATTCATATACCACAACTCCGGTTTTGATATCAAACTTAGCAATAGATTGTCTACAATAATAATTTAGAGTCTGCTCTAGCAATTAAAATAAACAATCATAGGAAAAATAAGCATAGGAGAACAAACATATTCATCATATAAACTGAAAAGATTTTTCTCTTCTTGGTTGGTTGCCCCCTTTCTCTTCTTTCATTCTTTTTATATCATAAGAAACCCTAGTTTTTATTTTACAAAATAGTCCTCCCTTAAGTCAATAGTTTACATTTAAGTACTTCAATAACTATTTTCCTAAAAAATGAGAAATAGCCTTGCATGAAATCTTCAAGTTTTGACTTAGAGGAGCTAAATTGCTAAAATAAAAATTTGGATATCGGTTTAGATACTTCAGAATGTAATTTGGACTCGTTTCTTCACGAAACCTGTTTGCTGGCAGAATTTAATTGTCATCTTTGAAAAATCATATCTACCTTATATGCATCATTTCTGGCTGAAATTTGGAGCGTTTATAGGAATTTGAGTCAGGAATCCAAAAACATTTAGTTTGCATTAATTGGACTTCTATAGCTCCAGATATACAAGTCGGAATGACCAAAGGTCAACAGTGGCAGATTGCGAGATTTGACTTTAAAGGCTGCAATTTCCATGCTCTTCCTTATTTTATTTTCTTGCCTTAGATGTCCAGAAAGGTATGGATGTTAGCTTTTTAATTCCACTAGAATCATTTCATTTTGACCTTTAGAGCTCACGCTCTGTACAAAACATCGACTGAAGGTCAAAACTGCCAATTATCTCCAATTTACTCTTTTTTGTATCTTTCATCCAAAAGTGCCTTCAAAACATCAAGACATTTTATATATAAAACATAGGCAAAACAATACTTAAATGTGGGTAAAACTATCGAATAATATGGTTGCATCAAATATCCCCACACTTAGCTCTTACTCGTCCTCGAAAAAGGATAGGTAAAATCAAATTGAAATTGAAATTAAATCAAATCACTATGACTAATCTCCTAATCTCCCATCAATATCCAAGAATATATGCATTATAACAAAGAATAAAATCAATAAGGATAAAGAGTAAATTTTCATGAATTTATTTACATGCAAACTTCAAAACTCAATTAATTATCGGGATTTAAATGAAATCTATGTCATGCCAAAGTAATTAGTCCTTTCATTGATATACACTCCAACACTCATGTGTTTAGGGCTTATGTATTTAAATCTCTCATATTCAATTAATGAATATGTTCTACCATAAGCTTGCTCTTTAATCTCATCTCCATTATTAACATATTACAAGCAATGCATGAATCAAAAGGTCTTATTTTCCAGTTGTAATGGGGCTAAGGTTAAGGTAAGGTAAAAGAGAGTAAAAGAAAATGTTCAAACCAAAGAAAGTAAAGCATTCTGAAAAATGATATTTCAAACAAGATATTCCATCAAAGCATATAAATTTTACATCTTTAATCACCAATGCTTAACTTCTTTTGATTTCAAGCTTTTTCAACATAAAATCTTAAGAACATAAAGGAACACTTTTTTCTTTTTTTTGGCAACTTTGCTCATCTTTTCATCAAGCATCACTTCTTCTTCTTTCTTTTCACATAATTTCCAACCATAATTCCATGAAATATCACAAGTATATACGCTACTAATCCTTGGCCAGGGGAAAAGGAAAACATATATAAAGTTAAGGCTTATACATGGATAAAGCAAAGAAGAGATAAACAAGCTCAAAAGAGGCTCACTAAGGATAATATGCTTTAGGTTGGCTTTTTGGTTCAAGTGGTTAAAAATTCCTAATACCTTTATCATCTTCATGTATATATGTAATGCAAATGTAATCTCAACAAGATATGAAGCAAGTTCTAGAGATACATATCATTGAAAGAATGCACAATCAAGGAATATAATGTTGAAGGCTCAAAAGCTTGCATTGGTATAACACTATAAAGTCAACATGACATATTCTCAAAGTCAATCCCTAAACCAATTAAACCTTAAACTTGCATGCACACTTCTTCATTCGATTTATATCTTCATCTATCTCAATTAATTCTCATATATAATACTCACATTCTCATAAACTAATAGGAGTTCAAAAGATCAAACATAGAAATTTGTTTTTTTTGGGAATAACAAAGAAAATCAAAATAAGAAAACCAACATTCTCCCAATACCCCCACACTTAAAATACAACATTGTCCTCAATGTTGAAATAAAAGAAAAGGAATATAGGGGAATGACCAAAATAAAGTAAAATGCAAAAAATAAAAGATAAGGGAAAAAGAAAGCAAATCTGTTTTTTTTCTATGCTGGGTTGCCTTCCAGTAAGCGCTTTTATTTTAAGTCATTGGCTCGACATGTTGCATGCTCATTCTTCATAGATTGGTTCAACTAACTTCAAAGAAGCGGTGAGTTTTACCGTCCAACCTTTATAGAAAGGTTTCAAGCGATGCCCATTGACCTTGAGTACTTTGTTGGTTTTTAAACTTGTAATTTCAACTGCACCATAAGGAAAAATATTAGAAACAACAAAGGGTCCAATCCAATGAGAGCGCAACTTTCCAGGAAAAAGTTTCAAACACGAATGATAAAGAAGGACTTTGTCTCTAACATTAAACTCTTTTCTTGTAATCATTCAGTCATGAAGACTCTTAGTCTTTTCTTTGTAAATCCTTGCATTCTCATAAGCATCATTTTGTATTTCTTCCAACATAATTCCAATCTTTTTTGGCACCAAAAGGATAGGCGCCACCCATTCATTGTCCATGATGGGGTGAATGACTCCTGCATAATGGGGAACAGTTTGCAAAGCTAATGCTGATTCATGCACGTTTTGGGAAACATATATATGCCTCTCCATCTCTTCTATCTTGGTAAAATCATAGCCATAACTTAAAGCTACACTTAATCCATCCTTATTATTAAAATCAGAAACTTGTTGCACACACATATCAACTTGGTCATAACATGTGATAAAATAAACATTACTATAAGGATATGTCATTGCATCATGAAAATTCAATTCAATTTTTTCATCTCCTACCTCCATAGACAAAGTATCCTTACCACAATCAATTTTTGTATTGGTAGTTTTCAAAAATGGTCTCCCAAACAATATAGGAGTGTTGTTTCATGAATCACAAGAATCGTGTTCCATATCAAGAATATAAAAGTCGCATGGAATGACCAAACTATCAATCTTGACTAAGACATCTTCTATCACACCAAGTGGGTAAACAAAACTATGATCTGCAAGTTGTATTACAATGCTAGTTTTGTTCAAAGGCTCAAGACTAAGAGAATCATAAACATGTTTAGACATAACATAATGGATGCACCTAAATCGCACAGGGCCCTTTTGAAACTAACATTATCAATAACACATAGGATAATAAACACACCTAGGTCCTTTTGCTTTAAAGGCATATTGTTTTGAACAACAGCAGATACAACTTCACCCATACTTACCATTTCATGACCTTTCAGTTTGAAAGCTTTTTTTGTAATACACAACTCCTTCAAGAATTTGGCATACATGGGAATTTGCTTGATAACATCAAGCAAAGAAATGTTGAGTTCTACTTTCTTGAAAACCTCTAAGATCTCTTTTTCTTTGTCCTCTTTCTTTGACCTAGAAGAACTCACAGGAAAGGGTGGAACTGTTTTAAAACTAGAATTCATTGAGTGAGGAGTTACCTTTGGAGTGTTGGTCAATGTTTCAGTTTGTGGAGGAGGATGTTCCTTCTTTGTACTCAATTCGGTTTCTATCTCTTCTTCTTCCTCCATCTCAATTTGTTTTGACCTTTTCTCTTCAAATTCTTTCCCACTTCGCAGCATGATCACACTAACATTCTTTATTGGATTCAATGCTTGGGAGGGCAATTTTCCATTTATTTATGCTTCCAATTTCCCTACACTTAAAGCTACTTGCCCCATTTGCTTTTCCAAGTTGTGAATACTTGACCTTATTTCCTGTTGAAAAGACATGACATTTTGTTGCAAGGTCACAGTATTAGAAGCCAAAGTTTTCATCATCTCACAAAGATCATCATTGGATGATGACCCCATAACATTGGAGTTTGTAAATGGAGGGGGTTGTCTTACTTGATAATTTTGTTGGGATTGAAATCCATGGGGATGGAACTGTTGGCCTTGATTGCCTTGTTGAGGTGGGTTCCCATAGCGTAAGCTGGGATCATCTCTCCATCTAGGATTGTATATGTTTGAAAAGGGATCATATTTATGCTAGGGCTATCCGTTGAATGCTCCATCAATTGCATTAGCATGTTCAATGTAATCTTCTTGCATTGTTGGGAACATATCTGAGGTATGACCTTCTAAGGAACATATGCTACAAACTTTCACCTACTATACATTTCTACAAGCCAAATAACGCACAAGAGAAGTAAAATCATTAACTTTATTTTCAAGGTTAGAAATACTTACCTCATTTACTTGTTTGTTTGCGAAGTCTCCACGCGTGCCAAATTGTTTCGAGTTGGCTACCATGTTTGAGATCAATTGGCATGCAACCTCGTGTGTCTTATCTACCAATGCCCTTCCACTTGCAGCATCAATGATACTATGGTCAGTATGCATCAATCCTTCATAGAAATATTGAATGAGCAGCTGATTGGGTATTTGATGATGAGGGCATTGAATGCACAATTGCTCAAATCTTTCCCAATATTCGAAAAGTGTCTCTCCATGCGATTGTAGAATCCCACATATTTCTTTCCTTATGTTGGCAACTCGAGATGCTGGGAAATACTTTTCAAGGAAAATCTTCTTCATGGCATTCCAATTTCCAATGGAACCTGGGAGAATAGAGAAAAACCATGTCTTTGCTGCCCCTTTTAAAGAGAAAGGGAAAGCTTTCAACTTAACCTATTCTTCGTCAACTACATTCGATTTCATGTCAATGCAAACCATATGGAACTCCTTGAGATGAGTATGAGGATCTTCACCTGCAAGACCATTGAATGTTGTTAGCAAATGTATAAAACCAGATTTAAGCTTGAAGTTTACATTATTATCGATGTTGATGCATAATGGTTGATTTTCCACGTTAGGAGTAGCAAGCTCCTTGAGTGTTTGTTGTCGTTCAACAACCATGGTGTTGACGCGAGCTTCCTTTCATAACCTGCGTAAAGTGTTTTCTATTTCGAGATCCACTTGTACTTGAATCTGATTAGTAGAACGGGTTATAGGCATAAATTATCAAGAAAACTCAAAAGAAACCAACCATACAAGAGATTGAAAACAATGCAAATTATATGAAAATCCTACGCTAGAAAACAGAGGAATTTGGCCTCGATAGGGTAGGGCTAGTGGTTACTGTTCAAAACGTCGTTTCCCTTCAAGAAACAAAAGGCTGATACCTAATTCCACCAAAAAATCTGTTTTGAACAGTACTGCTGCCGTAAGTGAATAGTACCGCCGCAAGCAAAAAATTTTGTTTCTCTTTTTTTTTCAGAAAAAGAAATAACAATCACAGGAAATAAAAATAATAGCACAAGAATCAACTAAAATTACTTCCCCGTCAATGGCGCCAAAATTTGTTGTGATGTCGCGGTTGCACAAATTAATTACCCTAGCTTCAAACATAACACCCAAGATAGTATAGAGTAAGCAAGGGGTCGATCCCACGAGGAAGATTCAAGTTAGATTTTTATGCTAGATGATATGCAATTTAGGGGGGGGTTGGATGTTATCTAGGCTAAAGCAAAAGAAAACAGAAAACTATGAAACAAAATTTAATAAAATCAGAAAATTATCAAGAGAACAAACATTGGTTGCAAGCACACATCCACCTACAGAAATCAGAACTGATCATGGAAACGAAACATCAATTTATATTCTGAATATTTATCTCTTCTTAACATTGGTTAGTTAACAGATCTGCCGTATAACTAACCCTAACCATCAAACAACCACAGTGTTCGCACTAGTAATTTAATTCAATGGCAGCCTTAAGAACTAGATAAGTTGATTAATCAAGAAAACATAATTGTCCGTAGTCTATGTTTGATTTGATTGAATGTTCTCCCTAAGATTAATAACGTAGATCCGCCACAATTATTAAACTCAGTTGCTTCACAAGTTCATATACCACTACTTTGGTTTTGATATCAAACTTAGTAATAGATTGTCTACAATAATAACTTAGAGTTCGCTCTAGCAATTAAAATAAACAATCATAGGAAAAATAAGAATAGGAGAACAAACATATTCATCGTATAAACTGAAAAGAAAAGGTAAAATAAATTTCACAATTTCTTGAAATTCAAAGGTTTATGTGTCCTTGCTACTAAGAAAAAGTGTTTAGCCTTGCATGTTTGTTGAACAACTAATCAAAAAGAAGGAAGAATGCATAATTTTGAGTTTTTTAGAAGAGGGGGTGTTTTTCTCCTTTTGGCTGGCTGCCCCCTTCTCTTCTCTCTTTCTTTTATATCCTAGGAAACCCTAGTCTCTATTTTACAAAATAGTCCTCCCTTAAGTAGACAATTTACATTTAAGTACTTCAATAACTATTTTCCTAAAAAGGAAGAAATAGTCTTGCATGAAATTTTTAAGATTTGACTTGGAAGAGCTAAATTGCTGCAATAAAAACTTGGATATCGGTTTAGATGCTTCAAAACGTAATTTAGACTCGTTTCTTTACGAAACCTATTTGTTGATAGAATTCAATTGTCATTTTTGAAAAATCATATCTACCTCATATGACATCATTTTTGGCTGAAAGTTGAAGAGTTTATAGGAATTTGAGTCAGGAATCCAAAAACATTTAGTTTGCATCAATTGGACTTCTGTGGCTCCAGATATACAAGTCGGAATGGCCAAATGTCAATAGTGGCATATTGTGAGATTTGACTTTGAAGGCTGCGATTTCCATGCTCTTCCTCATTTTATTTTCTTGCCTTTGATGTCCAGAAAGGTATGGATGTTAGCTTTTTAATGCCACTAGAATCACTTCATTTTGACCTCTAGATCTCACGCTCTGCACAAAACATCGACTGAAGTTCAAATTTGTTAATTGTCTCCAATTTACTCCTTTTTGCATCTTTCATCCAAAAGTGCTTTCAAAATATAAAACAAAGAATATCAAGGCATTTTATATATAAAACATAGTCAAAACACTAGTTAAATATGGATAAAACTATCGAATAATATCGTTGCATCAATATTAAACCATATCAACAATCAATTTCAAATATATAACTGAATATTTACTGTAAAAAATCAAAACTAAACCTAAACTATATCAAAACCCCAAATAGAACCTTAGGCATCCATTCATGTGAACCGGTTCCCTCACTCTCTTTAACAGCTATGTCATATATTATTATAATTAAAAATTAAGCAATAGTATGTGCGAGTTAAGTCTATTCGAGAAGAAGACTTGTTATTTATTAATTAATGCATAAATATGTTTGAAATTTATAGTACAATTTGGTAGCAAACTAATACCAAAGGTTGAACTCAAGGGATAAGGAAAACGGATAATACAATGGTACAGTACTAGAGTTACGTCAATCAATATCTTGTAGCAGGCACGAAACTTTTCTAATAATAATAATAATAATAAAGTTTTATTTTTTACACGTAAATATATTAAAATACTATTTTTATTTTTTAAAAATTATTTTTTATATAGTACATTAAAACGATAAAAAAAACTTTAAAAAATAATTTTAAATAAAAAAATTTAAATTTTTCCTAACACGGTTTAAACCACGTTCCCAAATAACCCCCACGTGGGTAATTCCCTGGCGTGAATTATATCATTTCTTTTTTGTCACGACCCGATTCTCGGGCACATAATCAGCAACACAAACGTAACACCTTAAGGTGTCTTGCGTGCACTAAGCCTTAGACTTACACATTTGATATCATAAAAACAATAAAATAACGTAACATAAAACAAAATATCCAATACCGAGGAATCCAATAAATAAATTAAAATCCAATTCTTTCATAAATAATCCAAAACGAATTCAAAACATAATTAAAATCATTATGTGGAGTATTTATGAGCAACAAAAAAAAAATTAATGGCCTCAAGGAATAAATGAAACATTCTAACTCAGATAAGCAAGAAGAACACAACCAAAAGATCCTACTACTGAAACTAAACTAAAAACCTGAAAAATATGAATGAAGAGGTGAGTCCAAACACTCATTGAGAGGTAATAATTATAATACATGCTAATATATATTTTTAGATAAGTGAATACGGTTATATAAATCAAGTACCGAATGAAACATGTATATTAAAGGTATCATACTAAATGGTGTACAAAAGAAATATGCATGTCAGAATTACATATCATATTATTGACATTCTACTCATCATTTATATATGTATATAACTGTGGGAGGCCAATCCGCACAGTACAACACCCTACTCGCCAGCTAGGAAATATAGTATCATTTGCACATAGGCTAACTATTCTCTGTTAGCATGGAGTAACTAACTACCCTCCATTAGTCTAGAGTTTTTAACAGTGGTCTAAATGGGGTAACAAAAATCATGAGCTCAAATGAACAAATAGTATGGATATAGGGTTCATGGTTTATCATCAAGATTCATAATGCAAGCATGGTCATATCAGAACAAATATAAAGGATATATGAACCATGTTCAAATCAAACAAGCATATGATGAGTATTTAAGAAGAAAACAAAATAACAATAACAATAACTAATTAGGCTTATATAATCAACAATAGCAATATATATATATATATATATATATTAGAAATTATCTCACTCATTAAAAAAATGGAGAAAAAAGATAAACAAATGCAAAATCAGAGATTACTAATGCTTGCTAGGAGGAACGTCGATATAACCTATAACGGATATGAAAAACACGAAAAACCAACTTATAACAACATAACATAAAAGATTAAAACTCTAAACTTAGAGACCAAATCCTAATAATAAAGCCGAACTGATTCACTCAATCGATTTTGAACATAACACAAACTAATCTAACCTAATAGACTCGATTAACCGCCACTACAGGGTCAACTGGTTAGCTAGATTAACCAACTAGTCGACCATCACATAAACCAACCGGTCGGCTGATTTAGACCAATTAGTCCTCTGGTAGCAATAAGTGAATCGGTCAAATATCTATAGAACCCAAAAATAATAGACATTTTGTTCTTCAATAAAACATAATCAAGACATCAACCTGGTTTGTTTCAGTCCAACTACTCACCCTAAAATATCAATTAGTTTTCTTAATTCATTAGACCATCAAATTAATATAAAAACCCTAACTTCTTCATTAATCCATCCATAAACAACCTAAAAATAAAACAAATAACACAGGAGGTGTAAATCCCGAGATAATCAAGGCTGGATTAAATTAAAGAAAATAAACTAAACTAAAAAAAATGGGGGTAAAACAAATACACTTAAATAAATGGGGCCTAAATGCAAATAAAAATAAATTACAGAGCATAAATAGTACTCTTCTTACCAAAAACAAATTTGCAACTATCGTGAGAAAAGAAGAGAGGGAGTTTTGGTATTTATTTTTATAGATCAAGAGAGAAACACCAAATTTCAAGAACCCATCCATATTAAGGGTTATAGGTAAAAATAAACACCGGTGGGCAAGGGATTAACAAGAAAAATTGAACAAGAAGAGAAGAGGGGAGGGTTGGTTATCATTAGAAAGAAAAAGAGGGATCGAGACCTTGATTTGTACCAGGTAAGATATTCTAAACATGATCTTATGAGTTGTTTTAAAGTCGATTATGAATTGATGCCTGGATGTTAAATTATAGATTTGAGTTCTAAAACTCAAAATATAGTTAAAAATATGAGGAGAGGTCAGATAGTAACAATTCAAAAACGAGACAGTAATAATTGGACAATAACAGTCCAAGTGTTTGTTGATGAGCAATTTTGACTATCTTAAAGGTAGAAGTGGGTTCTCTTTAAATCATAGAACTTGTAGCCTCATGTCTTAGCTTTCCAATGAGACTAATCTTACTTGAATCGAAGTTCTATAACTCCAGATATAGTTAAAAATCTGAGGAGAGGTTAGATAGTAAGAGTTCAAAAACAAGACAGTAACAGTTGGACAGTGATAGTCCAACTATAAAGAAAGGAATGATAACTGAGGTTGGACAAAGAACGACAATAATAATGGGTGAATTGAGAAAAATGTAAAATATTAAAAAATGACTGAAAGAAAGACTTATTGGTTGTTGATATGGTTATTATAAAACATATCCTTGAGTGAGGAAAATTTATGAGATAAACCTGTGATTTGCAGGAGGGACCACAGGCGTGGTGCAGCAGCAGCAGCAGCAGCAAGGGAGCATGAGTAGAGCTTTTATTGCTGGTAGGTGAATCACACCTTTACCTTCTAGTTAAATTCCATGATTAATATATATTACCGATGTTAAATATGAATTACTGAATGTATGTGTACTCAAGGGGAAATATTGTTGTTTGAATTGCTAAGTGATGAAATTATCACTGACAAATAAAATATGAGAAGTGTGATTTAAGGCGTAAACTAGCATACATTTAGTGTATGTTAGGATCCCGGGTAAGGGAATCGCCACGTTTGGACTAATGATTAGTACCTAAAAGTGCATTTTTATCAAGGTTTTATATCATCATTTTGCACTTGAAGTATCAATAACTCCTTAACTAAAGCATGTTTTATAATAACATATCTAATTATATAAGATACCTTTAATTTATGGTAAATGTTCATCTTAAATGTAAGCCTATCACATAAATGAAAGAATTGATTGATGAGTTGAAGTACTGAAATTGAAAGGACAAAGAGATGGCCAAACTTAGAAAAGAGAGGCTGGTGCAGTCCAAACTGGAACACTGTTCGGTAATTAGGTCATATCTAGAGCTGTAGATCTTGGATTTAGGTCCATTTTATATGGATGGAAAGATAAGACATAGGCCTACAACTTTCATGTGGAGCCCAAGATTTAAAAAGGCTGTTTTTAAGTCCAAATTGTAGCAACAACAAAGAAGTCCGAATCTGTCCTGCAGCCCAGACACTGTTCAGTGTTCAGCCCATATCTCAAGTTCTAGAAGTCAAAATGATCTCACATTTTTACCCTGAAAAGATGAGATAATTTCCTAGAACTTTCATGATTTAAGTTTGTTCAAATTATGACGTCATCAATGACGTTTTTGGCAGACAAGAAGATAAGAATTGTCACCAAGTCAAGATGTGGCCACCCACTCATCAATTAGTCAACAAATCAATAGTTCCGAATTTTGGCCTATAAAAGGAGGCATTTGCCATGTATTTAGGCATCTTGGTTTTCAGATCAAGATCATGCTCTTGCTCTCTCTTTATATTTTGTAATGCTTAAGTTTTGCTTATATTAATTTCTTGCTTATGCTTTTCATTTCCTTTCCTTGTTTATTTATGTTTCTTTCTTTCATTATGTGTTGCTAAGTTAATTATGTCAAGGTGAAAAGGGTACACTAATGGTGTAAGAATAAGTATAATATAAACTTAACATGGACCTTAATGTTGGATACTAACATGCTTTATATTTGTTATCTTGTTCACTTTTAATACTTTGCTTGTTAAATTGATAATCTAGATTTATGTTGTATAACACTTTGTACAACAAATACTTGGCACTTTCATAGCCCATACTGTTTGGTATAACCGACACCTGAGCTATGAAAGGAACTTGATTTGTTGTTAACATAAGTTATAATCATGAATGGCTGACAACATTTACAAGTATTAGCATTATTCGAATAAGATAACTAATGTAATCATGTTAACAATTTATAATCTGATTGGAACCTCCTTTATGTGTGATTTCCATTTGAATAATAAGACTTTATACTATACTTGTTTGAAATACCATTAGTGGATCCTCTAACCTTGATATTTGTTGTTATCATTGTTTAATCCTTACGTCAGTCTTCCATCTCAAAGTTCTCATCAATTTCTTCTTCTTCTTCTTCTTCTTCATCTATATTATTATCATTATTAATAGTATTATTGGTATTACTACTACTACTATTACTATTACTATTACTATTACTATTACTATTACTATTACTATTACTATTATTACTACTACTAGTATTATTATTGTTATTGTTATTGTTATTGTTATTGTTATTGTATTATTGTTGTTTATAATTTATACAATTAACCTTCATGTGGTTCGACCCCGGTCTTGCCGGGTTATTTATTACTTCGACACTTCTGCACTTGGGAGAAGACATCAATCTTTTAGTCGTGTCACATGCTCAGTATATTTAGTGATATGGTTGAACGTTTTCTTGAAATTTTTATGGATGATTTTTCTGTTTTTGGTGATTCAGTTGATGATTGTTTGATTAACTTAGAAATGGTTTTGAGCAAGTGTGAAAAGAAGAATCTTGTACTAAATTGGAAAAGGTATCATTTTATGGTAACAAACAGCATTGTACTTGGCCACAATGTTTCATCGAAAGGAATTGAGGTTGGCAAATCTAAAATCGAGTTAATTGCTAACTTGCCAACACCAAAATCTGTTAAAAATGTTAGATCATTCTTAGGACATGCTGATTTTTATAGAAGGTTCATCAAAGATTTTAGTATAATATCTAAGCCCTTGAGTAACCTTCTAACAAAGGATAATATTTTTGAATGGACTGAACATTATGAATAAGCCTTTGTTAAACTTAAAAACTTGCTTACATATGCTCCTATCATTTCAATCTTCTGATTGGTCATTACCTTTTGAAATAATATGTGATGCTAGTGATTATGTCGTAGGTGCTGTCTTGGGGCGAAGAAAAGATAAGAAACCTTATGTGATTTACTATGCAAGTAAAACTTTAAATAATGCTCAAATGAATTACACCACCACTGAAAAAGAATTACTTGCAGTAGTATTTGCATGTGAAAAATTTAGGTCTTATCTTGTTGGCTTACCTGTTGTTGTTTTTAGTGATCATGCAGCATTGAAATATCTTTTTTCTAAGAAAGATTCTAAGGCTAGATTGGTGCGGTGGATTTTGTTACTTCAAGAATTTGATACCACAATTAAAGACAAGAAAGACACCAAAAATGTTGTCGCAGATCATTTGCCAAGATTGACAATAGATTCAAAATCTGACATCACACTAATCGATGACTACTTTCCTGATGAATCTTTACTTTCTGTCTCTACATTGCCTTAGTTTGCTATCATTGTTAATTTTCTTGTTTCAGGACAATTGCCAGCTCATTGGAGTGCCCAAGACAAAAGAAAGTTCTTAAACGAAGTGATGAACTTTTATTGGGATGGCCCTTATTTATTCAAATATTGTCCTGATCAAATATTTCAAAGATGCATTCCTGACAATGAGGTAAGTAGTGTCATTAAATTTTGTCATTCTAAGGCATGTAGGGGCCATTTCTCATCAAGAAAGACAACTGCAAAAATCTTACAAAGTGGATTTTACTGGCCCACCATGTTCAAGGAATCACATGCATTCTGTAAGACTTGTGAAAACTGTCAAAAGTTGGGATCTATTTCAAAACGTCACATGGATGCCTTTAAATCCTATTCTTGTTATTGATATCTTTGACTGTTGAGGTATAGATTTCATGGGTCCATTTCCTCCATCATTTGGTTTCTTGTACATAGTAGTCGCAGTAGATTATGTTTCAAAATGGATAGAGGCAATTCCAAGTCGAAACAATGATCACAAAACAGTGATAAAGTTTTTGAAAGAAAATATGTTGAGTCGATTTGGAATCCCTCGAGCCGTGATAAGTGATGGTGGAACACATTTCTACAACAAGTCATTTGAGTCTTTAATGAAGAAATATGAAATCACAAACAAAGTTGCCACCCCTTATCACCCTCAGACAAATGGACAAGTAGAGCTTGCTAATAGGGAGATCAAACAGATCTTAGAGAAAACAGTGAACCTTAATAGGAAAGACTGGTCTTTAAGACTTAATGATGCACTTTGGGCTTATCGAACTGCTTATAAAACATCATTAGGTATGTCACCTTATAGACTAATCTATGAAAAACCTTGTCACTTGCCTGTAGAACTTGAACATAAAGCTTATTGGGCTATTAAAACTTTCAATTCAAATCTTGATGATGCTAGTCAACTACGAAAATTACAAATAAATAAGCATGAGGAAATAAGAAATGATGCATATTAAAATTCAAGAATTCATAAAGCAAGAATTAAAGAGTTTCATGACAAGAAAATACTGAGAAAAACATTCAATGTTGGTCAAAAAGTTTTGCTTTATAATTCTCGACTCCATTTATTTCCTGAAAAACTAAGATCAAGATGGAGTGGTCCTTTCATTGTGAAACATGTGTATCCATATGGGGCCTGTGATATTGAGAATCCAAAGAATGACAAAGTTTTCAAGGTAAATGGACATCGTTTGAAAGTTTACTTTGACAATTTTTGAGTTGAAAATGACTATTGAATTGAGTGATCCAGTATATAAAGATTGATTCTTTTTCTCACATTGTTTTGTGTTTTGTTTTGCTAGTTTCTCTCACCCCCAGTCAAATGGCGGATAACGGTACTCCATGACTTAAGTTGGTTCTTTCAGTTTCCCATAATAACTGATATTTATGTACATATTTGTGCAATTCTTTGCTCTTTCTCACTTCTTTGAATCTCTTCTCCAATTCTTATTTGAAAATGAACACCATTCTTGAAAAATTGAAAAAGTATTTTCCCGTTCTGCCTCAAAATGCGATTACAAAAATTTACCGTGCTACATGTGCAAGATTGAAATTGTTAATGAATCATGGAATTCCTGAAGATATTCACTGGTTGATTGAAGCAAAGGTTCGATTATCAGGTGAGTCCTCCAATTCTTTCATTTCACACATACCTGGAACATGTAAAAGCACTTTTGCAAAAAAATGTCATGCAAAACAACTAAAAGTCTATCACCGATGTGCCAGATGGACTTGTAATGCAACATGTCGTTCTTTAGGAATGGTATCTATAAACCGTGAAGATAAAATACAATTCATTAAAGATGGCCTGAGTAAGGGGTCTTTAGATAATCTTCTATTGACTCTTGAGACGCATCCTAGTGGAGATGTGCATCGTGCAATTCATGATTTATGGCCACAATTCCATAAAGAACTTGACCGACTTAGTCTTGGGAATCTAACTATAAAAGACCCTGTTTGCTAGTTTTTAAGAAAACTGGATGGGAAGCCTATCCCCGACCCATAAAGGACGTTTAAACCGTTCTTGGACGTAAAACCAAGGGAAGATGTGAGCCACAAACATAACTACATGTATATATACATGCTTTTTCAAAATAAATAGAGAGAAAGAGAGAGAGAGTGAGACTCCAGCTGGCCTACATATAGGTGATATGATTGCATTTTCAATTTCTCATCTATAAAATCTTCTCTTCCTTCCCCTTATTTCTACTCAACCCTTGCATTAGAGAGATATAGAAGCGTGTAGAAATGGCATGTTCCTCAAGTTATCACATAAAAATATTTGTGTTTTCGGTGGATCCAGTCCTGAAAAGGAAATAGTGTTTTTAGAATTAGCAAATCATCTTGGTCAGGTACTAGCTGAGAGAAAGATTCATTTAGTGTATGGGGAAGGCAGCCTTGGGTTAATGGGGGATGTGTCAATAGCTGTATTTTTAAAAGGAAGTCAACTTTTGGGGGTCGTCCCCAAAGCTTTAGCAAAAGGGGACATTATTGGAAAAACAATTGGAGAAGAGCTACAGGTCTCCACAATGTTTGATCGAATGAATGCAATGTTTAACCATGCTGACACCTTCATTGCCTTACCAGGTGGTCTAGGCACATTGGAAGAGATCTTTCATATTTTCTCTTGGGCCCAACTTCACATTCACTATAAACTTATAGGTTTGCTCAATGTTAATGGTTTTTATGATAATTTGTTGTCTTTTCTTAATCATGCTGTGGAACAGAATTTTCTAACATCTTCGGCACGAAAAATCATAATCTTTGCTACTACTACTGAACAATTAATTGACCAACTACAATCTTTCATCCCTGTAATTGATCCCACTATGAGTCGCATAAATTGGTCACCTAAGGACAGCCGCAAAAAGCTTAGATTGGATTTGAGCCTTCGTTTGTAAAAACTTTGTGTCTTTTGGTTTTATTATTGTGTTTTGTTGTTTCTTATATTTTGTTTAAGTGTGTTTCAGGATTGTCAATGCTCGCTGCTTCAAGTGATGTCTTCTATACTCTATCTTTCTACCTTAGGACATTGAGAACAACGTCTCCTTTTGGTTGGGGAGAGAGGGTAGTAGTTGACATTGAAAAAAAACAAAAAAAAAACTAACCAACTAACTGCTTTTGTTTTTAATAAAACCATTTGACAAAACTGTTATTAGGATGGCAGAGTAAGGATGAATTTATTGACTCTTGAGACGCATCTTAGTAAATAGTCTTATCAAGGTCCATCAGAATACTTCTTGAAATATTCAGGTTTACAAACTCTCGCATTATTATCACTTAATTCTGCTCATATACTCATCTAACAAGTATTCTTAAACCTTCATTTTCACACACACTTTAACATATGATTGTGGGTTGCACATTGGATTATTACATTATTTATATTCTTTTGTTAAAGGTAACAACTAAGGGAAAGGGATAGTATATAATTTGCACAATATATATATATATATATATATATATATATATGTATTATTGTTGATAATAAAAACATAGATAAGTTTGGTTTCGTAATCTCCTTAACCTAAGCAATTATGCCTGAAAGGGTGTTTTAACACCTAATACCCTGAAGTCAACTGACTTGGGAGCTATTGGCCCAAAGCTTGTTACATGGGTTAAGGAGAAAAGCTTAAGGGAATCAAACATTGCACTATCTATGTATCAGCATCTGCAACCCGAGTTACTAAGCTCGTAGGGGTGTTTCATCACCCAATGCCCTAAGACCAACCGGTCTGGGAGTCATTAGCCGAAAGCTTGTTACATGAGTTAAAGATACATTGTGTTTTAAGTTATATGTATATATATTAAAAAAAAAAGAGAAAAAGAAAGAAAAAAAAGGAAAAAAAAAGAAAGATAATAATCCCAATCCAAGGAAGTTAACCTTAAACATTAGAACAGAATATTGTTTTCTTCCAATAAAAGCCCCATCATCTATGTTTTCATACATTGAGCACATAACAATAAAGGTTTATTAATATTTTGTTTAAGAGATATTGAGCAGATATATAAAATTTAATGAGAGTTTGTTTATCTGGATAGATTAATGGAAGTTGAACGATGAATGCCTTGCTTTGTGGAATTTGCAAATTGTTTTTTTATTTTAATGCTTTGATTACTAGGAATTAGTAATAAGCTGGTTGGGGGTGTGATTAGTACTTAAAAGTGCATTTTTATCAAGATTTTATATCATTATTTTGCACTTGAAGTATCAATAATTCCTTAACTAAAGCATGTTTTATAATAACAAGTTTGATACTATAAGATACCTTTAATTTATGATAAATGCTCATCTTAAATGTTGGCCTATCACATAAATGAAAGTATTGATTGATGAGTTTAACTACTGAAATTGAAAGGACAAAGAGATGGCCAAACTTATTATTGTTATTGTTATTGTTATTGTTATTATTGTTCCTATTGTTGTTGTATTATAGTTGTTTATAATTTATACAATTAACCTCCCTGTGGTTCGACCCCGATCTTGCCGGGTTATTTATTACTTCGACACTCCTGCACTTAGGAGAAGACATCAATCTTTTGGTCGTGTCAATTAGCATTATTCAAATAAGATAACTAATGTAATCATGTTAACAATTTATAATCCGATTGGAACCTCCTGTGTGTGTGGTTTTCAGTTGAGTAATGAAAAGAGTTTATACTATAATTATTTGAAATACCATTAGTGGATCCTCTAACCTTGACAATTGTTTATCCTTATTTAATCCTTACATCAATATCCCATAAAATTCTCATAAACTCTTTATTTTATTAAATATATATATTATTTGTAATTTATATAGTTCACTTCCCTATGGTTCGACCCTGGTTTTGCTGGGTTATTTATTACTTCGACACTTCTACACTTGGGATAAGACATCAATCTTTTGATTGTGTCATGCCTCTTGATGAGGTGTTGTGTTAGAAAGGTTTTTGGATTTAATTATAAAATTATGATTAATGTTTGGAAGTCAACACCTTGTATTATGGTCACTAGGAACCTATGGTTTGCGAGAGTCTTGGCAAGGGACTCGTTGTGCAAGGGGAAGATGCATCACCCCTAGTGCACCTTACCTAAGGTAAGCTGCATTGTTGTTTGATTGTTTTTCTAGGTCGGGTTTATATTCGTTGGTCTTTTTTAAGGTTCAAGGCAAATCTCTCTTCATGAGAAAGTCTCTACCTTATTGGGTTAAATCCTAACCGTTCTAAAGTCTAAATTTTAGCATCGCATTTATTTATACCTTGTATCTTTAATACCTGATAATGTACTTTATCGTGTAATTTTACACTCTAGAAATATTAAAGTTTACATTTGGACCCTAAAAAAGATTGGAAAAAAGGTTTTTGATATTTTGGTCAAACGCTAATGGATGATCATAAACTGGTTACGATATCTATTTTTTTGGATTTTCAAAACATGAGAAAGATGCAAGTTTTTTTAAAATATGCTTGGAAAAGTTTTAAGATTTGGCCGTATGCATGAAAAAAAAAATTTGTTTTGTTTTTTTTAAAGAAGGGGAAATTAATTTAAAAGATTTTATTTATATATTTTTTAGAAAATATTTTGAAGAAAACCAGGTATTTTAATACCAGATTTGTATTTTACAGTGTAAATATACAACCTGATATAATATAAATTTGGTAGAAAAATATTTGAGAAAATCACAATTTTTATGAAATGATTTTTGAAAAATTTTGGATTTTTTTAAAATACACACACGGGTTGGGTCGCCCCAACTGACTGGGTCGAGCCCAGAAATGGTGGATTAGGCCAATCACGACCCAATAGATTTTTCCTTCTTTTTGGTGTCGAGCCGAGTTCGGCCCATATAGTTGGGTTGGGGCAGAAGTGGCCCGACCCAACATTCACTGCATGAACAGTGGACGTGAATTATAATTCATGTATTGTTCACTCTGTGTGAATAGAGGCAGTGAAGAGGAAGAAGAAAGGGAAAAAAAGAAAGCTATTAGGCGCGGTGACGGTCTGGCCGTGAAGGACGACGTGTGGTGGTGGCTGAGGCTGTGGTAGAGGTGGTGGCCGGTCTTAACCGCTTGTAGAGGAGGAGGAAGAAGTTGCAGAGGAGAGAGAGAGTTGGTGTAACCACCACATGAGGTAGTCGAATGGTTGCTTGTGGTAGAGAGGATGGTGGTCAAGCTGACAATGATAGTAGTGGTGGTTGAAAGACACGACAGAGAAGAAAAAAAAGAGAACTCGTTGAAGGGAGAAGGTTGGTTTTTTTCAATTTT
This sequence comes from Populus nigra, assembly GCF_951802175.1. Classification (NCBI taxonomy): domain Eukaryota; kingdom Viridiplantae; phylum Streptophyta; class Magnoliopsida; order Malpighiales; family Salicaceae; genus Populus; species Populus nigra. The sequence continues at coordinate 6,321,964 of NC_084864.1, read as the reverse complement.
TGGATTGGATTTTCTCCCTACTCAGGCCATGAAATCCACTCCTATTTATTGAGGGGTGGAAAAGGGTAATCTTGTATTTACAGGGGAAATTTTAGCCATTGATTTGGTTGGTAAGAATCTCAACCGTTGGTTCAAAGTAAGCACCATGAATTGTCAAATCTGATAGTTCAAGGATGCCCGAGTTAGCTATTTTTAGCCGGTGTCGGGGTCGTTTTGATGATAATATGCCTAAACGGACAATACTCGGGTATAGAGGGATGTCAAGTGACTATTTTGGTTAATGTGTTGTCAATTTTGGTGGACATATGAGGCACTAAATGCACCTGAAAAGTGGTCTGACACGTCGTCTGGTCCTCTCTCTTAGTTTTTTTTTTAAATGCAAAAAGGGCGTTATTTTGGGTTAAATAAGGGATTTTTGTCAAACTTCAATTGAGTCCTTCATCTTTCGTATTCATTCAATTACACCCCTAATTAACCATAAAACTTTGATTTAGTGCAATTTAGCCCTTGCCGAACTTCAATTTGAACCTTGAAGTTCAACGCTTTTTGCACTTTGGTCCTTAGTCTTAGATTTATGCAATCTAACCCCTAATTGACCATTAAACTTTCAATTTTTTTAATTTCACCCTCGGTTTCAAACAATTAAGCTCCTATAGTTCGACGCCTTTTACAAAGTGATCCTTGACTGCGACAATGTTCAATTGGACCCCTAATTGACCCAAAAACTTTAATTTTCTTACGATTTTACCCCTGATTTCAATCAATTAACTTGGTAAAAATTAAATTTTGTCTCTTAAAATTCCAATCTTCTCAATTAAGCCCAAATTAGACTCCCAAACTTAATTTTTTTACCAATTAAGCCCCTAATAAAATTAATTTGACCCGTTTAAAGTATAATTAAGTCCTTGCACTTAATCAAATCCTTCAATTGGACCCAAAATAACTCTTAAACATAATTAAAATTCAATTTGGCTCATGATTAAATCAAATTATCCTATTAAAAATTTAATTAAAATTCAATTCGGGCATAATGGGGTATAATTAGATCTCGATTTTCTTCCAAAATTATAGCTTGATTTCCTATCATGCTGTCTCCATGTTGCTAGCCCTTATTATTATTATTTTTAAAAAGGTAAGTTTTTGTAATCCAATGAGAATGTATTATATGGAAATTGACTTAGTATGTTGTGTTTGTAGAAAGATTAATAATATTGCTTTTGTTTATATGGTTATTAATCTTAATAACTATAATCATAAAAATGTTTATTATAAATTTTATGTTGTGTGTCTTACATATATTTTTTTTAGGGCCTTAGTTCTTTGTAGGGTATTGTCAAGATATTTAGTTTTGTAAATAAATTTGCATGTATGGAGTTTAAAAAATATCTTTGTTAACAGGATACAATCCTAAGAGATAAAATTTTATTAAAAAATTTCTGTCAACATTATGATCTTTCTTATGGAGAAATAGATTCAAAGTTTGGTTGACATAATTTTCGCAATTGGTTTTTATTTTTTACTTAAAACTTTGAAAAACAAATCATAAGTATGTTTACTTAAAAATAAAATTTAACCTAAATTAAAATTTTATTTCTAAAATTAAATCACTTTTTTATTAGTTAAGGTTTCATTTGATATGGATTTTTTCAATTGATTTAATTTTATTTTTTACTTTTAAGTCATATAAAGTTATAATTATGTTTGGTTAAAAATAAATCTTGATTTAAATAATTTTTTTTTGAAAAATTAAGTTAAAATTTAAAATTTATAACTTTCAAATTATATATTCAAACTCATACTGTATAAATTCTTTTAATTTTTTTTGAAATGAATCATTTTTACCAAACATACTTCTAAGTTTTTAACTTATTAATAATAAAAAATTAAATATCTAATTTTTTAAAACAAAAAAAAAAATAACAGCTTCGAGTTATTTTCTAGATGCAAAATCTAAAACAGGAAAAAACAATCTACATGTGAGCATCTAAAGGCTTTCTTTTGCCTTTAAAAAAAGGAAATATGTGGAGCCAATCAATAGCATATTCTTCTTCTCGCAACACAAACCCCTCTCTCTCTCTCTGTCTCTCTCTCTCTCTTAAAAAAAAGAAAAAAAAGAAAAAGAAGTTACAGGCCCAAGAACACCAAACAGCAAGGTTCAATCACCCGCATTTCTTATTTCTTCCTGTTCCTGTTCCTGTTCCAACAGAAACTCCAGTGTAGTGGTTACAGTAGAAAAATAACCACTATATAACGATGCCGGAAGAGATCAATTCTATTGACTACGTAATGGAGAAGGCCTCAGGTCCTCACTTCTCCGGCCTCCGTCTCGATGGCCTGCTTTCTTCTCCTCCGTCTTCCTCCACTGCGTCTCCCTCTCACCGCTCCGCCTCCGCTTCCGACTCCAATGCTCCCAAACAACCTTTTGTCATTGGTATATTTCACTCACTCGCTCACAAATTTACATTATTTAATTTTAATAAAATACTAATATTGTTTTTTGAATATTTTATTAACTTTGTAGGTGTTTCTGGTGGTACGGCTTCCGGTAAGACTACAGTGTGCGATATGATCATTCAACAGCTTCATGATCACCGTGTTGTTCTTGTTAATCAGGTTTTTTAATTTTTTAATTTTTTGGATTTATTTTTTTTTGTCTCTCATTTTAAAATTTTATTATTATGATTTGTTTTTTAATTTTAGGATTCATTTTATCGTGGCTTGACGGCTGAAGAATCGAAGCGAGTGCATGAGTATAATTTTGATCATCCTGGTAAAATTGAGTTCTTCAAATTTTTTTTTTTTTTTTTTTTTTTTTGTGGTTAGTTGTTTTAGTGTTGTTATTGTTGTTGTCGTTGTAGATGCTTTTGATACGGAGCAGCTTTTAGACTGTGTTCAAAAGATGAGAAGTGGGCATTCTTATCAAGTTCCAATCTATGATTTTAAGAGCCATCGCCGATGTTCGGATAGCTTCAGGCAGGTACTTACTTTAACGAATTTTCAGAAACAATGACTTTTTCTTGTTCTGAGGATTGTTATGATAATTTTGGATACGGGATGGCAAATGGTGACATGTTTGATCAATCATTTTAGCGATTTTAACTTGGTACCCCAGTTGGAAACTCTTCCTTTTATAAAAGGTGGAGGTTGCTGTGTTTCGCTCCGCTATTGGCATGGATGGAGAAAATGTGGCATCACATTTATTTTTTCCTGCTGCAATTCTATGCGGGAAATTACAAGCACAGAGGGTGAATGATTTAGTGATAATATTGTGAGGGTTTGTGAATTTTGACAGCATCACAAGTCAACCTACTGCTGTTAGTGCACTTTCTCGCCATTTAGTTAAATCCTCTATAAACAGCTGCAAAGCTCTACTGTCATGGAAAGTAAGAAGTTGAAATATTTAATACATGGGCATTTGAATTGTTCTTGGCACTATTTACTCCTTTTTTTCTAATTATTTTTCAATCTGTTTGCCTTTCTTTTTCTAGAGAGGGTCATTTTAAATGCAAATTCTTTCTAGTTTCTTTTGAAACATTACTTGGATTTTTTGTCAGGTAAACGCTTCTGATGTGATTATCCTTGAGGGGATTCTGGTTTTCCATGACCAGCGTGTTCGCAACCTGATGAACATGAAAATCTTTGTTGATACAGGTTTGAGTTGTTTACTAGTTATCTATCATGGAAAACATCCCCCCTCAATATTCCATAGGTCTTGGAGATTCTGTAGTGTGTGCTTGTGTGTTCATGCCCTGCTTGAGCTCATTGACACACAATCTGGTAAATTGACAGGCAATTGCTATATTATAAATCTTTTGCCTTTGGGTGACCAAAGATGCAGCACTCTTGACAAGAATAAGTATGGTAATCATTAGTAATCTGCATATTGGATCTACTTGTACATAAATCCTTCAGTTTAACATAAAATGGAAAACCCTTTTGGGCTCAGAATGCCATATGATAGTGTTATTTTAATCATTACTTAATATTGTAATAAAGTCATAGAAGTCTGGTCAGACATGTTGGTTGATGGTCTGCCTAAAGAGTTACTTGACTGTCAAATGAAGGAAGATGCAGTTAAATTTTTTTAGCTATTACTATATTTTTCCTTACTTTGCTTTCTCCCCTTTATTAATGTTGGTGATGTGTTGCTTCTAGATGCTGATGTGAGGCTTGCTCGTAGAATAAGGCGTGACACAGTTGAGAGGGGTAGGGACATAAACTCTGTTCTTGAACAGGTTAGCACTTTAAGCCTATTATATTTTTTGTTTATGCCTATTATATTTTTTGTCCTCAATTAGTGAAATAATGATTAAGGTCAGCCATGGCTTGTAAGTGTGTTTTTCACATAAACATGTTTTGCATGAAGCATTTCATTCCTATTTTAATTTAAAATTATGGCATATTTGCTAAGTATATTAAGCAACTTTAAATTATATTGCTGAATATCCTTTGTTTTTTTGCTTTGTATGTGATTGCTTGCATTAGTGTACACTGTTTCCTGATTGTATGAAAACCGCAATGTAGAAGGAAAGTGGCCTACACTCAAATGGATATAACAGTGTGTTTAGTATTCATCATCCATCTCAAACCAGCAGCACATGCATTGAAGCACTGGGGCTAATGCCTGCCTCTAGTTTAAGTTCAATTATCATGAACTTGCCACCGGAGGACTCAAATTAAAGTCTCTAGATGTCAAAGGAAAGGATTCATTTCATTCTCCTAGTTTTGTACTCTATACTGTCCACTTAGAATGAAATGGCTGTGGAAAATAGGAGTAGGATTTTTACTTCTAAGTGTCTTAATCAAAATCTATTTCAGCAAATGGTGTACTGGAAATTGTTATATCCCATCAATTAGTGACTGAAATGCAAGCGCTCAACTGGTGCTGCTACATGTTTATCCTAGGAAGAAACCCCCATGTTGAGCACATATATAGACAGTAGTGGATCTGAACTTCCATATCAATTCATGTGTGTTTGTCTGTTGGCCGGAGGTAGGAAACTCTTCTGCTGGACCACTAAAGTGACCTTGGATCATTAATTACAACTTTAAAATCATGGATCGGTGATTAGTTAATCCATATTAGAGCAAGGATAATGTCCCATTTTAATATTACTCATGATTTTCAAGGTGCTTATGCTGTGAATTTTTGCTGAAATTGAGAGGGTAATTCTCAGAGATTTAATCTCTTTAAACTCTTTGTGACTGTTATTAATGTCACACACTGAAGCATAACTGTTGATTTTGCAGTATGCTAAATTTGTGAAGCCTGCTTTTGATGATTTTGTGTTGCCTTCAAAGAAGTATGCTGATGTGATCATCCCACGGGGAGGTGACAATCATGTTGCCATTGATTTAATTGTGCAACATATCCACACTAAGCTAGGTCAACATGATCTGTGCAAAATATATCCAAATGTGTATGTCATTCAGTCAACTTTTCAGGTATGTCTTTTGTATTATTTGCCATTTGTTGCTATTGTGCAGTATGTGAAACTGATTTTGGTAGTGTTTTCAGTATTTGCAAGAGAGTGCAAAACCTATTGTGTGAACTGTATTAGTGGTAATATTTTAATGGTTTATGTCTTCAAAACAAACTGATTATATTCAGTGAACTATAGTGACCATTCAATGTTACCATATAAAGTTGAGTCTATAGGTAGTGCCTAAAGAGGCATCAAGTGACGTTGGAGTTGGGGCGTAACAGTTGGAATAAAGCAATAGTTCAGGTGAACAAGAATGTTATGTTAGCATGGCTTTTGGTTTTGGGTGGACATTATGAGCAAATGTTGGGCAAGGCCTAAAATTTGTCATTTTCTTTTATTTATATGTATATCTAAACAAGTACCAAAAGAAAGAAGAAGAAACCAGTGTGGGAATGGGTCAATTGGCAGTATTATGTCAATGGATGAGACTAGTGTGCTTAAAGATCTTCCTTAGCCTCTGCAGATAGATATGCAATTTAGTTGAATTTGAGTCCCGTCCAGCTTTGATTCATCCTTTGTTTGGATTTGCTTCTGTTGATGAGTCATGTTGCAGATAAGAGGTATGCATACACTGATTCGAGACAAGGAGATATCGAAGCATGACTTTGTATTTTATTCAGACCGACTTATCCGTCTGGTATATTTTATCCATTTTTCCAAAATTCCTCTTGTACTCTGTTCTCATTATAGATTGTAATAAATGTTTTCACTGAGTTTTCAGGTTGTGGAACATGGTCTGGGCCATTTGCCATTCACTGAGAAGCAAGTAGTGACACCAACAGGTGTGTTGGAGTAGAATAAATAATGAAGCGTGGGTTCTATAATATGTTTTCTTTGTAACATTTCCTTTTCTTTTTCTTTAATTCATTTTTTACTGCATCACTCATTTTCCTTGTTTTTAGTTTTCTATCTTTATATGTACATATATATAGAGAGGGCGATAATTTTTGCAACTTAATTTGAAATATAAGACTTTAGGTGTTGAGAAGCCCTTGCATTTTCTGTGTTTGAATAGTTGAATGTGAATATTAGATGAATTTACTGGTCAATTCTTCTACACAACATTGAAAATTTGATTTTATTCTATTCTAGGATCGGCTTACACAGGTGTTGACTTTTGCAAGAAATTATGTGGGGTTTCTATTGTTCGAAGGTGAGGTTTAAATCGGTTATTTACTTTGGCAGTTCTAGCATTTGGTTTGTTGGCATCTTGCTTAAGGAATGTGTTGAGTGGCAAGTTGTCATCTTAGGGTGCAAGCAGTAATGAGTTTAGATACATTCTTCAGCTTCCCGACCCTGATGAGCCTCAATACAGATATATTTCTGCTAACCAGTACTTCTTGTCTGTCATTTACAGTGGAGAAAGCATGGAAAATGCATTGCGAGCATGCTGCAAAGGAATAAAAATTGGAAAATTACTCATCCACCGTGATGGAGACAATGGAAAACAGGTAAAATTTTATGATTACCCAATAAGAAATTCCTCACAGTACTTGAGGATCACATTTTAGTTATCTTTTAACATTAGATTAGCTGTTTCCAACTTATGCAGCTTATATATGAGAAGCTCCCCAAGGATATTTCAGAACGGCATGTCCTGCTTCTAGACCCTGTTCTTGCTACAGGTAATAAGTTTCTATTCACTTCAAACTTTGCCATTGTCTGTTTGGTCTTAAAGTCTCAAGTATATGTTCCTATAGCGTTACTCTTTTTTGTTTTAGCTGGTTGATTTGGTAGTGATCTCTTCACTTCTATTTTCTATTTCTTGAGCCTTTTCTTGCCCCCTCACTATTCTGGTTTCTCAATGAATAATGTAGATTCTGCTGAAAATTGTTTTTACTTCATCGGAATCTGATTTCATGTCTGCACAGAGATTTTACTATAATAAGTTTGTTCATGGGAAGAAGCATTTTGCATCAATGTGTAAAATGGTACTTGGAGCCATACATTGGCTTGCTGTTAGTGTAACTTTGACAAATCTGGCCATTTTCCAGCTGAACAATATTTGGCCAGATTTAAGAGAAATCTTTATTTTAAGTGAAGCTTTGACAAATCCAGCAAAAAATTCGGTCTTTGATTTAAAGCAATCTTTATTTTTTGCTGTCTAGTGGTGCTCTATTAGGATGTATGATGGCTTGTATTCATATGTGTGGTATGTCAAATATCTGACCAATTATGTGAGAAGGCATTCATTGTTCATCCATGGAAATTATTCATTGCCTTGTAGATGATTGATTGCTATCTTTGATAATTTTCTTTAAGGTAACTCTGCAAACCAAGCGATAGAACTTCTCATACAGAAAGGAGTTCCAGAATCCCACATCATATTCCTAAACCTAATATCTGTAAGTTACTATCTTTTGATGATGACTTTCTTGAAGGTAAATCTATACTTGTTGCAGTATCTTGCTCGAGTTTAGATTGCTGAAGTCTATTGATATTTTTTCACTCTGGAACTTCAGGCTCCTGAGGGCATCCATTGCGTTTGCAAAAGGTTCCCAACCTTGAAAATCGTCACTTCAGAGATTGATGTTGCCTTAAACGAGGAATTTCGGGTCATACCAGGCATGGGTGAGTTTGGTGACCGGTACTTTGGCACTGATGATTAAACAGAGTAGCTGACAAGCAGGAGGGATACGAGGAACTAGTGGGTGGTCCTGTCAAGTGAGACTAATATCTCAAGATTTTATTAAGAGACTGGCTAGTCTTTAATTTGTCACTTTTTGAGTTATATCATTCATGTTAATACGAGTATTAGTCACGTGATCGGCATTGTTGATAAGATAACCTCTCCTAAATTATTATTATTATTATTATTATTAAGTATATATAAAGCCAAAAGGTGCGGGTAATACACTATTTCCCCACATTTATTAGCAATGTGTTTTTTTTTTCACTTTTTTTTTATTATTATTACTTTTTCACTTTTTTTTCTCTTTTGGTTTTTGATTTTTTTTAAAATTTATTTCTTATATGACGTGTTCATAGAGATTTATAGTTGGTAATTTATTTTAATTTATTTTTTATATGATTATCATAATATTAAAAAAAAAATTTAGCATTGGGTTGGTATAAAAAAAATATCAAAGCATTCTGGTGTGATTTATTTTTAAAAAATATTAGTTAAATAAAATCATTTAAAAAAACTAGGTTATTAAAAAACTAAGAGAGTTTAATTTTTTTAAAAAAATTATTTAATTTTATTTTTCAGTATTTGGTTGAATGAGAATTGAGTTTTATAATTTGTTTTTTTGTTTTATTTTCTATTAGGTTATCATAGTCGTAGGAAAAATCTATATTGACTTGACACTCGATTTTGTGATCGTTTATTTTTGTTATCATGTAGTTAAATAAATTATTTTTGTTATCATATAGTTAAATAAACAATAGTTTAGAAAAAATAAGTTGTTAATTTCAATGAAATTTATTACCTGGTTTGCGGGTTTGAGATATTGACCCGGATTACTTGACTAACGGGTTTATCCATCAAACCTGATATATTTATTTTTATTTTTATTTATTTTTTCAATATGGGATTGTTTGATAAATAAAATTCATGATTTATGTTTATTTTTATTTTTTATAGAGTTATTACGATATTAAATAAATATCCTTTTTAGAGTTGATGCTTGATTTTGTAAGTATCTAATGTTATCATAAAAATAATATACAAAAATAACAAACTTATTAATGTCCATGACCCAAGTTATAAGGTAAGGTTGATATGATTTGACATCGTCTCAATATTAAAAAAAAATTATTGTTTTAAGGTTTTTTTAAAAACTATGTTATTTTTTTACTGGTCATCTAAATTATCTTTGGACCTATTAAATTAAATGATTCACTTTAAATTAATTTTCATACGGTTTAATTCAAAAGGCAAAGAAACTGGTTGACATGTTTCAAGATTGAACTGCTTGATTGAGTTTAATGATACTGTCAAAAAAAATCTTCATACTCTTAACATTTCTTTTAAGTTTAGAAAAAGAATAGTCTAACCCTTAGCGGATTGCAAACGAATGTACTAGTAGTATAAACCATAGTTATCAAACTCATCTCGGGGGTTGACCCGACCAAGGGGTTAACTCGTGGGTTACACGATTAACCCAGAAAAATGAAAAAAATAGTATTTAAAGTTTTAATATTTCATATGAAAAAAATTAAGAAATAATTCATGTAAATATAAGTTATATATGTTGTAAATAATAAAGTTTAAAAGAATATTTCAAAAAGTTTTTTATGCCACATTGAAAAAATATAATTTTTTTCTTGTGAACATAGAGTATATATATTAAAGGACTTCAAATCTCATATTAAAAAAATAATTTTTTTCTTGAGAACATAGAGTATATATACTAAAGGGTTTCAATTCTTACATTGACAAAAAATAAAAGCATTCTTTTAGTATTTATATAGTAAACTTTGAAAGTAAAGGGTTAATTAGTAGAGGGGTTTAGGAGAAATACCACATTTGGGAACCCTTTAGAATACTAAAATACTAAAAGAGGGGTCTAGGAATATGAATGGTGAAAAATAAGAATTATGAATTATCAAAATGAATTGATAAGTGTATGAATGATGAATAGTATAAACTAAAAGTATAGGGTTAATTAATACAAAGTGAGGCCATCATTGAATATGGTTGACTTAAATTATGAATTATGGATATGGAATTGGGATTGAGGGATACAATTATTTATATTGATTAAATGAGTACTTAAAGTTGAAATAGAATCATGAATGTATAAATGAAATAAAGTATAGATGTGAAGATTAAAATAAGTAAATAAACATAATTTTTGTAAAGCATGTACTGTGAGGACAAAAATATATTAATAAATATAAATGACATTGAAAATGAGTTTTGAGTACAGAAATAAATCAAATGAACCTAAGAATATGACTAAAATATGAGATAAGTGAATAATGAGTTTAATGAATCTAGAAATATAATTAAAGCATGAACCATGAGCATCGATTCAAATGAATAAATCTAAACTCATTAATAAGTTAAAATTCAAAGATTAGGTAAATATTGGTCAATTTTAGTATGAAGTATGATCATTGGATAAAATAAATGAATGTTAGTATGCTTTGATAAATATTATGAACAAATATGAGAAATTTATGATTTTAAATAAGTTTCTTACAATGAAGAATGGTAAGGATATATTATATTTGTAATCTAAAAAAGTTTATGTTAATACATGTATCAATAAGACTAATGTGGTGGGATAAGATTTGGAGATTCCACTAGAGGATACTGTGGTAGAAAAAGAATATGAAATCTTATGTAAACAAAGAATAGTGGAAATACATATGTAAAAGGATTGCCAATATTTAAAACTATCCCTATAGTCATATTTATATTTTGTCAATAATTATTTACATATTATTTACATGTATAGATATTACTAAGAAAATTTTGTTTAAATAAATGAATGCACAAATGCATATTGTGTATGCTATCTATTATAGAGTTTTGTAGGTACGTACATCCTTTTGACACTTCAATAATGACACCAAATGTTTATTTGTTTATTGTTTATTGTTTATTTTTGTATTAGGTAGACCTTTGTATAAGTAATTGATGATATGATGTGGATACAATTTGATTATATCAAAGTATTGTAAAAATCTTTTGTAAAATGAATATCATAGGGTTGCATCATAAATAAAAAGGAAAAATACTTTTTGGATAAGAATAAAAAAAATATCTCAGTCTTCATGTTTGTTTAAGATAATTATCAAAATAATTGTGTAAAAAATTCGGGGTGTTATAATTGTCAGAACTTATGATTATGATTTAGTAGATTAATTGAATTTGTAATAAATGTAACAAATGAATATTATTTATTATGATGGTATGGATTGAAGGTAGAATATAAATTGGAGGAATAATAATATTGGCTATTGTCTCAAATGGTCAATAATACTCATCAATTGTTTATTTAACTGGTAAAACAATTGATTAACCGATTGATTGATTGTATCAAAATAAACTTATCAACCGTTACAAGTGATAATGGGCTATTATTATTGTTATTCAAGGAGTATTTCTAATTAAAAGCAAGGCACTTGTCTTTCTTTTACCTCAATTTTTTTTTAAGCATCACATGTTTCATGAGCATCCCAAAAAGTGACTGGTTTAGGTAAATGAGTACTTTTTAAGTTTTGTTTATCTCCATGAAAAGTATTTAGTGCTTCTTCAATCTCTTACCAATTGAAACAAAGATTAGTGGATCTCATTAATTTTAATATAATATGAAGTTATGTTTTATTTCATTGCTTTAACTTTTTCCACATCTGTGGGCTTAAAGCTGATTAGGCCTTTGTCCTCTAGCATATCCCACGCTTAGCTCTGGAGATTAGAATCCTAAATCACACACACCTGTTTAACAAATATGCTAAGTCTACACGATGATGACAGTGAAGCTTTGATTATAAAATCTACAAAGAGGAAAGGTAAATCCACCACACACGAATCAGTGGAGAGCCAACTCATAAAAGTTGCTTAAGGTAAAAAAGAAAAGAAAAGAAAAGAAGAAGGCCTTATCAATGGTTTTCCACTTTCTAGGGTTAAGGCGTGGCATCAACTCTGCAGTTGGTTGTGGTTGTATTAAACTAATGTATCCCAATTTTTTTTAATTAGCTCTGTGAGATTAGCACAATCTGAATAGGACAGATGCAATACCTTGTAATTAGTTCATATTTTATTACAAATGTTTTTCTTGGGTTGGCAAGCTCATGGTTCTAGACCACCAGCCACTTGTTGTGCTTTGCTCTCTTCAAAAGTATCCCAAATATCATGACTTCATATGCATGGAAACAGTTGAGTATGGACAGCTCATAGGATATTTCACGGACTAGATTAGGTTTTATTTGGCAGATTGCAACTTCTCAGCTCTTTTTCAGGTTTTTTTTTTATCCCCTCACTTTGTTGGCTTATTAATTCCAAACCCCACCAGATGTGATGCTTAGATTCCTATGAAATAGCGACGCTCCAGGACTTTAGTTACCTCTAATTTGGCCACCATGTGAGGAAACTATATCTTGGTGAAATCCACAAGCCATAGCTGATATGATGCAGTCAAGAGAACCAAATAAACTCTTCAAATAAATGTTGTTAATAACTTTGGATCCTTATGGTTTTGTTTGGCGGATTTTGTATCCTCTCGGATATGACAAAATATTGGACTGAAATAGGTGGCACTAATTCTTGTAACCACAATTTTTGTCCAATGGATCATTTCATTTCACTAAGCCCTTTCCCAGTTAATTTGCTCAAAATCTTGTGGATCTCTTTTCATTTTTTAGCAGAAAAAAAATGATAAATTGCACCTTGTCATAAAATATTTTCTTGAAAATGTTTATACATTAACAATTATACTAAAAACTTTTAGCTGCTGTCGATGTTTATAGAATATTTTTGGTTATCAATCTCTTTTTCATCCTCCAATGTTATACGATTATATTTTTTTTGGTCATCAAACTTTCATAATTACAATTTCATCCTCCAAGATTACATGATCGTAGTTTTATAGGTTGATGTGTTTTTTGATTTGTATTTTCTCATGTACACAACATGTTTAAATATTTTTGGATTATGAAATGAAGACTAATTTTGCAAAATAAAAATTAATTGATAATTAAAAATAGAAATTAAAAGAATATGGACCAAGTTTAAGAAGCAAAACAAAAGAGACCTGTTTTTTATATTGGCATAAAAATTTTAATTTGCTCTCTGTACTTTTCATTTTATCTGTTGTTCGGTCCTTGTAATTTTAGCATCTCACATCTCGGTTTAAAATTTTATTTTTCTTACATTTCAATCCATGAGAAGAGAGAGAAAGTCATCAAAAAATATTAAGAAGAGAGAAGGTTATCAGTTGTTGATATTCTAACCATAAAAAATGATGATCTTGCTGTTAATGGATTGGAATTTGCGATGGAAGTATCGTGACGTGCACAACATCGAATGACTAAGTTGCCTCCTGGATTGAAGGGGCTTTTTGTTTAATCATAAAGTTATGATTAGAGAGAGTCGCCACCTAGTATCATGGTCACTAAAAAACTTATGGTCTGCGAGAGTCTGAGTAAGAGGACTATTTATGCATGGAGAATACACATCACCCTTAATGCACCCTACCTATGGTAAGTTATATTGCTGATTGATTGTTATTCCAAGTCATGTTTCTACTTATTTGTAACGACCTTTAATTTATTTTCTTCTTTAAGGCTAACATCGATTCAGAAAATGTAGCACTAAAATGTAAGGATAATTGTATTAGTTCACTATACGAACTGATCATCATGGAAAGACTGTATAATTTCTAAACTTATTCTTTATTTATTTAAAATTTCAATAGCATTTTCTCTATACGAAACACTACCAAAACACATTTTTGTTCATCTATTGAATCTTGTATAAAATAAATATATTTCCTTAAAATTATTCAAAGTGACCTCAAGCTCACCTCTCATCACCATAAATGCTTAAATCCCAATCTTTTCATAATATACATTCCATATAATTTATTCAATACATAAGCATTACATAATCAGTAATAGAGAAACATCAAAAGAATACTTTTAAGGATTAACTTACTTAAAGGATTACATTAATTAGTGTTCACATTCAAAAGTTTACATGCCAAAAATCTTCATTTTTCCTAGACTATATATATTTTGAATCTATTCCTCATTATTAATCACCATGTACAATCCTTATGTCTACTAGTTATCCTACGTTTCTTTTGAACAGAAAAAATAATTGTCATTTCAGAAAATATTAAACTTAATTTATATGACTATGTTTTAGTCCAATAACATATGTTACCAATCTTAATTGATTTGCCTCAAAGGTAAATCAACTTTGAATTGCACCATCCTTCCCCATCCCTGAAGGAAATTCAACTCTTGAATTTACCATCCTGTCCCGAAAGCAATTAAACTCTTGAATTTACTATCCCGCCCTAAAGGCAATTGAACTCTTGAATTTTCTATCCTACCCCGAAAGCAATTTAATATAAAATTTTGTCATGCCCTAAATGCAATTGGACTCTCAAATTTATTATCCTATCCTAAAGGCAATTCGATCTTGAATTTATTATCCTGCCTCAAAAACCATTTAATCTTGAATTTACCATCTTGCCTCGAAGGCAATATAAATTCTTTCAATGTCAATAATTTAAATTCTTTCAATTTAAATACGTAACAATAACCTTTCATCAATTTAAAAAATAAATTATTCAAGAAGTAGGGACGAGCCCTTACATGGAGCTCTTAAAACGTGCTCCCAAGAGGATTGGATCCACTCCAAACGAACCTCCTAATAACACCAGTATTTCACTAGTTAAATTTTTAATTTTCATTGCGAGAGTCTAAATAAAGAAACTAATTGTACAAGAAAAATATGCATCACTCTATTGCACCTTATCTATAGTAAGCTGCATTGTTGATTGATTGTTATTTTAATTCGTGTTTTTATTTGTTGATCTCATCTAAGGTTTAAGATAGATCTCTCTTCATGAGAAAATCTCTACATTATGTTCTATTTTGTATCTTTAATATATGAAGATATACTTTATAATGTAATTTTATATCCTTAAATAATAAAGTCTACAACTAATTTCTTATGTTTATTGCTATTAATTCATTTAATTCAATATCGGGAGTATGCATTACGCTGTAAAATTCATACCTTTAATTATACAAATTAATTTTTGTTGTATTTTTTAAATTTTAGCCAAATCCTAATAATCATAAACAGGTTATGACATTGATTTTAGTATTTTTAAAACATGATAAAAATGCATTTTTATTTTTATTTTTAGAAAATATGTATGAAAAACTTTTAGAATTTGGTCATATTCACGAAAACATAACATATTTTTGTATTTTTGAAATGAGTAAAAACAAATTTTGAATTTTTTGGATTTTTCAATATTTTGGAGAAAAATCAAGTATTTTTAATATTGAGTCTGTATCTTACAGTGTAATTCTACAACCCAATATTATATGAAATTATTGATGAAAAACATATTTTAATATTTTTTTGAAATAAGGGAATTTTTTTATTTTTTTTAAATTTCAAAGAAAAATCATATATTTTTTTCTATTAGTAGGTCAATATCTTACAGTGTAAGTTGATAGCCTAATATTAGGTAAAATTATTAAAAAAACATGTGAGGGACCAACAAATAATTTAAAATGGTCCCTGAATTATTTCAAAAAAAATTGAACTTGTTTAGGGCATGTGTGGTTAGATACTAAAATAAAAATAATCTAAAGTTAATGGGAAAGGTAGTAAGGCGTGTTTGTCAAACACACTCTTAGCTTAAAATTAGAGACATTGAAAATGTTTTAAGGTAATGTTTGACAAACATGCTTTAAGGACCAAAACAAGATAGTTTTTCTTAAGTATAAATAGCACGAGCCAAACACACCCTTAGGTCTGGGTTGGGTGTGGCCCATCCAGAAGGGTTGAACTTATTGGTCTCAAGTGACAACATCTTTTTGGGAAGACCTTGGACTCACTCAGCTAAGAATGTTGCATCTTTATTACATCAAAGGCTGAAATATATTGCAAATGGTAGATTGTAAGGAAACTATAACAATGATGAGGAATGTTGTTGAACCATATATCAAGACCAAGGTGGTTAAAGATAAAGATTTGCATGCCTTTGAAACTGTCAATGTAGATTTGATTCCGGAGCATACAATCAAAAGATGACCAAAGTTATCTTATGTTGTTAAAATGGATGTTAAATTTATGATCGAGTTCGACATACCACCCACCTTGGTTATGGAAAGTGGAGTGAATAACATGTAAGTGAAAAATGTTGGTCAACGTTTTGGTTTGGGATATAGCCTAGTTCGAAAGGATTATTTGAGAATGACAAAAATAAAAAAGAAAGAGAAGATTGGCTTGTACTGAAGAAAAGGAGTCTTATGATAAGAGAATGGATATACCTTGTATCAGCTTCAATTTTCCATACCCTGCTTATATGATATAGAGCTCTGCCAATCATAGCTTGATGGTTGTTATTATATGAAAAGTATACCAAGGGTAAGTGATCCTTCCACTGACCTCCAAACTTTAGGATACAAAATCTTAACAAATTTTCAAATATCGGATCATTCTTTCTAATTGTCTATTAGTTTATAGATGGAAAACAGTGTTTAAGTCCAGTTTAGTACCTATAGCATGTTGAATACTTGGCCACAATCTAGAAGTGAATTAAGGATCCCTATCTGACACTATAGAAACTAGGACTCCATGTAATGTAAGCACTTCACTCATATACAATTTCCCTAGTTTATCAACTGCATCAGTCATCTTTATTGGTAGAAATAAGACAAACATAAAATCCTCTTCTTACTCCTTGGTAGCCTATACATAAAATCCATGGTAATATTCTTCTATTTCCATACTGGAATTGAAAGGGGTTGTAATCTCTCCACATGCTTTTGATGTTCTATCTTAATTTGCTGATGTATAGCACATTTAGCCACATATTCTGTAATTTTCCTCTTCATTTTAGACTATCAATAATAATCCTTTAAGTCCTAATACATCTTACTGCTCCCCAGATACATTCCAAGCTTAGATTTTTTAGCTTCCTTTAGGACTTCATGCTTTAAGGTCTTATAATCGGGTAAATATATCTTTCTTTTTTTTCCAAAAGCTACAGTCCCATTTTATTTCATTTGAAAGGGAGATTCCTGACCTCTTTCCAGTTGATCTTTAATTTCCATTACTTATGCATCTCTTCCTTAGGCTTACCAAATCTTTTCCCACTAATTTGGTTGTGCCATTAGTCAAGCCAGTAAAGATCCTTTAAGTCTCATATTAAGGATTGTTTTCATCTTTGCTAATTTTAATACTTCCCTTCAATTTCCAATCGAAATCCCCTTTAACTACAACTTTATTCTTTTGACTTAATGGATCTGCAACAACATTTGCTTTTATTGGGTGATAATCAATTTAAAGAATGTTTTATTTTTTCAATGTGAGATTTGAAACCTATTAATATATTACTTTATATTCACAAGAAAAAAGTTGTATTTTTTCAACGTGTGATAAAAAACCTTTTTGGTTTAAATACTTCAATATAATAGGATAAGATAATATCTTTTTAATGTGGAATAAAACATAACCTTTTGAAATAGTATTTTAGCTTGTATCCATATAGATTGTTTCTTAATTATTTCATATGAAATATTTAAATCTCAATTTGTTTTTAAAATTTTTCTGGGATGACCCAAGTTGATTCACACTAGGCTAGACCCAAAAAAATATTAGACTCGCATCTAGATCTGGCAACCACACGAGATCCAAGCGTCTTGAATCTAACAACTATATTTGACAGAGTTTTGAAACCCGACCCGATCTAATGATATGAGTCACAGGTTAGATGGGTTGACCCGGGTCAACCCAAAAAAAAAACCAATGCAACACCTATAGAAAACACCTAACTAGTTACAATGCACCACTTATGCTCCCTTTGTTGTGCATTAAATGGATTGAAATCTGCTTGTATTTCTTTAACTCTTTTTTTTTGTTTCAACATTTCCTTTAAGATTCAAAAACATTTGATGTCGAACATCAGGAGGACATTTGAGATATTGTTCAATTTCTCCTTTAGCTCCAGCTAAATATTACTTAAATCGATTAGTGCCACCACCCGCAAATACTTTAGCACAATATAAACATACTAATTTAGTTTTTTTACATCCAACACTAAGTTTAAGAGCTTCTCTACAATGACCCCATGTCAAATCTGTTCTTCCTCTACTACCACTTGACATGGAAATTGAAGGTTGAGATAATTGGGCCGTTAAAGGATCATTACTTGGAATACTACCATCATGTGAAGATATTTTAAGGACCTATATCAAACGAGAGAAAAAAAAGCTCATGATATGAAAAATAAAGTTAGAGAACAAGGGGCACTATGGGAAGAAACAGAAAACAAAAAAAATCTAATCAATTAACAAAATTAGCAGAACAATTAGCCAAATCATTTGTTTAGCTAGAATATTCAGACTTCAATTCTGGTTTCTCATTTTGCACGTAGCTTGACACTGATATAATTTATAAAAGGGAATATAATTTCAAGCCAAATCATATACTTTTATTATATATTCAGATTGAGCAACAAAGCACTTTGCAATCCATTCATAAAGAATTGAAATTTATAGGGAATTAGTACCCTACAGTCAGAAGACAGTTTGATATAATTGAAAAATGCTTCTTTCCTTAGATTAATCACTACAGTGATCACAAAGAATGAAGAAATCCTGATAAACTAGACATTATGTTCCAGGAAACAACTACCTAGTACAATATAAGTAGAAATGAACTGGAATGGGGAAATTCCAGTTAGTATCAACCCATTGCACTCAAACGAATCCTTCAGCATCAAAATTTAAGTTGCAATTGACAAAGGTAAATTGAAATTGTCTCTAAACATAAGTTAACTAATTTCATGCAGGAGCTGTAAAAAATAAAAATAAAAAACACAAAAGCTATCAGGAATGCAGAACAATAAGGCTTGCACTACTAAATTAGTCAGCTAAGTCCTCTTCTTTGTCAAGCACATCAAATGAACATAAAGAAGAAAAATGAGATAGTTAACTAATATGCAACTAACGAAGAAATAATTGAAACAAATCAAGAAAAATGAATCATGTGGGTGTGAGACAAAGGCTTTAAATCATTAATTGAACTGGAAGTTTTTTTTAAAAAAAGATAGAATAAAGAAAAGAGAGAGTGAAAGGAGAGTCGTGAAGAGAAACAAGTAACATCAGCTTCATCTAACCTTATTTGCAGATTTGAAATAGTGATCAAGAGTCTTATGCTCCTATGCTCTTCTTCGTGACTGAAATGACTTTGAAGATTTCTTTAATTAGGTTTTCTCAATTCTCATTTATGTCTTCAATTCTTTATTGTTAATCATTTCGGCCTTTTAACTGTAAAAGGCCAAAACGATGTCATTTCACGTGTGTGTGTGTAAGGTCGGGTCTCAGTTGGGTTTACCTGGGTCAACTAGGTTTCTCTGGGCCAAATCCCCGACTAGTTTTTAGTTAGACCTGGCTCGGTCCCAAACCCAGGTTGACCCGTCGGGTCGGGCTGGGTTTCAAAACTATGATATCTCTGTTTGAGATTGTGGTAGCGGTTGCAGTTCAAAATGCTTTTTACTTGAAAACGCATCAAGATGATGTTTTTTCATATTTTAAAAATTATTTTTTATATTAGCGCATCAAAATGATTTAAAAATACTAAAAAATATTAAAAATTATATTTTTAAAAAATATAAATTAGACCACGTTTCTAAATAGACCCGTTTCTAAATGGACCCTGTACCTAAACGCAGTTCTGGCAATCCTTTACAGGTATACAATGAACTAACACACAAGGTTGTCAATACCGTTTCGGCAGGTGTTTTGTTTTTTTAATTGGAACGGAATATTTCGGTTTCGGAGCGTTTCGGCGTGCCGTTTCGGGGTTGTACTGTTCATATATATATATATATATATATATATATATTCAAGATAAATTAATTATAAATTATGCATTACAAAGTACAAACACAATGTCAAGCAAACATAATTTTAAAATTTAAAATATTTCTAAATAGACAAAATTAAATAGAACTTTAACTTAAAATCTTAAAGTAATTCAACTTAAACAAAATACCAAAATATTATGAAAGTAAAATGTTTTAACACAAAAAAAAAATAAAAAAATAAAACATAATTAATTTCAGCTATTACAATTTACATTAATGTGAATTTTAAAGTAAAATGAATGGTAATGATACCAATAACTTAAAATGAAAAAAATAACATTTCTTAAGATACCATGTTGATTTACAAATATTATTTGTTGGCTTCACACTTTAAATTTATTACAAATACACTGTAATTCAACTAGAAAATCTAGAGTCGAAGAAGAGAGAGAGAGAGAGAGAGAGAGAGAGAGAGAGAGAGAGAGAGAGAGAGAGAGAGAGAGAGAGAGAGAGAGAGCATTTCCATTTGGTTTATTATTTTTGTTAATGAAGGTTTAATTCACCCCTGAAAACGATTCTAGTACAGTATATTGTTGAGTTCATCATCCCGCAAAATCAAGAGAGCACAAAGTCTCAGAATTAACTATAACTTAGTCCCTGTAGGTTATTGAAACTAATGAATTAATCCATGTAATTTAAAAAATAATTAAATAGTTATTTGACCAGAAATGACCATCCTCAATTTAGTGGATTTTTTCCTTTCAAATATGCTTCTTTCCTAATTAATGAAGATAAACTTGGTTGAAAAACATAGATTAAATATATAGTTTTCGAAACTATAAGGATTAAGTGATTAGTTTTGTTAAACTACAAACTAAATTATAATTAACTCCATAATCTCCATCAACTTTGAGATATATGCAAGAAAAACACAAAGCTTCTTTATTTCGTGTGAATTTTTGCAAACTCTATCCTGTATTTTGCAGAGTGATCGGAGCAACAATTATATCTATTGGATTTTACACCGTAATATAGGGGAAAGCCAAAGAAGAGCTGGGTGATGATTGCAATGCTGCTAAGCGGGAATCCTCGTGTGCCCAGAAGGTCCCTCTATTACAAGGCTACAATGCTACGAAGCTACAAGATGAACAAGTGTAGGTAGGAGCAGACAGACTTTATATGTACATAAAATTAACGGCCAAACCAGGGAGATAACAGGGAGATGATTGAACGACCAAACCAGGGAGATAGCAGAATCAGCTGTTTGAACTCCAATGTTGACTTTTGTTGATTGAGCCGACCGAAGTCAGGTTGTAACCTTGCAGGAGCAGCAGTGCAGTTACTATAGTATGCAAGAGCAAGACAACAAAGAGAAGATGAAAGATTGGAAGGGGAGTCTGCGATGAGGAAGAGAAATTAGGGATTTGGTTTAGTTTACTTTAGACTTCACAGAAAAAAGAGCGTGGGTGTCCTATGTAGTTAATGAAAATAAACTGGGTTTAATTTTGAATCTTTGACTTTGACAGTTGACTCGGTGGCTTTAACCCGAAACGGAACACATGGAATTCGACTGGAACATTCCGGCCGTAATATGACCAGAATTTCTAGATCAGGCCGAGATTTTAAGCAAGGTAAAACTTATTCCGTTTTATTTTGTTTTTTTAACTGGTACGAGATGTTTGGAGCATTCCAGTCGAAACAGAATAGAATTAGAATAGAATTAACAACTCCGCTAACACATAGTTCAGTATGGACTTTTACAATACATTTTTCAAGTTACGAGGACTTGAGATGATACTAATATTATTTTCCTATTGGTTTTTTTTTTAACACCTCTATGTACATGTACAGAGTACAGTCTACTTGTAACACTCTTTCTCTATCTTCCCTCTTAATGGCCTGTCCTCTCTCCCTCCCTCCCTTCCCCCGTTGATTTTTAAATATTTTCTCTGCTTCTCTCTCATCTTCCACTCCAAATTCTAAGCCTTAAAACCCTTGTTTATTTGATGATTTCACTTATCTTTTTTCATAATCGTCCCTTCACTGCCTTTGACTCAACTTGACTCGACTTGGAATTACCTTAATTGCACCCCCTCTCTCTCTTCTCTCTCTGTGTGTCGATATATATGTGTCCTTGTGTTTTGTGCGGAGAACATTTCTTGGTACATTTTTTGGCTTTGCTTTGTTGGGTGTGTATCCATTTTGGTGATCTTGAGACTTTTGAATTCGTTACCAATCCAACCCATGACACTGCATTTTCTCCAACTCTTTTGGCTATTTTGATTATACTTCTCATCTTCATAGAATTTTTTTTTTTGTTATATGTGTTAATTCACTCTCTTGTTTTGATCAACTGGTGATAAAAAGTGTTCTTTGATCTCAAACTTAAATAGATCTTTTGAGGTTGGTGAATATAATAATATATACTGTTTCTTGTTGAATTTGAATCATAGTCATGTTAATTCATTTGTGGAATCTTGATCAAGTTTGATTCATGGCATAGAGCTGTCAAGTTTTCATCTGGGTTTTGCTTCGTCTATGTAGTTGTATTCCTATAACTATTGCCCCATTTCTGGAATCTAATCCAGCCATGGCAACCGTACTTCTGGTTTCAAATACTCTTTAATCTTTTGGGTCGAAAGATTGATTCTTTTTGTTAGTTTTGATCAATTTCAGTGCATAGAAATGATTAATTTATCTGGGCAAGAACCGCTGCTTCTAGGTCTGTTGATGGATATTCAGTCATTTCCTAGTAGCATGAAAGATTTGTTGTTGGGTTCTGTCTCTCAGGGAATTCTTTTTTCTTTTGTCGAGGTGTATCCATGTCCACTCATATGTTTAGCTGTTGAAAACAAAATTGTTTGTTTTATGATTTTCTGCTTATTGGTATTTTTATTGCTGATGATAACCTGGCGTTTTTAATTGCCTTTTTTTTTTAATGACAGAGAATTTCAGGTTTTGAAAAGGTCTTTGATCCATGTCCAAAGGAAAAGAGTTGGAGAGTGAAGATGGAAGAGGGGATGTGAGCAGAAATTATCCCGATCCTAGTAAGAAAAGGGTGCTTGTAGAGGGCTCTGGTAACAGCTGTTGGACTAATTCTAATAGGCCCCCAATGGAAAAGATTGGGGTTTGTGAAAATAGTAGAAGAGGAGTGGGGTGTTATGATTTCCCTTGCTGCGATCGCAGAGTTGGTGATTCCTCTAGTGTAGAACCTCAGGATGCAGATTACTCGTATGTTCCCCAACTCTGTGATGAGTTAGAGAATCAGATTTTGGCAAGAGTTCCACGATCAGAGTACTGGAAGTTTCGGATTGTGAACAAGAGGATACTCTCTCTTGTAAGGAGTGGTGAGCTCTTAAACATCAGGAGGGAAATTGGATTTAGAGAATCCTTAGTTTTTATTTTTGCAACTGGGGACAAAAGTTGGTGGGCATTTGATCAACAATTCAGTTCTCGCAGGAAGCTTCCAGATTTACCGGCAGACTGCTGTTTCTCTTTTGGAGATAAGGAATCCATTTGTGCAGGGACCCATCTGATTATTTCAGGCAGGGAGATCGATGGTGTTGTTGTTTGGAGATATGAGTTGGAAACAAATAGCTGGAATAAGGGTCCGTCCATGATCAACCCTCGGTGTTTGTTTGCTTCTGCTTCCTGTGGTGCCTTTGCTTTTGTAGCTGGTGGAGTGACAGGGACTGGTTTTGATCTAAATTCTGCTGAGAAATATAATCCAGATACTAAATCATGGGAAGACCTTCCAAGGATGTGGCATAAAAGAAAGCTTTGCTCTGGTTGTTTCATGGATAACAAGTTTTATGTGATTGGAGGGCGGAATGAGGAGGGAAAGGTTCTAACTAGTGCTGAAGTGTATGATGAGGATAAAAAGGCATGGGACCTGATCCCAGACATGTTGGAGGATACAACAATCGCTACTTTCCAATCTCCACCGCTCATTGCTGTTGTGAACAATGAGCTTTACTCCCTCGAGCCTTCATCAAACCAGCTGATGGTTTACTTGAAAAAGAGCAAAACATGGAAGAAATTAGGACCAGTGCCAGTAAGAGCAGATTCTAACACAGGATGGGGTGTAGCCTTCAAGTCTTTGGGCAATGAACTACTTGTAATTGGTGCATCAACATCTCCAGTTTCTTATTCTGGGGATGGCATGGCAATATACACCTGCAGACCGGGTTCTGAAGCTGAGGAATTGCTTTGGAGGCCTCTTGAGTGTGGCGAAAACAGGCTGAGTAACTTTATATTGAACTGCTCTGTTATGGCAGCTTGAATTCTGACACTCCTAGGCAGTAACTCTATAGAGTTGTGATATGAGGATCGAATTATAGCTACATTTGAAATTAGGATTTGGCACCCTAGATGCTTCAATATATCCTCGGGTATTGCACGAGGTGTCTCTCCAGATCGTGTGGTGGATGTGGGTATTTAAGGAACCGAATTATAGCGGTAAAGTGTGTTGTTTGTACTTTTAATTCTCAGTGACTTGTTGAACTGTGTTCTGACTTCGATCTCATCATCCAATAACACAGCTTGTCATTTTGTTTGATATCATAGTAATGAACTTAAGGCAAGAATTATGACCTTGGGACCAAAATACTGAGAAAGTAGTAAAATGTTTTAATACAAAAGAAATATATATCGCATATCATCTCCATCCTTAACGCAGACACAAGGATCTTAATAAGGTATAGAGAAGTCCTCAACTAAACATTCTAATGGATGATTATTTCCACCAGGTTTGCTATTGCCATCAAAATATTTTTTTCCATCGATTTAAGGTCAAAATAGATAAAAATATCCTAATAATCTTTCAACTTAAATCCTCTTCATGAAAAAAGCTAGAATATTCATAAATTCACTTATTTAATAAGTCAATATTATCAATATTTACAAGACAAAACATTTCTTGTTTCGTTCAAATTTCTACAAATATATATATATATAAACATGAATGTTGATAAAATAATAGGAATGTCACTGAAAAATTCAATATTTGATAATATTAATATCTTATCTTTGTTGAATTTTAAAATTGTAATAAAAAAGAACGACTTACTTAGTGTCTTGTATGCTCTAGAAAAAATCATTTATAACATATGGGGGTTGGGGTTATTATGTACTCAGAAACTGATGAACAACATATGTAACTCATAGCAGGATTCTTAATATAAATACATGTCTCCTGATCTCATCAGGAAGAAAAACCTTCTGAAAAGTGAGATTGACAAACCAAAAAAATCAACATAAGAATTCGTCCCAGGGAACTGCTTACCAGGAAGAAGTACCACTGCTTCCCAATGGATAACTCCTTTCAATAAAGATAGGTCACATGATTATAATGAGCACGTGGTCGCAAAGAATCCCAACAATTCTATAAAGACAAATCTCACAGGAAAGGTAAAAAGTCTCTCATTAATGGGACAAACATCTCTCAGGTAAAAAGATCGGTAACCTTTCAAAATCTTTGTATAATAAATATGCAAAAACTTAAGGGGCTATTGATGGAACAATATATTTTATATATTTTTTCCCCCTTAAATCCATGTTTAAAACAAGAAATTAAAGACAGAGTAATAACTCAATACCTTTAGAATCAGTCGAGCACTAAGCCCAAGCATATATGGATCTAGTAAGTTATCAGACCCAGCAACCTTGAGCTCGACTAGAAGTTGAGCCCAAACATATACGGGTTTGCACGAGCTGCCAGAATCATCACCTTCAGGCTTAGCTAGGCTCTGAGCCTAATCATATATCGGTTTGCAAGAGCTGCCATAAATAACCATTACCCTCAGGCTCAGCCAAGTATTGAGCCAAAGTACAAAAAGCTCTAACAATCTTATCATGATTTATATTGAACCACAAGACTCTGATGAGTAATAAATATTTTTTCTTTGATGAGTCATATATATTTTTTTTATTTGACACATAAAAGATGTTTTAATGCTATCATAAAATGACAACTTCTTAGTCTTCCCCTGCACCAAATGATAAGAAGGATGAGCTATAAAAACCCATTGGATCCTTAAAAGAAAGGGGGGTTTATAATCTTTTTATTCTAGATATTGTTTTGAGCATATATATTTTTAAAATCTATCTTTCTAAAAAATTATTGTTTTTTCTCTGAAAAAAATATTAACTTAATCATTTAAGAGTTTTCAAATTTACCAAAAAAGATCTTTTACATGTATAGACCGTCAACCATATTGATTTACCAAGCACTAAGTAATGACTATTACCTATCTTAGACAAGGAAAATGAATTAGATTGATAGAATCAATAAATTAGCTAATGATTTAACATATAAACCTTACTTATGCGCTGCTAAAATCTTTTAAGATCTCATTAAAAAAAAAAAGTGATGTTATAATTTCAAGAAGGATAACCGACGAGGCAGATATTTAGATATGCATTAATGTAAAAATATATATATATTTTTTTAGGTTTCTGAGGAAAGGAATAAATGAAGGGAAAGTAACGGATAAGGGTTTTGGGATGGTGGTATAGAGTGTTCAGGGGACAGTGAAAGAGATGGAGAAGTTGTATCTTAGGGATTGTTTCACTCTTTTTAGATATGAAGACAGTATAAGTGGTAGGAAAATCGTGATCGTTTTCCAGAGGGAAGGGTTTTTTTTTTTTTTTTTATGAAAACAAATTTTTTGTTCCTAGGATCTATTTTATTTTAAAAAAAAATGGGATAAATTGTGTTCTGCTTCTGCCAATTTTTTTAAAAATGATATGGTTCTCTGACTCCCAGTAGATCCAGCCCTTATTTCCCATTTCTTAGTTTGCTTTTTCACTCTTTTTTTTTCCTCCATTCTTTCTTTGTTGCTTTCAGTTTGCTTACTCAGTTCTAGCGGATCCAGCCCTTCATCTTCGGCTTCTTCAAGGCTTATATTACATGAGAAATTTATCAAACCCTAACAAAAATAAAACAAACCTATTAAAACTTTGTTTTTTTTTTTTTTATAAAAAAAATCAATAAATTCCAGCAAAGTTGATTATGGTCCTTTTGATGCTGGATTATATTTATGATTGAGTTGGGTTGATTATTTTAAAATCATGTTTATATATATAAATATATAATTCTTTTTTTCCATTGGAGCTGCTGTAATAGCTATAGGATTTATGCATTGATCTGGAGGAAGGCCCAAGATAGATCGAGAAAGATGAAGAAAAGGGAAATTGTGGCTTTGCCTCATCCTCTCAAAAAGACCCTTTTCTGCAAAATAGAAGCAATGATTAATCGTAACAGTTAATGTCAATGGAATTGTTTGTTCATTTACTCAGTTTACATCAATTGTTAATGCTCCTGCTTCTCATGGTTGGCATCATGGGCATTTGTGTTTACATTTATGAGAGTTTTTTTGGCAGGCACATGGAAGTTAAACGAAAACACCCTCGAGGCAAACTGGTTTGTTCAAAAAGTAGAAGAAAAGTTTAGGTCGACAGGGATACAGCCTTTTTGCTCCTTCCTTGAGTGTACCATCTCAAGGAAAAGTACAGTCAAGAAGAGGGTGGGCGGTTGCGGTCGAGGGATTGATTATTACTGATAATAAAATGCATGGAAAATCTTCGTATCTTCGTTTTATGTTACTCTTTAATTAATTTAGTTCATCCGAATTTTTTTTTATATTTTTTAATTATATTTTTTAATTTTATCTTTTAATATTGAATTAATCAAGAATAAATTTCATAATTTATTTTAATTAACTTTCTATTATATTATCTTGATATAGTTAAGTATGTTAAATCAGGTTGATTAAAGTTATTTTTTTAATTAATTTTTTCACATTAATATATTAAAATAATTTAAATATATATATAAAATATATTAATTTTAAGTAAAAAAAAATAAAAAATTTTAATTTTTTTAAAATATTTTTAAAACATAAAAATAAATATTTTTTTTTGAATTAAAACTGCAATATGAAGCCAAGATAAAAAAAAAACACTAATATTTGGATTCTTTTTTCTTGACTAATTGTACTTCCACTGTTTAAATTATGTGATGTACAGTAAGTTACACCACAAGAAAAAGCTTCTTTATACCAAACATAGCATTGAAATATTTCATTACGCTACAAATCTAATTAAAAAAAATAGTCAAAATAACATTTAAATTTTTTGCCAAACCTGTATGTATTTCAACGATTGATATAAATAGCTCAAGGGTGATCGCATATTGCCTGTTGAGCACAATGAGATTTGTGTTTCGATACCTTTTCTAATCACAGATCTTCGGTTTATATAACCTTCTCGACTTGTTTCCTGGTGAGAAAGCACTCGTAATCCATTATTGAATTTAGGCCTCATGGGCCCATTGTCCATGAACCCAAACCTTCTTTCTCCTCCACTGGAACTGCAAACTGCAAAGCAAATGAAAAGGAAAGGCAGGCTTCTCTCTCCTCCATTGGCACTGCAAAGCAAATTCTTTAGCTTCAGCTCACTATGAAGCAGGAGGCAAACTAGAGAAAAATAAATAAAAAAATAAAAAAAACAGATGCAGGAGACTTTTACCCTAACGTAAGATTTCACTTCTTTTCTGATTTTCACATTTCTGTTCTAACGAATCCAAATCCAAATTCAAAGTCCTTTTCCTTTATTTTATTTTATTTTTATTTTAATGTTCCTTATCTAGAACAGCAGAATATTCTTGTGCTCAATTAACATCTCCGGTGCAATTAGGGTTTTTCATTTCTGTCTCTTGAAGCTCACTCACTTTTCCTTTCTACTAAAGATTAGGGCTTTTCTAGGGCATACATCTCTCTATTTCTGTTCAAATTTGATTCCTGATTCCTAAGGGCTGCAATTTGTTCGGATTTGTATTTTCTTTTTAAGGTTTTTGATGCTTTGTGTGCTTGAAGTTGCTTGGGGATTTCGTAGCTTTTGCTAGCTTGTTCTTGGGCTAGTTTAGTGGATAGTTGATAGAGGGATTGGTTATGTCTATGAACAACAACACCACACCAAAGAGTTTGGGGCAATCTTCGTCACCACTTGGTAATTCGGGGATGGTCAATCCATCGATGGGAGCGAACCCATCCTTCTCACAATCACAAGGACAAATGGGTGCTGCCTTTCAGGGCGGTCAGTTCCAGCTGTCCCAAGCACAGGCTACTGTGCAAGCTCACTTGAAAGCACAGCAGGCTCACGCTCAAGCACAAGCAGTTCATGCTGCTCAAATTCAAGCAGCTCAAGTGCACCTCCAAGCACAAGGGATCTCTCTTAACCAAACTCAGAATGTTGGCATAGGTAATTTGGGTTCGTCTTCACCATCATTCTCAACTCCCGGGAATGCTAGTGCAAAATGGCTCCCTCAGAAACCTTTGGGTAGGCCTCCTGGTGTTCCCATTTCTAGCATGGTTTCACCATTGAAACCTATGGATCTCTCATCTGCTGCACGTAGAAAGAAGCAGAAGCTACCAGAGAAGCAGCTACAAGATAGAGTAGCTGCAATTCTGCCAGAGTCTGCTCTGTACACACAGCTTCTTGAGTTTGAAGTTCGGGTTGATGCTGCTTTAGCTAGAAAGAAGGTTGACATCCAGGAGGCCCTTAAAAGTCCTCCTTGTGTGCAGAAAACCCTTCGAATTTATGTCTTCAATACATTTGCCAATCAGACAAGAACAATCCCCAAGAAGCCAAATGCTGAGCCTCCTACTTGGACTCTTAAAGTTATCGGGAGACTCTTGGAAGATGGGTTAGACCCTGACCAGCCTGGAGCAGTCCAGAAATCAAACCCCTTGTACCCGAAGTTCTCATCTTTTTTCAAGAGAGTGACCATTCAGTTGGATCAGAG
Organism: Populus nigra; assembly: GCF_951802175.1. NCBI lineage: Eukaryota > Viridiplantae > Streptophyta > Magnoliopsida > Malpighiales > Salicaceae > Populus > Populus nigra. The sequence goes on along the minus strand of NC_084864.1, from coordinate 6,292,157 downwards.
ACTGTATCCTGATAATCATATCATCATATGGGAGCATGCTCGATCACCTGCACCTCACGAGGGTTTTGAAGTCAAGAGAAAAGGGGATAAAGAGTTCACTGTGAATATAAGATTGGAAATGAATTACGTGCCTGAGAAATTTAAGCTCTCTCCAGCTTTGATGGAAGTTCTTGGTATAGAGGTTGAAACCCGTCCTAGAATAATAGCTGCAATTTGGCATTATGTGAAGGCTAGGAAACTGCAGAACCCTGATGACCCTTCATTTTTCATTTGCGATGCACCTCTTCAGAAAGTATTTGGGGAATCAAAGATGAAATTCACGATGGTTTCACAGAGGATATCTCCGCATTTATCTCCTCCACAGCCGATACATTTGGAGCATAAAATTAAGCTTTCAGGGAATAGTCCTGCTGGAACTGTCTGCTATGATGTGCTGGTGGATGTGCCATTTCCAATACAGAGGGAATTGTTTGCTTTGTTGGCAAATGCCGAGAAGAATAAAGAGATTGATACCTGTGATGAGGCAATATGTACTGCTATAAGGAAAATTCATGAACATCGAAGGAGACGGGCATTCTTCCTTGGATTTAGTCAATCACCTGTGGAATTTGTCAATGCTCTGATTGAATCTCAAAGCAAGGATTTGAGGCTGGTAGCTGGAGAAGCTAGCAGAAATGCTGAGAAAGAGCGCCGCTCGGACTTCTTTAACCAACCATGGTAAGCTCAATAGCAATTACTTTTTTCATCTATTTGATCCTTAGCTACTGTTTTAGGTCCACTCATCCATTTGCACATTATTTGAGGGCTACAGTTGACTTGATGACTAGTCTTGTTCAGAATTCACCTTAGAATATGAGTTAGATGATAAAATGTATGTTGCCTGCTGAAAGCAATGTCTCCTGAAAGATTAAAAACATGGGTTCTGACATGCGATTGCGTCACATGCAACTTGCCAAATGGTTATTCACTCTTTCCTGTTCAGTTTTGATACCAAGACATGTTAATTGACCACACTATCATGCTTGTTTCTGTTAACGATTCACACAATTCACATATCGGCAGTGATGATGCCCAGACAAAGTTATCAAGATTAACAAAGGGAAATGTGTTGAGGATTCTAATGCACAGTCAAAAAGAGACTGATTTGGGCATCTAATTCAATTTATGAAAGCCTGCACATGACTATTCAAAAAGAAACATCCGCTCATCTGTACTTATTTTGAACTCAACAGGGTTGAAGATGCTGTTATTCGTTACTTGAACCGCAAGCCTGCTGTTGGAAGTGATGCTCCTGGGAGCACATGATTTGGGAGTTTTAAGAGCTGCTAATCTGTAACAGTCATTGATTCTTTCACTTAGCATTTGTAGATTTTCACCTTCGATTTGTGGAAATAGCACAGCCTATCATTGCCCTATTGCTAATTGCCCTGGAATGAATGCTTCTTGCTTGTAATACTACAAAATATGTTCAGTAGCATGTTTAGGTTTAATTATCCTAGTACTTGCTTGAATCGTCATGTTAGTACCAAAAAAAAAAAAAATGCCATCGTTGAGCTTATGTTTTGTCAGTTTTGTGAATGATGCATTTATAGTTACTCTGAACTTTGTGTTGGTTGCATCATATTGTGAATGCTGGGCATTAATTGGTAAGCAAATTGGCGTTATTCTCCTTTTCCCATTTTATAGTTAATGGATAACGACAAGTAGCTGTTGCTGAGAGTCTATGATAGGGATTGTTGTGGTCTTGTGGATTTTTGCTAACTGCAGAGTGGACATGACACATTACTAGATTGCATATCTACTTTTGGGTTTTATTAACTACTACATGTAGGGCATGTAATGGCCTGTCCGGCGCGCGCAATCTAGATGGACAGTCGAGTTATTATTGTACACAGCATATCTCATTTTCTTACCATGGTATTTCCCTTTTTTTAAAAAAAATGTTGGGTACAAAACTACGTGATTCCAAAGCTCGGTGAATGAGACGCTTCTACAATACTACACTGGTAGAGTTAGCACATAGCAGAGCTTTAGTTCCTTTTTCTAGTTCTTGTACACAAAGCTAGCTGTATATCCTCAACGCTAAAAAGGTGTGTATTCTGTTGGTCTTTTTCTGAACTTGTGCAGTCGTAACATAAAAGTGCAACTATAGACATTACCAGCAGATGAGTTTGAGTTAATTTCTTTATAATATATTTAATGAACATGGATAACTTTTTCCAATCATGTATAGTAGAAAATTACAAGTAAATATGTTGATGACACCTTTTTTTTGTTCAAATGAACTCAATTTACATGTTTGCTTTCATTCTCTTGATATTTAATATTTGCAGAAATATTTTGGATAACTTTTAATATAGTTTTATGAATGTGTTTAGAAAAAAAGAAGTCATAATTGTTTCCTATATGCCTGTTTAATGAAAAGGAGGAAATTTTTTCTCACAAAAGTTTAAAATGTACCAAGATAATGCTGATGAGCGTATTTCCATCACAATACCATTTAGTGTTCTACTTTAAACACCGAGATCATTTTGCAAGGAGATCGCTATGAGTACTTTTCAAGCTTCTATGCCGGCACCAAACCAGGGGTTTCGTATATTGGCGCACAGGAGGAAAGGTTTGTGTACAAATTTATTTGTATCTTTCTGATACAGCCCTTAAGAGGAACACTCTCTTGCTTCCACTTCTCTATAATAGTCACAAAACTATTTCTTTGTTGTAGGTATTTGGAGAGGTAGCAGAAGGGCTTGAAACTTTAACGAAGATAAATGAAGCTTATGTGGATGAAAAGAATAGACCTTCTAAAATATCCGGTTGGTTCTTCGAAATGAACTTGTTATTTACTATTTAATTAACTATAAACTAAAATTCATTGGAATAGTACTTTACTTTATCTTTTCTTTTTCTTTTATGTTTTTTTTTTCAATGGCTTTGCTTCTTTTTTTCAATTATGTTTTTTTTTTTAATTTTATTCTTTAATTTTAGTTATCATATTCTTATGACACGAATCTCAAGTTTGACAGGTTAACCTAGTTTGGTTGGCTAACCTAGTTGACTCAGATTTTTTTTATGTTTCTTAATTAGTTTTTTCCTTCTAATTTCATCATTTAATATTGATTTAATTGAGATTTAAACTTCATGATTTGTTTTGTTTACTTTTCATTAGATTATTCTGATCTCATGACATGAGAATAATGCTTAACAGATTAATCCAAGTTAACTTAGGTTGTTTTTTGTGTCTTTTATTTAATTGATTTTTTTTCAATTTTATCATTCAACATTGGGTTAGTTGGAAATTGTGCTTCATAATCTATTATGATTTGCTTTTTATGAGAATATCTTGGTCTTAAGATCAAAGTCACGAGTTTTTTCATTTTAACTATGGTTAAATCAAGTTATTTTTTTTTTATTTTCTTTCTAAGAGGTTATATTGGTTTCATTACCTAGGTCACGAGTCCTTCAACATTGAACTTGCTTTTAGTTGGGTTGTCCCTGTCTCATGATCGGGATCACGGGTTAAACTAATTGACTTATTTTTTTTTGTTTTTTTAAACTGATTTTTTTCTAATTTCATCAATTAATATTGTGTTTAATTAGGAATTAGGTTTCATGATTTGTTTTGGTTTGTTTTTCATTAGGTTATCCTGGTCTCATGACTTGATAATAATGCTTAACGATTAATTCGGGTTAACTTTGCTTATTTTTTATACCATTTTTTAATTAAGATTTTTACAAATTTCATCGTTCAACATTAGTTCCAACAGGGACAACTGAGAATTGAGCTTTATAATTTGTTTTGACTTTCTCTCTATGGAGTTATCTTAGTCTCAAGATCAAAGTTACGGATTTGACAGGTTAACTCGAGTTAAATCAGGTAATTTTTTTTTATTTTTTTCTATAAGGTTATCTCAATTTGATGATTAACTCAAGTTGTTTGGTCATAGGTTTGGTGATTGACTCAAGTTGTTTTTTATATTTTTTTTTAATTATTTTTTTTATAATCTTATCCTTCAATATTGAGTTGGTCAGGGATTGAAATTTATAATTTATTTCAATTTTCTTTTCATGGGGTTATCTCGTTCTTATGACTCGGGTTGAAAGTTTGACATGTTAACCCGAGTTATTTTTTAGATTTTTTTTTAATTGATTTTTTTTCAATTTTATCATTTAATATTGGGTTGATTGAGAATTAGACTTAATAATTTATTTTAATTTGCTTTCTATAGAATTATCATAGTGTCATAACCTAAGTCATGAATTTGACATGTTAACCAGAGTTGTCTAAGGTCAATCCAATATGTTGTTATTTTAATATTAAAAAAAAATATCATCTTGAAATTTTGTTTAGTCAAAATTTGTTTTCACATGTTGTATATGTTGTTTTTTTAACTAATAAAGTCAACCAGGTTACATTAGGTAAACCCTCACATGATTTAATTTTTTTTCCTCTAGAAAAAAAATTAGCAACATTTGAATATTTTTTTTATGTTCAAGAAAAATTTAACTTGACTTGCAGCGTAGTGCGAGTCAATCATCTAGTTATATTTCGATTCAGTAACATGCCCCTATTGTCTTTGACTAGAATCAAACATACTTGATGATCCTTCCCAGCTAAGGTCAGGGTATTACTAGATACAGATTAAAGAACAAGATGTGTTAAAGACTACTTTTAGAACTTAATGCGGGCACAACAAATTTTAGTGTTGCCCCAACACTTTTCATAGATCTAATGAATCGATTTTTTTAGCCATAACTTGACAAATTTGTCGTAATATTTATAGATGATACTTTGGTCTATTAAAATTCATTTGAAGAACATGAATAGTAGTAGAGGCTAGCATTACTTACTTTAAGGAGTCATTAACTATTATTAAATTGAATAAATGTGACTTCTGGCTAGAAAAGACAAATTTTCTATGACACGTCATTTTTACAGAGGTTGTCCTTGTAAACCCTTAGAAGATTGAAGCAGTCTTGAAATGGAAAAGATCAACAGTAACTAAAATACGTAGCTTACTAGGACTTGCGAGGTATTACAGGAGATTTATTAAGGGGTTTTAATTGATAGCAACTCCTTTAATGCGCCTTAACTAGAAAGGATATGAAATGAGAGTGGTCGAATAAGTGCGATGAAAGCTTTCAAGAACTGAAGAAAAGACTTACTACTAGTAGCCTTTGTGCTGACACTCCCATTAGGAATCGGGAGCTTTATGGTTTATAGTGATGCCAAAAGGAAGGCATCTGGATGTGTTTTGATACAACATGGAAAAGTAATTGCTTATGCATCAAGGATTTTGAAGACACATGAGGTAAATTACCTAGTACATGACCTAGAATTGGTAGCTATGATATTTTTCTTGAGGGTATGGAGATGTTACCTCTATGATATTTGCCCTGATGTCGCAAAAAGAGTTGAATATAAGACAAAAGAGATAGATAAAACTCATCAAAGATTATTACTGTACTATAGGATACCATTCTAGAAAGGTGAATGTGGTAACAAATGCTTTTAATCGTAAAAACAAAGCGACTATGAATAACCCACTAATATGGGAGGAACGATCACTAATAGAGTGTTAAGCCACAATATCAATATGAGAGACCATGTCATTTGAAGAGGGGCTATAAATTGAATCCCAAATATTTGAGATGAGCTGGACATGAGTGAATGCATGCAACAAAAGTACGTAACAGATGCATACAATAAAAGTAACAGAAGAAGCCATTAAGCATGAGAAGAAGGGGACATGGCTTATCGTGCAGAAGTGGAAGGATTTGTTGAGAGTTTTACACCATTTACTACCATTAGTTATATTCTAATTAATGTTGTGTAATTTGTTGCGATGTCGCGGTCGCACAAATTAATTACCCTAGCTTCAAACACAACACACAAGATAGTATAGAGCAAGCAAGGGGTCGATCCCACGAGGAAGATTCAAGTCAGATTTTTATGCTAGATGATATGCAATTTGGGGGGGGGGGTTGGACGTTATCTAAGCTAAAGCAAAAGAAAACAGAAAACTATCAAACTAAATTTAATAAAATCAGAAAATTATCAAGAGAACAAACCTTGGTCACAAGCACACATCCACCTACAGAAATCAGAACTGATCATGGAAACGAAACATCAATTTATATTCTGAATATTTATCTCTTCTTAACATTGGTTAGTTAACGGATCCGCCGTATAACTAGCCCTAACCATCAAACAACCACAGTGTCCGCACTAGTAATTTAATTCAATGGCAGCCTTAAGAACTAGATAAGTTGATTAATCAAGAAAACATAACTGTCCGCAGTCTATGTTTGATTTGATTGAATGTTCTCCCTAAGATTAATAACGTAGATCCGCCACAATTATTAAACTCAGTTGCTTCACAAGTTCATATACCACAACTCCGGTTTTGATATCAAACTTAACAATAGATTGTCTACAATAATAACTTAGAGTCCGCTCTAGCAATTAAAATAAACAATCATAGGAAAAATAAGCATAGGAGAACAAACATATCCATCATATAAACTGAAAAGAAAAGGTAAAATAAATCTCACAGTTCTTGAAATCCGAAGGTTTCCGTGTCCTTGCAACCAAGAAAAAGTGTTTAGCCTTGCATGTTTGTTGAACAACTAATCAAAAAGAAGAAAGAATGCATAATTTAGGGTTTCTTAGAGGAAGGGGGCGTTTTTCTCTCCTTGGCTGGCTGCTCCCCTTCTCTTCTCTCATTCTTTTTATATCCTAGGAAACCCTAGGTCTCTATTTTACAAAATAGTCCTCCATTAAGTAGACTGTTTACATTTAAGTACTTCAATAACTATTTTCCTAAAAAGGAGAAATAGCCTTGCATGAAATCTTCAAGCTTTGATTTAGAGGAGCTAAATTGCTGAAATAAAAACTTGGATATCGGTTTAAATGCTTCGGAATGTCATTTGGACTCGTTTCTTCACGAAACCTGTTTGCTGGCAGAATTCAGATGTCATCTTTGAAAAATCATATCTCCCTCATATGACATCGTTTTTGGCTGCAATTTTGAGCGTTTATATAACTTTGAGTCATGAATCCAACAAAATTGAGTTTGCATCAATTGGACTTCTGTAGCTCCAGATATTCAAGTTGGAATGGCCAAAGGTCAACACTGGCAGATTGCGAGATTTGACTTTGAAGGCTGCGATTTCCATGCTCTTCCTTATTTTATTTTCTTGCCTTAGATGTCCAGAAAGGTATGGATGTTACCTTTTTAATTCCACTGGAATCACTTCATTTCAACCTCTAGAGCTCACGCTCTGCACAAAACATCGACTGAAGGTCAAATCTGCCAATTATCTCCAATTTACTCCTTTTTGCATCTTTCATCCAAAAGTGCCTTCAAAACATAAAACAAAGAATATCAAGGCATTTTATATACAAAACATAGGCAAAACACTAGTTAAATGTGGGTGAAACTATTGAATAATATGGTTGCATCAAATACCCCCACACTTACCTCTTGCTCGTCCTCGAGAAAGGATAGGTAAAACCAAATTGAAGTTAAATTAAATGAAATCACTATGACTAATCTTCTAATCTCCCATCAATATCCAAGAATATATGCATTATAAACAAGAACACAATTAAGAAGGATAAAGAGTATAAATTTTCATGAATTTATTTACATGCAAACTTCAAAACTTAATTAATCGTCGGGATTTAAATGAAATCTATGCCATGCCAAAGTGATAGGTCCTCTCATTGATATACACTCCAACACTCACGTGTTTAGGGCTTATGTGTTTAAATCTCTCAAATTCAATCAATGAATATGTTCTACTATAAGCTTGCTCTTCAATCTCATCTCCATTAATAACATATTACAAACAATGCATGAATCAAAAGGTCTTATTTTCTGGTTGTAATGGGGCTAAGGTAAAGGTGAGGTAAAAGAGAGTAAAAGAAAAAGGTTCAAACCAAAGAAAGTAGAGCATTCTGAAAAATGATATTTCAAACAAGATATTCCATCGAAGCACATAAATTTTCCATCTTTAATCACCAATGCTTAACTTCTTTTGATTTCAAGCTTTTTCAATATAAAATCTTAAGAACATAAAGGAACACTTTTTTCTTTTTCTTTTTCTTTTTTCTGTTTTTTTTTTTTTTTTTTACCTTTGGCAACTTTGCCCATCTTTTCATCAAACATCACTTCTTCTTTCTTTTCACATAATTTCCAACCATAATTCCATGAAATATCACTAGTATATGCTCTACTAATCCTTGGCCAAGGGAAAAGGAAAACATATATAAAGTTAAGGCTTATACATGGATAAAGCAAAGAAAAGATAAACAAGCTCAAAAGGGGTTTACTAAGGATAATATGCTTTAGGTTAGCTTTTTGGCTCAAATGGTTAAAATTCCTAATGCCTTTATCATCTTCATGTATGTATGTAATATGAATGTAATCTCAACAAGATATGAAGCAAGTTCTAAAGATACATATCATTGAAAGAAGGCACAATCAAAGAATATAATGTTGAAGGCTCAAAAGCTTGCATTGGTATAACACTATAAAGTCAACATGGCATATTCTCAAAGTCAATCCCTAAACCAATTAAACCTTAAAACTTGCATGCACACTCCTTCATTCGATTTATATCTTCATCTATCTCAACTAATTCTCATACATAATACTCATATTCTCAAAAACCAATGGGAGTTCAAAAGATCAAATATAATTTTTTTTTATTTTGAAAAATAACAAAGAAAACCAAAATTAGAAAACCAACATTCTCCCAATACCCCCACACTTAAAACATAACATTGTCCTCAATGTTAAAATAAAAGAAAAGGAATATTGGAGAATGACAAAAATAAAGTAAAATGCGAAAAATAAAAGACAAGGGAAAAAGAAAGCAAATCTGTTTTTTTTTTGTGCTGGGTTGCCTCCCAGTAAGCGCTTTTGTTTTATGTCATTGGCTCGACATGTTGCATGCTTATTCTTCATAGATTGGTTCAGCTAACTCCGCAGAAGCGGTGAGTTCTGTCGTCCAACCTTCATAGAAAGGTTTCAAGCGATGCCCATTGACCTTGAGTACTTTGTTGGTTTCTAAACTTGTAATTTCAACTGCACCATAAGAAAAAACATTAGAAACAACAAATGGTCCAATCCAACGAGAGCGTAACTTTCCAGGAAAAAGTTTCAAACGTGAATGATAAAGAAGGACTTTGTCTCCAACATTAAACTCTTTTCTTGTAATCATTCGGTCATGGAGACTCTTAGTCTTTTCTTTATAAATCCTTGCATTCTCGTAAGCATCATTTCAAATCTCTTCCAACTCTTGCAATTGCAACTTTCTTGCAATCCCAGCAGCATCATAATCCATGTTACATTTTTTAATGGCCCAAAAAGCTTTGTGTTCAAGCTCCACCGGTAGATGACATGCTTTTCCATAAATCATCCTATAAGGTGACATTCCTATAGGTGATTTGTAAGCAGTCCGATAAGCCCAAAGTGCATCACCAAGTCGTAGACTCCAATCTCGCCGGTTAGGTTGCACTGTCTTCTCCAAAATGGACTTGATTTCTCGATTTGAAATTTCAGCTTGGCCATTCGTTTGAGGATGGTATGCTGTGGAAGTTCGATGAGTCACATGATATTTGCGTAACAATGCTTCCATTGAACGATTGCAAAAATGAGTGCCACGATCACTAATGATAGCTTTAGGGATTCCAAACCTATCAACTATGTGAGTCCTGACAAAATCTAAAACAACCTTAGCATCGTTAGTTCGTGTGGCTTTCGCCTCAATCCATTTGGACACATAATCAACAGCAAGAAGGATATAAAGATTGCCAAAAGAAGAAGGAAATGGACCCATAAAATCAATACCCCAAACATCAAAAATTTCACTCACAAGAATATTTGTTAAAGGCATTTGATTCTTGTGAGTGATATTACCTGTTTTTTGGCATTTTTCACATGATTTGCAAAAATGATATGCATCCTTAAAAATAGAAGGCCAATAAAAACCACTTTCAAGTACCTTGTGGGCCGTTCTTTTTGCTCCAAAATGCCCACCACAAGAATGAGAATGACAAAAGGTAAGAATGGAATGAAATTCATCTTGTGGTACACATCTCCTAACTACTTGATCCACACAAAATTTCCACAGATAAGGAGTATCCCAAAAATAATATTTAGCATCAGCTCGTAACTTGTCTTTTTGGGATGTAGACAAACCTGGAGGGAATTCTTTGGTGACTAAATAGTTCACCAAATCAGCATACCATGGTCTTGTAGAGGAATGTAACACATACAATTGCTCATCGGGGAATGTCTCTCTTATTGTTTCGGTTTGTATATCCTCAATCCTTAGTCGGCTCAAGTGATCAGCCACATGATTTTCGGCACCTTTTTTGTCTTTGATCTCAAGATCAAATTCTTGTAAAAGCAAGATCCACCTAATCAATCTTGGTTTGGACTCCTTTTTCTTCAAAAGATACCTTAAAGCTGCATGATCAGTAAAAACAATGACTTTTGTACCAAGTAGATATGACCTAAATTTTTCAAGAGCAAACACCACTGCAAAAAGTTCCTTCTCAGTTGTATGGTAATTGCATTGTGCACCGTCCAACATGCGGGAAGCATAGGCGATAACATGCAAATTCTTCCCAATTCTTTGCCCAAGGACAGCCCCTACCGCATAGTCACTTGCATCACACATTATCTCAAAAGGCTCATCCCAATTTGGTGGTTGGATGATAGGGGCAGATGTGACACGCCTCTTAAGCTCATCATGGGCATCTTTACATGCTTGATCAAACACAAAATCCACTTCTTTGGCTAATAGTTTGCACAAGGGTGCTGTAATCTTTGAGAAATCTTTAATAAAGCGTCGATAGAAACCTGCATGGCCAAGAAAAGAACGAATTTCCCTCACGCAGGAGGGGTAAGGCAATGATGAAATAACCTCTATTTTAGCTTTATCAACCTCTAATCCACGTGAAGACACAACATGCCCAAGAACTATTCCTTGTTCTACCATAAAATAACACTTCTCATAGTTTAAGACAAGGTTAGTTTCAATGCACCTTTTCAAGATCAAAGATAAATTTTCTAGACATTTATCAAAAGAATCACCATACACCGTGAAATCATCCATGAAAACCTCAATTATTCTTTCAACATAGTCAGAAAAAATACTCATCATGCATCTTTGAAAAGTTGCAGGTGCATTACAGAGACCAAAGGGCATTCTCCTATATGCATATGTACCAAATGGACATGTAAATGTAGTCTTTTCTTGATCCTCAGGATTAATAACAATCTGATTGTATCCACTATATCCATCAAGAAAGCAATAAAAAGACTTACCTGCTAGGCGTTCAAGCATTTGATTCATGAATGGTAATGGAAAATGATCTTTGCGTGTAGCAAGATTTAGCTTTCTGTAATCAACACACATTCTCCATCCACTCGAGATGCGAGTAGGAATGAGCTCATCATTTTTGTTTTTCACCAACGTGATTCCGGTCTTTTTAGGCACCACATGGATTGGCGCAACCCATTTACTGTCCGTGATGGGATAAATGACTCCTGCATCTAACAGTTTTAAAATTTCAGCTGTCACTACCTCCATCATAGGCGGGTTCAACCTCCTTTGCATTTCCCTTGTTGGTTTCACATTGTCCTCCAATAGTATGTGATGCATACACATTGAGGGACTAATGCCCTTGATGTCAGCTAAAGTCCATCCAATGGCCGTCTTGTGATCACATAACAATTTCACAAGTTTTTCCTCTTGCGTATTTGTCAAACCTGATGCTATAATAACGGGAAGTGTATTGTTGTCGCCAATGAATACATACTTCAAATTATCGGGCAAAGGTTTCAATTTTAACTCGGGTGCCTGTAAAATAGATGGCAAAAGCTTTTTATGTGAGAGTACTAAATCAACAAAGACATTACCATGGGGAACAGTTTGCAATGATTGCAAAGCCAATGCTGATTCGTGCACGTTTTGGGGAACACATATGTGCCTCTCCATCTCTTCTATCTCGGTAAAATCATAGCCATAGCTCAAAGCTACGCTTAATCCATCCTCACAATCAAAATCAAAAACTTGCTGCACACACTTATCAACTTGGTCATAGCATGTGATAGAATAAACATTGCTATAAGGATATTTCATTGCATCATGAAAATTAAATTCAATCTTTTCATCTCCTACTTCCATAGACAAAGTATCCTTACCACAATCTATCCTTGTATTGGCAGTTTTCAAGAATGGTCTCCCAAACAATATAGGAGTGCTGTTTGATGAATCACAAGAATCATGTTCCATATCAAGAATATAAAAGTCGCATGGAATGACCAAACTATCAATCTTAACTAGGACATCTTCTATCACACCAAGTGGGTAAACAAAACTACGATCCGCAAGTTGTATTACAATGCTAGTTTTATTCAAAGGCTCAAGACTAAGAGAATCATAAACATGTTTGGGCATAACACTAATGGATGCACCTAAATCGCATAAAGCTCTTTTAAAACTAGCATTACTAATAACACATGGGATAGTAAACGCACCTGGGTCTTTTTGTTTCAAAGGCAGATTCTTTTGAACAACGGCAGATACAACTTCACCCATACTTACCGTTTCATGACCTTTCAGTTTGAAAGCTCTCTTAGTAGTACACAACTCCTTCAGGAATTTTGCATACTTGGGAATTTGCTTGATAGCATCAAGCAAAGGAATGCTGAGTTCTACTTTCTTGAAAACCTCTAAAATCTCTTTTTCTTTGTCCTCTTTCTTTGACCTAGAAGAACTCACAGGAAAGGGTGGAATTGTTTTAAAACTGGAAGTCATTGATTGAGGACTTACCTTTAGAGTGTTGGTCGTGGTTTCAATTTGTGAAGGAGAAGGATGTTTCTTTTTTGTACTCAATTCAGTTTCTATCTCTTCTTCTTCCTCCATCTCAATTTGTTTCGACCTTTTCTCTTCAAGTTCTTTCCCACTTCGCAGCATGATCGCACTAACATTCTCTTTTGGATTCAATGCTTGGGAGGGCAATTTTCCATTCATTTGTGCTTCCAATTTCCCCACACTTGAAGCTACTTGCCCCATTTGCTTCTCCAAGTTGTGAATACTTGACCTTGTTTCCTGTTGAAAAGACATGACATTTTGTTGCAAGGTCACAGTGTTAGAAGCCAAAGTTTTCATCATCTCACGAAGATCATCACTGGATGACGACCCCATAACATTGGAGTTTGTGAATGAAGGGGGTTGTCTTGCTTGATAATTCTGTTGGGGCTGAAATCCATGGGGATGGAATTGTCGGCCTTGATTGCCTTGTTGAGGCTGGTTCCCATACCGTAGGTTGGGATGATCTCTCCATCCAGGATTGTACGTGTGGGAAAAAGGATCATACTTACGCTGAGGTTGTCCATTGAATGCTCCATCAACTGCATTAGCTTGTTCAATGTAGTCTTCTTGCATTGTTGGGCACATATCTGAAGCATGTCCTTGTAAGGAGCATATGCTACAAACTTTCACCTGCTGTACATTGCCACAAGCCAAAGAACGCACAAGAGAAGTAAGATCATTAACTTTATTCTCAAGGTTAGAAATACTTATCTCATTTACTCGTTTATTTGCAAAGTCTCCACGAGTGCCAAACTGTTTCGAGTTGGCTGCCATGTTTGAGATCAATTGGCGTGCAGCCTCGGGTGTCTTATCTACCAATGCCCCTCCACTTGCAGCATCAATGATACTACGGTCAGTAGGCATCAATCCTTCATAGAAATATTGAATGAGCAGCTGATCGGGTATTTGATGATGAGGGCATTGAATGCACAGTTGCTCAAATCTTTCCCAATACTCGGAAAGTGTCTCTCCATGAGATTGTCGAATCCCACATATTTCTTTCCTTATGTTGGCAACTCGAGATGCTGGGAAATACTTCTCAAGGAAGATCTTCTTCATGCCATTCCACGTTCCAATTGAACCTGGGAGAATGGAGAAAAGCCATACCTTTGCTGCCCCTTTTAAAGAGAAAGGGAAAGCTTTCAACTTAACCTGTTCTTCATCAACTCCATTCGGTTTCATGCCAACGCAAACCATATGGAATTCCTTGAGATGAGTATGAGGATCTTCTCCTGCAAGACCATTGAAAGTTGGTAGCAAATGTATAAAACCAGATTTGAGCTCAAAGTTTACATTATTGTCGATGTTTATGCACAATGGTTGATTTTCCACGTTAGGAGCAGCAAGCTCCTTGAGTGTTTGTTGTCGTGCAACAGCCATGGTGTTAAGGCCAGCTTCCTTTCGTAACCTGCGTAAAGTTTTTTCTATTTCGAGATCCAAATGCACTTGAATTTGATTAGTAGAACGGGTTACTGGCATAAATCATCAAGAAAATTCAAAATAAACCAACCACACAAGAGATCGAAAACAATGCAAATTGTACGAAAATCCTACGGTAGAAAACAAAAAACTGCCTAAAAACCCTAGAAAACAGCGGAATTTGGCCTCGATAGGGTGGGGTTACCACTAGTCCTATTTAGAACGTCGTTTCCCTTCAGGAAACAAATGGCCGATACCTAATTCCACCAAAAAATCTGTTTTGAACAGTACCGCTGCCGTAATGAACAGTACCGCAGCAAACAAAAATTCTGTTTTTTTTTTTTCAGAAAAAGAAATAACAATCACAGCAAATAAAAATAATAGCACAAGAATCAACTAAAATTACTTCCCCGGCAACGGCGCCAAAATTTGTTGCGATGTCGCGGTCGCACAAATTAATTACCCTAGCTTCAAACACAACACACAAGATAGTATAGAGCAAGCAAGGGGTCGATCCCACGAGGAAGATTCAAGTCAGATTTTTATGCTAGATGATATGCAATTTGGGGGGGGGGTTGGACGTTATCTAAGCTAAAGCAAAAGAAAACAGAAAACTATCAAACTAAATTTAATAAAATCAGAAAATTATCAAGAGAACAAACCTTGGTCACAAGCACACATCCACCTACAGAAATCAGAACTGATCATGGAAACGAAACATCAATTTATATTCTGAATATTTATCTCTTCTTAACATTGGTTAGTTAACGGATCCGCCGTATAACTAGCCCTAACCATCAAACAACCACAGTGTCCGCACTAGTAATTTAATTCAATGGCAGCCTTAAGAACTAGATAAGTTGATTAATCAAGAAAACATAACTGTCCGCAGTCTATGTTTGATTTGATTGAATGTTCTCCCTAAGATTAATAACGTAGATCCGCCACAATTATTAAACTCAGTTGCTTCACAAGTTCATATACCACAACTCCGGTTTTGATATCAAACTTAACAATAGATTGTCTACAATAATAACTTAGAGTCCGCTCTAGCAATTAAAATAAACAATCATAGGAAAAATAAGCATAGGAGAACAAACATATCCATCATATAAACTGAAAAGAAAAGGTAAAATAAATCTCACAGTTCTTGAAATCCGAAGGTTTCCGTGTCCTTGCAACCAAGAAAAAGTGTTTAGCCTTGCATGTTTGTTGAACAACTAATCAAAAAGAAGAAAGAATGCATAATTTAGGGTTTCTTAGAGGAAGGGGGCGTTTTTCTCTCCTTGGCTGGCTGCTCCCCTTCTCTTCTCTCATTCTTTTTATATCCTAGGAAACCCTAGGTCTCTATTTTACAAAATAGTCCTCCATTAAGTAGACTGTTTACATTTAAGTACTTCAATAACTATTTTCCTAAAAAGGAGAAATAGCCTTGCATGAAATCTTCAAGCTTTGATTTAGAGGAGCTAAATTGCTGAAATAAAAACTTGGATATCGGTTTAAATGCTTCGGAATGTCATTTGGACTCGTTTCTTCACGAAACCTGTTTGCTGGCAGAATTCAGATGTCATCTTTGAAAAATCATATCTCCCTCATATGACATCGTTTTTGGCTGCAATTTTGAGCGTTTATATAACTTTGAGTCATGAATCCAACAAAATTGAGTTTGCATCAATTGGACTTCTGTAGCTCCAGATATTCAAGTTGGAATGGCCAAAGGTCAACACTGGCAGATTGCGAGATTTGACTTTGAAGGCTGCGATTTCCATGCTCTTCCTTATTTTATTTTCTTGCCTTAGATGTCCAGAAAGGTATGGATGTTACCTTTTTAATTCCACTGGAATCACTTCATTTCAACCTCTAGAGCTCACGCTCTGCACAAAACATCGACTGAAGGTCAAATCTGCCAATTATCTCCAATTTACTCCTTTTTGCATCTTTCATCCAAAAGTGCCTTCAAAACATAAAACAAAGAATATCAAGGCATTTTATATACAAAACATAGGCAAAACACTAGTTAAATGTGGGTGAAACTATTGAATAATATGGTTGCATCATAATTCCATTTTGTTAGTCGTTTAAAGTTCCCTTGTTTTTCAATTTTATTTGTACGTGACTTTGGCCATTTAAACAACCAATGTTTTCATAAGAAATAGAGTATTTTCAGTTAAAAATTGTGGTATAGTTCTCACCCGAAGAGAACCTTTATATTATTTGTGTTGGGACCTATCATTGGTATCAAAGCTGGCTTAGTAATGGGAACCAACAAGGAGCGTATTAAACATTTAGAATCTGGACTCGGGATAGTTCAAGATGGTTTTCAGCAAATGGAGTTAGGAATGAACGATAAACTCCACCATTTAGAGGAAACTCTCAATTGACTTTCAAATATGTTGATCGCAAACATCATAGAGAAGGTAGCAATGGGGGCCAACAAATCATCTCCAAAACAGCAAAACTGGACTTTCCACGATTTGTAGAGGATGACCCAATCGAATGGTTCAACCACGTGGAAAAATTCTTTTAGGCATAGTTGAAAACCAAAAGGTCCCATGATTGCTTACTAACACGACCAAAACATTGATGTCTTCTCCCAAGTGTAGGAGTGTCGAAGTAATAAATAACCCGGTAAGACTGAGGTCAAACCACAGGGAGATTAACTATATAAATTATAAATAATAATAATAATAATAATAATAAGTTGAATAGAGCTTTGAGATGTGATATTGATATAAGGATTAAACAATGATAAAAAATAATTTTCAAGGTTAGAGGATCCACTAATGGTATTTCAAACAAGCATAATATAAACTCTTATTACTCAACTGGAAACCACACACAGAGGAGGTTCCAATCAGATTATAAATTGTTAACATGATTACATTAGTTATCTTATTCAAATAATGCTAATACTTGTAAATGTTGTCAGGTATTCATGATTATAACTTATGTTAACAACAAATCAAGTTCCTTTCATAACATAGGTGTTGGTTATACCATACGGTTTGGGCTATGAAAATGCCAAGTATTTGTTGTACCAAGGTTATACAACATAAATCTAAATTAATCATTTAACAAGCAAAGTATTAAAAGTGAACAAGATAACAAATACAAAACATGTTAGTATCAAACATTAAAATTCATGTTGAGTTTATACTATACTTATTCTTACACCATTAGTATAACCTTTTCACCTTGACATAATAAACTTAGCTAAACATAATGAAGAAGAGAAATATAAATAAACAAGATAAGAACATAAATAAGATATACGTTAACTAAGTAAAGGAAAGGAAATGAAAAGCATAAATAAGAGATTAATATAAACAAAACTTAAGTATTACAAAAATATAGAGAGAGAGCAAGAACATGATCTTGATCTGAAAACCAAGATGCCTAAATGCATGACAAATGCCTCCTTTTATAGACCAAAATTTGAAACTACTGATTTGATGACTAATTGTTGAGTGGGTGGCCACATCTTGACTTGGTAACAATCATTATTTCTTGTATAAACAAAACATCATTGATAATGTCAAAATTTAAACAGACTCAACCCATGAAAGTTCTAGGAAATTGTCTCAGCTTTCCAACAAAAAAAGAATCGGTGCATTTGGACTTCTAGAACTCGAGATATGAGTTGAACACTGAACAATATCTGGGCTGCAGGACAGATTCAGACTTCTCCGTTGTTGCTACAATTTGGAATTGAAAACAACAGAAATGAGTCTTGCATTCCCCATGAATGTTTTAGGCCTATGTCTTAGCTTTCTAGCCATATAAACCAAATTGAAATCCAAGATCTACAGCTCTAGATATGACCTAATAACTTAACAGTGTTCCAGTTTGGACTGAACCAACATCTCTTTTCTAAGCTTCACCCTCTCTTTGTCTTCTTAATTTCAGTAGTTGAACTCATCAATCAATCCTTTGATTTATGTGATAGGCCTGCATTTAAAATGATCATTTACCATAAATTAAAGGTATCTTATAGTATCAGACTTGTTATTATAAAACATGTTTTAGTTAAGGAGTTATTAATACTTCAAGTGCAAAATGATGGTATAAAACCTTGATAAAAATGTACTTTTAAGTACTAATCACTTACCACCTTGAAGGGGAGGCCAACCAGTGGTGGCAGTGGCTTCAAAGGTGTTACAGGAAGAAGTGCAAATGATTTCATGAGAAAGATTTCAAAAAGAATTATGGGCTCGCTTCGGACCACGAGGTTGTGAAGATTTTGATGAAGCTCTCTAAAAAATTAGGTAGTTGGGGACATTGAGGGATTATCAAAGGGGAGTTTGAGAAGCTTAACAATAAGGTACATGGCTGGATACAAAAAGCATTGGTGAGAACATTCATGGGTGGTTTGAAAGCAGAGATTTCTAAAGGGATTTAGATGTTTAAACCACAATCCCTCAGGGAGGTCATTAATTTAGCAAGGATGAGAGACGAGCGGCTTGCACAACAACGGTGATTCATACAACCACCACCTCCAAGAACTCCTCTAGCTCTTCCACAACCCAATTGTGTAACTCCTGTTGCTAATGGCCAACAACGACAATGTCAAGGACAATTTGATAAGGTATCAGTGAATTTACAAGGCACTGAATTTTATCTCACCCTCTTCTCTCTACCCTTATCAGGACTTGATCTAGTGTTGGGCATCCAATGGTTAGAATTGTTGGGTTCAGTGATTTGTAATTGGTTAAGATTTCATCTAGAATAATCAAGCCTAAAGGTTGCAAGGATTAGGTGAGCAATCTATTCAAGAGGTTGCTTTAAAAGAAGTCTCAAAAGATTGTCGAAAGGGACAAATGTTATTTGCAGTATGCTTTCTTTCAACCATATAAGACAAATTACAGAATACAGACTATGGCATTAAAGACATACAACAAGTAATAGAGGAGTACAAGGACGTGTTCCAATAACCTTTGTGCTTACCACCTATGCGCAAGGTTGACCATTGCATTACACTTAAAGAGAGCACTGAACCGATTAATGCACGCCCTTATAACTATGCTCATTTTCAGAAAGAAGAAATTGAAAAATAGGTGCAGGAGATACTGAAGTCGAGACATATACGTGCTAGCACCAATGCATTTTCTTCACCAGTTTTACTCATATGAAAAAAGATGGTAGTTGGAGATTTTGCATGGACTATCACACACTAAATAATACAACTATCAAGGACTGTTTCCCTATTCCAACAATTGATGATATGCTTGATGAATTATATGACGCCTCATATTTTATAAAGTTGGATTTACGAGTCAGATATCATCAAGTATGAGTCAATCTTTTTAATATTTCTAAAATTGCTTTTCATACTCACAATGGCCATTACGAATACCTCATAATGCCTTTTGGCCTTTGTAATGCACCCTCCACATTCCAAACCATCATGAACACTATCTTTCGACCTCACCTTTGAAAATTCAATTTAGTTTTCTTCAATGATATTCTCATCTATAGCGCTACTTAGGATAGACATGTGGAACACGTTGCACAAACTCTGTGAATTTTAAGACAATATAAGTTCTTTGCTAAAGAAAGAAAATGTGTTTTCGGCCAACAACAATTGGAGTATCTAGGACATATCATTACACCTCAAGGAGTGAAAGTTGATGACAAAAAAATTATAGCCATACTTGCATGGCCCTAACCTCCTAATATTTTTGAATTGTGTGGTTTTCTAGGATTGATAGGTTACTACAAGAAGTTTGTTCAAAATTACAGCATTATCGCTCGTTCCCTCACCAATTTATTAAAGAAAAGGAAGTTCGAATGGCATGATGAGGCAGAAGTAGCCTTCTCAGCTCTTAAGCAAGCAATGACAACCATTCCCACTTTGACTATGCCTAATTTTAATGATTCTTTCACTATTGAAATAGATGCCTCGGGAGACGACATTGGCGTAGTTTTAACTCAACAAGGTAAGCATATCGGTTATATGAGTCGTGCACTAGGGGTCACCAAAAAATCATGGTCCACCTACGCCAGAGAAATGTTTGCAATTGTAGAGGCCATCTGTTTATGGTGTCCTTATGTACTGGGAAGAAAGTTTTTCATTCAAATCGACCAGCGTAGCTTAAAGTGTAGCGACATCAAAACAACAAAAGTGGGTAGCCAAATTACTTGGTTATATTATGAAATTATTTATCGTCCAGACCATGAAAACTCAGCTGCAATGCCCTTTCACGCAGGCCAAACAACCCCATACTTCATCATTTGCACGTAACCACTATAACCTTGTGGGATGAGATTAAAGAAGTATACAACGAGAATAAGTATATTTAGTCAGTGGAGTGGGTAGCCAAGGCTCAACCCAATGGACCATATTTGCAGCACTAATGACTTTGGCTATTTAAACACAGGGTGGTAATTCCTACATGTGAACTGTTACACACTAAGTTATTGTATGAAGCACACAATACCAAGATTGGAGGGCACTCAGGAGTCTTACGTATATTCAAATGACTAGCTCATTATTTTACTAGCCTAAGATGCACTAAGCTATCTAAGAGTATGTCAAGTGCTGTGAAGTATGCCAAAAAATAAAGACAGACACACTTTCCCCTATTAGAATCCTGTTCTTTGTCCATTCCAAACCAAGTTTAGGATGATATTACTCTTGAATTCGTTGAAGGATTGCCAACCTCCCATGGCAAGGATACAATCTTAGTAGTCATTGACATGTTAAGTAAATTTGCACATTTCTTAACTTTAACCCATCCATTTATTGCAAAAAGGCGTGGTTGAAACATTTGTGGAAGGGGTTATCAAGCTACATGGCATTTCTAAATCAATCATTAGCGATCGAGATCCCATCTTTATTAGTCAATTTTGGCAATAATTATTTCAAATATCAGGTGCTCAACTAAAACTCAACTCTGCTTATCATCTGCAAATAGACGGACAAATGGAAATGGTAAATCATTGTGTCAAACAATATCTTCGCTACTTTGTTCATCAATGGCAACGCAAGTGGAGCACATATATTCCTCAGGTAGAGCTCTAGTATAATACAATATTTCATGCCTCTACTAGAATGACTCCATTCTAAACATTCTATGGTCGATTGCCTCCTCTCCTTTCTATTTGCCATGGTGGTGATTCATTGGTGCATGAGGTTGACCAAAATCTCATGTCTAGAGATGAGTTGTTGCATCATCTAAAGACAAATTTGGAGACTTCCATTAATCTTATAAAGCAGACAGTAGATAAAAGCAGAAAGGATTAACTTTTGCAGTAGTTGATAATTATACATATAACACCATTAGAATTAAGGGTAATTATCAAGGGAGGGAACTGATTGTTCTTATTGGTAGTGGAAGCACAAACAACTTCATTGAGGAGTAGTGTAATATCCCATATTAGCGGGTGAGGGAGTGGTAGCTAGCCTTATTAAAAGTGTTGGTTGCCAACTTGTCATACGTGTTTTGGGGCATTAGGCTCAGATGTGGGTTCGCGTCACCATGAACAAAACTGTGAGGGTGGTAAGGCTCAAAGCGGACAATATATGGCAAGTTGGGCTGGGCTATTACATTTGGTATCAAATTCAACCTCATTGGCTGTTCGATTGTGCCGACGGGATTGTTGGGCTCCTTAAGAGGGGTGGATTTCCCATATCAGCGGGTGAGGAAGTGGTAGCTGGCCTTATTAAAAGTGCTGGTTGCCAACTTGTTATACGTGTTTTGGAGCGCTAGGCTCAAATGTGGGCTCGCGTTACCATGAACAAAACCGTGAGGGTGGTAAGGCCTAAAGCAGACAATATATGGCAAGTTGAGCCGGGCTGTTACAAATAAATTGTCAAAGAGGTTTAAATTTCTAGTGTTAAATCCTCAATCTTGGTAGTGATAATAGTTAATGGTAGTACTATGTTGTGTGATTCATATACCACTTGTTTCAAATGGTTCATGCAAAACTATGAATTTGTAGTAGATTTAAGGATTTTGAAACTAGGAAGAAGTGATGTGGTATTGGGAGTGGATTGGCTAATGAACTATTCTACAGTCTTATTTGATTTTATCAAAATGAAGATATCCTTTAGAAAAGAAGGTAGATTGATATAGCTTAAAGGAATTATAGAAAAGGCTAACCTTTAATGTATTGTAGTAGAGAAGGTTCAAAAAAATTTGAAGGAAGCTATAATGGGGTTTGTAGGGCAATTCTTTTTAATAGAATAAAAGAAAAACCTCGTACTACACTTGTTAATGCAGAAAAAGAAGGACTACTGACAAATTATACAACTATATTTGAGGAATCGATAGGACTTCCACCTACTAGGAAGTTTGATTACAAAATTCCATTAAAACCAGGAGCTTAACTTGTCAATTATAGACCATATAAAAGCTCATCTTCCAAAAAAAAAGAGATTGAAAAGATGGTTAAAGAGATGTTGAACAATGGCATAATTCAACCAAGTGTAAGCCTTTTTTTGCTTCACCTGTAATACTAGTAAAGAAAAAAGATAAAACATGACATTTTTGTGTGGACTTTAAACAGTTGAATGAAGTCACTATAAAGAATAAGTTTCTCATTCCTATGATAGATGACTTATTGGATGAATTACAAAGATCTAGCTTCTTCTCAAAACTGAATTTAAGGTCTGATTATCATCAAATTATCATGCATGAAGGAGATGTGGAAAAAACAACATTTCACACTCACCAAGGGCATTGTGAATTCAAGGTAATGCCCTTTGGTCTCACAAATTCCCTTGCCACTTTTCAAGCATTAATGAATGACATCTTGAAGCTTTTCTAGAGAAAATTTGTTATAGTATTCTTTGATAATATTCTTATTTATAGCTTTTCTTTGGAAGCACATGTAACTCACTTGAAGTAGGTTCTAGAAACTCTTAAAACTAACTAGTTGTTTGTAAAGAGATCTAAGTATACATTTGGTGAGCCATAATTGGAGTATTTGGAACATATAATCTCAGCTAAAGGAGAGGCAACTGACCCTAAAAAGACTAAAGCAGTATATAATTGGCCAACTCCCAAGTCTATTAAAGAATTAAGGGGATTTCTTGGCTTATTAGGTTACTACAAAAAAATCATTAGAAGGTTTGGTGTTATTAGTAAGCCTCTAATAAATCTGTTTAAGAAGAATACTTTATTTGGCATGGAGGTGCGTTGGAAGCTTTCCACAATCTAAAAAGGGCTTTATGTAAAGCTCTAATCCTTGCTTTACTAGACTTCATTAAGTAGTTTGTATTAGAAACTGATGCATGTGCTACTGGAATTAGAGCAATGCTCAACCAAGAAGGAAGATCTTTAGAAGTCATAAGCAAGGCTCTGAGAGTTAGACACTTGGTATTATCTATCAATGAAAAGGAGTATCTTGTTATTTTGATGGTAGTTGACAAATGAAGGCACTATTTGGAACAAGAACATTTTGTCATTCAAATTGATCATGAAAGTCTTAAATACTTGTTAGATCAAAAGATTCACACCACTATTCAGAAGAAGGGTCTAACTAAATTGTTCGAATAGAATTATCAAATCTTATATAGGAAAGGCAAGGAGAACATAGTGGTAGATGCATAATCTATAAGAGATAGTTATGTGACAAGTAAGCTGCAGGAGGAAAGTCAAGAAAAGGGTAGCTTCACGACCATAATTAAGGTGATACCATCCTAGTATAAGCAGATATATAACTCTAATAAAAATGATGCCACTCTACAAAATATCATCACTAATAAATTGGTTGATGCTACATAACATCCCAACTTTACATATGAAGAAGAAGTTTTCAAGTACAAAGAAAGAATTGCAATAAGAGTTACATGATTGTTAAGTGAGAAAATTATCATGTCTCATATGATTCTTGCATTGGAGGTCTTGCTAGAATTCAAAATACTTATAGAAGACTCAAAACTCATTTTTATTGGCCAACTATGAAGAAATTAGTGCAAAAGATAGTTCAACAATGTGATGTTTGCAAACAAGCTAAAGCTAAAAGGGTTGTCTATCTTGGGTTATTGCAACCTTTACCAGTTCTAAGAGGTACCTGGCATGATTGTTGCAACCTCTATAAATTTTATGAAGGGTTTACCAAGATCAGAAGGGAAAGATACAATTATAGTCATTATGGATGGGTTTACTAAGTATAGGCACTTTATTGCATTGGCACATCCTTTCACAACTTAAGATATTGATGGACAACATTTATAAGTTTCATGAATTACCTACCACCATACTAACTGATAAGGATAAGATCTTTACAAGTCTTTTTTGGAAAGAATTGTTTAAGAAATTAGGAGTGAAGCTACTACTAAGTACCTCTTACCATCCTCAAACTGATAGTTAGACCGAGAAGGTGAATCAATGCCTTAATATATACTTAAGGTGCATTCATGCACTATCTAAAGAAGTGGAATCAATGGCTATCTTCAACACAATTGTGGTATAAGAGTACCGTTCATTTAGTTATCAAGACAACACCATTTCAAGCCTTATATGGCTATGAACCTCCAATAAAGAGAATGGTACTTATTGAGGCTACTCAAGTTGCTGTTGTAGAAGAATTGATACAGAGAATGATTAACATGGATTAACTAATAAAAGGATAATTTAAAGGGGGTAAGGAATATGATGAAACAAGTGGCAAATAAAAAAAGGTCTAAAAGAGAATTCTCATGAGGATATTGGGTTTTCTTGAAGTTACAACCTTACAGGCATTGTAATGTCATGTTTAGGAAGAATTTCAAGCTAAATCCTAGGTATAGTGGCCCTTATCAAGTTATGGAAAAGATTGTAGCTTTGGCTTATAAGATCAAGTTACCAAGGGGCAGTACAATACATCCTATTTTCCATGTTTTGTTATTGAAAAAGAAGGTTGGAGATACAAACACAGTCTCATCTACATTGTCAATAGTAGATGAAGCAAAAAGGATCAAGGTTTGTCCAGTGGCCATATTAGATAGGAAGCTTATGAAGAAAGATAATAAGGCTGTAATGGTGGGATTAATTTAATGGTCGAACTCTTTTTCTGAAGATGCAACATGAGAGGTACTAGAGGAAATCTAATTACAATTTCTAGAATTTAACATGCCATGTATATTTATTACTCTAACAAAATACATTGTCCACCAGTCTAGTTCTTTTTTTTTTCTACTACTAGCACATTGTTATCTTAGAAATCATAATTCAAATGTTCATAATCTTTAATTCTATTATTTTTCAAATGATCAACAATAGCATTTCATTCCCGGGCTTTTTTTTTATCATGTACAATATGTTTCGTTTCGTGTTGCTGTTGTTTACAAAAAAGAAGAAGAAGAGTGATATTTGTGATGTTTGATGTGTATGTAATTTTGTGTCCGCAGCCGATATTTATGGTTGCCTAATGACACCATTTTGTTTTTTGTTGACTTTCTATGTGGGCCTTGGCTTAGCGATATGTGGGTTGGATTTAATGACAAGTTTGATGCAGCTCATCGGATGCACTAAACTTTCAATGTCAAATGTAATTTTTATTTATTGCTAGAGGTGATTGATTACTTAATTATTGTATAACTAATGCATTGTCCCGCACTGCATAACATATTTAAAAAAATGTAATCATTTAATGTATTTTATAGTGGCAAGTTAGAAATTTTATGTGTTGGTGTAAATATTAAAAAACATCGTTAAAAATAATTATAGATTAAATTAAGAAGCTACGAGATATATTTAAATTAAGATGTTTTATCGAGTTTTTTTATAAAAAAAATTATTTAATTATATGACAATTAAGATATTTGAAACAAAATGATTTACTAAGTATAATCCCTATTTTTTTTCTACGAAGCAATATAACTCTTTTGTTCTATATCCTTCATTTAATAAAAATATAAAATTCATTAGCAAAATATTAAAAAAAATATGGATGGTTTGAAATAAGAGTTAGAAAGGCATTCTTCGAACCATAACTCTTTTATCTCATCACTATATTCTATTTTTTTACTTGGTATTTTTTTGCAAGAAATTTTTGCTTTTAGAGAAAATTTGCAAATTTTGACATGAATGCTTTAAAAATATAAGAATAATACATTATTTGCATCGTCGTGGATAATTTTTTGATAGTATCATCAAACTCGGCCCAAACTAGCAGCTAATATAGAGACCTCTTTACTCAAGTCTTTACTTGGCTTGAGTTTCAAATTGAACTGGATAGGAGCTAACCTGACGTAACCTTTTTTAAAAAAATTTAAGATGATATTTTTTTTAACCTTTTTTTATATACTAAGATGATAATATTTTGGATTGATTCCATTCAACTCAAATTAACTCACCAAACTTGTGACTGTGGCGATGAGCTTAAGCGGGTTTAATAACTTATTTTTTTGGAATCTTTTATTGAATTATATAACAATAAAAATTGGCATGCACAAGAAAAAATATATAAAATTATATAAAAAAACCATCTTAAAAGGGTGCAAAAAAATGGCGTCCACTAATGTTATGAAATTGAATGTTATAACCTATTTTGAAAATAAAAAGAAAACCAAATTGTATTTATTCAAACAATACCCAAAACAATTAGCATTCTAATAAAATAAAATAAAAACATTATGAATGGCTGTGCAAAAAAAAAAAACATTTGTTAATTTAACAAAAAATAGTTATAATCTTATAAAAAATTGAAAATTGAATGTTATCTAATAAAAACATTGTCAAATTAATTTTTAAATAATCTATTTGAATGGATTGAAATTTAAAATCCAGAAAAAAGATAAAAATAAATAAAATAGGTCAGACATGTGGGTCTACACATCTAGCTCACGCATCAAACCTTCTTATTTTTTTCCTTTTATAATAAATGGTGAACGATCCTTTAATTTTTTAATAAAAATATCACAAACGCATCGTGTTTTTAACCCTGAATTCGGCAATCAAATAGTTGTTGTAAAGTCTAGGCAGGGGTATTTTATGCTAAAATATCATTTTCAACCAATTTGTAGTTAAAAAAACTTAACAAACACTCTTAGAACCTCTATAAACTAATATATCAACCTATAACACCCCTAAATTAATTCAGAAACACAAAATCAGGTCGAAGAGACATTTAATAGAGTTCCCCTTACTAAAAGAAACTTATTAACACAGTTTTTTTATTGCTAAAATGTGAACAACCAATAGCTTTCTCTCTTCTTTTTTATTTTTTAGTGATTCTCTCTATCTCTCCTTCCCAAACCTAAGGATCTAAAAAAAAAAAGTTTTGGACTGAAATATATAATTACAATACTAAAGGGATCAAAATTTAAAAAAATCTCAAGGTTTTGTTTCCAAAAAAAAAAATTGATTGAACAAGGCAAAAAAAACACGTTCTTTTTTCATCTACTTGCAATTTTGGTCTTCTTTTTGAATTTTTTTTAAAGAATAAAATTGATTTATTTTTCAAAATTAAAAGGCATGTAATGTAATGTAGGAAATAACACTACAAAAAACTATCATCTAATAAAAACTTTATTATCAATTAATTATGAATGAGAAATTTAGTCTTTATGGTTAATTAATTTCTGTATTTGAGATAATTTATCTTTATTGAATAATAAAAACAAATATGAGTTTTTCTTAAGAAAATAAACATGGATATTATTAGTTTCCTTATTTCTTCTGCCTTTTTCTTTATTACATTCTATCTTTTGAACTTCTTTTTTTTCTAACTTTTTTTCCACATGTAATATTTTTAAGAATATTTGTAATTAAATTATCCTTTTTTTTCAATTTTATGATAAATTCTGATTTGTTTGAGTTTTTAATTCAAAATTTTCTTTTTTTATTTTAATATATGTATTTTTATTTTTTCATGCAATGATTTTATCAATCAATTCATAAATTTGGAGCACATGTCACATGATTTAATAAAAAGGTAAAAAAAATTAACAAAACATGCAGTAGAAGAATAAAATTTATATATAAAAAAATTATGTAAGGGAAAAATACATAAGAGAAAAAAAAAATGCAAAACATGCCGTTAACCTCAAATTTTCGGATGGAAATAACATCACCGTATTAAATACAGTTACGACGTCGGTTTATGATTACCCGATCACATGCATAGACCTGAACTTTTTTTTCTTTTAACATCTCAAAAACAAAACTCTGGAATTTGTTTCTCAGTTTGCTTTCAGATTGCCCGATTGTATCACTAGCTCTTAATCAATGTTAGTTACTTCTTTAATTAATCGTCTTTTATTCTTTAATGTAAGCCAGAATCGCTCTAGTTTCTACTTAAGGAGGGGCAAAGAATTTAACTAAAAATTTAAGTTTCTGTTGTTAAAGGAGGAATTCAGTGAATCGGCCACCAACACCAGAGGATACAGTGGAAGAGCAGGAGGATCAAGAGAAACAACCGACCCTTCAAGAAATAATTAAAATTAAGGTTCTTTATCTTTTTTCTTAATTGGGTTTTGATTTTTATTATCAATAATGGAGGGGGTGCTTAATTTGATTGGTTTTCTTAGTTGATTGAGAGTGGAGAGAAGGAAAGATTAATGGAGCTTTTAAGAGAAAGGCTTATTGAGTGTGGATGGAAAGATGAAATGAAAGCTCTTTGCAGGTTTTCACTGCCCTCTCTTCTTTTGGTTTCATTGCTGTTTGTGTTGTTGCTATCTTTTTATCTTTGGGGTCTTGAGAATTGAGTAGAGATATTTTTGTGGGAAAAAACAAGATCAGTTTTTGAAAAATGAGGTCAATGTTAATGAAAATGAATTCAATTACACGCTTTTTTATTCTAATAAAACCTTTGAGGGATTACGTGAGCTGTATATTCTTTCGTGAAATCATCGGATTTGAAAGGAAATAATGTTGTAAATTTGTGGGATTTTGGTGAAACAATGTGCATAGGCTAGGTTACAGTTACCACTAAATGGCACTTTGGTAACTGCTCATGTTAAATCCACGGCCAGAACCCAATCCTTCTTGTTAGTAGTAGTGAATAAAGCATGTGATTGTGTTCATAGCTGACATGACAAGCATGGGGATTAACACCAAATATGGGAGGAATGACTTTCAGGGAATATAACTTATCAGCTAGGGAGTATAGCAATTGGGAAGAGTAACTTCGGTGCAACAAGGAGAATTTTTTTAACGGGAAAAACTGAGATGAACATCATCATTATCCATCACTTTGAATCTCAGTTTCGTTGAGGAGGATCTTATTTTCCAAGCTGTGTTCTCATGTAGATGAAAATGCTGCCTCAGTGTCATTCTATCCAGTAAGTAATGTATATCAACGAATTATATGGTCCAAGTCTTGATGTTTTAGGAGGTCTTCCACATGGAAGAATGATGAGATGCGATGTGAGATCATGTTCTCTAAGTTGTGACAGAATGGATGCAGAGTTTGTGCAAGAGGTTCTCCCATCTCTTTCTAAAGTTCTGTGATTTGTTGTAATTGTTGGATGCTCACTAATATGAAACTTGGAACTGGATTGGTAAAAAGGCTGAACCAACTGTTTCTGTTTCTAGAATGCTAGAATTGTGTTCCTGATCTATGGAAACATCCTTGAGGAATGCTTTGGATAGTGATGCAGCTAGTTTTTGGTTGGGGCTCTGTTTAAGGAAATGTGTGCTTAATATGACTCCTTTCATGAATTTTGGAAGTGCATGACACAAGAAGGATTATAAAGGACATGCTATAGTTATAGGAAGGAGTATTTGAATCTTGACCTTTTAACCCTGTTTAGACTTTCATGCAGCTGTCTTGTATTTTTCACGACCCATATTTTTACTGTATTTATGGACAGTTTGGCCTTTTTTTTAACAAAATTGTTTGGTATCATTTTCTCCATTCTAAAATCTCTCTCGATGTCATTGTGTTTTAGGGCATTTATAAAGAAGAAAGGAAAGAACAATGTTACTGTGGATGACCTTATACATGTAATTACACCTAAGGGCAGAGGTAGGGGATCTTCTGTTTCTGAAGTTTATCTTCTGTTGTCTACACAGGATAATTTATTGGTTTATCTACTATTTAGTAGAATTCAGATGTATATTTTGGAAACTGCTTGGAATTTGAAAAGGACTTCGATTGCCTTGACATGATTTCATGCCTAATACACCTTCTGACTGGTGCTGAGGATTATTTTTTTCCCACAGTTCAGTTAGGAATTTCAGTCTTGGTTTTTTTTTTTCCTTGTTTGCCTTTTGTTTTATATCATTTCTTTATCTGAAATTTTTGTACCTTTACACCTGCAGCCTCTATTCCTGATTCCGTAAAGGCTGAGCTGTTGCAAAGAATCCATTCTTTTCTCGTTCAAGCTGCTGTTTGATATACCACCCCAATTCCCAAATAGTTTCCAAGTAGGAAAGCCGAAGCTGTTGATGAATGGAATGGAAGGTTTGTTTACTGTTGTGACGTTGAGGTCTCTTGAAGAGTGGAGGCAGCTGTGATTACTTTAAAATATGCATGTTGAAAACGAAGGGAATGGGGATATCAGTGTGCTTCAAGCTTGAAGGAAGATTCATGATCTTATAGCTTTTAACCATAAAATCCGAAGATTCTCGCACTTGTTATGTTTGACAATATAAATATTTACACGTGTCAGACTATTCTGTTATTTTTCTGTATGATACTCTACTGCCATTTTCAAAATGAAGCTACTTGATTAGGAAGACTTGGAATTCAATTTTTTTCTTTTTTTTGCTGGACAGTGGAATCTTTTGTTGCATCATGTTTTGGTACGATAATGCCTTTCACCCTCTAAATGCAAGTTTTGAATATATGAGAACACTAGTCTCTTCTGCTTCTTTGTTCCTTTTGAGAATCTGAGACATTTTGGTTGGATATAGAATATGAACTAAACTTGAGACTTTCGAGTTTTTAGATCCTGGAATAGGCATCCTCAGACAGCAAGAGCTTAGGATTGAGGCAGTGGGGGACGGAGAAGGCCATGCCCCATCATGCAATCCAAAATGTGCAGCGTGATTTTATTAGCAACCAAGTCAGGCCCATTCAGTATCTCTGAAAGTGACAGCTTGTAAACACCCAATAAAAAATAAAAAAAGTTAAAGTAAAGCCACAAATGAATCCACTGTTACTATTGATTTATGAATGACAGCGATAATTTTAATTGTCGATTTCTGAATTGGTAGCAACATGTAAAACTCAATAAAAATTAGTGTTGGACCGGCTTATGCTAGAGAAAAAATTTGAGTGATTGTGTAAATCCTGAAAAAAAAAATTAGTCCTTGGCCAATAAATTCTGGGTAGAATTGAGGTTATAAACCGGTCAACCTTGAAGAGGAACATGGAGGAAGAGAACGGGCCTATCCTAAGGGAGAATTAGAATAGAAACCAATCTACAATAACCCAAAAGGAGGATAAGGACAACCTTTGTCCAGCACCCAAACACCCTACCTCATTTAAGAGGGGGTATAAATACAAGGAGAGATGGGGGGGGGGACTCTTCCTTGGGAGTTGCAGCAGCTGCATGCTCTTGCCCCCTTTCCTCCTTCCCAAAGAGAGAGTTGAACAAACCGGCCAGCTGCATGCAACAAACTTTCTTCCTCTTGTTCAAATAGTAAACCCTCAAATCTAGCTGCAAACACTTCCATTAAATACTGGAGCAGAAGGGAGAGTTAAAAAAGAGTGTTAATAGCCAACACCAAAACAAGAAGAGAAGTGTAGGAGACTGGGTGGTGTAGCTAGAGAGGGAAGGAAGAAAAAAACTGAAACTTGAGGGGAAGAAGAAGAAGAAGAAGAAAATCGAGAGTGAAGGGGAAGAAAAAGCTTTTTAAATCCCTCCTAAAGCTACTAAAAATCATAAGGTATGAACTAAATCTCTTTCCCCATCTGTTCTTGAGTCCTTGGAATCGAAAGGAAGAAGAAAACCATGAGGGAATGCCTAAAATTTTACACTAGCTACTAATGGAAAAACTAAACTAAAAACTAAATAAAAAAAAGACAATAATGAAGCTGAATAAGGGATCTATATCTAGAACATGCAACAAGGGAGATATAATTTTGAATGTACAAACCTAGTTAGATGGCTAGCTATAATGAAGGCTGGACTGAAAATGAACTTAGGTGACCAAATACTTAAAAGATGACCCTTGTCAAGACCTCATAGTCATACTTGAACCAAAAAACAGAATCATAAATGTATAAATGATGTAATTTCTGCACATATCATTGACAAAATTCTATGGAAATGTGTTGAAATGTTGTTGAAATGCAATTATGCTGTTAATAAACCTTGAAAGGGCATTGCAGCTGAAATGGGACTCCCTCTAGTTAATGCCTTGGTTTTATTGATGTGTTGAATGAACATATGTGTTTATGAATCAAGAAAGTAAACATGTGTTTGTGAATTGTAGTTTTGAGTATGGTTATGATAAAATGTGATGAATTGCATGTACAAGTTGGGAAGAAATGGGCAGTGATGTTTTAGCTGAAGGGAAATAAATAATTCATGGGGAACCATACATGATGAACACACTTAGAATGACATGAGATAAATAAGGAGTAGGACCTTTAGATGTTATAGATTTATTATGAATTGTGTTGGTACATTGCCATAATACAATTGAGAATGCATGAATTTATGTTGTAGCAATGCTAAACATCGGCTTGGAAGTAAATAAGTTGAGAAAACTTTGGCAAATGATTATGGGATGAGGTTGTGCTATTTGTTAATGAATGGTGAATTGAATGTGATTCGGTGAGGTCCTATGCTCATCCAGGATGAGAAACAATGGTAGGGGTAAAGACTAATGTAAACCTTATGCTAGGCTGAAGGAAAGAAGTAGAACTAGAAACAACTCCATCGCTGCTGACGATTTTCGAATCTGCGGCGACATGGATCGCGCTAACGATTTCAGCGCTAGCTGTGAAATTGTGTTGCGCTGATGATTTCTTAGTCAGCAACAACTCAGTTTTCATCAACGATTTCTGAGTTAGCTATGTACCATTTATGCTGACGATTTCAATGTTAGTTGTGAAATTATGTTTCGTTGATGATTTCTGAGTCGGTCGTGACTCAGTTTTTATCAACGATTTCTGCATCAGCATTGGTTTGCGTGCGCTGGCGACTATTTTTGAATAAGGGTCAGCAGCGAATCAGTTTTTGCTATCAAATTCTGTGTTCATAGCGAATCAATTTTCGCTGCCAAATCTTGTGCCACCAGCAAATCAATTTTTGTTGCCAAATTCGAGGCCACCAACGACCAACTTTCGCTGTCAATGTTCTACGATAAACCTCTAGAACAGAATTGACTTAAATGCTTGTAACGATTTCATTGTATGGTTGTGTAATATGTGGAACACTTGATTATGAATATGAGTATTCTTGAAATATGTATGGTGACGAGTTATGTGATTACCAATTGAAAATGTGTTGATTTGTGATCATTAATGTGTTTAGGTGGTGCAACTGGGATTGGACCTTCAACTAGGCAAGGACACCTGATTAGTACTTAAAAGTGCATTTTTATCAAGGTTTTATATCATCATTTTGCACTTGAAGTATCAATAACTCCTTAACTAGAGCATGTTTTATAGTAACAAGTCTGATAATATAAGATAACTTTAATTTATGGTAAATGCTCATTTTAAATGCAGACATATCTCACAATTCAAAGGATTGATTGATGTGATTAACTATTGAAAGTGAAAGAAAAAAAAAGGCCAAGATTAGAAAATAAATACCAATTCAATTCAAATTGGAACACTATTTAGTTATTGGGTCATATTTGGAGTTGTAGATCTTGGATTTCAGTTTGATTTATATAGATAGAAAGCTAAGAAATGGCCACTGCATCAATAATCAATTACCAAATGAATAGTTTTGAATTTTAGCCTATAAAAGGAGGCATTTGCCATTCATTTAGGAATCTTGGTTCTTCAGATCAAGATCTTTCTCTTGCTCTCTTTCTTTGTAATGTTCAAGTTTTATTCCATGTTATATTTTCCTTAATCTCTTGTTTATGCTTTTCATTTCCTTTACTATACTTAGTTAACTTATATCATGTTTATGTTCTTATATTATTTATTTATGTTTTTCTTCTTTATAATGTCTAGCTAAGTTAATTATGTCAAGGTGAAAATGTTTCACTAATGGTGTTAGGATAAGTATAATATAAACTCAACATGGACTTTAATGTTTATATCCAAGAAAGTTTGCTATTAACATGTCTTATCATTTTTATCTTATTAATTCTTAATACCTTTTTGTTAAATGGTTAATCTAGATTTGTGTTGTATAACACTTGGTACATCAAATACTTGATCTTTCATAGTCTTCGGCCGACATCGTTATTATGAGAGGAGCTTGATTTGTTGTCAACATAAGTTAGCATCATGAATACGTGATAAAATTTATAAGTATGGTATTACGTAAATAAGATGAGCAATATGATCATGTTGATAATTTATAAAGAGTGTATACTTTACTTATCTCTAATACTATTAGTGGATCCTCTAACCTTGACATTTTTTTTTTATCATTGCTTAATCTTCACATTAATCTTACATCTCAAAGTCCTCTTTAACTCATCATCACCATCAACATTTAAGTTGATTAAGTTGTTGATGAATGTTAAACTGATTATGAAATGTTGAATGAGTTGTTGATGAATGTTAAACCGATTATGAAATGTTGATTGATGATTAGCTTCAGCTAATGGCATCTGAGATGGATGACCGGGTTGTGATTGATGATTAGCTTCGGTTAATGGCATCCAAGATTGATGGCATGGTTGTTTTTTATGATTAGCTTCGGCTAATAGCATCCTAAAGAAATGACCAGGATGAATTGATGATTAGCTTTGATTAATGGCATCCG
This sequence comes from Populus nigra, assembly GCF_951802175.1. Classification (NCBI taxonomy): domain Eukaryota; kingdom Viridiplantae; phylum Streptophyta; class Magnoliopsida; order Malpighiales; family Salicaceae; genus Populus; species Populus nigra. Next base: position 6,257,065 of record NC_084864.1, on the reverse strand, counting down.
AGAGGGATGACCAGGTTGTGTTTGATGATTAGGTTCGGCTAAAGGCATCCTAAGGGGATGGTCGAGATGAATTGATGATTAGCTTCGACTAATGACATCCAAGATTGATGACTGGATTGTGATTGATGATTAACTTCAGCTAATGACATCCAAGATGAATGACTAGGTTGTGTTTGATGATTAGCTTTGGCTAATAGAATGTCAAATGGATGATTTGGTTGTGATTAACGATTAGCTTCAGCTAATGGCATCCGAGAGGGATGACCAAGTTGTGTTTGATGATTAGCTTCGGTTAATGGCATCTTTAAGGGATGATCGAGATGAATTAATGATTAAATTCGGCTAATGGCATTTTAGATGGATTTCCAGGTTGCGTTGATGATTAGCTTAAGCTAATGGCATCCTAGATGGATGGTCAGGTTGTGTTGATGATTAATCTTGGCAAATGGCATCCTATAGGGATGACTAGGTTGAATATGACATTTAGTTTTGGCTAATAGCATTTAAATGGATGACTGAGTTGATTATGATGATTAGCTTCGGCTAATGGCATCCAAGATGGATGACATGGTTGTTTTTATGATTAGCTTCGGCTAATAGCATCCTAAGAGAATGACCAAGATAAAATGATGATTATCTTTGATTAATAGCATCCGAAAGGGATGACCGGGTTGTGTTTCATAATTAGGTTCGACTAAAGGCATCCTAAGAGGATGGTCGAGATGAATTGATGATTAGCTTCGGTTAATGGCATCCAAGATTGATGACTGGGTTATGATTGATGATTAACTTCTGCTAATGACATCCGAGATGGATGACTAGGTTGTGTTTAAAGATTAGCTTTGGCTGATGGAATGTCAAATGGATGACTGGGTTGTAATTAACGATTAGCTTCAGCTAATGGCATTCGAGAGGGATGACCGGGTTGTGTTTGATGATTAGCTTCAGTTAATGGCATCCTTAAGGGATGACCGAGATGAATTAATGATTAAATTCGGCTAATGGCATTTTAGATGGACTGTCGGGTTGCGTTGATGATTAGCTTAAGCTAATGGCATCCTAGATGGATGGTCGGGTTGCGTTGATGATTAGTCTCGGCAAATGGCGTCCTATAGGGATGACCGGGTTGAATATGACATTTAGTTTTGGCTAATGGCATTTAAATGGATGACCGAGTTGATTATGATGATTGGCTTCGACTAATGGTATCCGTAAAAGATGACAGGTTTGATTTTGTGATTCATTTCGGTTAATGACATCTGAGATGGATGACCGAGTTTAGATGTTACGATTAGGTAATGCTAAAAACATCCAAGGTGGATGACCGGGTTAAAGTAAAGTAATTAACCTAACCGATGATTAAATTTGGGCCCCACAACTCCTATGAAGAGGTCGAGACATATGAGTGAGAATAATACATTTAACGAAATAATAAGGATTGTACAATGCATATGAGAAGTAAATGAAAGAATAAACTTATTTTTCAGTTGATAACGAAAAGTAACGATAACATTATTCTAGTTGTTTATTATCATGTTTAGATTATTTACAATTCTTATATCCATGTTGTTTTTATAATAGAGACATCACATAATCAAGGTGCGTAGAAAAGCTTGTTCCATGGGTTCACATATTTTGAAAGGTGGTATGTAATAATATGTTTTTAAGTGCTATGTATTTGATAAAAACGAATGAACTAATTGAATATTTATCATTCGATACTTTTGTAAAGACTTGTATCGAAAATTATAATAGAATACGATGCGAAAGTACAATCTTGTAAACATGATGTGATAAATATATGTATGTGATATTCTCTCTTATGAGAATGTTATATTGTAAAATCACATAAGTATTGCATTATACTAAGAGATAAATTTTGTTACAATAAACCTTAAATACTGTTGCGAGGATATGCATTGTCATTTTTTATGGGATGTTGATTTACATTACCCTATATGAATTGTGACTTGCTAATAAATAAAATACATTTATAAATTCAAATAATGATATTATAAAAAGCATCAAGAACCTGACTTTAAAAAAAAATTCCACTGATTTTTTGCTATGAAAAAATCAGGTTGATACACAACTTATACATGCAAGTCTCCTTACAAATTGCAAGCAACGCTAACTGCAGCATGCACTCTGCCTCATGCTGCAACAAAGAGTCGATCACAACAAGTTGCGTTTTGCTTGACATTTTAGGACTGCACTTCTCACTCACATCCCACAAATAACATCGACGCTACCTAGCTGAGTGTGAAAAGAGGGCCGTTCAGTTGTACTCTGCATTGACCTAGAGGATTCAACCGACTACAAGTTCCGAATTGAAAAGGCTAGATAAGAACCTCCACATGGATTTGCTAGACATAACACACAAGGCAACTGTCATTCACTCGGTTTTCATACAGAAACTAAAGACACATCAAGGCTGTCCCCTTCTTCTGAGGACTTTGAAATTACACAAGTTATCATTCTATTTTACATCTCCATGTCTGTCTATTATATCATATCATCATAAGCATAAACATAATGAAGCTAAACAGCCATCTTTACAAGACACAGATGCATTTATTCAGCTGGCTCACATGCCATTCATCCCTCTCCCGAGAAGATTCACCCAACCAGACCTAAACCCCAAGCTTGTGCTCTGTGGGAAATCTGTGAAAAGCAGAAGCTGACATGCATCACAAAGCCTGCATCATTTCCGTACTCTGGAAGATTTGCTTAAGCCAAAGAGCCTGCTTGTTCACAGAGGTCTAATAGATCCAGAGTCTGCAAAACCATCATAGTAGCATTTATGAGCACATGAGAACTAAAAATCAATTTGTATATAGGAAAAAAAATACACATTCAAACAGAAGTTAAGGGGACACAGACAGCAAAGTTTTTTATTGTTGATCATACCTCAGGAACTGAGAGCTCAAGGCGAAACTTGGGGCCATCATAATGATGCAAAACCGGCCTAAAAGCATCTTCCTCCAATGCCTTGTAGAGTTTTCTAATCCGGATCCTCACCTGTTTGTTAATCACCCAAAAAGGGAAGCAAATAAAAGGAAATGAAATGAAGAAGATTCAAGATACAGCAACTAAGTTATTGAAAATCCATATTAGGAATCAATTTTTACCTGAGCAGGAAACCTTGACTCTCCTTTACACTTTTTGTCTTCCCATGCAGTTGGATCAATGTTCGAACCCCCAAAACTTGCTGCCTGTGCAAGACCAAATTGAGAAGCATAAGTTATAGATAAAAGTACTAGAATCATTGCAGCAGACACTTTTGACATCAAGCATCTTGGAGAAAACCATTGCAAATTAAGGGAGTAAAAAGTTAAAGAATAAACCTCAAAAATGCCATGTAGCTGGTGAGTGGTGTAATTATAGAGGAAGAGAGGTAAGCCAGGTGTTATTGCCCGGACAGAATCCCTATATCTTGGTGGTAAACCTATCAATTGTGCAAAAATGATTAGATAAGACTTCACAAATGTTGTTAAGAAAAGACAAACCTCAAGATCATATGGACACACTAGTACTCATAGAGTTGAGTAGAAAGCTTTAAAGTATGAAACAATCACTTTTTAATGCTCATCACTTAGCATCCCATGTTAAAACTTGAACAACAGAAAACTCTCGTCTAGTCAAAACTTGTGACATATGTAAAGGTTTCCCATCATTCAATGTTCTGACATATGGGCAAAGTTGTATTCATACTTCATAATATAAACAAGATATAGCATCTGAATTGTGGCCATCTAACAATTTTTAAGTTACTTTAAACATTAAGGGAAAACTAACAAGAACATGAGGGGAAAAAAGTAAGAAATTACCAAAAAGCTGTCGCTTCAAATCTTCCTGCATGGTGTCATTGTTACAGACAAAGATATATCCTCCAAGCACCTCATTCCTTGGAAGCGTCTCTGTGGCTGGCAAGGTCTTGAACCTTTTGTCCACTGTATTGTTGTTGTCGTTATTAATGTTATTGCTGTGGTTACTGGGATCTTTGCTACTGAGGTTGTTGCCACTGTACTTGCTACCAGTCATATTGCCATCGCTGTTTATGTTGTTTTTCTGGTACACTGCATTCATATTGTAAGCAGTGTTCCTTAAGGAACTTTTGTTCCCATTTTCGGTCATCTTGGACTCCAAGTTCATCATGTTGAAATTGAAACTTTCAAATTTATTTTCTTCTTGGACCCCAATCTTATCCCTTGACCTCATTTCTGGAAGGCCCTTTGAAAGGTCAAGGTTATTCATACGTTCACCCTTTCCTCGGGTCTGCTCAGCCAATTTCAAAGCAGCCATTAACCACTTATGATCCTCTGAGACTTTTGATTGTCCTCGAAGCTCGTCACCCAGTTGCCAGAAGCTGTGCAGGCTCTCCATCTTGCAAATCCTGATGAGATGTCACACAAGATAGATGCTAGTGCAAAATAAATATATTAAAGAAAAGAGGGAGAAAGCTAGTTCAGAGGAAAAGTTCAACAGAATCAGGCCAAAAGTCAAGTGTGTAGAAGAAAACCATTGCTGCACAAAACAAACCATTATTAAATTTAAGTGATGTGCATCAGCAAGCAATCCTATCAACTCACAAGGAAAAATTGGATAGGATCAACCAAAGTTAGGTGTTCTACACGTGTTCTATAATTGAATGTTGACTAGGATAAATTCCATCGATAAAGAGAAGACTGATAGAGGTAACCATGTATTATCATTCAACAAATGAAAAATAAGTAACAACTGTCAGACAATACACTAACATCGAAAGAAGCACATTTTTTAAAACCCCACCCCTCCCAAAAGAAAAACTCATCTTTTTAATCCAAATTATGAAGAAAAAAAGGCTTGGCAGCAGTATTTGTCAAGAAAAACCCATAGTATTTGAGTGATAAAGTTGCAGTAAGCCCATTTCAACATGTCCCTCTTCATTCCCAGTAAAATAGTCAATTTTAGGAAAATAATTAGAAAACCACTTCTCCAGGAAAAGCAATTCCAGACAAACATTCAGCATAATTCCACCTGGGTATTCAATTCCCACTATCTGTTAACAGCCCCAGACTCGATCATTTAATTCCCATCAACATGATCTCACGACAACGGATAAACATGCAAACATTTGTATACTATGGGAAAGCAGACAGAACCATATTTATAACATAACAAACTAAAAATTGCTTAGATTTTGATTTTTAAACAAAGAAAATCTCAATGACTTGTTTTCAACTGCTTGCACAACCTTAACGACACAAACTCTCACAACATAGCACATAAAAAATTTCGAAATCACACTGACTTAGAATCAATTTTTTTTTCAAGTCATAACTACCAACTAGAAAATACAGAACAGTTTCCTTTTTCAGCAACATTTCTCTGACACCAAACAACAATTAAGCCCAAAAAAAGAAATAAATACAGAAAGTCTAGAACAAACCCAAAATTTCAGTCTTTAAAACCAGTACCTGGCTTAATAATAACCAATATTAAATCTAGCCGTACCATTAATTAAAATTCCTTAAAAAAAGGGAGAAACAAAAACTTAAATTAACCAGAATCAAAACCAAAAACCCACATTTAATCCAACTAAAGAATCCAGTCAACAATATTGAATATTTACCCTAAAAGAAGACTATTGCCAACTCAATTACCAACCAAACACTAAAATCTAATAACTTTAGCAAACCAAAATCAAAACCCACATTTAAAACCAACCTACAAACCCAAAAAAACCAAAGTAAAGCTTGAATTTTTACCTTTTAAAAAAATAAAGACAAGTGAAGTGAAGTGAAGTTTTGAGCTTTAAATTAAGGAATTGAAGCTTGACTAAAGAGTAAATAATTACACGAATATATTAAAAGGAACCCTAGATTTGGGGCATCCAGAAAGAGAGAGAGTACCTTCTTTTCTTTTATCTGCCTTCAACTGTGAAATCCGCAGTACACGACACAGAGAGTGAGAGAGAGAAATGGAGTGGATTTTTATTTTTGTATTTATAGCTTGGTATTCCAAAAATGCCATTCTGATGTTTTCGCAATGCTTTGGCGCCACAGCGGGTTTTTCTTTTTTATTATTATTATTTCGAATTTTTGTGAGCGAGAATAGTGCTTGAAATTGCTACTTTGCAAGTAGTAGTAGTGGAGTTTGGAGACGCTTGTGCTCTCCGCTTCCACGCGCCAAGTACGCAGCGTGTAAATTCTTGTTTCTTCTATTATTATTATGGTTTGACACCCGATGGATTTGCAAGGCAGTATTTGTTTGTAGGCTGTATTCGTGCTATTTAATTTTTTTTTTAAATTAATATTTTTTTTCTAAATCCTTAAAAATATATTGATATTAAAAATAAAAATAAAAAATATTATTTTAATGTGTTTACATGTAAAATATACTTTGAAAAATAATTTATATCATAATCTCAAAATCACTATTAACATTCGTATCCCTCATTTATGATTAACAATAATGTAGATATAAAAAAATATAATATTTAATAGAATTTTTTATTTTGATAGATGATATTTATATTTTATCAAGGCATTTGTTATTATTAAAATTTAAATTTCATTTAAAAAAACATATAAAATTTTAATTCTTCAAAATTTTAATTACTGTATTATGTATTTTGAAATAAATATTTTATTTTGAATATACAAAAACAAATCCGGAACAAGAAAAAAATATAGTATGATATTCTAAAAAACTTAAATACACTAATTATACCAAAGAAAAAATGATTTCTACTTTTAATTATATTTTACATATATAAATATAATATCAAAATCTGAAGGTTATTGGAATAGTTAAGCATGCATGTTCTCTTTTTATATTTATTGTGTCCAAATTCAAACCTTAAACCTAACATTTAAGAAGTGTATTCTTAAGATAATTTTAAAAAAATATATTATTTTTAATTAGCGCAATAATTGAACCAATGTACTATTAATATTTAATATCATCATTTATATAAAAAATAAATAATTTAAGGTAGTTTAGTTTATCTAAATAATGAAAGTAAATTATGAAATGAGATTAAAAAATAGTGAGAAAAAAATAACATCTATCCATGCACGTAAACCCCCACACCCCCCCCCCCTCCCGGGTATAGATACATGCCTTATAAGGAATATTGAATTCAGGAATAACAAAACTGTTGATGCAACCACCTATGTATTGCTGGTTAAAAATGATGTCGGTGATCATGTTTTTATATCCCTTGACATCATCACTACAAAAGTAGTTTTAGACTTGCATAGGATATAGCGGGTAATTAACATTCTTTAAAAAACATGTTGGCAAAATAATAATGAATTTGTCTTTTTGTAAAATAATATAATTTTTAAATCATGTTTTAAAACTACAACATTAATTAAAAGTTATGTTTGAAACCATGACTTTAATTTAAAAAAATAAACAAAAGACCTCTAGCTCTAAACAATATCCTAACCTCAAACTATAACTCTAAACACTAAACTTAAATCCTCATACTATAATACTAATCACTCACCTTAAAAACAAACCTTAACCAACCTAAAATACAAACCTCAAACCCTAAATTCTAATATTAAATGAAATCTCAAACTTTAGCACTAACCCTAAAATTCAAACCCCAAACTTTAAACACTAAACATTAAGGTTGTATTTGTTTTTATGGTCTAACCGTGCTTTTTATTAAAAAAAAAACCTTTTTAGCTTCAAATTATTTTTTTGGTATTTTTAGATTGTTTTGATGTATTAATATTAAAAATAAAAAAATATTATTTTGATATATTTTCAAATGAAAAGCACTTTGAAAAATAACTTTTATCACACTCTCAAACAAGCTTTAACACTAACTCCAAACCCTAGACACTAACCCTAAATCCATACCCCAAACCTCTAATTCTTAAACATTAACCTTAAATCCAAACATCTAACCCTTAATCCTAAACACTAACTCTAAATTCAAATTCCTAACCTTAAACTTAAACCCCTAATCCCTAAACACTAAATCTAAATTCAAATTCCTAACCCTAGACTCAAACTCCCAACCCTAAACATTAACCCTAAATCCTAAATTATTTTCATAAATTACAGATAACCAACTAAACTTGTATCAATATAGCAAACCAAAAACCAAATAAACTCTAAAAAGTCAAAGAACACAAAACAACAACTACTCACACCTGCAATAATCCTATGCATGGTGGTGAAAATATCAACATACAAATACACAATTGTGAATGTATAGAATAAAAAATGAAGAGAACTCAAGTTATGTCTTATATCTTCCCAAAGAAAAAGATGTAAGAGAGAATTGAAGAAGTAGTCTAGGCAGGTTAGTATTTGGTTTAAAAAACACAAAAATAACATTAAAATTTATTTACACTGATGTAACATTTTAATGTTTTTGTTCGTTTATTATAACCAAAACTATTTGCCTAAAAATATTTAGAAGATGTCGTTGATAGTTTGACTAAAAGAGTAAATTTAGAGGATCAATTATTTTAACTTGATTGGATCAAACTGATACTCAAATTACTTAATGACACTAGTTCATTTAATTAATTGTTCATTTGAGATTTTGAGTTTTACTTGTTAATTACTTGATTATGATTTAATTTGAAGGTGTTTTCTGTTATTTACTACTTCAAGTTGGATTTATTGCTTCATGAGAGAGTGAAAATATGTAATTGTTCCAAAAAAATTTAATTTGATCATCGTAACACCATAATATAACTTGTATAACATAATTTGTGTTGGTAATAATGCAACATAACAACATTCTATTTGAGGACCTGTAAATGCATGATTTGAAATTCTAAACGACATGTTATCTTTGTTCTTATGTTCACATGTAAATATTTTATTTTAAATTTTAATAGTGTAAAATAAATTTGAGCATTCATAAAATGATCAACAATATTAAAATCTCAACCTGACAAGTCCAAAACAATTATAAAGGTATATAATTAAATACAAGAAATAGTGTAAACCCTGACATAAACATCGGACCGAAGGTAGTAAGACCATGTTGATTAATAGAACCCTAAGATAAAGAAAAAGGAATAAATGATAGAAAGATCATTAAATAATGTAAATTAGGAATAAGGAATTTCTCAAAGGTTAGTCAAGGAATACAAATAAATTTGTTCAAATATAGTATCAATTTTTATCAGAAACTTGGAGAATTACCTGGAATTATTTAAAAGACATAAGACATTGGCAAAACTATAAATCTAACAAAAAATTCTAGCCCTTCTCTTTTGTGCCGACCATGGAAGGGAAGGAGAAGCTTTCTTATCCTCTTCTTCTTGCATTTTCTCTAATTTCTTATTTAAAACCAAGTATTGGGACATCATATGTAAAGTTATTAGAGTTTAAACACTTCAACACAATATTTAGGATAGATTAAAGTGAGAGAAAATGAGTGTTATAGAGAAAAACCAAAGGATTTTGAAAAGGAAGAAGAAAAGGTGGAAGAAAATCACCTAAAGGCCATACATTGAGCATAAAAAAGATGAGTAAAGTGTTCTCTACTAATTATTTCATTGTTGAATGAGGTTTAGTCAAATTTTAAGCAACATCGCTAAACTTTCAAATTAGGGTTCTTGGTTAAAATTGTGAGAAATGTAAAATTGATGTAAATTGATTCTTTTAGGATGAATTATGTTAAAAAGGACACAAGAATCATAAGGAATTGAAGAAGGAACTTGTTGTTTTTGAGGGCCTAGGGTAGAGAAAATAAGGAGTAAAAAGGGGATTAGTTTATTTGGTACTTATTAAGTACATGTAATTGATGTGTATTATTATAACGATGATGGATAATTGATGTGGTTAAGGTGTTATTAAGTTATGATGATGCTTAGGGTTTGAAAGTAGATGATTGAGTAAATTGTTGTTTAAAACCCTGTAAATAACTTTGATTGATGAGGAATATGCATGAAAACTTATATGAAAAATAAAGAAAATCCCTTGAACTTTGAGATATAGATGTTACTTGATATGTATGGATGAAGATATGACATGATTTTAGCCTAAATTGTTTTTAGGATGGTTAAAATAAATATGAAAAATATGTTTTCCAAACATGATTGCATGATGTATGTGGATGAGATATGAAACAATCATATTTAGAAATTGTAAAATGTGTGTTAAATGTAGAACCGAGATATAGTTGCTAGGTTAAATGGATATGATGATAATGTTTGGTAAAATTTGATATGACAAGAGAGACTTTAGAAGCTGGACAATAGACAAAAGGAGTGAGATCGTCACGAGCAACAGGTAAGTGCTCAACACCATACACTAGTTTTAAATTTAATGATTTTCATTATTGTTGTTGTAACACCTCGTAGTTATTAACATTGTAATGATGGTTTGAGTCTTTAACTCAATGAAAATAGGGTAAATTCTTTTTTTATTATTAGTCTTATACTAACAAATCAACCATACAATCATATTCATACATTATTCACCAATTTTTAAATTTTACTAAAATTTCAATAGAGTCTCATTTATCCGGGTCACTAAATAGTTATTCTTTTCACCTAAAATACATGTGTAACAATTTATGGAAATTCAATTCTCATAACATAACAATTCATTCTCAATATCAGGGCTTAGGCCGCTTAATCAACCAATCATTATTTCCATCCAGTTTATATATTTTAATGTTCATTACACATATAGACAATCACACGTAACCTTTCATTAAGGACAATTCCATAAATTAAAATACAAATACATTCAAGTTCTATTTTCATTCCTAAATCATACTAATTACAATATGTTTAATTGTCATCTCTATTTACTACATTCCCTCTAGGACAATAATCCACTACAATACTAGTTAGCTCATAAACTTAGACATAATCTGGCAGAAATGTATGTGATGCCTCTACAACTATAAAATTATTATAAGCTTTCAATATGATAACATAACAAAAGATCACAATTCACGCATACATTTTACAGACACAACTAGCTAATGAACATTTTCTTATTCTATACATTATATATAGAATCACATAAGTATATCAATCTTACACTTCATTTACGCTTTAATAAGTTTTTTATATTCATACCTTTTTCTCTGGTTTTTACCCTTCATTTACTTCTTACAAAATTTCCTACCAAAATTCTCATTTTTAAATCTAGTGGCAATCTCCTATATGTGACTTCTCCTTGAAAGCTTTCTCCTTTGAATATCATCTCTAACTTTTATTTCTTGTGTCTTTCTATCTCATGATATTACCCCTTAAGATATATTAACGAAGAAAGTTCTTACTCAAAGCTCTTATTATATATACTCTTAAAAACATGGGACACCATGACGAGCATAACACGATCAAAGAGTTGATGTCTTATCCCAAGTGCAGGAGTGTCAAAGTAATAAATAACCCAACAAGACCGGGGTCGAACCACAGGGAGGTGAACTATATAAATTATAAATAACAACAACAACAACAACAACAACAATGATGGTGATGGTGATGGTGATGATGAGTTAAAGAGGACTTTGAGATGTAAGATAAATGTGAAGATTAAACAATAATAAAAACAAATGTCAAGGTTAGAGGATCCACTAATAGTATTAGAGATAAGTAAAGTATAAACTCTTTATAAATTATCAATATAATCATATTAATCATCTTATTTACGTAACACCATACTTATAAATTTTATCAGGTATTCATGATGCTAACTTATGTTGACAACAAATCAAGTTCCTCTCATAATAATGATGTCGGCCGAAGACTATGAAGGATCAAGTATTTGATGTACCAAGTGTTATACAACACAAATCTAGATTAACCATTTAACAAAAAGGTATTAAGAATTAATAAGATAAAAATGATAAGACATGTTAATAGCAAACTTTCTTGGATATAAACATTAAAGTCCATATTGAGTTTATATTATACTTATCCTAACACCATTAGTGAAACCTTTTCACCTTGACATAATTAACTTAGCTAGACATTATGAAGAAGAAAAACATAAATAAACAATATAAGAACATAAACATGCTATAAGTTAACTAAGTATAGTAAAGGAAATGAAAAGCATGAACAAGAGATTAATGAAAGTAAAACTTAAGTATTACAAAAATATAAAAAGAGAGCAAGAACATGATCTTGATATGAAGAACCAAGATTCCTAAATGAGTGGCAAATGCCTCTTTTTATAGGCTAAAATTCAGAACTATTCATTTGATAATTGATTATTGATGTAGTGGTCAACTATTGATTTAGTGGACTTGGTGGACAACAACACTCAAGCATTTTGGCTGGATAAATTGACATTGTTGCAATCAGAATTTGGCAAAGTGTTTCCTATGAAAGTTGTTGGCAATCATCTTATCTTTCCACTCATACATCTTCAGAGCATTTGGATCACTAGAGCTCGAGATATGGCTAAAATACTGAGTAGTGCTGCTGGTGGACGTGGTGGATAGCCCTCAAGCTCTTGTTTGGATGAAATGTCATTGTTACCATCAGAATTTGAGCAGGTCTTCTTCATGAAAGTTGTTGGAAATTGTCTTTTCCTTCCACCCACCAAATATCACGTCATTTTGCCTATCTAGAACTCCAGATATGGGTAAAATTTTGAGCAGTGTTTGGGCTGGATTGCAGGACAGATTTTGACTTCTCTTTTGTGGCCAAACTTTGGATTTGAAAACGGCAGATTTGGGTCTTCCACTATTCATGAACATTGTAGGCCTATTTCTTATCTTTCTATCCATATAAATTAAACTGAAATCCAAGATCTACAGCTCCAGATATGACCCAATAACTGAACAATGTTCTAATTTGAATTGAATCGGTATCTCCTTTCTAAGCTTCGCCTTTTCTTTGTCCTTTCACTTTCAATAGTTAATCACATCAATCAATCTTTTGAATTGTGAGATATGCCTGCATTTAAAATGAGCATTTATCATAAATTAAAGCTATCTTATATTATCAGACTTGTTATTATAAAACATACTTTAGTTAAGGAGTTATTGATACTTCAAGTGCAAAATGATGATATAAAACCTTGATAAAAATGCACTTTTAAGTACTAATCAGAGCACTTTCTTTCAAATTCCAAACTATAATGATCAATATTTAAACTACCTAACTACATATATTGATCATTTAGTGCACACCTTAACCAATCTTCCCTTATCTCCCCGTTACGTAGGTATGACACTTCATATCTCAACATACATACCAACCATTGTTTAATTGTCACAATGCATCCTTGCATATTTTCACATTACGGAGTCCACATTCCTTGCAAAGTGGGGTTGCTACATCAATCCATCTTCTTTTAACATTCGAGATTTCTCTAACTGTCATCACTTATCACTTTTAAATTGTTGTTTTAACCACTATCCCATTACAATAGGACCATCTAAATGGTCTCCTAATGTACTATACTTTTGCTATTAGAACAACTCCAAAGTGCATTGCATTATGCTATTCAATATAGACCCTTCTTGTAACATAATATATTGTCACCACGGTCCTTAAATGCATATTAGAATTCAAACAATGGTGACCAATATTTCAAAGATCTTTCATTGTGCTTTGGTCGTTTAAGGTTCATTTAAACCAATGTTAGTCTATACAATATGCATTATCACCAATTTGTCTCAGCCATATATTTCCTGTATAGATACATGACTACTTGTGCATTACATGCATACCCACCATTTGGGCTAAGGTTCTCAACATATACACATGTTTTCTCACGATCACTATCGCACGTCTCCCGCGCGGCATCGGTTTGATGATTTTTCGTTTCGTTTGATTGATTCGTTGGGAGTCGCCACTTAGTATTTCATTAAGGGTTACTAGGAAACCCGCATGTACTGGTCTTGTCAGAGATTTACAGGTAAGGGACTGATTGTGATTAGAAAAGGTATTAGTACCTCTAACGCACCCTACCTGAGGTAAGCTGCTTCATGGCATTGATGTGTTAAAGAAGTTTTAAAATTTTTATCTTTTCATCGGATATTAGGTATACGACTTACGTATAAGTTCACAATCCTTGACCGTGAGCAAATTCAAATATTAAATTCTTCTTTATTCTTTGCAATTTTATCATAAAAAAACATCCATAAAAAATATAAACAACACATTCACTTTCCCTATGTTTTTTCTTTTTTTCTTTTTTACATCCATAACACAAATTATAAAAAATCAACACTAAACAAAAATTACATTAAACAATTTAAAATTTACAAAATAGCCCCTAAAACTCCAGAAATTGCAGGGAAGGCCTTCCACACCACCAAAACAGTGTCAGGCAGGCTTCTGGAGCCGCAAGACAGTGGCAGCACGTGGGTTCACGTGCCGCTCTAGAAAACCCAGGCAAGCAAGGGTTAGTCACAACTTCCTCCCCTCTTCCTGTCCTCGCCGGTGTGACCTGCAAAACACCTAAAAACGCAACAGGCAGTCGATTTTAGTTTTTCTTTCCTTCGTTTTCAGATCTGCTTCTCTTTCTCTTCTTCCCCGTTTCAGATCGGCTTCTCTCTACAGATCGGTTCTTTTCTTTTTCATTCCTATTCTTCTCTGTTTCAGGTGGCGGTAAGACTAGGGAGGTCGTCGGCTGCTAGGCTTTTGTCGGGTCTGGCCGGCGGAGATGGAGAATAGATCTGCTATGGGGAAGGCTTCGATGTTGATGGAGATGAAGAGATCGGGGAAGATCAGTCTGGGTTATGTCGGAGAAAGACAGAGGATTCGGTGAAGAGGGAAGGTCTATGGAAGTGGGGTTTTCGGGTGGCTGGTTTGAGGGAGAAGAAGCAGCCAACGGGAAAAGGCTGGGGGAGGTGGCGGTTGGCTTTAGAGATGGAGTGGGAGGAGATCGTAAAACCGGCTGGGAGAGGGAAGATTTGGTGAGGTGAGGGGCTGAAAGTTTATGTCGGTTTAGGAGAGAACTAGAGGAAGAAGGGGGGAGATGGAGCTGCTGTGTTTGGGCTATCTAGGTATGGATGACGACGAGATAGTGTGGGTTTGTGAGGGAGAGGCTCTTTGTTCACAGGGGAAAATGACGGGTCCCCGGGGAAAACAAGGAGGTCTTGGCCGAGAGAGGGAGGTTCTGATGGGGGAAGGAGATGGCCGAGTCTGTGGGGATGGGAAATCAACAGCCTAGGGGGCGGCAGCTTCTTTTTGGTAGAGATGGGGAGTGGGCGGCGACTTTAGTGAGGGAGAAGAAAGGGTTTTGATTTTTAGGGTTTTTTGTGTTCTTTCAATTGTGCAAAATTGCCCCCTCCCCTTTTGTGTGAGTTGTGGACCTATATTTATTGGTAAAATGTTGCTTGAGCCTCAAAATTGGTCCCTCAACTTCTTTTTTTTTTGTAAATTTGATTTTTCTTAATTTTTTTGTATTTTTTTGAAAACGAGCAATATCAACGTTGACTCAATGAGAAAAATCGATGATTTTAAAAATGATGCATGAAAAGTCAAACATATTCGAAAAACCTTTGAAAATTTAAATTCTTTTTTAGACGACGTTGAAAATGCTAAAAACGATGCAAATATATTAAAAACATATTTTTTGGATTTTTGTTTTTTTCGCTATTTTTGGATTTTCTGAAAATTTTATCAAAAAGCTGGGTCTAAAATTGGGTAACAACAATCACAAGGCTTGAACTACACCAACCATTTATCATCCAACATCTAGGTTTGCCCCAAAAGCCTATTTATCTTTACTTTTAGGTTATTGTTCAGTCATCACCTCATTAAATTTAAACTATCATAACAACAATCAGTTGTACATATTTACGTTGTCAAAATTATCTTTAATTATACCATTTTTACACCATCAAACAACCCTAAATAATCCTCGTTTACATTGACATAACCAGCCCTAATTACACATTGTCATAACCCAATTATGAGTTATTCCTCAAAAATCAATTTCGTTTTCAAAATAAAAATAAAATAAAGGATGACAACGTGGAGAAAGAAGGTCGAGGAATTAAGAAGCAATTTTGGAGGAAATTTTAAAGCTTAATTGTACCCCCATTATGCCAAAAAATGGAGAAAAATATAAATTCAAGGTCAAATTAAATGATTATTGGATGAATTTGCATAAAAATTAAGTTCGAGGACATAATTAAATTTTTTATAGGCCAATTTGATTTAATCATGGGCCAAATTGAATTTTAATTATGTTTAAGAATTAATTTGGGTCCAATTGAAGGATTTAATTAAGTGAAAGGACTTAATTATACTTTAAATGGGTCAAATTAATTTTATTTGGGGCTTAATTGGTGAAAAATTAAGTTTGGGAGCCTAATTTGGGCTTAATTGAGAAGATTGAAATTTTAAGAGACCAAATTTAATTTTTACCAAGTTAATTGATTGAAATTATGGGTCAAATTGCAAGAAAATTGAGTTTTGGGGTCAATTAGGGGCTAAGTTGAAGAAATTCACAGCCAAGAACCAATATGCAAAAGGCACCAAACTATAGGGGCTTAATTGACAAAAACCGGGGGTGAAATTGAAGAAATTGAGAGTTTAATGGTCAATTAGGGATTCAATTGAACAAATCCAAGACCAAGAACCATATCGCAATAAGCGTGTAACTTCGGGGTTCGAATTGAAGTTTATCAAGGGCTTAATCGCATTAAATCAAAAGTTTAGGGTCAAGTAGGGGTTCAATTGAAAGTAATTGAAAGCTGGAGGACTAAATTGAAAATAAGTTAAAATCCCTAATTCAAACCTAAAACGGCGTCGTTTCATTAAAAAAAAAAGAAGGATCAGACGACGTGTCGTCCAGTCACTGTTCATTATCTTCTTCATTTTTTTTTCCCGAAAAGCTGGTTTAGTTACCTACTTTGCAGCTGCATTTAATGTGCCTAACGTCCACCAAATTTACCAAAACTTGCACGAAACTAATCACAAGACATCCCTCTACGTCTGGGTATGGTCGTTGCCGGCTCACTAGCAAAGCAACGGACGTGGGACCACCCCAAAGAGGCCAACTCAGGCAGCCTGTAGCTGTAGATTTGACAGTGCACCATGCCTACTTTGAACCAACAGTTGGGATCCTTCCCAATTGAATCAAGGACTGAAAGTTTTTCCCAATGTAGACAAGATTGCCCTCTTTCACCGCCTATAAATAGAGGTGGATTTCATGGCTTGAGGGAGGAGAGAATTGGGTCCAAAAATCACAAAAAACTAGCCTCCCCCCTGTTTCCATTTTCCTTCTTTCCCCGCTAGCCTTCTGCGGCTCTCTCCACCTCTTCCACAGTTGCCTTCTCCGGTGAGAATACCAACAAACCCAGCCTATACACCACGAACACCAGCTCCACCATAGGAAGCCAACCGGACACTAAGCCGCCACCGTGACTCTCTCCCTCTTCTCCTTCCAGTATTTCTCTCTCCTCTGCAACTTTCTTCTTCTTCCTGCATAGTAGCAACTCCGGCGGCCAAGCTCTCCATCAACATCGCCACCAACAGTCAGCCACCTAAATCAGTAGCTCCTCCCACTTGTGTCAAGTGGCATCCCCCTACTTCTGCCCCGTTCCTTCTCCCTGTTCTCGTGGCCATTGCATGCAGAAGATATTCTGCATGCAATGGCAGAATAATTAACCTTAAGGATGGGTCGGACTTGAGTTGGCCAAGCCTAAATTTCTGGGTCATATCTGGCCCACTCCTAAAAAAGATATGTTGGGCCAAGATCGGCCAAACCATTTTAGGTCGATATCTGCCCACCTTTTTGTGGGCTGCGCCTAGCCTAGTTAGCTGGGTCGGCCCAGCCCACATATTTAATATTATATAATATGTATTGTATATAATATTATATCTTTTTTTTAATCCAAAAAATTTTCAAAAAATCATTTCAAAAAAAAATTATGATTTTATCAAATATATTTCTACCAATTTTTCATAATACCGGGTTATACATTTACATTGTAAAATACAAATCCGGTATTAAAATACTCGATTTTCTCCGAAATATTTTTTTAAAATATTTAAAACATTTTAAAAAAAATCTCAAAAACTTTTAAATCAATTTCCGTTTTCAAAAACAAAAAAAGAAATATTTTTTTTTCATGCATACGACCGAATCCTAAAAATTTTCCAAGCATATTTTTCATTAAAAAAACAAAAATTGCATCTTTTTCATGTTTTTTTTTAAATAAAAAATGGATATCATAACTAGTTTATGATCATCCATTAAGGTTTGACCAAAATATCAAAAATCTTTTTCCAATTTTTTTTAGGGTCCAGATGTAGACTTTAATATTTGTAGGGTGTAAAATTACACGATAAAGTACACCATCAGGTATTAAAGATATAAGATGTAAATAAATGCGATGCTAAAATTCAGACTTTAGAAGGGTTAGGATTTAACCCAATAAGGTAGAGATTTTCTCATGAAGAGAGATCTGCCTTGAACCTTAGAAAAGACCAACAAATAAAAACCTGACTTAGAAAAAAAAATCAAACAACAATGTAGCTTACCTTAGGTAGGGTGCACTAGGGGTGATGCGTCTTCCCATTGCACAACCAGTCCCTTACCCAGACTCTCTTAGACCATAGGTTCCTAGTGATTATAATACTAGGTGGCGACTCCTAAACATTAATCATAATTTTATGATTAAATCCAAAAACTCTTTCCAACACTCAACACCTCACACAGGAGGCACGACAGAAGCCTCCGCCGTCGCCAGACGACGTCGTGTTGGCTTGCACCCCCGCAACACACGTTATACACTGTTGCGATGTCGCGGTCGCACAAATTAATTACCCTAGCTTCAAACACAACACACAAGATAGTATAGAGCAAGCAAGGGGTCGATCCCACGAGGAAGATTCAAGTCAGATTTTTATGCTAGATGATATGCAATTTGGGGGGGGGGTTGGACGTTATCTAGGCTAAAGCAAAAGAAAACAGAAAACTATCAAACTAAATTTAATAAAATCAGAAAATTATCAAGAGAACAAACCTTGGTCACAAGCACACATCCACCTACAGAAATCAGAACTGATCATGGAAACGAAACATCAATTTATATTCTGAATATTTATCTCTTCTTAACATTGGTTAGTTAACGGATCCGCCGTATAACTAGCCCTAACCATCAAACAACCACAGTGTCCGCACTAGTAATTTAATTCAATGGCAGCCTTAAGAACTGGATAAGTTGATTAATCAAGAAAACATAACTGTCCGCAGTCTATGTTTGATTTGATTGAATGTTCTCCCTAAGATTAATAACGTAGATCCGCCACAATTATTAAACTCAGTTGCTTCACAAGTTCATATACCACAACTCCGGTTTTGATATCAAAACTTAACAATAGATTGTCTACAATAATAACTTAGAGTCCGCTCTAGCAATTAAAATAAACAATCATAGGAAAAATAAGCATAGGAGAACAAACATATTCATCATATAAACTGAAAAGAAAAGGTAAAATAAATCTCACAGTTCTTGAAATCCGAAGGTTTCCGTGTCCTTGCAACCAAGAAAAAGTGTTTAGCCTTGCATGTTTGTTGAACAACTAATCAAAAAGAAGGAAGAATGCATAATTTAGGGTTTCTTAGAGGAAGGGGGCGTTTTTCTCTCCTTGGCTGGCTGCTCCCCTTCTCTTCTCTCATTCTTTTTATATCCTAGGAAACCCTAGGTCTCTATTTTACAAAATAGTCCTCCATTAAGTAGACTGTTTACATTTAAGTACTTCAATAACTATTTTCCTAAAAAGGAGAAATAGCCTTGCATGAAATCTTCAAGCTTTGATTTAGAGGAGCTAAATTGCTGAAATAAAAACTTGGATATCGGTTTAAATGCTTCGGAATGTCATTTGGACTCGTTTCTTCACGAAACCTGTTTGCTGGCAGAATTCAGATGTCATCTTTGAAAAATCATATCTCCCTCATATGACATCGTTTTTGGCTGAAATTTTGAGCGTTTATATAACTTTGAGTTATGAATCCAAAACAATTGAGTTTGCATCAATTGGACTTCTGTAGCTCCAGATATTCAAGTTGGAATGGCCGAAGGTCAACACTGGCAGATTGCGAGATTTGACTTTGAAGGCTGCGATTTCCATGCTCTTCCTTATTTTATTTTCTTGCCTTAGATGTCCAGAAAGGTATGGATGTTACCTTTTTAATTCCACTGGAATCACTTCATTTCAACCTCTAGAACTCACGCTCTGCACAAAACATCGACTGAAGGTCAAATCTGCCAATTATCTCCAATTTACTCCTTTTTGCATCTTTCATCCAAAAGTGCCTTCAAAACATAAAACAAAGAATATCAAGGCATTTTATATATAAAACATAGGCAAAACACTAGTTAAATGTGGGTGAAACTATTGAATAATATGGTTGCATCAAATACCCCCACACTTACCTCTTGCTCGTCCTCGAGAAAGGATAGGTAAAACCAAATTGAAGTTAAATTAAATGAAATCACTATGACTAATCTTCTAATCTCCCATCAATATCCAAGAATATATGCATTATAAACAAGAACACAATTAAGAAGGATAAAGAGTATAAATTTTCATGAATTTATTTACATGCAAACTTCAAAACTTAATTAATCGTCGGGATTTAAATGAAATCTATGCCATGCCAAAGTGATAGGTCCTCTCATTGATATACACTCCAACACTCACGTGTTTAGGGCTTATGTGTTTAAATCTCTCAAATTCAATCAATGAATATGTTCTACTATAAGCTTGCTCTTCAATCTCATCTCCATTAATAACATATTACAAACAATGCATGAATCAAAAGGTCTTATTTTCTGGTTGTAATGGGGCTAAGGTAAAGGTGAGGTAAAAGAGAGTAAAAGAAAAAGGTTCAAACCAAAGAAAGTAGAGCATTCTGAAAAATGATATTTCAAACAAGATATTCCATCGAAGCACATAAATTTTCCATCTTTAATCACCAATGCTTAACTTCTTTTGATTTCAAGATTTTTCAATATAAAATCTTAAGAACATAAAGGAACACTTTTTTCTTTTTCTTTTTCTTTTTTCTGTTTTTTTTTTTTTACCTTTGGCAACTTTGCCCATCTTTTCATCAAACATCACTTCTTCTTTCTTTTCACATAATTTCCAACCATAATTCCATGAAATATCACTAGTATATGCTCTACTAATCCTTGGCCAAGGGAAAAGGAAAACATATATAAAGTTAAGGCTTATACATGGATAAAGCAAAGAAAAGATAAACAAGCTCAAAAGGGGTTTACTAAGGATAATATGCTTTAGGTTAGCTTTTTGGCTCAAATGGTTAAAATTCCTAATGCCTTTATCATCTTCATGTATGTATGTAATATGAATGTAATCTCAACAAGATATGAAGCAAGTTCTAAAGATACATATCATTGAAAGAAGGCACAATCAAAGAATATAATGTTGAAGGCTCAAAAGCTTGCATTGGTATAACACTATAAAGTCAACATGGCATATTCTCAAAGTCAATCCCTAAACCAATTAAGCCTTAAAACTTGCATGCACACTCCTTCATTCGATTTATATCTTCATCTATCTCAACTAATTCTCATACATAATACTCATATTCTCAAAAACCAATGGGAGTTCAAAAGATCAAACATAATTTTTTTTTTATTTTGAAAAATAACAAAGAAAACCAAAATTAGAAAACCAACATTCTCCCAATACCCCCACACTTAAAACATAACATTGTCCTCAATGTTAAAATAAAAGAAAAGGAATATTGGAGAATGACAAAAATAAAGTAAAATGCGAAAAATAAAAGACAAGGGAAAAAGAAAGCAAATCTGTTTTTTTTTTTTTTGTGCTGGGTTGCCTCCCAGTAAGCGCTTTTGTTTTATGTCATTGGCTCGACATGTTGCATGCTTATTCTTCATAGATTGGTTCAGCTAACTCCGCAGAAGCGGTGAGTTCTGTCGTCCAACCTTCATAGAAAGGTTTCAAGCGATGTCCATTGACCTTGAGTACTTTGTTGGTTTCTAAACTTGTAATTTCAACTGCACCATAAGAAAAAACATTAGAAACAACAAATGGTCCAATCCAACGAGAGCGTAACTTTCCAGGAAAAAGTTTCAAACGCGAATGATAAAGAAGGACTTTGTCTCCAACATTAAACTCTTTTCTTGTAATCATTCGGTCATGGAGACTCTTAGTCTTTTCTTTATAAATCCTTGCATTCTCGTAAGCATCATTTCGAATCTCTTCCAACTCTTGCAATTGCAACTTTCTTGCAACCCCAGCAGCATCATAATCCATGTTACATTTTTTAATGGCCCAAAAAGCTTTGTGTTCAAGCTCCACCGGTAGATGACATGCTTTTCCATAAATCATCCTATAAGGTGACATTCCTATAGGTGATTTGTAAGCAGTCCGATAAGCCCAAAGTGCATCACCAAGTCGTAGACTCCAATCTCGCCGGTTAGGTTGCACTGTCTTCTCCAAAATGGACTTGATTTCTCGATTTGAAATTTCAGCTTGGCCATTCGTTTGAGGATGGTATGCTGTGGAAGTTCGATGAGTCACATGATATTTGCGTAACAATGCTTCCATTGAACGATTGCAAAAATGAGTGCCACAATCACTAATGATAGCTTTAGAGATTCCAAACCTGTCAACTATGTGAGTCCTGACAAAATCTAAAACAACCTTAGCATCGTTAGTTCGTGTGGCTTTCGCCTCAATCCATTTGGACACATAATCAACAGCAAGAAGGATATAAAGATTGCCAAAAGAAGAAGGAAATGGACCCATAAAATCAATACCCCAAACATCAAAAATTTCACTCACAAGAATATTTGTTAAAGGCATTTGATTCTTGTGAGTGATATTACCTGTTTTTTGGCATTTTTCACATGATTTGCAAAAATGATATGCATCCTTAAAAATAGAAGGCCAATAAAAACCACTTTCAAGTACCTTGTGGGCCGTTCTTTTTGCTCCAAAATGCCCACCACAAGAATGAGAATGACAAAAGGTAAGAATGGAATGAAATTCATCTTGTGGTACACATCTCCTAACTACTTGATCCACACAAAATTTCCACAGATAAGGAGTATCCCAAAAATAATATTTAGCATCAGCTCGTAACTTGTCTTTTTGGGATGTAGACAAACCTGGAGGGAATTCTTTGGTGACTAAATAGTTCACCAAATCAGCATACCATGGTCTTGTAGAGGAATGTAACACATACAACTGCTCATCGGGGAATGTCTCTCTTATTGTTTTGGTTTGTATATCCTCAGTCCTTAGTCGGCTCAAGTGATCAGCCATATGATTTTCGGCACCTTTTTTGTCTTTGATCTCAAGATCAAATTCTTGTAAAAGCAAGATCCACCTAATCAATCTTGGTTTGGACTCCTTTTTCTTCAAAAGATACCTTAAAGCTGCATGATCAGTAAAAACAATGACTTTTGTACCAAGTAGATATGACCTAAATTTTTCAAGAGCAAACACCACTGCAAAAAGTTCCTTCTCAGTTGTATGGTAATTGCATTGTGCACCGTCCAACATGAGGGAAGCATAGGCGATAACATGCAAATTCTTCCCAATTCTTTGCCCAAGGACAGCCCCTACCGCATAGTCACTTGCATCACACATTATCTCAAAAGGCTCATCCCAATTTGGTGGTTGGATGATAGGGGCAGATGTGACACGCCTTTTAAGCTCATCATGGGCATCTTTACATGCTTGATCAAACACAAAATCCACTTCTTTGGCTAATAGTTTGCACAAGGGTGCTGTAATCTTTGAGAAATCTTTAATAAAGCGTCGATAGAAACCTGCATGGCCAAGAAAAGAACGAATTTCCCTCACGCAGGAGGGGTAAGGCAATGATGAAATAACGTCTATTTTAGCTTTATCAACCTCTAATCCACGTGAAGACACAACATGCCCAAGAACTATTCCTTGTTCTACCATAAAATAACACTTCTCATAGTTTAAGACAAGGTTAGTTTCAATGCACCTTTTCAAGATCAAAGATAAATTTTCTAGACATTTATCAAAAGAATCACCATACACCGTGAAATCATCCATGAAAACCTCAATTATTCTTTCAACATAGTCAGAAAAAATACTCATCATGCATCTTTGAAAAGTTGCAGGTGCATTACAGAGACCAAAGGGCATTCTCCTATATGCATATGTACCAAATGGACATGTAAATGTAGTCTTTTCTTGATCCTCAGGATTAATAACAATCTGATTGTATCCACTATATCCATCAAGAAAGCAATGAAAAGACTTACCTGCTAGGCGTTCAAGCATTTGATCCATGAATGGTAATGGAAAATGATCTTTGTGTGTAGCAAGATTTAGCTTTCTGTAATCAACACACATTCTCCATCCACTCGAGATGCGAGTAGGAATGAGCTCATCATTTTTGTTTTTCACCAACGTGATTCCGGTCTTTTTAGGCACCACATGGATTGGCGCAACCCATTTACTGTCCGTGATGGGATAAATGACTCCTGCATCTAACAGTTTTAAAATTTCAGCTTTCACTACCTCCATCATAGGCGGGTTCAACCTCCTTTGCATTTCCCTTGTTGGTTTCACATTGTCCTCCAATAGTATGTGATGCATACACATTGAGGGACTAATGCCCTTGATGTCAGCTAAAGTCCATCCAATGGCCGTCTTGTGATCACATAACAATTTCACAAGTTTTTCCTCTTGCGTATTTGTCAAACCTGATGCTATAATAATGGGAAGTGTATTGTTGTCGCCAATGAATACATACTTCAAATTATCGGGCAAAGGTTTCAATTCTAACTCGGGTGCCTGTAAAATAGATGGCAAAAGCTTTTTATGTGAGAGTACTAAATCAACAAAGACATTACCATGGGGAACAGTTTGCAATGATTGCAAAGCCAATGCTGATTCGTGCACGTTTTGGGGAACACATATGTGCCTCTCCATCTCTTCTATCTCGGTAAAATCATAGCCATAGCTCAAAGCTACGCTTAATCCATCCTCACAATCAAAATCAAAAACTTGCTGCACACACTTATCAACTTGGTCATAGCATGTGATAGAATAAACATTGCTATAAGGATATTTCATTGCATCATGAAAATTAAATTCAATCTTTTCATCTCCTACTTCCATAGACAAAGTATCCTTACCACAATCTATCCTTGTATTGGCAGTTTTCAAGAATGGTCTCCCAAACAATATAGGAGTGCTGTTTGATGAATCACAAGAATCATGTTCCATATCAAGAATATAAAAGTCGCATGGAATGACCAAACTATCAATCTTAACTAGGACATCTTCTATCACACCAAGTGGGTAAACAAAACTACGATCCGCAAGTTGTATTACAATGCTAGTTTTATTCAAAGGCTCAAGACTAAGAGAATCATAAACATGTTTGGGCATAACACTAATGGATGCACCTAAATCGCATAAAGCTCTTTTAAAACTAGCATTACCAATAACACATGGGATAGTAAATGCACCTGGGTCTTTTTGTTTCAAAGGCAGATTCTTTTGAACAACGGCAGATACAACTTCACCCATACTTACCGTTTCATGACCTTTCAGTTTGAAAGCTCTCTTAGTAGTACACAACTCCTTCAAGAATTTTGCATACTTGGGAATTTGCTTGATAGCATCAAGCAAATGAATGTTGAGTTCTATTTTCTTGAAAACCTCTAAAATCTCTTTTTCTTTGTCCTCTTTCTTTGACCTAGAAGAACTCACAGGAAAGGGTGGAATTGTTTTAAAATTGGAAGTCATTGATTGAGGACTTACCTTTAGAGTGTTGGTCGTGGTTTCAATTTGTGAAGGAGAAGGATGTTTCTTTTTTGTACTCAATTCAGTTTCTATCTCTTCTTCTTCCTCCATCTCAATTTGTTTCGACCTTTTCTCTTCAAGTTCTTTCCCACTTCGCAGCACGATCGCACTAACATTCTCTTTTGGATTCAATGCTTGGGAGGGCAATTTTCCATTCATTTGTGCTTCCAATTTCCCCACACTTGAAGCTACTTGCCCCATTTGCTTCTCCAAGTTGTGAATACTTGACCTTGTTTCCTGTTGAAAAGACATGACATTTTGTTGCAAGGTCACAGTGTTAGAAGCCAAAGTTTTCATCATCTCACGAAGATCATCACTGGATGACGACCCCATAACATTGGAGTTTGTGAATGAAGGGGGTTGTCTTGCTTGATAATTCTGTTGGGGCTGAAATCCATGGGGATGGAATTGTCGGCCTTGATTGCCTTGTTGAGGCTGGTTCCCATACCGTAGGTTGGGATGATCTCTCCATCCAGGATTGTACGTGTGGGAAAAAGGATCATACTTACGCTGAGGTTGTCCATTGAATGCTCCATCAACTGCATTAGCTTGTTCAATGTAATCTTCTTGCATTGTTGGGCACATATCTGAAGCATGTCCTTGTAAGGAGCATATGCTACAAACTTTCACCTGCTGTACATTGCCACAAGCCAAAGAACGCATAAGAGAAGTAAGATCATTAACTTTATTCTCAAGGTTAGAAATACTTATCTCATTTACTCGTTTATTTGCAAAGTCTCCACGAGTGCCAAACTGTTTCGAGTTGGCTGCCATGTTTGAGATCAAT
Organism: Populus nigra; assembly: GCF_951802175.1. Classification (NCBI taxonomy): domain Eukaryota; kingdom Viridiplantae; phylum Streptophyta; class Magnoliopsida; order Malpighiales; family Salicaceae; genus Populus; species Populus nigra. The sequence continues at coordinate 6,230,530 of NC_084864.1, read as the reverse complement.
TGGCGTGCAGCCTCGGGTGTCTTATCTACCAATGCCCCTCCACTTGCAGCATCAATGATACTACGGTCAGTAGGCATCAATCCTTCATAGAAATATTGAATGAGCAGCTGATCGGGTATTTGATGATGAGGGCATTGAATGCACAGTTGCTCAAATCTTTCCCAATACTCGGAAAGTGTCTCTCCATGAGATTGTCGAATCCCACATATTTCTTTCCTTATGTTGGCAACTCGAGATGCTGGGAAATACTTCTCAAGGAAGATCTTCTTCATGCCATTCCACGTTCCATTTGAACCTGGGAGAATGGAGAAAAGCCATACCTTTGCTGCCCCTTTTAAAGAGAAAGGGAAAGCTTTCAACTTAACTTGTTCTTCATCAACTCCATTCGGTTTCATGCCAACGCAAACCATATGGAATTCCTTGAGATGAGTATGAGGATCTTCTCCTGCAAGACCATTGAAAGTTGGTAGCAAATGTATAAAACCAGATTTGAGCTCAAAGTTTACATTATTGTCGATGTTTATGCACAATGGCTGATTTTCCACGTTAGGAGCAGCAAGCTCCTTGAGTGTTTGTTGTCGTGCAACAGCCATGGTGTTAAGGCGAGCTTCCTTTCGTAACCTGCGTAAAGTTTTTTCTATTTCGAGATCCAAATGCACTTGAATTTGATTAGTAGAATGGGTTATTGGCATAAATCATCAAGAAAATTCAAAATAAACCAACCACACAAGAGATCGAAAACAATGCAAATTGTACGAAAATCCTACGGTAGAAAACAAAAACTGCCTAAAAACCCTAGAAAACAGCGGAATTTGGCCTCGATAGGGTAGGGCTAGTGATTTACCACTAGTCCTGTTTAGAACGTCGTTTCCCTTCAGGAAACAAATGGCCGATACCTAATTCCACCAAAAAATCTGTTTTGAACAGTACCGCTGCCGTAATGAACAGTACCGCAGCAAACAAAAATTCTGTTTTTTTTTTTTTCAGAAAAAGAAATAAAAATCACAGCAAATAAAAATAATAGCACAAGAATCAACTAAAATTACTTCCCCGGCAACGGCGCCAAAATTTGTTGCGATGTCGCGGTCGCACAAATTAATTACCCTAGCTTCAAACACAACACACAAGATAGTATAGAGCAAGCAAGGGGTCGATCCCACGAGGAAGATTCAAGTCAGATTTTTATGCTAGATGATATGCAATTTGGGGGGGGGGGTTGGACGTTATCTAGGCTAAAGCAAAAGAAAACAGAAAACTATCAAACTAAATTTAATAAAATCAGAAAATTATCAAGAGAACAAACCTTGGTCACAAGCACACATCCACCTACAGAAATCAGAACTGATCATGGAAACGAAACATCAATTTATATTCTGAATATTTATCTCTTCTTAACATTGGTTAGTTAACGGATCCGCCGTATAACTAGCCCTAACCATCAAACAACCACAGTGTCCGCACTAGTAATTTAATTCAATGGCAGCCTTAAGAACTGGATAAGTTGATTAATCAAGAAAACATAACTGTCCGCAGTCTATGTTTGATTTGATTGAATGTTCTCCCTAAGATTAATAACGTAGATCCGCCACAATTATTAAACTCAGTTGCTTCACAAGTTCATATACCACAACTCCGGTTTTGATATCAAAACTTAACAATAGATTGTCTACAATAATAACTTAGAGTCCGCTCTAGCAATTAAAATAAACAATCATAGGAAAAATAAGCATAGGAGAACAAACATATTCATCATATAAACTGAAAAGAAAAGGTAAAATAAATCTCACAGTTCTTGAAATCCGAAGGTTTCCGTGTCCTTGCAACCAAGAAAAAGTGTTTAGCCTTGCATGTTTGTTGAACAACTAATCAAAAAGAAGGAAGAATGCATAATTTAGGGTTTCTTAGAGGAAGGGGGCGTTTTTCTCTCCTTGGCTGGCTGCTCCCCTTCTCTTCTCTCATTCTTTTTATATCCTAGGAAACCCTAGGTCTCTATTTTACAAAATAGTCCTCCATTAAGTAGACTGTTTACATTTAAGTACTTCAATAACTATTTTCCTAAAAAGGAGAAATAGCCTTGCATGAAATCTTCAAGCTTTGATTTAGAGGAGCTAAATTGCTGAAATAAAAACTTGGATATCGGTTTAAATGCTTCGGAATGTCATTTGGACTCGTTTCTTCACGAAACCTGTTTGCTGGCAGAATTCAGATGTCATCTTTGAAAAATCATATCTCCCTCATATGACATCGTTTTTGGCTGAAATTTTGAGCGTTTATATAACTTTGAGTTATGAATCCAAAAAAATTGAGTTTGCATCAATTGGACTTCTGTAGCTCCAGATATTCAAGTTGGAATGGCCGAAGGTCAACACTGGCAGATTGCGAGATTTGACTTTGAAGGCTGCGATTTCCATGCTCTTCCTTATTTTATTTTCTTGCCTTAGATGTCCAGAAAGGTATGGATGTTACCTTTTTAATTCCACTGGAATCACTTCATTTCAACCTCTAGAACTCACGCTCTGCACAAAACATCGACTGAAGGTCAAATCTGCCAATTATCTCCAATTTACTCCTTTTTGCATCTTTCATCCAAAAGTGCCTTCAAAACATAAAACAAAGAATATCAAGGCATTTTATATATAAAACATAGGCAAAACACTAGTTAAATGTGGGTGAAACTATTGAATAATATGGTTGCATCATACACGCTATTGAAACAACTCCAAATACATCATGTTATGTTGACAATTCAACCCTGAATGTACCATTTATTCACTGCCAAGAAAAACCCTAACTATTCTATATGTATGTTGTCATAAGTAGCCCTATTTGCATTTGTTCATGTTGTTAAAACAGCTTGAAAACACACCAAATTTCATTGAAAAAAAAACACCAACTCATACTACGACTCTATTATCTAAATAGGCTTGAAACACACCACTTTTATGTTGTTAACTCAAACTTGTCATCATATTTTTATTTTACCATTCCTGCAATCTAGAACTCAATGATATACAATCCATGTTCCATAAAAATATCAGATCTTCTTTATTTCAAATAATCTTCCATACACACATGTAAACATGTAAGAATTAATAAAATGTAACATTCACCATTGCATACTAATTTTGTTAGGTTTTTCAAAACATATATATGTAGTGAAAACAATAAATTTAAACTTTTTTAGGAGTCCTAAAGATCTCATTAGACATATCTAGAGTTGTTTAGGATTTATGAAAATATTACTTTGAGAGTAGATGTTCTTATTAACTTTGAATATTTTCTTCAAGTAGGTTGTCACAAACCCTTTAAATTTTCAAGTTTTAGCGATAATCCACACGAACCACCAGTAAGAAGTATTTTAAACCGTTTTAGGAGAGAGAAATTATTATACCTTTGATTACTAGCTCTTTTCTTTTATGTTTTAAATGTTTCTGTGTTGTACTAAACTCTTAGAAAATAAAAGCATAACTTTCTATTTATAAAAAAACTTAAAAAAACCCTATAAATGAAAAAATATCAATTTAACCCTTAAATAATTTCACATATATTATTTTAGGCTAGTTTTAAAAATTTATTCATTTAAGTCCTTACTTGATTGTTTCTAGGTCTATAATTATAATCCCTTATGTCATAACCCAATTTTAGGCTCCCCTAAATTTATCCTTTTCTTTTAAATAAAAATAAAAAAAAGGAAGAAAAAAGGTTGAAAAATAAAAAAAAATACAGGAAGACAAATGATTTGGTTGGCAAGAACAGGTTGAAGAATTATCTACATGCATAAATGAGAAATGAAGGGACCAAATTGGATCTTTGATTTTTTTAGAAATTCTATTGTGCCATTGAAGGACCTAAATGTGAAAGGCATTGCAAATTCAAGTTTAACTAAAACAATTGGATGAATTTGCATAAACATTAAGTCCGGGGGCTTAATTAGATTTTTAATAGGCTAATTTGATATAATTATAGGTCTAGTTAAAGGTTTAATCAAGTTTATAAATTAATTTAGGCCAAAATTAAAAGATTTAATTAAGTTTAGGGACTTAATTAGACTTTTAATGGGTCAAATCAATTTTATTAAGGGTTTAATTGGTGAAAATTAAGTATAGAAGCTTAATTTGGGCTTAATTGATAATATTAGAATTTTGGAGGACCAAATTAATTTTTACCAGCTTAATTGGATGAAATCAAAGGTGAAATTGCAAGAAAATCAAAGTTCAGGGGTCAATTAAGGGCTAAATTGAAGAATATCAAAACCAAGGACCAAAGTGTAAAAGATCCATGTAACACCCTCATCCTTCAAAACAAGTTAGATATGAAATACTATAATAAGGTCACATCATTTAACTGAGTATCCGTATTGTAACGACCCGACTTTTTCAGAGACAAAATTGATGGAATTTTTTTTTAATCGTCCGGTTCTAGATGTCTTTCACCATATCATTCTGTAAATTTATAATTGCATTTCATTCATTAACAAGGCACAATCAACGTAGGATAACATAAATCAACATTCTCATAAAACATATTCTCAATACACATGCGTATAATATTTTATTTTCATACTCATAGGTTTACATTATATCATATTGGCATACTTATAAATTCACATTCTTGTTCTAGTCTCGTTATCATCACGAGTTCATACTAGAGTGTCGAACAACAAGTTACAGAATTAGTACTTTCATTATACTAACCGCATGTAATTTCACAACATGACATTCTCATAAGAAGAATACCACATACGTATATTCATACACATCATATCTATATGATCGCACATTTACATCCATGTTCCATTTCATTTTGTCATTACAAGTTTTTACAAAAAGGATCGGATGACTAATTGAGCGATTTACACGTCTGTTCATACAGAACTCATATCACCCATAACATGCGAATATATAATTCTTTTCAAATGAGTGAGCCGTGAAATGGATTTCCTTACATACCATGTTGGTATGATATCCCTGTTACAGCACAAGGCAATTTCAAGCATTATAGGCAATTAAAAAAAACATAATAAAGCAATATTAATGTTACATTTCCTTCAAGGACTAAAAGAGCATAATTCTTTCATTTCTCCTGACTTGTGTAAATATCACCCTTAATAATTCGTTAATTACCGAGGCTAATTATAATAGTCAAACCCGGTCATCCATCTCGAATACCATTAACCGAACTAACATTATTCTTTGTTTAAAGCATAACAATCATAGTTAATTAGTACTTAAAAGTGCATTTTTATCAAGGTTTTATATTATCATATTGCACTTAAAGTATTATTAAATTCCCTAACTTGAGCATGTTTTATAATAACAAGTCTGATAACATAAGATATCTTTAATTTATGGTAAATGCTCATTTTGAATGCATGCATATCTCACAATTTAAAGGATTGATTGATGTGTTTAACTATTGAAAGTGAAAAGACAAAGAGAGGGCTAAGCTTAAAGAAGAGATGCTAGTTCAATTCAAACTGGAACACCATTTGGTTATTGGATCATAAATGGAGTTGTAGAACTTGGATTTAGGTTTGGTTTATATGGATGGAAAGCTAAGACATAGGCCTAAGACTTTCATGGGGAGTCTAAGATTCAAAAGGGTCGTTTTCAAATTCAAATTGTAGCAACAAAAGAGAAGTCGGAATCTGTCTTGCAGCCCAGACATTGTTTAGTGTTTAGCCCATATCTCGAGTTCTAGAAGTCCAAATGATCTCGTTCTTATCTTGTTGGAAAGTTGAGACAAATGCCCAGAACTATCATGAGGCCCATCTATTCAAATTTAGATGTTAGCAATGACATTTTGTTAAGACAAGAAGATAATGGTTATCACCAAGTCAAGAGGTGGCCACCCACTCAATAATTAGTCATTAAATCAATAGTTCTGAATTTTAGCATATAAAAGGAGGCATTTGCCATTCATTTAGGCATCTTGATGTTCAGATCAAGATCTTGCTCTTGCTTTCTTTCTTTGTATTTTGTAATGTTCAAGTTTTATTTCATGTTATATTAATCTCTTGTTTATGCTTTTCATTTTCTTTACTTTACTTATTTAATGTATATCATTATTATGTTTTTATTTTGTTTATTTATGTTTCCTATAAACGGATTCGGTGATGCACATGCTTGTCAACGAACTGATTCCCTAGACCACACAACCTCGTCAGGGAATTGATCGGTGAAGCACAGACTCGTCAAAGAACTGATTCGGTGATGCACATAATCATCAGCGAACTACTTCCCGATACCACACAACCTTGTCAGCGAACTAATTCGATGAAGCACAGACTTGTCAGCAAATGGATTCCCTAGACCTCACAACCTCGTTAGGGAACTAATAAGCGGAAGCAGAGACTCGTCAGTGGACTTATTCGATGTACCACACAACCTCGTCACCAAACTTATTCGCTAAAGCACAGAGTCGTCATCGAACTGATGCGCTGAAGCACAGACTAGTCAGCAGCAAAGCATAGACTCAACAGTGAACAGATTCGATGATGCAAATGATCGTCAACGAACTGATTCCCTACTCCACATAACCTCATCAGGGAAGTGATTCGCTTAAGCACAGATTGGTCAGTGAACTGATTCCCTAGACCTCATAACCTCGTCTGGGAACTACTTCGCTGAAGCATAGACTCATCATCGAACTGATGTGATGAGGCACCTATTCATCAAAGAACTTATTCCCTAGACCACACAACCTCATCAAGGAATTGATCGGCGAAGCACACACTCGTCAATGAAGTGATTCAGTGATGCAAATAATCATCAGCGAACTAATTCCCGACACCACACAACCTCGTCAGCAAACTACTTCGATGAAGCGCAGATTTGTGAGCAAACTGCTTCGCTGAAGCACAGACTTGTCAGCGAACTGATTTGTGAAGCATAGACTTATGAGCAAACTGATTCGCTGAACCACAGAACCGAACTGATTCGCTAAAGCACAGACTCATCAGCGAACTGATTTGGTGATGCACATAATCATCAGCGAACTAATTCACGACACCATATAACCTCATCATAGAACTAATTCCCTACTCCACACAAGCTCGTGAGGGAACTAATTCGTTGAAGCACAGACTTGTGACCGAACTGATTCGCTTAAGCACAGACTCGTCAGCGAACTGATTCGATGATGCACATAATCGTTAGTGAACTAATTCCTGACACCGCATAACCTCGTTAGCGAACTGATTCCCTACTCCACACAGCCTCGTCAGGGAACTAATTCATTGAAGCATAGACTTGTGACCGAACTGATTCGCTGAAGCTTGGACTCATCAGCAAACTGATGCACTTAAGCACTGACTCGTTAGTGGACTTATCAGCAAAGCATAGATTCCTCAGCGCACTGCTTCAAGGATGCAAATATTCATAAGCGAACTGATTTTAGGATGCACAACCTTGTCAGCGAACTGATTCGCTGAAGCACACACTCGTCAGCAAACTGATTCCCTAGAACTCACTACCTCATTAGGGAACTGATTCCCTAAAACCTTGTCAGGGAAGTGAGTCACTGAAGTACAGACTCGTCATCCACCTGATGCTCTGAAGCACAGACTCCTCAGCGAACTCATTCGGGGATGTATACCCGTCAGCGAACTGATTCCCTACTCCACACAACCTCGTCAGGGAAGTGATTCGCAGAAGCATAGACTCGTCAGCGAACTAATTTGATGCACCACACACCCTCGCCAGAGAACTGATTCGCTGAAGCACCGACTCATTAGCGAGCTTATTCCCTACTCCACACAACCTCATCAGCAAACTGATTTGCTTAAGCACAGACTCGTCAGCGAACTGATTCCCTAGACCTCATAACCTCGTCAGGGAACTACTTTGTTGAATCACAGACTCATCAGCGAACTGATTCGATGCACCATACAACCTATTGAGGGAACTAATTCGCCAAAGCACAGACTTGTCAGGGAACTGATTCGCTGAAGCTGGGACTCGTTAGCGAACTGATACACTTAAGCATCGACTCGTCATGGACTGGTCGACAAAGCATAGACTCCTCAGCGAACTGCTTCAGGGATGCACATACTCATCAGCGAACTAATTTAGGGATGCACAACCTCGTCAGCGAACTGATTCATTAAAGCACACACTCGTCAACAAACTGATTCGCTAGACCTCACAACCTCGTCAGGGAACTGATACGCAAAAGTAGAGACTCGTCAATGGACTGATTCGATGCACCACATAACCTCATCAGCGAACTGATTTGATGCACCACACAACCTCATCAGCGAACTGATTCGTTGAAGCACAGGCTCGTGAGGGGACTGATTTGCTGAATCATGGACTCGTTAGCGAACTGAAGCGCTGAAGCACCGACTCGTAGGCGAACTAATTCCTTAGACCACATAACCTCGTTAGGAAAGTGATTGGCGAAGCACAAACTCATCAGCGAACTGATTTGGTGATGCACATAATCGTTAGCGAACTACTTCCCGACACCACACATCCTCGTCAGTGAACTAATTCGATGAAGCACAGACTTGTAAGCGGACTAATTCGCTGAAGCAGAGATTCGTCAGCGGACTGATTCCCTAGACCACACAACCTTATTAGCGAACTAATTTGATGCACCACACAACCTCATTAGTGAACTTATTCGCTAAAGCACAGACTCGTCAGCAAACTAATTTGCTGAAGTAGAGACTTGTCAGCGAACTGATTCCCTACTCCACAGAACCTCATCAGGGAACTGATTCGCTGAAGCACAGATTTGTGACCGAACTAATTCGTTGAAGCATAGACTCATCAACAGATTGATTCCCTAAACCTCATAACCTCGTGAGGGAACTATTTTGTTGAATCGCAGACTCCTCAACGAACTGACTTGATGCACCACACAACCTATTTAGTGAACTGATTCGCTGAAGCACAGACTCGTCAGGGAACTTATTCTCTGAAGCGCGGACTCGTCAGCGAACTGATGTGCTTAATCCTCGACTCGTCAGCGGACTGGTCGGCAAAGTGTAGACTCCTCAGCGAACTGCTTCAAGGATGCACATACTCGTCACCAAACTGATTTAGGGATGCACAACCTCATCAGCGAACTGATTCGTTGAAGCACACACTCGTCAGCAAACTAATTCGCTAGACCTCACAACCTCGTTAGGGAACTAATACGCGGAAGCAGAGACTCGTCAGTGGACTGATTCGATGCACCACACAATCTTGTCACCGAACTTATTCACTCAAGCATAGAGTCATCATCGAACTGATGCGCTGAAGTACAGACTAGTCAAGGAACTAATCGGCGAAGCGCAGACTCCTCAGCGAACTGATTTAGAGATGCACATGCTCGTCAGCGAACTGATTCCCTACTCCACACAACCTCGTTAGGGAAGTGAGTCGCTGAAGCACAGACTCGTCATCAACCTGATGCTCTAAAGCACAGACTAGTTAGGGAACAGATCGGTGAAGCACTGACTCCTCAACGAACTGATTCCCTACTCCATACAACATCATCAGGGAACTGATTCGCTGAAGCACAGACTTGTGACCGAATTGATTTGCTAGACTACATAATCTCCTCAGGGAATTGATTCGCTGAACTACAGACTCGTTAGTGAACTGATTTGATGCACCACACAACCTTGTTAGTGAACTGATTCGCTAAAGCACAAACTCGTCAGCGAACTGATTCGCTGAAATAGAGAGTTGTCAGCGAACTAATTCCATACTCAACACAACCTCGTCAGGGAACTGATTCGCTGAAGCACAGACTTGTGACCGAACTAATTCGCTAAAGCATAGACTCGTCAGCTAACTGATTCCTTAGACCTCATAACCTCATCAGGGAACTACTTTACGGAATCACAGGCTCGTCAGAGAACTTATTCGATGCACCTCACAACCTATTCAGGGAACTGATTCGCTGAAGCTCAGACTCGTCAGTGAACTGATGCGCTAAAGCACCGACTCGTTAGCGGACTGGTCGATAAAGCATAGACTCCTCAGAGAATTGCTTCAGGGATGCACATACGCATCAGCGAACTTATTTAGGGATGCATAACCTCATCAGCGAATTGATTCGTTGAAGCAAACACTCGTCAGCAACTTGATTCGCTAGACCTCACAACCTCATCAGGGAACTGATACACAGAAGCAGAGACTTGTGAGTGGACTGATTCGAGGCACCACACAATCTTGTCACCAGACTTATTCGCTCAAGCATAGAGTCGTCATCGAACTGATGCACAGAAGTACAGACTAGTCAGGGAATTGATTCCCTACTCCACACAACCTCGTTAGGGAAGTGAGTCGCTGAAGCATAGACTCGTCATCAACCTGATGCTCTAAAGTATAGACTAGTCAGGGATCAGATCGGTAAAGCACTGACTCCTCAACGAACTGATTCCCTACTCCATACAACATCATCAGGGAACTGATTCGCTGAAGCACAGACTTGTGACCGAACTGATTTGCTAGACTACATAATCTCCTCAGGGAATTGATACGCTGAACTACAGACTCGTTAGTGAACTGATTTGATGCACCACACAACCTTGTTAGCGAACTGATTCGCTAAAGCACAAACTCATTAGCGAACTGATTCCCTACTCAACACAACCTCGTCAAGGAACTGATTCGCTGAAGCACAGACTTATGATCGAACTAATTCGCTGAAGCATAGACTCGTTAGCTAACTGATTCCTTAGACCTCATAACCTTGTCAGGGAACTACTTTACTGAATCACAGGCTCGTCAGCGAACGGATTCACTGAAGCTCAGACTCGTCAGTGAACTGGTACGCTAAAGCACCGACTCGTTAGCGGACTAGTCGGCAAAGCATACACTCCTCAGCGAATTGCTTCAGGGATGCACATACTCATCAGTGAACTGATTCAGGGATGCACAACCTCATCAGCGAATTGATTCGTTGAAGCAAACACTCATCAGCAACTTGATTCGCTAGACCTCACAACCTCATCAGGGAACTGATACACAGAAGCAGAGACTTGTGAGTGGACTAATTCGAGGCACTACACAATCTCGTCACCAGACTTATTCGCTCAAGCATAGAGTCGTCATCGAACTGATGCGCTGAAGTACAGACTAGTCAGGGAATTGATTCCCTACTCCACACAACCTCGTTAGGGAAGTGAGTCGCTGAAGCATAGACTCGTCATCAACCTGATGCTCTAAAGTATAGACTAGTCAGGGATCAGATCGGTAAAGCACTGACTCTTCAACGAACTGATTCCCTACTCCATACAACATCATCAGGGAACTGATTCGCTGAAGCACAGACTTGTGACCGAACTGATTTGCTAGACTACATAATCTCCTCAGGGAATTGATTCGCTGAACTACAGACTCGTTAGTGAACTGATTTGATGCACCACACAACCTTGTTAGCGAACTGATTCGCTAAAGCACAAACTCATTAGCGAACTGATTCCCTTCTCAACACAACCTCGTAAAGGAACTGATTCGCTGAAGCACAAACTTGTGATCGAACTAATTCGCTGAAGCATAGACTCATCAGCCAACTGATTCCTTAGACCTCATAACCTTGTTAGGGAACTACTTTATTGAATCACAGGCTCGTCAGCGAACGGATTCACTGAAGCTCAGACTCGTCAGTGAACTGGTACGCTAAAGCACCGACTCGTTAGCGGACTAGTCGGCAAAGCATACACTCCTCAGCGAATTGCTTCAGGGATGCACATACTCATCAACGAACTGATTCAGGGATGCACAACCTCGTCAGCGAATTGATTCATTGAAGCAAACACTCATCAATAACTTGATTTGCTAGACCTCACAACCTCATCAGGGAACTAATACGCAGAAGCAGAGACTCGTGAGTGGACTGATTCGAGGCACTACACAACCTCGTCACCAGACTTATTCGTTGAAGCACAGAGTCGTCATCGAACTGATGCGCTGAAGCATAGACTAGTCAGGGAATTAATCGGCGAAGCATAGACTCCTTAGCGAACTGACTCGATGATGTACATGCTCGTCAGCGAATTGATTCCCTACTCAACATAACCTCGTTAGGGAAGTGAGTCGCTGAAGCAAGGACTCGTCAGCGAACTAATTTGATGCACCACACAACCTCGTCAGCGAACTGATTCACTGAAGTACCACCTTATAAGGGAACTGCTTCGCTGAATCACAGACTCATCAGCAAACTGAAGCGTTAAAGCACCGTCTCGTCAGCAAACTAATTCGGTGATGCACATATTCATCAGCGAACTACTTCCCGACACCACACATCCTCGTTAGAGAACTAATTCGATGAAGCATAGATTTATGAGCGGACTGATTCGCTGAAGCACAAAGTCGTCACTGAACTGATTCCCTAGACCACACAATCTCATCAGGGAACTGATTTGCTGAACCACAGACTTGTCAGGGAACTGATTTGATGGACCACACAACCTCGTCAGTGAACTGATTTGCTGAAGCAGTGACTCAGCAGCAAACTGATTCCCTACTCCACACAACCTCATCAGGGAACTAATTCGTTGTAGTACAGACTTGTGACCGAACTGATTCGCTGAAGCACAGACTTATCAGCGTACTGATTCCCTACTCCACACAAACTCGGCAAGGAACTGATTTGATGCACCACATAACCTCGTTAGCGAACTGATTCGCTGAAGCAGAGACTCGTTGGCGAATTGATTCCCTACTCCACACAACCTTGGTAGGGAACTGATTCGCTGAAGCACAGACTCGTTAGAGAACTGATTCCTTAGACCTCATAACCTCATCAGGGAACTACTTCACTGAAGCACAAACTTGTCAGCAAACTGATTCGCTAAAGCAGAGACTCGTCAGTGAACTGATTTCCTACTCCATACAACCTTTTCAAGGAACTGATTTGTTGAAGCACAAACTTGTGTCCGAACTAATTCGCTGAAGCATAGACTCATCAGCGAACTAATTCCTTAGACCTCATAACCTCGTCAGGGAACTACTTTGTTGAACCACTGTTGCGATGTCGTAGTCGCACAAGGTAATTACCCTAGCTTAAAACACAACACACAAGATAGTATAGAGCAAGCAAGGGGTCGATCCCATAATGAAGATTTAGTTTACATTTTTATGCTATACGTTATGCAATTAGAGGGTTTTGATTTGTGATGATCTAAACTATGGAAGAAATTAAACTAGCAAACAAGATCAATTGAAACTGAAATTTATCAAGAAAGCAAATCTTGGTTGCAAGCACACATCCACCAATAGAAATTAGAACTGATCCTTGAAACGAAACTTCAATTTATATTTTGAATTTTTATCTTTTCTTAACGTTGGTTACTTAATGGATCCGTCATATAACTAACCATAACCAACAAACAATCACAATGTCCGCATTAATGATTTAGTTCAATGGCAGCCCTAAGAACTAGATAAATTGATTAATCAAGAAAACATAATTTCTGCATTCTATGTTTGATTTGATTGAATGTTCTCCCTAATATTAATAACGTAGATGTACCACAATTATTAAACTTAATTGCTTCACAAGTTCATATACCACAACTTCAGTTTTGATATTAAACTTAGCAATAGATTGTCTACAATAATAATTTAGAGTCCGCTCTAGCAATTAAAATAAACAATCATAAGAAAAATAAGCATAGGAGTACAAAAATATTCATCATATAAACTGAAAAGAAAAGATAAAATAAATCTCACAGTTCTTGAAATCTGAAGGTTTGTTGTGTCCTTGCAACCAAAAAAACGAGCTTAGCCTTGCATATCTATGGAACAACTACTCTTAAAGATAGAAGAAATCATTATTTCTGGTTTGTAGAGAGGAGAGTTTGTGTTTCTTCACATCTGGCTGCTGCCCCCTTTCTGCTCTCTTTCCCTTCTCTCCTTTTTTTTTTCTATGCTAAGAAACCCTAGTCCCTATTTTACAAAATAGTCCTCCCTTAAGTTGACAATTTACATTTAAGTACTTTAATAACTATTTTTCTAAAAAGAAGAAATAGCCTTGCATTAAATCTTTAATCTTTGACTTACAGGAGCTAAATTGCTGAAATAAAAACTTGGACGCTGGTTTAGATGCTTCGAAACGTAATTTGGACATGTTCCTTCACGAAACCTGTTTGCTGGCAGAATTCAGCTATCATCTTTGAAAATTAATATCTCCCTCATATGACATCGTTTTTGGCTGAAATTTGGAGCGTTGATAGGTCATTAAGTCTAGAATCCAAAAAAATTGATTTTGCATCAATTGGACTTCTGTAGCTCCAGATATTGAATTTTAAATGGAAAAAGGTCAACATTGGCAGAATGCAAGATTTGACTTTGAAGGATGTCATTTCCATGATCTTTCTCTTTTTATTTTTCTTGCATTAAATTTCCACAAAGGTATGGATGTTTGCTTTTTAGTGCCACTAGAATCACTTCATTTCGACCTCTAGAACTAATGTTCTGCACAAAACATCAACTGAACGTCAAATCTACCAATTACCTCCAATTTACTTCCTTTTGCATCTTTTATCCAAAAGTGTCTTCAAAACATAAAATAAGGAATATCAAGGCATTTTATATATATAACATAAGCTAAACACTAGTTAAATGTGGGTTAAACTATCGAATAATATGGTTGCATCAATCACAGACTCATCAACGAACTGATTCGATGCACCACACAACCAAATCAAGAAACTGATTCGCTGAAGCTTGGACTCGTCAGCGAACTGATGCACTTAAGCACCAACTCATCAACAAACTGGTCGGCAAAGCATAGACTCCTCAGCGAACTGATTCAGTGATGCACATGCTTGTCAGGGAAATGATTCCCTACTCCACACAACCTCGTTAGGGAAGTGAGTCGCTGAAGCACAGACTCATCATCAACCTGATGCTATGAAACACAGACTGGTCAGGGAACAGATTGGCGAAGCACTGAATCCTCAATGAACTGATGCAGGGATGTATATGCTTGTCAGGGAAATGATTCCCTACTCCACGCAACCTCGTCAGGGAAGTGATTCGATAAAGCACAGACTCATCAGCGAACTAATTTGATGCACCACACAACCTTGTCAGCGAACTGAAGCGCTGAAGCACTGACTCATTGGCGAACTGATTCCCTAAAACACACAATCTCATCAGGGAACTGATTCGCTAAACCATAGACTCGTCAGGGAACTGATTTGATGGACCATACAACCTTGTCAGCGAACTGATTCCCTACTCCACACAACCTCATCAGGGAATTGATTCGCTGTAACACAGACTTGTGACCGAACTAATTCGCTGAAGCACAGACTCATCAGCAAACTGATTCCCTAGACCTCATAACCTCGTTAGGGAACTACTCCGCTGAAGCACAGAATTGTCAGTGAATTTATTCATTGAAGCAGCGACTCGTCAACAAACTGATTCCCTACTCCACACAACTTTGTCAAGGAACTGCTTCGCTGAAGCACAGACTTGTGACCGAACTGATTCACTAAAGCACAGACTCGTCAGTGAATGGATTCCCTAGACCTCATAACCTCGTAAGGGAACTACTTGGCTGAAGCATAGACTCATCAACGAACTGATTCGCTGAAGCAGGGACTCGTTAGCGAACTGATTCCCTACTCCACACAACCTTATCAAGAAACTGATTCACTGAAGCACAGACTTATGACCAAACTGATTCGCTGAAGCACAGACTCATCAGCGAACTGATTCCCTAGACCTCATAACCTCGTCAGGGAACTACTTCATTGAATCATAGACTTGTCAACGAATTGATTCGATGCACCACACAACCTATTCAGGGAACTGATTCGTTGAAGCATAGACTCGTGAAGGAACTAATTCGCTGAAGCTCGAACTCGTTAGCGAACTGAGGCTCTTAAGCACCACCTCATCACCAGACTGGTCAGCAAAACATAGACTCCTTAGCGAACTGCTTTAGGGATGCATAACCACGTCAGCGAACTGATTCGTAGAAGCACACACTAGTTAGTAAATTGATTTGCTAGACCTCACAACCTCGTCAGGTAACTGATACGCCGAAGTAGATATTCGTTAGTGCACTGATTCGATGCATCACACAACCTCATCAACAAACTCATTTGCTGAAGCATAGAGTTGTCATCAAACTGATGCGCTGAAGCATAGACTAGTTAGCAAACAGATCGACGAAGCGCAGACTCCTCAGCGACTTGACTCGGTGATGCACATGCTCGTCAGCAAACTGATTCCCTACTTAACACAACTTTATTAGGGAAGTGAGTCGCTGAAGCAAGGACTCGTCAGCGAACTGATTTCATACACCACACAACCTTGTCAATGAGCTGATTCGCTAAAGCACCAACTCGTCAAGGACCTAATTCGTTGAATCATAGACTCGTCAGTGAACTGAAACGCTGAAGCACCGACTCATCAGCGAACTGATTCCCTAAACCATAGAACCTCATCAAGGAATTGAACAGCAAAGCACAGACTCGTCAGCAGACTGCTTAGCAAAGCATAGACTCCTTAGTGGAATGCTTCAGGGATGCACAACTCGTCAGCGAACTGATTCAGGGATGCACAACCTCGTCAAAGAACTGATTCGTTGAAGCACACACTCGTCAACAAACTGATTCCCTAGACCTCACAGTCTCGTTAGGGAACTAATACACTGAAGTAGAGACTCGTTAGTGGACTGATTCGATGCACCACACAACCTCATCACCGAACTTATTCACTGAAGCATGTGTCGTCATCGAACTGATGCGCTGAAGCACATACTAATCAGAGAACTAATCGGCGAAGCGTAGACTCCTCTGTGATGCACATGCTTATCAACGAACTGATTCCCTACTCCACACAACCTCGTCAGGGAAGTGATTCGCTGAAGCACAAACTTGTAAGCGAATTGATTCGCTGAAGCACCGACTTGTTAGGGGACTGATTCGCTGAATCACGGACTCATCATCGACTTGCTCCCATGAGGAGGTTTGTAGAGTGATGGCAAGCATCGCAACGGTTCAAGCACCGCCGCAGAGGGGCGCCGGCTCGGGGAAGTGCGACCTAGACTCCGAAGCGGGCCGGTTTGCGCCAGGCAAGAACAGCAACTCAAAAGAGCCATAACCCGCGATCCGCTAGTCGGATCGCGCCCAGATTTTTACAAGAGCTTCTAGAGTCCCTTTCCCTTGTAGTAGCAATGGAATCGCTACGCCGACCGCCGGATCTTTAGATCTTGACGTCCTCGCATGGAGCCATGGACCTTTCACTCTTCTGCCCTGTCCCTTGCTCCTCTCAGGCGAACCACTGCGCTCGTCCTCTCGGCGGGCAAGGGACGCCGTGCGGGAAAGGAAAGATGAGGAAATAAAGGGAAGGGGAGCAGGAGACAAAAAAAAAAAGGGTCGGGGAAGTGGCAAAAAAGAGGGGTGCAACACTAGGACTTCCTAGAAGGTCACTCATCCTAGTACTACTCTCGCCCAAACACGTTGAACTGTGGAGTTCTGTTGGGATCCGGTGCATTAGTGTTGGTATGATCGCACCCGTGAGGCCATACACGCGCAATTCCTATAAGCGCTTCGAAGGAGCCCGTGAGGAGGATCACAGAATGATGGCAGGCGTCGCGGCGGTTTGAGCAACATTAGCTCGTGAAAGGGCGACCGGGGCCCCGGAGCAGGCCGGTCCCGCCGCGTAAGAACATCACGTCAAAAGTGCTATAACCCGCGATTTGACCGTTGGATCGCGCCCAGATTTTTACAAGAGCTTCCGGAGTCCGATTCCCTTATAGTAGCAATGGAATGGCTACACAGACCGTTGGATCCTTAGATCTTAACATCATTGCCCCGAAGCAATGGGCCATTCACTCTTCTGCCTTGTCCCTTGATCCTCACGGGCGAATCACCGCGCCCCTCCTCTCGGCGGGCTCAGGACGGCATGCGGGAAAAGAAAGGTGAGGAAATAACGGGAAGGGGAGCAGGAGACCAAAAAAAGAAGGGTCGGGGAACTGGCAAAAAGAAGGGGTGCAACACGAGGACTTCCCAAGAGGTCACCCATCCTATTACTACTCTCGCCCAAGCATGTTTAACTTCAGAGCTTTGATGGGATCAGGTGCATTAGTGCTGGTATGATCGCACCCGTGAGGCCATGGACGCGCACTTCATATAAGCGCTTCGAAGGTGCCCGCAAGGAGGATCGCAGGTGTCGCGGCAGTTCGAGCATCGCTAGTTCTAGGAAGAGCGACCGGGACCTCGAAGCGGGCCAGTCCGCGCCGCGCAAGAACACCGGCTCAAAAGGGCCATAATCCACGATCCGAACGTCGGATCGCGCCCAGAGTTTTACAGGAGCTTCTAGAGTCTGATTCCCTTATAGTAGCCATGGAATCGCTATGCAGACCGCCGGATGTTTAGATCCTGACGTCATCGCCCTAGACCCATGGGCCTTTCACTCTTCTGCCCTGTCGCAGTACGGGAAAAGAAAGGTGAGGAAATAACTGGAAGGGGAGCAGGAGACCAAAAAAAGAAAGGTAGAGGAACTGTCAAGAAGAAGGGGTGCAACACGAGGACTTCCCAGGAGGTCACCCATCCTCATACGACTCTCGCCCAAGCACGTTTAACTCCGGAGTTCTGATGGGATCCTGTGCATTAGTGCTGGTATGATCGCACCCATGAGGCCATGCACATTCACTTCCTATAACCACTTCAAAGGAGCCGCGCAAGGAGATCGCAGAGCGATGGCAGGCGTCAAGGCGGTCCGAGCATCGCCGGTTCTGGGAAGCGTGACCGGGACCCCGAAGCGGGCCGGTCCGCGCCGCACAAGAACACCGGCTCCAAAGGGCCATAACCCGCGATCTGACCATTGGATCGCGCCTACAGGAGCTTCCAGAGTCCGATTCCGTTATAGTAGCCATGGAATCGCTACGCGGACCATCGTATCTTTAGATCCTGACGTCATGGCCTCGGAGCCATGGGTCTTTCACTCTTCTGCCCTGTCCCTTTCTCCTCTCGGGCAAATCACCGTGCCCCACCTCTCGGCGGGCGCGGGTCGCCGTGCGGGAAAGGAAAGGTGAGGAAATAACTTGAAGGGGAGCAGGAGACCAAAAAAAGATGGGTTGGGGAACTGGCAAGAAGAAGGGGTGCAACACGAGGACTTCTCAAGAGGTCACCCATCCTCGTATGACTCTCGCCCAAGCACCTTTAACTCCGGAGTTCTGATGGGATCCGGTGCATTAGTGCTGGTATGATCGCACCCATGAGGCCATGCACACGCACTTCCTATAAGCGCTTCGAAGGAGCCTCGCGAGAAGGATCGCAGAGCAATGGCAGGTGTCGCTGCTTGACCGCTTTTTATGATCGGCTTGTTTTAACTCGCAAGTGCACGAGTGTGCGATGTAGCAATTAACTCGGTAAGATCGAGGTCATATCCACAAAGAGCTAGATCTGGAAATTAAGTTAGGTAACAAAACAAAACTCAAGAGAACTTAAATTAACAATAACTTGGTTGAAAATGATTGATGGATTTGTTTTCAAAGATGAAAAAGTGTAAATAGATTTTAAATGACAAGAAAAAGTAAGTCTTGGTCCAAATCAATTTTAATGGTGATGTATTGGTGATTTCTTCAACATATATAAGATAACTCAACCTAATATCAACGATAGTGATATTAGATCGGAAGATATTACAATGAAGTTTAAAAAGATGAAGATTGATTATTGCTTAAGAATGAACAAGTATTTTCATATTAAGTAAGACATTGAATCAAGCAATCTCTATACCAAAACTAAGGTTTGTGCATAAAAATTCAAGATTATAACATTACCTAAATGATTTCTAAAATTTCTTTCCAATAATAAAACATTCATGAAGAAAATGAAAAGATAGACATTAAGATTCATTCATATCTTAAAGAACTCACCTCAACCACCATCATCCTTGATTTGGATCCAAGAAGAAGATTAGCCAACCATGATTATATATAATAACACTTTAATAAACATAAATAACTTGAATCAAACTGAAATAATGAGTTTTACAAGCTAAAGAACCGAAATCTATAAAGAAGAACACAACACAATTTCAGTAAAAATTCGGACACAAATCTGACTCTAACTTTGGACAACAATTCGACCCTCTTAGAAACCTCTTTTGGAGATGGCTATTAGAGACATATTTATAGACCATTCTGTTAGCTTTCCAGATCATTAAAGAACAGCTCATGTGGACATCTGAGTCAAAAGTTATGGGTAAAACACCGAAAGGTGTTCTGGAAAATCAAACCAGGCCAGCTTGGAGAACACTTTGGTGCACGTTTTTCTTCCTCCTTTATAAGTTGTCTCTTTCTTCTTTTGACCCAAAATAATGTCACAATGTCCCCTCCAGCTTTCCATCCATGTGCTTACCCTATTGGATCAATGAATTACCCAAATAAATCAAATGTTATTTGTTGTGTGGACATGTAGGATCATGGATTGTGTTTGGGCTGATTTGGAGGGTGATTTGGGGCTGATTTTGGGGCTGATTTGGGGTTGAATTTAAGCATCAAATAAGGATACAAATGTACCTTTTATTTGGGCTAAGATTGACATTGAAACCTTGAGTGTTTGATGGTTGAAGTTTGCACACAACATAAGGCAAGTTTGGGCTTGAAATAGATCATATGATATTCTTTTCTAGAATTGGAATAGAATTGATTTTTGGGGCAAATTTGGAGCACTTATTTGAACCAAGATTTGCTTCAATCTTCAACTAAATTTCTCTTCAATTCTTTGTTTCGAATTCCCACGTTGAATTTTCTGAAATAATTCATTTAAGCTCCAAAAACCTATCGAAACATTAAAAAGAAACTTCATTACTAAAAAGCACATCATAAGTAAAGCATCACACTCATCTTTCATGCATAATCACACAACTCACACAACTTTTACAAGGAAAGATGTACTTCAATAATCTTAAGAAAAAAGTATGCTATATCTTGCTTTATAAGATATTATCTATCCCAAATTAAAGCATGCAATGTTCAACACAATAATGAATCCAAAAATGTAATGTTGATCCTAAACAAGTCTCATTCACATACGAATACAAGTTTTTTTTTTTAAAACAAGCATGGTTATCTCAAGCATTCAACATAATCAAATATCTAAAATTAAGTTTTTCATTATCCTCAATGTAAAAAAGAAAGAGAAGAAAAGTATAAAGATTAGAAAACTGTTACTCCCCTTTTGTTCTCAAGGATGAATGTCTGATTGATTTGGACATGAGCTGACTTCTTGCTTGATTTTTTTTTACCTGCATATCACAACTAAAACAAAACATTGATTTTTTTTTTTTGAAAATAAAGAACCTCACACCCCCCCCCCCAACTTAAAATAATGCATTGTCCCTAATGCATGAACAAGAAAATATAAGAGATGGAAGAAAGAGAAAAAAATAAAAATAAAAATAAAAATAAAAATGAAAAAATAAAAATATAAACTCATTACTTCTGACACTACAATGGTATTGGATTTCAAGATCCAATGTCTCAACTTCAGCCACAAAGTTTTCAAGATAAGGTTTCAATTGATGACCATTTACTTTGAAAACATTTCCATTCTTAGGATTTTTTACCTCAAATGCACCATGCTCAAATATGGATTTAATCATAAATGGACCAATCCATTTTGTCCTCAACTTCCCAGGAAAGAGATGTAATCGTGAATTATACAAGAGAGCCTTTTGACCAACATGAAAGGATTTTCTAAGAATATGTTTATCATGCAAGGTTTTCATCTTATGTTTTGAAATTTTTGCATTTTCAAATGCATCATTTCTCAGTTCATCTAATTCATCCAATTGAAGCTTTCTATTTTTGCCAACCTCGTTTTCATTATCATTGAATTGCCGGATGGCCCAATATGCACGGTGCTCAATCTCAACAGGGAGATGACAAGGCTTTCCATAAACTAGCCTATAAGGAGACATTCCTAAAGAGGTCTTGTAAGCAGTGCGATATGCCCACAAAGCATCAACTAGTCGTAGGGACCAATCTTTACGATTTGGATTAACTGTTTTCTCTAGAATGTTCTTGATCTCCCTATTTGCCAACTCAGCTTGGCCACTAGTTTGTGGATGATAGGGGGTACTGACCTTGTGAATTACACCATATTTTCTCATCAAAATCCCAACGGGCTTGTTACAAAAATGCTTACCATCATCACTAATCATAGCCCGGGGCATGCCAAAACGAGAGAAAATGTTTTCTTTCAAGAATTTGACCACAACTCGATGGTCATTGGTTCGAGATGCAATGGCCTCCACCTATTTAGACACATAATCAACAGCTACAAGGATGAATTGGTAACCAAATGAACTTGGAAAAGGTCCCATGAAATCAATCCCCCAACAATCAAATATTTCCAAAACAAAAATGGGGTTTAGGGGCATCATGTTACGCCTAGTAAGGTTACCTAGTCGTTGGCATCGATCACATGCAACACAGAAGGCATGGACATCTTTGAACATGGTGGGCCAATAAAAACCACACTGCAAGATCTTGGCAGTGGTTTTCTTGGAAGAGAAATGCGCACAGGCTAATGCATGACAAAAATTAATGACACTTGGAATTTCATGATCAGGAATGCACCGCCTCACAAATTGGTCAGGGCAGTATTTAAATAGGTAGGGGTCATCCCAAAAAAAGGTACCCACGTTGCGCAAGAATTTTTGTTTGTCAAGTTTAGACCAATGAGAAGGAATCTGACTTGTGGCTAGGTAATTTGCTATGTCGGCATACCATGGAGAGCCAATGTAGGAAACAGTACCTGCACAAAATAAATTTTCATCAGCAAAGAATTCATTTATTGGAGATTCATCAATTATGGTCTCATAGCTTGAAAGACGGGACAAATGATCAGCACTACATTCTCTTCTCCCTTTTTATCTCGAATTTCAAGGTTAAACTCTCGGAGTAGGAGGATCCATCGAATCAAACGTGGCTTGGCATCTTGTTTTGTAAGCAAGTATTTCAATGCTGCATGATCAGTGAAAACAATAACAAGAGATCCAACCAAATAAGACCAAAACTTGTCCAATGCAAAGACCACAACTAAAAGTTCTTTTTCAGTTGTAGTGTAATTCAATTGAGCATCATTCAAAGTCTTGCTAGCATAATAAATGACATGAGGTTTCTTATCTTTTCTTTGCCCTAAAACAGCCCCTACCGCAAAATCACTAGCATCACACATCAGTTCAAATGGTAAAGACCAATTAGGAGCTTGCATGATTGGTGCAGTGGTCAACAACCCTTTAAGCTTTTCAAAAGCTTCTTGAGATTTTGATGTCCAATCAAATTGAACATCTTGTGACAACAAGTTACACAATGGTTTGGCAATGGTACTAAAAGAATGAATGAATCTTCGGTAAAAACCAGCGTGTCCTAAAAAGGATCTCACATCTTTCACACTCCGAGGGGTAGGTAATTTTTGAATGACTTCAACCTTTGACTTATCTACCTCTATCCCTTTTGAAGAGACAATATGACCTAAGACAATGCCATGTGTCACCATAAAATGACATTTCTCCCAATTAAGTACAAGATTCCTCTCTTCACACCTTTCAAGAACTTTTTCTAAATGCATTAGACACAACTCATAAGAATCCCCATAAACTAAAAAATCATCCATGAAAACTTCCAAAATTTTTTCCACCATGTCACTAAAGATACTCATCATACACCTTTGAAAAGTGGTTGGTGCATTACACAAGCCAAAAGGCATTCTTCTATAAGCATAGGTACCAAAAGGACAAGTGAAAGTGGTTTTTTCTTGGTCTTCTAAAGAAATCTCAATTTGGTTGTAACCTGAGTATCCATCAAGAAAACAATAGAAAGCTCTTCCGGCTACTCTTTCAAGCACTTGGTCTAAAAATGGAAGTGGAAAATGGTCCTTCCTAGTCACCATGTTCAACTCACGATAATCAATGCACATACGCCATCCAGTTTGGATTCTAGTTGGTACTAGCTCATTATTTTCATTCTTCACTACCATGACTCCAGATTTTTTAGGGACAACTTGGGTTGGACTAACCCATTTTGAGTTTGCAATGGGGTAAATGATACCCGCATCAAATAGCTTAAGCACTTCACATCTTACTACTTCCTTCATGTTTGGGTTCAATCGTCTTTGCATTTGCCTCACAGTTTTAGCCTCTTCTTCAAGATAGATTCTATGTGTGCATAAAAGAGGGCTAATTCCTTTCAAGTCAGTAATAGTCCACCCAATTGCTTTCTTATGTTTTCTCACCACTCTCAAAAGTTCTTGTTCCTACTCTATGCTAAGTTTTGATGAAATCACAATAGGATATGATTCATCTTCCCCTAGAAATGCATACTTAAGATCACTCGGTAAAGGCTTCCTTTCTGGTTTATAAGGTTGGACAAGAGATGCCTCAGCTTTTACTTGGGGTGAAATCAAAGGCTCAAACGATGGGGTCCATTGACCTATTGACATAATAGGCATTGGATCTAAATAAGTCTCGAGTTCTCTTACTTCCTCATCAACACATTCCAAAGAACAAAATCTTTCATCATGAATTAAAGTTCTCTCCAATGGATCCTTGATCCACTCTCTCTCAAAGTGTTCTTGACAAACTGTTTGGATCAAATCTACCTCTCTAATGTCCTCATGTTCACCAATTTGTTTAGAGACATTGAATATGTTCATCTCCACAGTTATGTTCCCAAAAGACAATTTCATCACCCCATTCCTACAGTTGATTAAAGCATTGGATGTAGCTAGGAAAGGTCTACCTAAGATGACTGGGATGGGAGCATTAAAACCTTGAATAGGTGTGGTGTCTAGCACTACAAAATCAACAGGAAAGTAGAATTTATCTACTTGGACCAACACATCCTCAACAATACCCCTGAGAATCTTGATTGACCTATCAGCTAATTGAAGGGTGATTCAAGTAGGCTTGATTTCTCCTAAACCTAACTGTTCGTGAACAGTGTAGGGTATCAAATTCACACTTGCTCCTAAATCCAACAAAGCTTGGTCTATCTTATGATTTCCAATAATACATGAAATGGTAAGACAACCAGGATCTTTGTATTTGGGAGGGGTCTTAAACTGGATGATGGCACTAGCATGTTCAGTTAGAAAGGCTCTTTCTTTCACATTCAATCTCCTTTTGACTGTGCATAAGTCCTTGAGGAACTTTACATAAGATGGGACTTGTTTAATTGCATCAAGGAGTGGAATGTTGACTTTCACTTGTTTGAACAATTCATAGATTTCCGAGTTCATAAGATCATGTTTAGGTTTCCCTAACCTTTGTGGAAATGGTGCTCTAGGAACAAATTCTAAATCACTCACTTTGACTCCAATTTTGCTTGAATCATCTCCTTTCTCACTCATCTCTTTCTCATTTATCTCACCTTCTTTGTCACTCAAGCTCTCATTTGTCACTTGTGTTTTGATTTCCTTTTCACTTTCCCTAGATTCCTCCTCCACAATACTTCTAGGAATCCCAAAACCTATAGCTTTGTCAACAATCTTTCCACTTCTAAGGGTAGTGATGGCTTGGACTTGTTCATGGTTTGAAGGTTCACTAGATGAGGATTCACTCATGTGTACTTGACCTCTAGGATTTGGCATTGGTTGAGCTGGGATCTTTCCCTTCTCTTGAATGCTTAGTGATTGAGTCAACTTGGTTAGTTGACTTCGAATGTCATCTAAGGTCCTATTGGTCTGGTCTTGAAATTTGTAAGCTTGGTTGTTGATTCCTCCTTGTGTTTGCATGAATTGTTGAAGAGTATCCTCTAGGGATCTCTTATGAGGTGGTTGGTATGTATTATGTGTGGGAGCATGAAATGGTTGGGGTGGAGGTTGAAATGTTTGAGGTACTGAAGGGCCCTCATTTCTCCATCCAAAATTTGGGTGGTTCCTCCATCCAGGATTGTAGGTCTTAGAGTAGGGATTGCCTACTTAGTTTGAAAATGGCTTTCTAACATTACTTGAATCAGAAGTTTGGCCGTATAGCACTTCCTTGAAGGCTGGAATGGTAGGACACTCAGTTGTCCTATGCCCTTTGCTCTCACAAACAACACAACTTTCCTTTTGTTGTTCACTCATGACATGCACTTTTTTAATCTCAAGAGACTCTACTTTCCTAGCCAATGAGGCTAATCTAGCATTGAGGTCATCAGTCTCTTTCAATTGGAACTTCCCACTTGGCTTTATCCTTTAGAGAGAATGGGAACAATTTAAGACGAATAGTTTTCTCGGTGCATGTTCTATCAATAAAAGTATTACATACCTCTTCAAAGTCCTTAATGTGTATGTATGGATTTTCAGAATCCATACCGTGAAATGTGGGAAGAAGTTGAATCATGCCCAGTTTCAAATTGAAAGCTTGTTGGTTAAGAGGTAAGATAATACACGAAGGTGTACTTTGTCTAGCCGGGTGAAGATACTCTCTAAGAGTTCGAAAATTAGGTTGATCATTGAATTGTGGAGGTCCATTACCTTGAACACTCCCTTCACCCTCTACATCTTCAACATTAGCCATGATAAAAAAATAATAATATAACAATTATATGAATATGAAAGGAAAGGAAAAACAAAGAAAAAGAAAAAGAAAAAGAAGATTGCAAATAAAAGTAAATGAAACGTAAAAGATAAAGTAATAGCTCAAAAATAAAAATACAACAAATTAAGAAATTCTACAACTAATAAGCAATATTAACAACAATAAACATTAAAAGATAATTATAACAAGCATGAATAAAAAGGCGGTAATACCGGCCAAGCACTTCATACAATAAATATAAGAAAAATAACAACAATAAACATTAAAAGATAATTATAACAAGCATGAATAAAAAGGCGGTAATACCGGCCAAGCACTTCAAACAATAAATATAAGAAAAATAATCACAACAAAACAACAAAATAAAATAAAATGAACAAGAGGCGGTAATACCGGCCAAACACTTCAGACAATAAATATAAGAAAAATAATAACAACAAAATAAAATAAAATAAACAAGAGGCGGTAAAACCAGCCTTATAATATAAACAATAAATATTAGAAACTAATTAGAATAGACAATAAAATAAAAATGGTTGAACCAACCAAAATCCAACAATTAATAGTCTAGTCCATAGTCCAATATCCAAAAAGTTGAGGTCAATTTTTTTTTTTTAGGCGGTAAAACCAGCCATTTGATTTTTTATTTTTATGTATTTTTTTTTGTTTTCCAATAATCAAATAGAAATTTGTTACCTTTGCTTGCTAGCTCCCCGGCAACGGCACCAAAATTGCTTGACCGCTTTTTATGTTCGGCTTGTTTTAACTCGCAAGTGCACGAGTGTGCGATGTAGCAATTAACTCGGTAAGATCGAGGTCATATCCACAGAGAGCTAGATCTGGAAATTAAGCTAGGTAACAAGAAAAACTCAAGAGAAATTAAATTAACAATAACTTGGTTGAAAATGATTGATGGATTTGTTTTCAAAGATGAAAAGGTGTAAATAGATTTTAAATGACAAGAAAAAGTAAGTCTTGGTCCAAATCAATTTTAATGGTGATGTATTGGTGATTCCTTCAACATATATAAGATAACTCAACCTAATATCAACGATGGTGATATTAGATCGGAAGATATTACAATGAAGTTTAAAAAGATGAAGATTGATTATTGCTTAAGAATGATTAAGTATTTTCATATTAAGTAAGACATTGAATCAAGCAATCTCTATACCAAAACTATGGTTTGTGCATAAAAATTCAAGATTATAACATTACCTAAATGATTTCTAAAATTTCTTTGCAATAATAAAACATTCATGAAGAAAATGAAAAGATAGACATTAAGATTCATTCATATCTTAAAGAACTCACCTCAACCACCATCATCCTTGATTTGGATGCAAGAAGAAGATTAGCCAACCATGATTATATATAATAACACTTTAATAAACATAAAATAACTTGAATCAAACTGAAATAATGAGTTTTACAAGCTAAAGAACCGAAATCTATAAAGAAGAACACAACACAATTTCAGTAAAAATTCGGACACAAATCTGACTCTAACTTTGGACAGCAATTCGACCCTCTTAGAAGCCTCTTTTGGAAAAGGCTATTAGAGACATATTTATAGGCCATTCTGTTAGCTTTCCAGATCATTGAAGTATAGCTCCTTTAGATATCTGAGTCAAAAGGTATGGGCAAAACACCGAAAGGTGTTCTGGAAAATCAAACCAGGCCAGCTTGGAGAACACTTTGGTGCACGTTTTTCTTCCTCCTTTATGAGTTGTCTCTTTCTTCTTTTGACCCAAAATAATGTCACAATGTCCCCTCCAGCTTTCCATCCATGTGCTTGCCCTCTTGGATCAATGAATTACCCAAATAAATCAAATGTTATTTGTTGTGTGGACATGTAGGATCATGGATTGTGTTTGGGCTGATTTGGAGGGTGATTTTGGGCTGATTTTGGGGCTGATTTGGAGGGTGATTTGGGGCTGATTTTGGGGCTGATTTGGGGTTGAATTTAATCATCAAATAAGGATACAAATGTACCTTTTATTTAGGCTAAGATTGACATTGAAACCTTGAGTGTTTGATGGTTGAAGTTCTGATGGGATCTGGTACATCAGTGCTGGTATGATCGCACCCGTGAGGCCATGAACGCGCTCTTCCTATAACCGCTTCAAAGGAACCGTGCGAGGAGGATCGTAGAGCGATGGCAGGCGTCAAGGCGGTCTGAGCATCGCCGGTTCTGGGAAGCGTGACCGGGACCCCGAAGTGGGCCGGTCTGCGCCGCGCAAGAACACCGGCTCCAAAGGGCCATAACCTGCGATCCGACCATTAGATCGCGCCTACAGGAGCTTCCGGAGTCCGATTCCCTTATAGTAGCCATGGAATCGCTACGCAGACCTTCGTATCTTTAGATCCTGACGTCATGGCCTCGGAGCCATGGGTCTTTCACTCTTCTGCCCTGTCCCTTTCTCCTCTCGGGCAAATCACCGTGCCCCACCTCTCGGCGGGCGCGGGTCACCGTGCGGGAAAGGAAAGGTGAGGAATAACTTGAAGGGGAGAAGGAGACCAAAAAAAGATGGGTTGGGGAACTGGCAAGAAGAAGGGGTGCAACACGAGGACTTCCCAAGAGGTCACCCATCCTTGTACGACTCTCGCCCAAGCACCTTTAACTCCAGAGTTCTGATGGGATCCGGTGCATTAGTGCTCGTATGATCGCACCCATGAGGCCATGCACATGCACTTCCTATAAGCGCTTCGAAGGAGCCTCGCGAGAAGGATCGCAGAGCAATGGCAGGTGTCGCGGCGGTTCGAGCATTACCGGTTCTGGGAAGCGCGACCGGCACCCTGGAGGAGTCAAGTCCGCGACGCGCAAGAACACCGGCTTAAAAAGGTCATAACCCGCGATCCGACAGTCGGATCGCGCCCAGATTTTTACATGAGCTTCCAGAGTCCGATTCCCTTATAGTAGCTATGGAATCGCTACGCAGGCCTTTCACTCTTCTGCCCTGTCCCTTTCTCCTATCGGGCGAATCACCGCGCCCCACCTGTCGGCGGGCACGAGTCGCCGTGCGGAAAAGGAAAGGTGAGGAAATAACGGGAAGGGGAGCAGGAGACCAAAAAAAGATATGTCGGGGAACTGGCAAGAAGAAGGGGTGCAACACGAGGACTTCCCAAGAGGTCACCCATCCTCGTAGGACTCTCGCCCAAGCACGTTTAACTCCGGAGTTCTGATGGGATCCGGTGCATTAGTGCTGGTATGATCGCACCCGTGAGGCCCTGAATGCGCACTTCCTATAAGCGCTTCGAAGGAGCACCGCGAGGAGGACCGCCGAGCGATGGCAGGCGTCGCGGCCGATGGAGCATCGTTGGTTCTGCGAAGCGCGACCGGGACCCCGAAGCGGGTCGGTGTTTTGATTAGTACTTAAAAGTGCATTTTTATCAAGGTTTTATATCATCATTGCCTCGGACCCATGGGCCTTTTGATCCTGACGTCATTGCCTCGGACCCATGGGCCTTTTGATTAGTACTTAAAAGTGCATTTTTATCAAGGTTTTATATCATCATTTTTGCACTTGAAGTATCAATAACTCCTTAACTAAAGCATGTTTTATAATAACATATCTAATTATATAAGATACCTTTAATTTATGGTAAATGTTCATCTTAAATGCAGGCCTATCACATAAATGAAAGAATTGATTGATGAGTTGAAGTACTGAAATTGAAAGGACAAAGAGATGGCCAAACTTAGAAAAGAGATACTGGTGCAGTCCAAACTGGAACACTGTTCGGTAATTGGGTCATATTTGGAGCTGCAGATCTTGGATTTAGGTCCATTTTATATGGATGGAAAGATAAAACATAGACCTACAACTTTCATGTGGAGCCCAAGATTTAAAAAGGCTGTTTTCAAGTCCAAATTATAGCAACAACAAAGAAGTCCGAATCTGTCCTGCAGCCCAAACACTGTTCAGTGTTCAGCCCATATCTCAAGTTCTAGAAGTCCAAATGATCTCAAAGTTTTACCCTGGAAAGATGAGACAATTTACAAGTATTAGCATTATTCGAATAAGATAACTAATGTAATCATGTTAACAATTTATAATCTGATTGGAACCTCCTTGTGTGTGGTTTCCAATTGAATAACAAGAGTTTATACTATACTTGTTTGAAATATCATTAGTGGATCCTCTAACCTTGACATTTGTTGTTATCATTGTTTAATCCTTTACATTAATCTTTCATTTCAAAGTTCTCATCAATTTCTTCTTCTTCTTCATCTTTATTATTATCATTATTAATAGTATTATTGGTATTATTATTATTACTACTACTACTATTACTACTACTATTATTAGTATTACTACTATTATTATTGTTGTTGTTGTTGTTGTTGTTGTTGTTGTTGTTACTATTGTTGTAGTATTATTGTTGCTTATAATTTATACAAGTAACCTCCATGTGGTTCGACCCTGGTCTTGCCGGGTTATTTATTACTTCGACACTCCTGCACTTGGGAAAAGACATCAATCTTTTGGTCGTGTCAAGTTTTTGGCGCCGTTGCCGGGGAGGTAAATTCTTGTACAAATTATAGTATTTATTTTATTTTTTCTTTTTTCTTTTCTTGTATTTAACTTTGTTTCTTTGGTGTTGTTTCTTTTTCTTTTATTTTCTTCTTCCTTTTATTCTCTTTTTACACGTGCATGAGAGTGTGGTCACGTACATTAAGTGGTAGACTTTGTAGGGTATCCTCATCATTTTCAGAAAATATGGCTGAAGAAGATAACCAATCGCTTCATAATGAGAATAATGAGAATATTCGGGTTAGAACTCTTAGAGACCACATGAATCCCACAAGAACAAGTGCACCCTCATGCATAGTTTTTCCTCCTGATGCATCTCATTTTAATTTTAAGACAGACATTATTCAACTTTTTCCATCTTTTCATGGCTTAGATTTAGAAAATCCATACTTGCATTTAAGGGAATTTGAGGAGGTTTGCAACACGTATAATGACTCAAATTGTAGCATGAACACCATTAGATTGAAGCTTTTTCCTTTTTCATTAAAAGATAAAGCTAAAACATGGCTACAAAATTTGAGACCTGGATCCATTCGTGCTTGGGATGAAATGCAACAACAATTTTTAAAGAAGTTTTTTCCATCCCACATAACAAACTCTTTCAAAAGACAAATCATTACTTTCTCTCAAAAACCAGGAAAAACATTTTATCAATGTTGGGATAGGTATCGAGACTTGCTTAATACTTGCCCCCATCATGGTTTTGAAACATGGAGATTAGTTTCACATTGTTATGAAGGGTTAACTCCTAGAGATAGGCAAATGGTTGAATTAATGTGCAATGGAACTTTTGAGGATAAAGATCCTAATGAAGCAATGGAATACCTAGACTTGCTAGCTGAAAATGCGCAAAATTGGGACACCACAGGTACTTATAAGGCACCAAGTAAAACCCAACCTCATACATCTAGTGGGGGTATGTACAACCTTAGGGAAGATCATGACCTCCAAGCCAAGTTTGCATCTTTAGCTAAAAAAGTCGAAGCGCTATAATTGAAAAAGAGTGGTCAATTAAAATATGTTCAAGACATTCCATGTCAAATCTGTGAAACCAACGAACATTCAACCAATGACTGTCCAACCTTGCCTTCTTTTAAAGAATGTCTCCATGAACAAGCTCATGCATTAAACAGTTTTCAAAGGCCCAACCACAACCCATATTCGCAAACATATAACCCTGGTTGGAGAAATCATCCAAATTTCAGTTGGAAGAGTGAGAACAATAATGCTCAAACTTCACAGCCACCGTTTCAAGCACATCATAATTTCCAAAATTCTCATGGATATGCACCTCCTTATGCTCCACCTCCTAGAAGAAATCTTGAGGAAACATTGCATGCATTTATGGAAAAGCAAGAGGCAATTAACACTCAACTTGCTTAAAGCATAACAGATTTTAAAGAAACTCTTGCAAAATTGACATCTGCTCTCAGTTTCCAAGAGAAAGGTAAGTTTCCATCTCAACCACAACAAAATCCAAAGGGGCAATACAATGTGAATGCAAGTAGTTCTGGAAACCAACACATGGATCACGTAAAATCAGTCATCACTCTTCGCAGTGGTAAAGTTATTAAAAAACCCATTCTTAAACCCTTGTGAGAATGATGATGAGTCAATCTCCGAGGGTAAGGAAGGGGTTGAATCTGATCATTGCAAAGAAAAGACTGATTCTCCGCCAGCACTTCCATTTCCTCATGCCATGACGAAACAAAGGAAAGTCAATCACAACTCTGAAATATTTGAAACCTTCAAACAGGTAAGGATCAATATACCTTTGCTGGATGCTATTAAACAGGTTCCTTCTTATGCTAAATTTTTGAAAGATTTGTGCACTGTGAAGAGAAAACTGAATGTGAAAAAGAAAGCCTTTTTAGCCGAACAAGTAAGTGTCATTCTTCAGAACAATAATGCATTGAAATATAAAGACCCTGGTTGTCCTACAATTTCATGCTTTATTGGAGAACATAAAATTGAAAGAGCTTTACTTGATCTTGGAGCTAGTGTGAATTTACTTCCATATTCAGTTTTTCAAAGTCTCAATCTAGGTGAGTTAAAACCAACTTCTGTGACTCTTTTACTTGCCGATAGATCTGTAAAAGTGCCTAGAGGAATAGTTGAAGATGTGTTAGTACAAGTTGATAAATTCATTTATCCTGTGGATTTTATTGTCTTGGACACACAACCTGTTGAAGCATGTAATTCATTTCCTGTTATTTTAGGGCGTCCATTTCTTGCAACTTCTAATGCATTGATTAATTGTAGGAATGGACTGATGAAGCTATCTTTTGGGAACATGACATTGGAGATGAATATTTTCAACATTTGCAAGCAGCCTGGAGATGATAATGATTTACAGGAAGTGGACTTTACTGAAAAATTAGTTCATGACCAATTTCAAACCACTTCCAGTGAAATTGAGATTGATGAATCTGATGATTTGCAAATGGTTTATTTTCAGGAAGAATCAAAGGCAAATAGTTGGAGACCGAAAATTGAGGAATTGCCACCACGATCAATTGAGTCCATACCTTCAAGTGTTCAACCACCAAAACCTGATCTGAAGCCGTTACCCCTCAATCTCAAATACTCATTTTTGGGAGAAAATGAAACTTTTCTGGTAATAATCTCTTCCAAACTTAATGCACAACAAGAAGGTAAGTTATTACAAACTCTGAAAATGCACAAAAATGCATTAGGATGGACCATAGCTGACATAAAAGGAATTAGTCCTTTGATTTGCACTCACAGGATTTATTTGGAGGAAAATGCTAAACCCTCTAGAGAAATGCAACGAAGGCTTAATCCTAATATGAAAGAAGTAGTGAAAAATGAAGTCATTAAGCTTCTAGGTAATGGAATCATTTATCCTATTTCTGACAGCAAATGGGTAAGTCCTACTCAAGTGGTACCTAAGAAGTCTGGAGTTACTGTGATAACAAATGAAAAAAATGAGTTAATTCCAACTAGGACTATTACTGGTTGGCGCATGTGCATTGATTATAGGAAACTTAATTCAATGACTAGAAAAGATCATTTTCCTTTACCTTTCATGGATCAAATTCTAGAAAGAGTTGGAGGTCATGAATTTTATTGTTTTCTAGATGGCTATTCAGGCTACAACCAAATTGAAATTGCATTGGAAGATCAAGAGAAAACTACTTTCACATGTCCATTTGGTACTTTTACATATCGAAGGATGCCTTTCGGATTATGTAATGCACCAGCCACATTTCAAAGATGCATGCTTAGTATATTCAGTGATATGGTTGAACATTTTCTTGAGATTTTTATGGATGACTTTTCTGTTTTTAGTGATTCATTTGATGATTGTTTGACTAACTTAGAAAAGGTTTTGAGCAGGTGTGAAGAGAAGAATCTTGTACTGAATTGGGAAAAATGTCACTTTATGGTAACAAACGACATTGTACTTGGTCACATTGTTTCATCAAAAGGAATTGAGGTTGACAAATCTAAAATCGAGTTAATTGCTAACTTGCCAACA
The DNA here is from genome assembly GCF_951802175.1 of Populus nigra. Lineage (NCBI taxonomy): Eukaryota > Viridiplantae > Streptophyta > Magnoliopsida > Malpighiales > Salicaceae > Populus > Populus nigra. The sequence goes on along the minus strand of NC_084864.1, from coordinate 6,195,986 downwards.
CCAAAATCTATTAAAGATGTTAGATCATTCTTAGGACATGCTGGTTTTTATAGAAGGTTCATCAAAGATTTTAGCGTAATATCTAAGCCCTTGAGTAACCTTCTAACAAAGGATAATATTTTTGAATGGACTGAACATTGTGAAGAAGCCTTTGTTAAACTTAAAAACCTGCTTACTTCTGCTCCTGTCATTCAACCTCCTGATTGGTCATTACCTTTTGAAATAATGTGCGATGCTAGTGATTATGCCGTGGGTGCTGTCTTGGGACAAAGAAAAGATAAGAAACCCTATGTGATTTACTATGCAAGTAAAACTTTGAATAGTGCTCAAATGAATTACACCACCATTGAAAAAGAATTACTTGCAGTAGTATTTGCATGTGAAAAATTCAGGTCTTATCTTGTTGGCTCACCTGTTGTTGTTTTTAGTGATCATGCAGCATTGAAATATCTTCTTTCTAAGAAAGAGTCTAAGGCTAGATTGGTTCGGTGGATTTTGTTACTTCAAGAATTTGATATCACAATCAAAGACAAGAAAGGCACCAAAAATGTTGTCACCGATCATTTGTCAAGATTGACAACAGATTCAAAATCTGACATCACACCAATCGATGACTACTTTCCTGATGAATCTTTATTTTCTGTCTCTACGATGCCTTGGTTTGCTAATATTGTTAATTTTCTTGTTTCAGGACAATTGCCAGCTCATTGGAGTACCCAAGACAAAAGAAAGTTCTTGAATGAAGTGAAGAACTTTTATTGGAATGACCCTTATTTATTCAAATATTGTCCTGATCAAATATTTCGAAGATGCATTCTTGATAATGAGGTAAGTAGTGTTATTAAATTTTGTCATTCTGAGGCATGTGGGAGTCATTTCTCATCAAGAAAGGCAACTGCAAAAATCTTACAATGCGGATTTTACTGGCCCACCATGTTCAAGGACTCACATGCATTCTGCAAGATTTGTGAAAATTGTCAAAAGTTGGGATCTATTTCAAAACATCACATGATGCCTTTAAATCCTATTCTTGTCATTGAGATCTTTGACTGTTGGGGTATAGATTTCATGGGTCCATTTCCTTCATCATTTGGTTTCGTGTACATATTAGTCGCAGTAGATTATGTTTCAAAATGGATAGAGGCAATTCCAAGTCGAAACAATGATCACAAAACAGTGATAAAATTCTTAAAAGAAAATATTTTGAGTCGATTTGGAATCCCTCGAGCCATGATAAGTGATGGTGGAACACATTTCTGCAACAAGCCATTTGAGTCTTTAACGAAGAAATATGGAATCACTCACAAAGTTGCCACCCCTTATCACCCTCAGACTAGTGGACAGGTAGAGCTTGCTAATAGGGAGATCAAACAAATCTTGGAGAAAACAGTGAACCCTAATAGGAAAGACTGGTCTTTAAGACTTAATGATGCACTTTGGGCTTATCGAACTGCTTATAAAACATCATTAGGTATGTCACCTTATAGACTAGTCTATGGAAAACCTTGTCACTTGCCTGTGGAACTTGAACATAACGCTTATTGGGCTATTAAAGCTTTCAATTCAAACCTTAATGATGCTAGTCAGCTGCGTAAGTTACAAATAAATGAGCTTGAGGAAATAAGAAATGATGCATATGAAAATTCAAGAATTCATAAAGCAAGAATCAAAGAGTTTCATGACAAGAAAATATTGAGAAAAACATTCAATGGTGGTCAAAAAGTCTTGCTTTATAATTCTCGACTCCATTTATTTCCTGGAAAACTAAGATCAAGATGGAGTGGTGATTGTGCATCAAAAGTATCATTAAGTCTCTTATTTTACATATGTATTTATTATTTTTATTTGGGTTTTTTTATAATAATTGATGTGTTTTTTTAGTAATGAAGTTTCTTTTAATGTCTCGATAGGTTTTTGGAGCTTAAATGAATTATTTCAGAAAATTCAACGTCGGAATTCGGAACAAAGAATTGAAGAGAAATTTAGTTGAAGATTGAAGCAAATCTTGGTTCAAATAAGTGCTCCAAATTTGCCCAAAAAATCAATTCTAGTCCAATTCTAGAAAAGAATATCATATGATCTATTTCAAGCCCAAACATGCCTTATGTTGTGTGCAAACTTCAACCATCAAACACTCAAGGTTTCAATGTCAATCTTAGCCCAAATAATAGGTACATTTGTATCCTTATTTGATGCTTAAATTCAGCCCCAAATCAGCCCCAAATCAGCCTCCAAATCAGCCCAAACACAATCCATGATCCTACATGTCCACACAATAAATAACATTTGATTTATTTGTATAATTCATTGATCCAAGAGGGCAAGCACATGGATGGAAAGCTGGAGGGGACATTGTGACATTATTTTGGGTCAAAAGAAGAAAGAGACAACTCATAAAGGAGGAAGAAAAACATGCACCAAAGTGTTCTCCAAGCTGGTCTGGTTTGATTTTCCAGAACACCTTTCGGTGTTTTGTCCATAACTTTTGACTCAGATGTCCAAATGAGCTGTTCTTTAATGATCTGGAAAGCTAACAGAATGGCCTATAAATATGTCTCTAATAGCCATCTCCAGAGGAGGCTTCAAAAAAGGGTTGAATTGCTGTCCAAAGTTAGAGTCAGATTTGTGTCCGAATTTTTACTGAAATTGTGTTGTGTTCTTCTTTATAGATTTCGGTTCTTTAGATTGTAAAACTTATTATTTCAGTTTGATTTAAGTTATTTCATATTTATTAAAGTGTTATTACATATAATCATGGTTGGCTAATCTCCTTCTTGGATCCAAATCAAGGATGATGGTGGTTGAGGTGAGTTCTTTAAGATATGAATGAATCTTAATGTCTATCTTTTCATTTTCTTCATGAATGTTTATTATTGCAAAGAAATTTTAGAAATCATTTAGTTAATGTTATAATCTTGAATTTTTATGCACAAACCTTAGTTTTGGTATAGAGATTGCTTGATTCAATGTCTTACTTAATATGAAAGTACTTGTTCATTCTTAAGCAATAATCAATCTTCATCTTTTTAAACTTCATTGTAATATCTTCCGATCTAATATCACCATCGTTGATATTAGGTTGAGTTATCTTATATATGTTGAAGGAATCACCAATACATCACCATTAAAATTGATTTGGACCATGACTTACTTTTTCTTGTCATTTAAAATCTATTTACACCTTTTCATCTTTGAAAACAAATCCATCAATCATTTTCAACCAAGTTATTGTTAATTTAATTTCTCTTGAGTTTTTCTTGTTACCTAGCTTAATTTCCAGATCTAGCGCTCTATGGATATGACCTCGATCTTACCGAGTTAATTGCTACATCACACACTCGTGCACTTGCGAGTTAAAACAAGCCGAATATAAAAAGCGGTCAAGCAATTTTGGCGCCGTTGCCGGGGAGCTAGCAAGCAAAGGTAACAAATTTATATTTGAGTATTGGAAAACAAAAAAAAAATACATATAAATAAAAAATCAAATGGCTGGTTTTACCGCCTAAAAAAAAAAATTTGACCTCAACTTTTTAGATATTGGACTGTGGACTAGACTATTAATTGTTGGATTTTGGTTGGTTCAACCATTTTTCTTTTATTGTCTATTCTAATTAGTTTCTAATATTTATTGTTTATATTATAAGGCTGGTTTTATCGCCTCTTATTTATTTTATTTTATTTTGTTGTTTATTGTTGTTATTTTTCTTATATTTATTATCTGAAGTGTTTGGCCGGTACTACCGCCTTTTGTTCATTTTATTTTATTTTATTTTGTTGTTTATTGTTGTTATTTTTCTTATATTTATTGTTTGAAGTGCTTGGCCGGTACTACCGCCCTTTTATTCATGCTTGTTATAATTATCTTTTAATGTTTATTGTTGTTAATATTGCTTATTAGTTAGAGAGTGAATTTCTTAATTTGTTGTATTTTTATTTTTGAGCTATTACTTTATCTTTTACATTTCATTTACTTTTATTTGCAATTTTTTTTCTTTTTCTTTTTCGTTTCCTTTCCTTTCGTATTCATATAATTGTTATATTATTGTTTTTTTTATCATGGCTAATGTTGAAGATGTAGAGGGTGAAGGGAGTGTTCAAGGTAATGGACCTCCACAATTCAATGATCAACCTAATTTTCGAACTCTTAGAGAGTATCTTCACCCGGCTAGACAAAGTACACCTTCGTGTATTATCTTACCTCTTAACCAACAAGCTTTCAATTTGAAACCGGGCATGATTCAACTTCTTCCCACATTTCACGGTATGGATTCTGAAAATCCATACATACACATTAAAGACTTTGAAGAGGTATGTAATACTTTTATTGATAGAACATGCACCGAGGAAACTATTCGTCTTAAATTGTTCCCATTCTCTCTAAAGGATAAAGCCAAGCTTTGGCTAAACTCCTTGCGTCCTAGGTCTATAGGTACATGGAGAGAAATGCAAGCTGAATTTTTGAAAAAATACTTCCCCACTCATAGGACGGCAGCCTTACAACGTCAAATGATGAATTTTTCTTGTAGTCCAAATGAGTCATTTCACCAAGCTTGGGAAAGGTTCAAAGACTTGTTAAATGCATGCCCCCACCATGGTTTTGAGATGTGGAGGTTAGTGAGTTTCTTCTACGACTCTCTTACCGCAGATTTTAAAAAGCTAGTGTCAACCATGTGTAATGGTGAGTTTTATGACAAAGAACCAAGTGAAGCCTTTGATTTCTTTGATCAATTGGCTGAAAACACAAAGCAATGGGAGACTTCTCTCCCACTTCATGTTGAGTCTAGAAACACCATTTCTCATTCAAGTGGGAAGTTCCAATTGAAAGAGACTGATGACCTCAATGCTAGATTAGCCTCATTGGCTAGGAAAGTAGAGTCTCTTGAGATTAAAAAAGTGCATGTCATGAGTGAACAACAAGAGGAAAGTTGTGTTGTTTGTGAGAGCAAAGGGCATAGGACAACTGAGTGTCCTACCATTCCAGCCTTCAAGGAAGTGCTATATGGCCAAACTTCTGATTCAAGTAATGCTAGAAAGCCATTTTCAAACCAAGTAGGCAATCCCTACTCTGAGACCTACAATCCTGGATGGAGGAACCACCCAAATTTTGGATGGAGAAATGAGGGCCCTTCAGTACCTCAAACATTTCAACCTCCACCCCAGCCATTTCATGCTCCCACACATAACACATACCAACCACCTCATAAGAGATCCCTAGAGGATACTCTTCAACAATTCATGCAAACACAAGGAGGAATCAACAACCAAGCTTACAAATTTCAAGACCAGACCAATAGGACCTTAGATGACATTCGAAGTCAACTAACCAAGTTGACTCAATCACTAAGCATTCAAGAGAAGGGAAAGATCCCAGCTCAACCAATGCCAAATCCTAGAGGTCAGGTACACATGAGTGAATCCTCATCTAGTGAACCTTCAAACCATGAACAAGTCCAAGCCATCACTACCCTTAGAAGTGGAAAGATTGTTGACAAAGCTATAGGTTTTGGGATTCCTAGAAGTATTGTGGAGGAGGAATCTAGGGAAAGTGAAGAGGAAATCAAAACACAAGTGACAAATGAGAGCTTGAGTGACAAAGAAGGTGAGATAAATGAGAAAGAGATGAGTGAGAAAGGAGATGATTCAAGAAAAATTGGAGTCAAAGTGAGTGATTTAGAATTTGTTCCTAAAGCACCATTTCCACAAAGGTTAGGGAAACCTAAACATGATCTTATCAACTCAGAAATCTATGAATTGTTCAAACAAGTGAAAGTCAACATCCCACTTCTTGATGCAATTAAACAAGTCCCTTCTTAAACAAGTCCATCTCAAAGTTCTCATCAACTTCTTCTTCATCATCTTTATTATTATCATTATTAATAGTATTATTGGTATTACTATTATTACTACTACTACTACTACTACTATTACTATTACTAGTATTACTACTACTACTACTACTACTATTGTTGTTGTTGTTGTTACTATTGTTGTTATATTATTGTTGCTTATAATTTATACAAGTAACCTCCCTGTGGTTCGACCCCGGTCTTGCCAGGTTATTTATTACTTCGACACTCCTGCACTTGGGAAAAGACATCAATCTTTTGGTCGTGTCAAGTTTTTGACGCCGTTGCTGGGGAGGTAAATTCTTGTACAAATTATAGTATTTATTTTATTTTCTCTTTTCTCTTTTCTTGTATCTAACTTTGTTTCTTTTGTTTTGTTTCTCTTTCTTTTGTTTTCTTCTTCCGTTTATTCTCTTTTTACACGTGCATGAGAGTGTGGTCACGTACATTAAGTGGTAGACTTTGTAGGGTATCCTCATCATTTTCAGAAAATATGGCTGAAGAAGATAACCAATCGCTTCATAATGAGAATAATGAGAATATTCGGGTTAGAACTCTTAGAGACCACATGAATCCCACAAGAACAAGTGCACCCTCATGCATAGTTTTTCCTCCTGATGCATCTCATTTTAATTTTAAGAGAGGCATTATTCAACTTTTACCATCTTTTCATGGTTTAGATTTAGAAAATCCATACTTGCATTTAAGGGAATTTGAGGAGGTTTGCAACACGTATAATGACTCAAATTGTAGCATGAACACCATTAGATTGAAGCTTTTTCCTTTTTCATTAAAAGATAAAGCTAAAACATGGCTACAAATTTTAAGACCTGGATCCATTCATGCTTGGGATGAAATGCAACAACAATTTTTAAAGAAGTTTTTTCCATCCCACAGAACAAACTTTTTCAAAAAACAAATCATTACTTTCTCTAAAAAACCAGGAGAAACATTTTACCAATGTTGGGATAAGTATCGAGACTTGCTTAATACTTGCCCCCATCACGATTTTGAAACATGGAGATTAGTTTCACATTTTTATAAAGGGTTAACTCCTAGAGATAGGCAAATGGTTGAATTGATGTGCAATGAAACTTTTGAGGATAAAGACCCTAATGAAGCAATGGAGTACTTAGATTTGCTAGCTGAAAATGCACAAAATTGGGACACCACAGGTACTTATGAGGCACCAAGTAAAACCCAATCTCATACATCTAGTGGGGGTATGTACAACTTTAGGGATGATCATGACCTCCAAGCCAAGTTTGCATCTTTAGCTAAAAAAGTCGAAGCACTAGAATTGAAAAAGAGTGGTCAATTAAAATCTGTTCAAGACATCGCGTGTCAAATCTGTGAAACCAACGAACATTCAACCAATGACTGTCCAACCTTGTCTTCTTTTAAAGAATGTCTCCATGAACAAGCCCATGCATTAAACAGTTTTCAAAGGCCCAACCATAACCCATATTCGCAAACATATAACCATGGTTGGAGAACTCATCCAAATTTCAGTTGGAAGAGTGAGAACAATAATGCACAAAAGGGCCATAAGCCGCGATCCGATCGTCGGATCGTGCCCAGATTTTTACAGGAGCTTCCGGAGTCCGATTCCCTTATAGTAGCCATGGAATCGCTACGCAAACCATCGTATCTTTAAATCATGATGTCATCGCCCCGGAGCCACAGGCCTTTCACTCTTCTGCGCTATCCCTTTCTCCTCTCGGGCGACTCACCGCGCCCCACCTCTCAGGGGGTCCGAGACAGCGTACAGGAAAGGAAAGGTGGGGAAATAACGGGAAGGGGAGCAGGAGACCAAAAAAAGAATGGTCGGGGAACTGGCAAATATTTAGGGTGCAACACGAGGACTTCCAGGAGGTCACCCATCCTAGTACTACTCTCGCCCAAGCACGTTTAACTCATAGTTCTGATGGGATCCGGTGCATTAGTGCTGGTATGATCGCACCCGTGAGGCCTGAATGCGAACTTCCTATAAGCGCTTTGAAGGAGCCGCTCGAGGAGGAAGGCAGAGCGATGGCAGGCGTCGAGGCGGTTCGACAATCGCCGGTTATGGGAAGCGCGACAGGGACCGCGAAGCGGGTCGGTCCGCTCTGCGCAAGAACACCGGCTCAAAAGGGCCATAAGCCGCGATCCGACCGTCGGATCGCGCCCAGATTTTTCCATGAGCTTCCGGAGTCCAATTCCCTTATAGTAGCAATGGAATGGCTACGCAAACCGCCGGCTCGTTAGATCCTGACGTCATCGCCCCGAACCCATGGGCCTTTCACTCTTCTGCCCTGTCCCTTTCTCATGTCGAGCGACTCACTGCGCCGTCCCTCTCGGGGGGCACGGGACGCCGTGCGAAAAAGGAAAGGTGAGGAAATAACGGGAAGGGGAGCAGGAGACCAAAAAAAGAAGGGTTCGAGGCGGTCCGAGCATCGCCAGTTCTGGGAGCGCGAAAGGGACTGCAAAGCGGGCTGGTTCGCGCCACGTAAGAACACCGGCTCAAAAGGGCTATAAGCCGCGATCCGACCGTCGGATCCCGCCCAGATTTTTACAGGAGCTTCCGGAGTCTGATTCCCTTATAGTAGTAATGGAATCGCTACGCAGACCCCCGGATCTTTAAATCATGACATCATCGCCCCGGAGCCACGGGCCTTTCACTCTTCTGCCCTGTCTCTTTCTCATCTCGGGCGACTCACCGCGCTCCTCCTCTCGGGGGGCCTAGGACGGCGTGCGGGAAAGAAAGGTGAGGAAATAACGGGAAGGGGAGCAGGAGACCAAAAAAAGAAGGGTCGGGGAACTAGCAAAAAGATGGGGTGCAACACGAGGACTTCCCAAGAGGTCACGCATCCTAGTACTACTCTCGCCAAAGCACGTTTAACTCATAGTTCTGATGGGATCCGGTGCATTAGTGCTGGTATGATCGCACCCGTGAGGCCTGAACGCGAACTTCCTATAAGCGCTTCGAAGGAGCCGCGGGAGGAGGAGGGCTGAGCGATGGCAGGCGTCGAGGCGGTCCGACAATCGCCGGTTCTGGGAAGCGTGAGAGGGACTGCGAAGCGGGCCGGTCGAAGCCGCGCAAGAACACCGGCTCAAAAGGGCCATAAGTCACGATCCGACCGTCTGATCGCGCCCCGATCTTTACAGGAGCTTCCGGAGTCCGATTCCCTTATAGTAGCAATGGAATCGCTAAGCAGACCGTCGGATCTTAAAATCATGCCGTCATCTCCCCGAAACGACGGGCCTTTCACTCTTCTGACCTGTCCCTTTCTCATCTCGGGCGACTCACCGCGCCCCTCCTCTCGTGGGGCACGAGACGCCGTGCGGGAAAGGAAAGGTGAGGAAATAACAGGAAGGGGAGCAGGAGCCCAAAAAAAGAAGGGTCGGGGAACTAGCAAAAAGATGGGGTGCAACACGAGGACTTCCCAGGAGGTCACCCAGCCTAGTACTACTCTCGCCCAAGCACGTTTAACTGCGGACTTCTGATGGGATCCGGTGCACGTTCTGGTATGATCGCACCCGTGAGTCCATGAACGAGCACTTCCTATAACCGCTTCGAAGGAGCCGCACGAGGAGGAGGGCAGAGCGATGGCAGGCGTCGAGGCGGTCCGACAATCGCCGGTTCTGGGAAGCGCGAGAGGGACCGCGAAACGGCGTGCGGGAAAGGAAAAGTGACGAAATAACGGGAAGGGGAGCAGGAGACCAAAAAAAGAAGTGTTGGGGAACTAGCAAAAAGATGGGGTGCAACACGAGGACTTCCCAGGAGGATCACCCATCCTAGTACTACTCTCGCCCAAGCACATTTAACAGCGGAGTTCTGATGGGATCCGGTGCATTAGTGCTGGTATGATCGCACCCGCGAGTCCATGAACGGGCACTTTCTATAACCGCTTCGAAAGAGCCGCGCGAGGAGGATGGCATAGCGATGGCAGGCGTCGAGGCGGTCCGACAATTGCCGGTTCTTGGAAGCGTGAGAGGGACCCCGAAGCGAGCCGGTCCAAGCCGCGCAGGAACACCGGCTCAAAAGGGCCATAAGTCACGATCCGACGGTCGGATCGCGCCCAGATTTTTACAGGAGCTTGCGGAGTCCGATTCCCTTATAGTAGCCATGGAATCGCTACGCAGACCGCCGGTTCTTTAGATCATGACGTCATCGCCCCGGACCCAGGGGCCTTTCACTCTTCTGCCCTTCCCTTTCTCCTCTCGGGCGACTCACCGCGCCCCTCCTCTCGGTGGGCACGGGACGGGGTGCGGGAAAGGAAAGGTGAGGAAATAACGGGAAGGGGAGCAGGAGACCAAAAAAAGAAGTGTCGGGGAACTAGCAAAAAGATGGGGTGCAACACGAGGACTTCCCAGGAGGATCACCCATCCTAGTACTACTCTCGCCCAAGCACATTTAACAGCGGAGTTCTGATGGGATCCGGTGCATTAGTGCTGGTATGATCGCACCCGCGAGTCCATGAACGGGCACTTTCTATAACCGCTTCAAAAGAGCCGCGCGAGGAGGATGGCATAGCGATGGTAGGCGTCGAGGCGGTCCGACAATTGCCGGTTCTTGGAAGCGTGAGAGGGACCCCGAAGCGAGCCGGTCCGAGCCGCGCAGGAACACCGGCTCAAAAGGGCCATAAGTCACGATCCGACGGTCGGATCGCGCCCAGATTTTTACAGGAGCTTCCGGAGTCCGATTCCCTTATAGTAGCTATGGAATCGCTACGCAGACCGCCGGTTCTTTAGATAATGACGTCATCGCCCCGGACCCAGAGGCCTTTCACTCTTCTGCCCTTTCCCTTTCTCCTCTCAGGCGACTCACCGCGCCCCTCCTCTCGGGGGGCACGGGACGGCGTGCGGGAAAGGAAAGGTGAGGAAATAACGGGAAGGGGAGCAGGAGGGCAAAAAAAGAAGGGTCGGGGAACTAGCAAAAAGATGGGGTGCAAAACGAGGACTTCCCAGGAGGTCACCCAGCCTAGTACTACTCTCTCCCAAGCACGTTTAACTGCGGAGTTCTGATGGGATCCGGTGCATTAGTGCTGGTATGATCGCACCCGTGAGGCCTGAACGCGCACTTCCTATAAGCGCTTCGAATGTGCCGCGCGAGGAGGAGGGCAGAGCGATGGCAGGCGTCGAGGCGGTCCGACAATCGCCGGTTCTGGGAAGCGCGAGAGGGACCGCGAAACGGCGTGCGGGAAAGGAAAAGTGAGGAAATAACGGGAAGGGGAGCAGGAGACCAAAAAAAGAAGTGTTGGGGAACTAGCAAAAAGATGGGGTGCAACACGAGGACTTCCCAGGAGGTCACCCAGCCTAGTACTACTCTCTCCCAAGCACGTTAACTGCGGAGTTCTGATGGGATTCGGTGCATTAGTGCTGGTATGATCGCACCCGCGAGTCCATGAACGGGCATTTCCTATAAGCGCTTCGAACGAGCCGCGCGAGGAGGAGGGCAGAGCGATGGCAGGCGTCGAGGCGGTCCGACAATCGCCGGTTCTGGGAAGCGCGAGAGGGACCGCAAAACGGCGTGCGGGAAAGGAAAAGTGAGGAAATAACGGGAAGGGGAGCAGGAGATCATAAAAAGAAGGGTCGGGGAACTAGCAAAAAGACGGGGTGCAACACGACGATTTCCCAGGAGGTCACCCAGCCTAGTACTACTCTCGCCCAAGCACGTTTAACTGCGGAATTCTGATGGGATCCGGTGCATTAGTTCTGGTATGATCGCACCCGTGAGTCCATGAACGAGCACTTCCTATAACCGCTTCGAAGGAGCCGCGCGAGGAAGAGGGCAGAGCGATGGCAGGCGTCGAGGCGGTCCGACAATTGCCGGTTCTTGGAAGCGTGAGAGGGACCCCGAAGCGAGCCGGTCCGAGCCGCGCAGGAACACCGGCTCAAAAGGGCCATAAGTCACGATCCGACGGTCGGATCGCGCCCAGATTTTTACAGGAGCTTGCGGAGTCCGATTCCCTTATAGTAGCTATGGAATCGCTACGCAGACCGCCGGTTCTTTAGATCATGACGTCATCGCCCCGGACCCAGGGGCCTTTCACTCTTCTGCCCTTTCCCTTTCTCCTCTCAGGCGACTCACCGCGCCCCTCCTCTCGGGGGGCACGGGACGGCGTGCGGGAAAGGAAAGGTGAGGAAATAACGGGAAGGGGAGCAAGAGGGCAAAAAAAGAAGGGTCGGGGAACTAGCAAAAAGATCTATAAGCGCTTCGAACGAGCCGCGCGAGGAGGAGGGCAGAGCGATGGCAGGCGTCGAGGCGGTCCGACAATCGCCGGTTCTGGGAAGCGCGAGAGGGACCGCAAAACGGCGTGCGGGAAAGGAAAAGTGAGGAAATAACGGGAAGGGGAGCAGGAGATCATAAAAAGAAGGGTCGGGGAACTAGCAAAAAGACGGGGTGCAACACGACGATTTCCCAGGAGGTCACCCAGCCTAGTACTACTCTCGCCCAAGCACGTTTAACTGCGGAATTCTGATGGGATCCGGTGCATTAGTTCTGGTATGATCGCACCCGTGAGTCCATGAACGAGCACTTCCTATAACCGCTTCGAAGGAGCCGCGCGAGGAAGAGGGCAGAGCGATGGCAGGCGTCGAGGCGGTCCGACAATTGCCGGTTCTTGGAAGCGTGAGAGGGACCCCGAAGCGAGCCGGTCCGATCCGCGCAGGAACACCGGCTCAAAAGGGCCATAAGTCACGATCCGACGGTCGGATCGCGCCCAGATTTTTACAGGAGCTTGCGGAGTCCGATTCCCTTATAGTAGCTATGGAATCGCTACGCAGACCGCCGGTTCTTTAGATCATGACGTCATCGCCCCGGACCCAGGGGCCTTTCACTCTTCTGCCCTTTCCCTTTCTCCTCTCAGGCGACTCACCGCGCCCCTCCTCTCGGGGGGCACGGGACGGCGTGCGGGAAAGGAAAGGTGAGGAAATAACGGGAAGGGGAGCAGGAGGGCAAAAAAAGAAGGGTCGGGGAACTAGCAAAAAGATGGGGTGCAAAACGAGGACTTCCCAGGAGGTCACCCAGCCTAGTACTACTCTCTCCCAAGCACGTTTAACTGCGGAGTTCTGATGGGATTCGGTGCATTAGTGCTGGTATGATCGCACCCGCGAGTCCATGAACGGGCATTTCCTATAAGCGCTTCGAACGAGCCGCGCGAGGAGGAGGGCAGAGCGATGGCAGGCGTCGAGGTGGTCCGACAATCGCCGGTTCTGGGAAGCGCGAGAGGGACCGCGAAACGGCGTGCGGGAAAGGAAAAGTGAGGAAATAACGGGAAGAGGAGCAGGAGATCATAAAAAGAAGGGTCGGGGAACTAGCAAAAAGACGGGGTGCAACACGACGATTTCCCAGGAGGTCACCCAGCCTAGTACTACTCTCGCCCAAGCACGTTTAACTGCGGAATTCTGATGGGATCCGGTGCATTAGTTCTGGTGTGATCGCACCCGTGAGTCCGTGAACGCGCACTTCCTATAACCGCTTCGAAGGAGCCGCGCGAGGAAGAGGGCAGAGCGATGGCAGGCGTCGAGGCGGTCCGACAATTGCCGGTTCTTGGAAGCGTGAGAGGGACCCCGAAGCGAGCCGGTCCGAGACGCGCAGGAACACCGGCTCAAAAGGGCTATAAGTCACGATCCGACGGTCGGATCGCGCCCAGATTTTTACAGGAGCTTGCGGAGTCCGATTCCCTTATAGTAGCTATGGAATCGCTTCGCAGACCGCCGGTTCTTTAGATCATGACGTCATCGCCCCGGACCCAGGGGCCTTTCACTCTTCTGCCCTTTCCCTTTCTCCTCTCAGGCGACTCACCGCGCCCCTCCTCTCGGGGGGCACGGGACGGCGTGCGGGAAAGGAAAGGTGAGGAAATAACGGGAAGGGGAGCAGGAGGGTAAAAAAAGAAGGGTCGGGGAACTAGCAAAAAGATGGGGTGCAAAACGAGGACTTCCCAGGAGGTCACCCAGCCTAGTACTACTCATTCCCAAGCACGTTTAACTGCGGAGTTCTGATGGAATCCGGTGCATTAGTGCTGGTATGATCGCACCCGTGAGGCCTGAACGCGCACTTCCTATAAGCGCTTCGAACGAGCCGCGCGAGGTGGAGGGCAGAGCGATGGCAGGCGTCGAGGCGGTCCGACAATCGCCGGTTCTGGGAAGCGCGAGAGGGACCGCAAAACGGCGTGCGGGAAAGGAAAAGTGAGGAAATAACGGGAAGGGGAGCAGGAGACCAAAAAAAGAAGTGTCGGGGAACTAGCAAAAAGATGGGGTGCAACACGAGGATTTCCCAGGAGGTCACCCGTGAGGCCTGAACGCGCACTTCCTATAAGCGCTTCGAACGAGCCGCGCGAGGTGGATGGCAGAGCGATGGCAGGCGTCGAGGCGGTCCGACAATCGCCGGTTCTGGGAAGCGCGAGAGGGACCGCAAAATGGCGTGCGGGAAAGGAAAAGTGAGGAAATAACGGGAAGGGGAGCAGGAGACCAAAAAAAGAAGTGTCGGGGAACTAGCAAAAAGATGGGGTGCAACACGAGGATTTCCCAGGAGGTCACCCAGCCTAGTACTACTGTCTCCCGAGCACGTTTAACTGCGGAGTTCTGATGGGATTCGATGCATTAGTGCTGGTATGATCGCACCCGCGAGTCCATGAACGGGCATTTCCTATAAGCGCTTCGAACGAGCCGCGCGAGGAGGAGGGCAGAGCGATGGCAGGCGTCGAGGCGGTCCGACAATCGCCGGTTCTGGGAAGCGCGAGAGGGACCGCGAAACGGCGTGCGGGAAAGGAAAAGTGAGGAAATAACGGGAAGGGGAGCAGGAGATCATAAAAAGAAGGGTCGGGGAACTAGCAAAAAGACGGGGTGCAACACGACGACTTCCCAGGAGGTCACCCAGCCTAGTACTACTCTCGCCCAAGCACGTTTAACTGCGGAATTCTGATGGGATCCGGTGCATTAGTTCTGGTATGATCGCTCCCGTGAGTCCATGAACGAGCACTTCCTATAACCGCTTCGAAGGAGCCGCGCGAGGAAGAGGGCAGAGCGATGGCAGGCGTCGAAGCGGTCTGACAATTGCCGGTTCTTGGAAGCGTGAGAGGGACCCCGAAGCGAGCCGGTCCGAGACGCGCAAGAACACCGGCTCAAAAGGGCCATAAGTCACGATCCGACTGTCTGATCGCGCCCAGATTTTTACAGGAGCTTCCGGAGTCCGATTCCCTTATAGTAGCCATGAAATCGCTACGCAGACCGCCGGATCTTTAAATCATGACGTCATCGCCCCGAAGCCACGGGCCTTTCACTCTTCTACCCTGTCTCTTTCTCATCTCGGGCGACTCACCGCGCCCCTCCTCTCGGGGGGCACGGGACGGCGTGCGGGAAAGGAAAGGTGAGTAAATAACGGGAAGGGGAGCAGGAGGGCAAAAAAAGAAGGGTCGGGGAACTAGCAAAAAGATGGGGTGCAAAACGAGGACTTCCCATGAGGTCACCCAGCCTAGTACTACTCTCTCCCAAGCACGTTTAACTGCGGAGTTCTGATGGGATCCGGTGCATTAGTGCTGGTATGATCGCACACGGGAGTCCATGAACGGGCACTTCATATAACCGCTTCGAAGGAGCCGCGCGAGGAGGAGGGCAGAGCGATGGCAGGCGTCGAGGCGGTCCGACAATCGCCGGTTCTGGGAAGCGCGAGAAGGACCGCGAAGCGGGCCGGTCGACGCCGCGCAAGAACACCGGCTCAAAAGGGCCATAAGTCACGATCCGACTGTCTGATTGCGCCCAGATTTTTACAGGAGCTTCCGGAGTCCGATTCCCTTATAGTAGCCATGGAATCGCTACGCAGACCGCCGGATCTTTAAATCATGACGTCATCGCCCCGGAGCCACGGGCCTTTCACTCTTCTGCCCTGTCTCTTTCTCATCTCGGGCGACTCACCGCGCCCCTCCTCTCGGGGGGCACGGGACGGCGTGCGGGAAAGGAAAGGTGAGGAAATAACGGGAAGGGGAGCATGAGACCAAAAAAAGAAGTGTCGGGGAACTAGCAAAAAGATGGGGTGCAACACGAGGACTTCCCAGGAGGTCACCAATCCTAGTACTACTCTCGCCCTAGCAAGTTTAACTGCGGAGTTCTGATGGGATCCAGGGCATTAGTGCTGGTATGATCGCACCCGTGAGTCCATGAATGAGCACTTCCTATAACCGATTCGAAGGAGCCACGCGAGGAGGAGGGCAGAGCGATGGCAGGCGTCCAGGCGGTCCGACAATTGCCGGTTCTTGGAAGCGTGAGAGGGACCCCAAAGCGGGCCGGTCCGAGCCGCGCAGGAACACCGGCTTAAAAGGGCCATAAGTCACGATCCGACCGTCGGATCGCGCCCAGATTTTTACAGGAGCTTCCGAAGTCCGATTCCCTTATAGTAGCAATGGAATCGCTACGCAGACCGCCGGATCTTTAAATGATGACGTCATCGCCCCGAGCCACGGGCCTTTCACTCTTCTGCCCTGTCTCTTTCTCATCTCAGGCGACTCACCGCGCCCCTCCTCTCGGGGGGCACGGGACGGCGTGCGGGAAAAGAAAAGTGAGGAAATAAGGAGAAGGGGAGCAGGAGACCAAAAAAAGAAGGGTCGGGGAACTAGCAAAAAGATGGGGTGCAAAACGAGGAGTTCCCAGGAGGTCACCCAGCCTAGTACTACTCTCTCCCAAGCACGTTTAACTGCGGAGTTCTGATGGGATCCGGTGCATTAGTGCTGGTATGATCGCACCCGTGAGGCCTGAACGCGCACTTCCTATAAGCGCTTCGAACGAGCCGCGCAAGGAGGAGGGCAGAGCGATGGCAGGCGTCGAGGCGGTCCGACAATCGCCGGTTCTGGGAAGCGCGAGAGGGACCTCGAAACGGCGTGCGGGAAAGGAAAAGTGACGAAATAACAGGAAGGGGAGCAGGAGACCAAAAAAAGAAGTGTCGGGGAACTAGCAAAAAGATGGGGTGCAACACGAGGACTTCCCATGAGGTCACCCAGCCTAGTACTACTCTCGCCCAAGCACGTTTAACTGCGGAGTTCTCATGGGATCCGGTGCATTAGTGCTGGTATGATCGCACCCGGGAGTCCATGAACGGGCACTTCCTATAACCGCTTCGAAGGAGCCGCGCGAGGAGGATGGCAGAGCGATGGCAGGCGTCGAGGCGGTCCGACAATCGCCGGTTCTGGGAAGCGCGAGAGGGACCGCGAAGCGGGCCGGTCGACGCCGCGCAGGATTACCGGCTCAAAAGGGCCATAAGTCACGATCGGATCGTCTGATCACGCCCCGATTTTTACAGGGGCTTCCGGAGTCCGATTCCCTTATAGTAGCAATGGAATCGCTACGCAGACCGCCGGATCTTTAAATGATGACGTCATCGCCCCGGAGCCAGGGGCCTTTCACTCTTCTGCCCTGTCTCTTTCTCATCTCGGGCGACTCACCGCGCCCCTTCTCTCGAGGGGCACGGGACGGCGTGCGGGAAAGGAAAGGTGAGGAAATAACGGGAAGGGGAGCAGGAGGCCAAAAAAAGAAGGGTCGGGGAACTTGCAAAAAGATGGGGTGCAAAACGAGGACTTCCCAGGAGGTCACCCAGCCTAGTACTACTCTCTCCCAAGCATGTTTAACTGCGCAGTTCTGATGGGATCCGGTGCATTAATGCTGGTATGATCGCACCCGTGAGGCCTGAACGCGCACTTCCTATAAGCGCTTCGAATGAGCCGCGCGAGGAGGATGGCAGAGCGATGGCAGGCGTCGAGGCGGTCCGACAATCGCCGGTTCTGGGAAGCGCGAGAGGGACCGCGAAACGGCATGTGGGAAAGGAAAAGTGAGGAAATAAAGGGAAAGGGAGCAGGAGACCAAAAAAAGAAGGGTCGGGGAACTAGCAAAAAGATGGGGTGCAAAACAAGGACTTCCTAGGAGGTCACCCAGCCTAGTACTACTCTCTCCCAAGCATGTTTAACTGCGGAGTTCTGATGGGATCCGGTGCATTAGTGCTGGTATGATCGCACCCGTGAGGCCTGAACGCGCACTTCCTATAAGCGCTTCGAACGAGCCGCGCGAGGAGGATGGCAGAGCGATGGCAGGCGTCGAGGCGGTCCGACAATCGCCGGTTCTGGGAAGCGCGAGAGGGACCGCGAAACGGCGTGCGGGAAAGGAAAAGTGAGGAAATAACGGGAAAGGGAGCAGGAGACCAAAAAAAGAAGGGTCGGGGAACTAGCAAAAAGATGGGGTGCAAAACGAGGACTTCCCAGGAGGTCACCCAGCCTAGTACTACTCTCTCCCAAGCATGTTTAACTGCGGAGTTCTGATGGGATCCGGTGCATTAGTGCTGGTATGATCGCACCCGTGAGGCCTGAACGCGCACTTCCTATAAGCGCTTCGAACGAGCCACGCGAGGAGGAGGGCAGAGCGATGGCAGGCGTCGAGGCGGTCCGACAATCGCCGGTTCTAGGAAGCGCGAGAGGGACCGCGAAACGGCGTGCGTGAAAGGAAAAGTGAGGAAATAACGGGAAAGGGAGCAGGAGACCAAAAAAAGAAGGGTCGGGGAACTAGCAAAAAGATGGGGTGCAAAACGAGGACTCCCCAGGAGGTCACCCAGCCTAGTACTACTCTCTCCCAAGCATGTTTAACTGCGGAGTTCTGATGGGATCCGGTGCATTAGTGCTGGTATGATCGCACCCGGGAGTCCATGAACGGGCACTTCCTATAACCGCTTCGAAGGAGCCGCGCGAGGAGGATGGCAGAGAGATGGCAGGCGTCGAGGCGGTCCGACATTCACCGGTTCTGGGAAGCGTGAGAGGGACCGCGAAGCGGGCCGGTCGATGCCGCGCAAGAACACCGGCTCAAAAGGGCCATAAGTCACGATCCGACTGTCTGATCGCGCCCAGATTTTTACAGGAGCTTCCGGAGTCCGATTCCCTTATAGTTGCAATGGAATCGCTACGCAGACCGCCGGATCTTTAAATGATGACATCATCGCCCCGGAGCCACGGGCCTTTCACTCTTCTGCCCTGTCTCTTTCTCATCTCGGGCAACTCACCGCGCCCCTCCTCTCGGGGGGCACGGGACGGCGTGCGGGAAAGGAAAGGTGAGGAAATAACGGGAAGGGGAGCAGGAAACCAAGAAAAGAAGGGTCGGGGAACTAGCAAAAAGATGGGGTGCAACACGAGGACTTCCCAGGAGGTCACCCAGCCTAGTACTACTCTCGCCCAAGCACGTTTAACTGCGGAGTTCTGATGGGATCCGGTGCATTAGTGCTGGTATGATCGCACCCGCGAGTCCATGAACGAGCACTTCCTATAACCGCTTTGAAGGAGCCGCGCGAGGAGTATGTCAGAGCGATGGCAGGCGTCGAGGCGGTCCGACAATCGCCGGTTCTGGGAAGCGCGAGAGGGGCCGCGAAGCAGGCCGGTCCGAGCCGCGCAGGAACACCGGCTCAAAAGGGCCATAATTCACGATCGGATCGTCTGATCGCGCCCCGATTTTTACAGGGGCTTCCGGAGTCCGATTCCCTTATAGTAGCAATGGAATCGCTACGCAGACCGCCGGATCTTTAAATGATGACGTCATCGCCCCGGAGCCACGGGCCTTTCACTCTTCTGCCCTGTCTGTTTCTCATCTCGGGCGACTCGCCGCGCCCCTCCTTCCGGGGGGCACGGGACGGCGTGCGGGAAAGGAAAGATGAGGAAATAACGGGAAGGGGAGCAGGAGGCCAAAAAAAGAAGGGTCGGGGAACTAGCAAAAAGATGGGGTGCAAAACGAGGACTTCCCAGGAGGTCACCCAGCCTAGTGCTACTCTCTCCCAAGCACGTTTAACTGCAGAGTTCTGATGGGATCCGGTGCATTAGTGCTGGTATGATCGCACCCGCGAGTCCATGAACGGGCACTTCCTATAACCGCTTCGAAGGATCTGCGCGAGGAGGATGGCAGAGCGATGGCAGGCGTCCAGGCGGTCCGACAATCGCTGGTTCTGGGAAGCGCGAGAGGGACCGCGAAGCGGGCCGGTCGACGCCGCGCAGGATTACCGGCTCAAAAGGGCCATAAGTCACGATCGGATCGTCTGATCACGCCCCGATTTTTACAGGGGCTTCCGGAGTCCGATTCCCTTATAGTAGCAATGGAATCGCTACGCAGACCGCCGGATCTTTAAATGATGACGTCATCGCCCCAGACCTACGGGCCTTTCACTCTTCTGCCCTGTCTCTTTCTCATCTCGGGCGACTCACCGCGCCCCTCCTCTTGAGGGGCACGGGACGGCGTGCGGGAAAGGAAAGGTGAGGAAATAACTGGAAGGGGAGCCGTAGACCAAAAAAAGAAGGGTCGGGGAACTAGCAAAAAGATGGGGTGCAAAACGAGGACTTCCCAGGAGTTCACCCAGCCTAGTACTACTCTCACCCCAGCACGTTTAACTGCGTAGTTCTGATGGGATCCGGTGCATTAGTGCTGGTATGATCGCACCCGCGAGACCATGAACGGGCACTTCCGATAACCGCTTTGAAGGAGCCGCGCCAGGAGGATAGCAGAGCGATGGCAGGAGTTGAGGTGGTCCGCCAATCGCCGGTTCTGGGAAGCGTGAGAGGGACCGCGAAGCGGGTCGGTCTACGCCGCGCAAGAACAGCGGCTCAAAAGGGCCATAAGTCACGATCCGACCGTCTGATCGCGCCCAGATTTTTACAGGAGCTTCTGGAGTCTGATTCCCTTATAGTAGCCATGGAATCGCTACGCAGACCGCCGGATCTTTAAATCATGACGTCATCGCCCCGGATCGACGGGCCTTTCACTCTTCTGCCCTGTCTGTTTCTCATCTCGGGCGACTCACCGCGCCCCTCCTCTCGGGGGGCACGGGACAGCGTGCGGGAAAGGAAAGGTGAGGAAATAACGGGAAGGGGAGCAAGAAACCAAAAAAAGAAGGGTCGGGGAACTAGCAAAAAGATGGGGTGCAACACGAGGACTTCCCAGGAGGTCACCCAGCCTAGTACTACTCTCGCCCAAGCACGTTTAACTACGGAGTTCTGATGGGATCCGGTGCATTAGTGCTGGTATGATCGCACCCGCGAGTCCATGAACGGGCACTTCCGATAACCGCTTCGAAGGAGCCGCACCAGGAGGATGGTAAAGCGATGGCAGGAGTCGAGGCGGTCCGACAATCACCGGTTCTGGGAAGCGCGAGAGGGACCGCTGATTAGTACTTAAAAGTGCATTTTTATCAAGGTTTTATATCATCATTTTGCACTTGAAGTATCAATAACTTCTTAACTAAAGCATGTTTTATAATAACATATCTAATTACATAAGATAGCTTTAATTTATGGTAAATGTTCATCTTAAATGCAGGCCTATCACATAAATGAAAGAATTGATTGATGAGTTGAAGTGCTGAAATTTAAAGGACAAAAAGATGGCCAAAGAGATGCTGGTGCAGTCCAAATTGGAACACAGTTCGGTAATTGGGTCATATCTGGAGCTGTAGATCTTGGATTTAGGTCCATTTTATATGGATAGAAAGATAAGACATAGGCCTACAACTTTCATGTGGAGCCCAAGATTTAACAAGGCCTTTTTCAAGTCCAAATTGTAGAAACAAAGAAGAAGTCCGAATCTGTCCTGCAGCCCAGACACTGTTCAGTGTTCAGCCCATATCTCGAGTTCTAGAAGTCCAAATGATCTCAAATGTTTACCCTGGAAAGATGAGACAATTTCCTAGAACTTTCATGATTCAAGTTTGTTCAAATTATGACGTCATCAATGATGTTTTTGGCAGACAAGAAGATAAGAATTGTCACCAAGTCAAGATGTGGCCATCCACTCATCAATTAGTCAACAAATCAATAGTTTCGAATTTTGGCCTATAAAAGGAGGCATTTGCCATGTATTTAGGCATCTTGGTTTTCAGATCAAGATCATGCTTTTGCTCTCTCTTTATATTTTGTAATGCTTAAGTTTTGCTTATAATTAATCTCTTGCTTATGCTTTTCATTTCCTTTCCTTGTTTATTTATGTTTCTTTCTTTCATTATGTTTAGTTAAGTTAATTATGTCAAGGTGAAAAGGGTACACTAATGGTGTAAGAATAAGTATAATATAAACTTAACATGGACCTTAACGTTGGATACTAACATGCTTTATATTTGCTATCTTGTTCACTTTTAATACTTTGCTTGTTAAATGGTTAATCTAGATTTATGTTGTATAACACTTGGTACAACAAATACTTGGCACTTTCATAGCCCATACTGTATGGTATAACCGACACCTGAGCTATGAAAGGAACTTGATTTGTTGTTAACATAAGTTATAATCATGAATGCCTGAAAACATTTACAAGTATTAGCATTATTCGAATAAGATAACTAATGTAATCATGTTAACAATTTATAATCCGATTGGAACCTCCTTTGTGTGTGCTTTCCAGTTGAATAATAAGAGTTTATACTATACTTGTTTGATATACTATTAGTGGATCCTCTAACCTTGACATTTGTTGTTATCATTGTTTAATCCTTACGTTAATCTTCCATCTCAAAGTTCTCATCAACTTCTTCTTCTTCTTCTTCTTTATTATTATCATTATTAATAGTATTATTGGTGTTATTATTACTACTACTACTACTACTATTATTGTTGTTGTTGTTACTATTGTTGTTATATTATTGTTGCTTATAATTTATACAAGTAACCTCCTTGTGGTTCAACCCCGGTCTTGCCGGGTTATTTATTACTTCGACACTCCTGCACTTGGGAGAAGACATCAATCTTTTGGTCGTGTCAAGTTTTTGGCGCCGTTGCCGGGGAGGTAAATTCTTGTACAAATTATAGTATTTATTTTATTTTCTCTTTTCTCTTTTCTTGTATCTAACTTTGTTTCTTTTGTTTTGTTTCTCTTTCTTTTATTTTCTTCTTCCTTTTATTCTCTTCTTACACGTGCATGAGAGTGTGGTCACGTACATTAAGTGGTAGACTTTGTAGGGTATCCTCATCATTTTCAGAAAATATGGCTGAAGAAGATAACCAATCGCTTCATAATGAGAATAATGAGAATATTCGGGTTAGAACTCTTAGAGATCACATGAATCCCACAAGAACAAGTGCACCCTCATGCATAGTTTTTCCTCCTGATGCATCTCATTTTAATTTTAAGACAGGCATTATTCAACTTTTACCGTCTTTTCATGGCTTAGATTTAGAAAATCCATACTTGCATTTAAGGGAATTTGAGGAGGTTTGCAACACATATAATGACTCAAATTGTAGCATGAACACCATTAGATTGAAGCTTTTTCCTTTTTCATTAAAAGATAAAGCTAAAACATGGCTACAAAATTTGAGACCTGGATCCATTCGTGCTTGGGATGAAATGCAACAACAATTTTTAAAGAAGTTTTTTCCATCCCACAGAACAAACTCTTTCAAAAGACAAATCATTACTTTCTCTCAAAAACCAAGAGAAACATTTTATCAATGTTGGGATAGGTATCGAGACTTACTTAATACTTGCCCCCATCATGGTTTTGAAACATGGAGATTAGTTTCACATTTTTATGAAGGGTTAACTCTTAGAGATAGGCAAATGGTTGAATTGATGTGCAATGGAACTTTTGAGGATAAAGACCCTAATGAAGCAATGGAATACCTAGACTTGCTAGCTGAAAATACGCAAAATTGGGACACCACAGGTACTTATGAGGCACCAAGTAAAACCCAACCTCATACATCTAGTGGAGGTATGTACAACCTTAGGGAAGATCATGACCTCCAAGCCAAGTTTGCATCTTTAGCTAGAAAGGTTGAGGCACTAGAATTAAAAAAGAGTGGTCAATTAAAATCTGTTCAAGACATTGCATGTCAAATCTGTGAAACCAACGAACATTCAACCAATGACTGTCCAACCTTGCCTTCTTTTAAAGAATGTCTCCATGAACAAGCCCATGCATTAAACAGTTTTCAAAGGCCCAATCATAACCCATATTCACAAACATACAACCCTGGTTGGAGAAACCACCCAAATTTTAGTTGGAAGAGTGAGAACAATAATGCTCAAACTTCACAGCCACCGTTTCAAGCACACCCTAATTTCCAAAATTCTCATGGATATGCACCTCCTTATGCTCCCCCTCCTAGAAGAAATCTTGAGGAAACATTGCATGCATTTATGGAAAAGCAAGAGGCAATTAACACTCAACTTGCTCAAAGCATGACAGATTTTAAAGATACTCTTGCAAAATTGACATCTGCTCTCAGTTTCCAAGAGAAAGGTAAGTTTCCATCTCAACCACAACAAAATCCCAAGGGGCAATACAATGCGAATGCAAGTAGTTCGGGAAGCCAACACATGGATCACGTAAAATCAGTCATCACTCTTCGCAGTGGTAAGGTTATTGAAAAACCCATTCTTGAACCTTATGAGAATGATGATGAATCAATCTCTGAGGGTAAGGAAGGGGTTGAATCTGATCATTGCAAAGAAAAGACTGATTCTCCGCCTGCACTTCCATTTCCTCATGCCATGACTAAACAAAGGAAAGTCAATCACAACTCTGAAATCTTTGAAACTTTCAAACAGGTAAGGATCAATATACCTTTGCTGGATGCTCTCAAATAGGTTCCTTCTTATGCTAAATTTTTGAAAGATCTGTGCACTGTGAAGAGAAAACTGAATGTGAAAAAGAAAGCCTTTTTAGCCGAACAAGTAAGTGTCATTCTTCATAACAATAATGCTTTGAAATATAAAGACCCTGGTTGTCCTACAATTTCTTGCTTTATTGGAGAACATAAAATTGAAAGAGCCTTACTTGATCTTGGAGCTAGTGTGAATTTACTTCCATATTCAGTTTTTCAAAGTCTCAATCTAGGTGAGTTAAAACCAACTTCTGTAACTCTTTTACTTGCCGATAGATCTGTAAAAGTTCCTAGAGGAATAGTTGAAGATGTGTTAGTACAAGTCGATAAGTTCATTTATCCTGTGGATTTTATTGTCTTGGACACACAACCTGTTGAAGCATGCAATTCATTTCCTGTTATTTTAGGACGTCCATTTCTTGCAACTTCTAATGCATTGATTAATTGTAGGAATGGACTGATGAAGCTATCATTTGGGAACATGACATTGGAGATGAATATTTTCAACATTTGCAAGCAACCTCGAGATGATAATGATTTACAAGAAGTAGATTTTATTGAAGAATTGGTTTATGATCAATTTGAATCTACTTTGAGTAATACTGAGTTTGATGAATTTGAAGATTTGCAAATGACTTATTCTCAGGAAGAAATCACGGATGAAAAAGGCATTGAAAATGTTGATGCGAATCTTTTGTCAAGAGTGACAACAGATTCGATATCTAACATCACACCAACCGATGATTACTTTCCTGACAAATCCTTACTTTCTCTTAGTTCAATGCCTTGGTTTGCTAAAAATATCAATTTCCTTGCCTCAGGAGACTTGCCAACTCATTGGAGTACCGAAGACAAAGGTAAGTTTTTGAACGAAGTGAAGAAATTTTATTGGGATGACCCTAACTTATTTAAACATTGTCCTGATCAAATATTTCAAAGATGCATTGCGGACAATGAGGTAAGTAGTGTCATTAAATTTTGTCATTCTGAAGCGTGTGGGAGTCATTTCTCATCAAAAAAGACCATTGCGAAAATCTTTCAAAATGGATTTTATTGGCCCACCATGTTCAAAGACACACATGCATTCTGCAAAACTTGTGAAAATTGTCAAAAAGTTGATATTGGTCAAAAAGTTTTGCTTTATAATTCTCGACTCCATTTATTTCCTGGAAAGTTAAGATCAAGATGGAGCGGTCCATTTATTGAGAAACATGTGTATCCTTATGGGGCCTTTGATATTGAGAATCCAAAGAATGACAATGTTTCTAAGAGAAATGGACATCGTTTGAAAACTTACTTTGATAATTTTCCTAGTGAAAATGAATCCATTGGTTTGAATGATCCTGTAGATAAAGGTTGATTATTTTGTTTTTCTCACATTGTTTTGTGTTTCATTTTGCTAGTTTCTCTCACCCCGGTCAAAAGGCGGATAACGGTACTCCGTGACTTAAGTCGGTTCTTTCAGTTTCCCATAATAACTGATATCTGTCTATATTTGTGCAATTCTTTACTCTTTCTCTCTTCTTTGAATCTCTTCTCCAATTCTCATTTCAAAATGGACACCATTCTTGAAAAATTGAAAAAGTACTTTCCCGCTCTGCCTCAGAATGCGATTACAAAAATTTACCGTGCTAGGTGTGCAAGATTGAAGTTGTTAATGGATCATGGAATTCCTGAAGATATTCGTTGGCTGATTGAAGCAAAGGTCCGATTATCAGGTGAGTCCTCCAATTCTTTCATTTCACACATGCCTGGAACAGGTAAAAGCACTTTTGCAAAGAAACGTCGTGCAAAACGACTGAAAGTCTGTCACAAATGTGCCAGATGGACTTGTAATGCAACATGTCGTTCTTTAGGAATGGTATCTATAAACCGTGAAGATAAAATACAATTCATTAAGGATGGCCTGAGTAAGGGGTCTTTAGATAATCTTTTGTTGACCCTTGAGACGCATCCTAGTGGAGATGTGCATCGTGCAATTCATGATTTATGGTCCCATTTTCATAAAGAACATGATAGACTTAGTCTTGGGAATCTGACTAAAAAAGACCCTGTTTGCCAGTTTTTAAGAAAACTGGATGGGAAGCCTATCCCCGACCCATAGAGGGCGTTTAAGCCGTTCTTGGACGTAAAACCAAGGGAAGATGTGAGCCACAATCACAACTACCTGTACATACACATGCTTTTTCAAAATAAATAAATAAATAAATAAAGAGAGAGAGAGAGAGAGAGTGTGAGACTCCAGCTGGCCTACATATAGGTGGTATGATTGCATCTTCAATTTCTCATCTATAAAATCTTCTCTTCCTTCCCCTCATTTCTACTCATCCCTTACATTAGACAGATATAGAAGCGTGTAGAAATGGCAAGTTCCTCAAGTTATCACATAAAAAATATTTGTGTTTTCGGTGGATCCAGTCCTGGGAAGGAAATAGCTTTTTTAGAAGCAGCAAATCATCTTGGTCAGGTACTAGCTGAGAAAAAGATTCATTTAGTGTATGGGGGAGGCAGCCTTGGGTTAATGAGGGGTGTGGCAATAGCTGCATTTTTAGGAGGTAGTCAAGTTTTGGGTGTCGTCCCCGAAGCTTTAACAAAAGGGGACATCATTGGAAGAACAATTGGAGAGGAACTACAGGTCTCCACAATGTTTGATCGAATGAATACAATGTTTAACCATGCTGATGCCTTCATTGCCTTACCAGGTGGTCTGGGCACATTGGAAGAGATCTTTCATATTTCCTCTTGGGCCCAACTTCACATTCACCATAAACCTATAGGTTTGCTCAATGTTAATGGTTTTTATGATACTTTGTTGTCTTTTCTTGATCAAGCTGTGGAACAGGAATTTCTAACATCTTCGGCACGACAAATCATAATCTCTGCTGCTACTGCTGAACAATTGATCGACAAACTACAATCTTTCACCCCTGTAATTGATCCTTCCATGAGTCGCATCAATTGGTCAACTACAGAAAGCCGTAAAAAGCTTAAATTGGATTTGAGCCTTCGTTTGTGAATCCTTGTGTCTTTTGGTTTTATTTCTAACATAGTATTTTGTTCTGTTATTTCTTATATTTGTTTAAGTGTGTTTCAAGTTTGTCAGTGTTCGTTGTTTCAGGTGATGTCTTCTATACTCTATCTTTCTACCTTAGGACATTGAGGACAATGTCTCATTTTGATTAGGGGGAGAGGGTAGTAGTAATTAAAAAAAAAAAAAACTAACCAACTAACTGTTTTTGTTTTTAAAAACCATTTGGCAAAACTGTTATTACTAGGATGGCAGAGTAAGGGGGAATGACTCTTGAGACGCGTCTTAGTAAACATTTTCTAATGGTTATTTGCAATATTCATAACAAGGCCTATTAGAATACTTCTTGAAATATTCAGGTTTACAAACTCTCGCATTGTTATCACTTTGTTCTGCTCATATACTCATTTAACAAATATTCTTAAACCTTCATTTTCACACACACACACTTTAACATATGATTGTGGGTTGCACATTGGATTATTACATTATTTATGTTCTTTTGTTAAAGGTAACAACTAAGGGATAGGGATAGTCTATAATTTGCAAAAAAAAAACAAAACAAAACAAAAAAAAAGAGAAAAAAAAATGATGATAATAAAAACGTAGATAAGTTTGGTTTCGTAGCCTCCCTAACCTAAGCAATTAAGCCCGAAGGGGTGTTTTAACACCTAATACCCTAAAGTCAACTGACTTGGGAGCTATTGGCCCAAAGCTTGTTACATGGGTTAAGGAGAAAAGCTTAAGGGAATCAAACATTGCACTATCTACGTATCAGTATCTGCAACCCGAGTTACTAAGCTCGTAGGGGTGTCTCAACACCTAATGCCCTAAGACCAACTGGTCTAGGAGTCATTAGCCGAAAGCTCGTTACATGGGTTAAAGATGCATTGTGTTTTAAGTTATATGTATAGATATTAAAAAAAAAAGAGTAAAATAAAATAAAATAATCCCAACCCAAGGAAGTTAATCTTAAACATTAGAACAAAATATTGTTTTCTTCCAATAAAAGCCCCATCATCTATGTTTCATACATTGAGCACATAACAAGGAAGGTTTATTAATATTTTGTTTAATAGGTATTGAGCAGATATATAAATTTAATGAGAGTTTGTTTATCTGGATAGATTAATGGAAGTTGAATGATGAATGACTTGCTTTGTGAAATTTGCAAATTGTTTTTCTACTTTAACGCTTTAATTACTAGGGACTAGTAATAAGCTGGTTGGGGGGTGTGATTAGTACTTAAAAGTGCATTTTTATCAAGGTTTTATATCATCATTTTGCACTTGAAGTATCAATAACTTCTTAACTAAAGCATGTTTTATAATAACATATCTAATTACATAAGATAGCTTTAATTTATGGTAAATGTTCATCTTAAATGCAGGCCTATCACATAAATGAAAGAATTGATTGATGAGTTGAAGTGCTGAAATTTAAAGGACAAAAAGATGGCCAAAGAGATGCTGGTGCAGTCCAAATTGGAACACAGTTCGGTAATTGGGTCATATCTGGACCTGTAGATCTTGGATTTAGGTCCATTTTATATGGATAGAAAGATAAGACATAGGCCTACAACTTTCATGTGGAGCCCAAGATTTAACAAGGCCTTTTTCAAATCCAAATTGTAGAAACAAATAAGAAGTCCGAATCTGTCCTGCAGCCCAGACACTGTTCAGTGTTCAGCCCATATCTCGAGTTCTAGAAGTCCAAATGATCTCAAATGTTTACCCTGGAAAGATGAGACAATTTCCTAGAACTTTCATGATTCAAGTTTGTTCAAATTATGACGTCATCAATGATGTTTTTGGCAGACAAGAAGATAAGAATTGTCACCAAGTCAAGATGTGGCCATCCACTCATCAATTAGTTAACAAATCAATAGTTTCGAATTTTGGCCTATAAAAGGAGGCATTTGCCATGTATTTAGGCATCTTGGTTTTCAGATCAAGATCATGCTTTTGCTCTCTCTTTATATTTTGTAATGCTTAAGTTTTGCTTATAATTAATCTCTTGCTTATGCTTTTCATTTCCTTTCCTTGTTTATTTATGTTTCTTTCTTTCATTATGTTTAGTTAAGTTAATTATGTCAAGGTGAAAAGGGTACACTAATGGTGTAAGAATAAGTATAATATAAACTTAACATGGACCTTAACGTTGGATACTAACATGCTTTATATTTGCTATCTTGTTCACTTTTAATACTTTGCTTGTTAAATGGTTAATCTAGATTTATGTTGTATAACACTTGGTACAACAAATACTTGGCACTTTCATAGCCCATACTGTATGGTATAACCGACACCTGAGCTATGAAAGGAACTTGATTTGTTGTTAACATAAGTTATAATCATGAATGCCTGAAAACATTTACAAGTATTAGCATTATTCGAATAAGATAACTAATGTAATCATGTTAACAATTTATAATCCGATTGGAATCTCCTTTGTGTGTGCTTTCCAGTTGAATAATAAGAGTTTATACTATACTTGTTTGATATACTATTAGTGGATCCTCTAACCTTGACATTTGTTGTTATCATTGTTTAATCCTTACGTTAATCTTCCATCTCAAAGTTCTCATCAACTTCTTCTTCTTCTTCTTCTTTATTATTATCATTATTAATAGTGTTATTGGTGTTATTACTACTACTACTACTACTACTACTATTATTGTTGTTGTTGTTACTATTGTTGTTATATTATTATTGCTTATAATTTATACAAGTAACCTCCCAGTGGTTCGACCCCGGTCTTACCGGGTTATTTATTACTTCGACACTCCTGCACTTGGGAGAAGACATCAATCTTTTGGTCGTGCCAACCGCGAAGCTGGCCGGTCGACGTCGCGCACGAACACCGGCTCAAAAGGGCCACAAGTCACGATCAGACCGTCTGATCGCGCCCAGATTTTACAGTAGCTTCCGGAGTCCGATTCCCATATAGTAGCAATGGAATCGCTACGCAGACCGCCGGATCTTTAAATCATGACGTCGTCGCCCCGGAGCCACGGGCCTTTCACTCTTCTGCCCTGTTTCTTTCTCATCTCGGGCGACTCACCGCTCCCCTCCTCCCGGGGGGCACGGGACGACGTGCGGGAAAGGAAAGGTGAGGAAATAACGGGAAGGGGAGCAGGAGACCAAAAAAAGAAGGGTCGGGGAACTAGCAAAAAGATGGGGTGCAACACGAGGACTTCCCAGGAGGTCACCCAACCTAGTACTACTCTCGCCCAAGCACGTTTAACTGCGGAGTTCTGATGGGATGCGGTGCATTAGTGCTGGTATGAAAGCACCCGTGAGGCCTGAACGCGCACTTCCTATAAGCGCTTCGAAGGAGCCACGCGAGGAGGAGGGCAGAGCGATGGCAGGCGTCGAGGCGGTCCGACAATCCCTGATTTTGGGAAGCCTGACCGGGACCCCGAAGCGGGCCGGTCTGAGCCGCGGAGGAACACCGGCTCTAAAGGGCCATAACCCGCGATTCGACCGTCGTATCGCGCCCCGATTTTTACAGGAGCTTCTGGAGTCCGATTCCCTTATAGTAGCCATGGAATCGCTACGCAGACCGCCGGTTCTTTAGATCATGACGTCATCGCCCCGGACCCACGGGCCTTTCACTCTTCGACCCTTTCCCTTTCTCCTCTCGGGCGACTCACCGCGCCCCACCTCTCTGGGGGCACGAGACACCATCCAGGAAAGGAAAGGTGAGGAAATAACGGGAAGGGGAGCAGGAGATCAAAAAAAGAAGGGTCGGGAACTAGCAAAAAGATGGGGTGCAACACGAGGACTTCCCAAGAGGTCACCCATCCTAGTACTACTCTCGCCCAAGCAAGTTTAACTGCGAAGTTCTGATGGGATCCGGTGCATTAGTGCTGGTATGATCGCACCCGTGAGTCCATGAACGGGCACTTCCTATAACCGCTTCGAAGGAGCCGCGCGAGGACGATGGCAGAGCGATGGGACGCGTCGAGGAGGTCCGACAATCGCCGGTTTTGGGAAGCATGACCGGGACCCCGAAGCAGGCCGGTCCGAGCCGCGCAGGAACACCGGCTCAAAAGGGCCATAACTCGCGATCCAACCGTCGGATCGCGCCCAGATTTTTACAGGAGCTTCCGAAGTCCGATTCCCTTATAGTAGCCATGGAATCGCTACGCAGACAGCCGGATCTTTAAATCATGACGTCATCGCCCCGGAGCCACGGGCCTTTCACTCTTCTGCCCTGTCGCTTTCTCATCTCGGGCGACTCACCGCGCCCCTCCTCCGGGGGGCACGGGACGGCGTGCGGGAAAGGAAAGGTGAGGAAATAACGGGAAGGGGAGCAGGAGACCAAAAAAAGAAGGGTCGGGAACTAGCAAAAAGATGGGGTGCAACACGAGGACTTCCCAGGACGTCACCCAGCCTAGTACTACTCTCGCCCAAGCACGTTTAACTGCGGAGTTCTGATGGGATGCGGTGCATTAGTGCTGGATGAACGCACCCGTGAGGCCTGAACGCGCACTTCACATAAGCGCTTCGAACGAGCCGCGCGAGGAGGATGGCAGAGCGATGGCAGGCGTCGAGGCGGTCCGACAATCCCTGATTTTGGGAAGCCTGATCGGGACCCCGAAGCGGGCCGGTCCGAGCCGCGGAGGAACACCGGCTCAAAAGGGCCATAACTCGCGATCCAACCGTCGGATCGCGCCCATATTTTTACAGGAGCTTCCGCAGTCCGATTCCCTTATAGTAGCAATGGAATCGCTACGCAGACCGCCGGTTCTTTAGATCATGACGTCATCGCCCCGGACCCAGGGGCCTTTCACTCTTCTACCCTTTCCCTTTCTCCTCTCGGGCGACTCACCGCGCCCCACCTCTCAGGGGGCACGGGACGACGTGCGGGAAAGGAAAGGTGAGGAAATAACGGGAAGGGGAGCAGGAGATCAAAAAAAGAAGGGTCGGGGAACTAGCAAAAAGATGGGGTGCAACACGAGGACTTCCCAGGAGGTCACCCATCCTAGTACTACTCTCGCCCAAGCACGTTTAACTGCGGAGTTCTCATGGGATCCGGTGCATTAGTGCTTGTATGATCGCACCCTTAAGTCCATGAACGGGCACTTCCTATAAACGCTTCGAAGGAGCCGCGCGAGGAGGATGGTAGAGCGATGGCAGGCGTCGAGGCGGTCCGACAATCCCTGATTTTGGGAAGCCTGACCGGGACCCCGAAGCGGGCCGGTCCGAACCGCGGAGGAGCACTTTCTCAAAATGGCCATAACTCGCGATCCAAGCGTCGTATCGCGCCCAGATTTTAACAGGAGCTTCCGAAGTCCGATTCCCTTATAGTAGCAATGGAATCGCTACGCAGACCGCCGGATCTTTAAATCATGACGTCATCGCCCCGGAGCCACGGGCCTTTCACTCTTCTGCCCTGTCTCTTTCTCAACTCGGGCGACTCACCGCGCCCCTCCTCCCGGGGGGCACGGGACGGCGTGCGGGAAAGGAAAGGTGAGGAAATAACGGGAAGGGGAGCAGGAGACCAAAAAAAGAAGGGTCGGGGAACTAGCAAAAAGATGTGGTGCAACACGAGGACTTCCCAGGACGTCACCCATCCTAGTACTACTCTCGCCCAAGCACGTTTAACTGCGGAGTTCTGATGGGATGCGGTGCATTAGTGCTGGTATGAACGCACCCGTGAGGCCTGAACGCGCACTTCCCATAAGCGCTTCGAACGAGCCGCGCGAGGAGGACGGCAGAGCGATGGCAGGCGTCGAGGCGGTCCGACATTCCCTGATTTTGGGAAGCCTGACCGGGACCCCGAAGCGGGCCGGTCCGAACCGCGGAGGAGCACCGTCTCCAAAGGGCCATAACTCGCGATCCAAGCGTCGTATCGCGCCCAGATTTTTACAGGAGCTTCCGCAGTCCGATTCCCTTATAGTAGCAATGGAATCGCTACGCAGACCGCCGGTTCTTTAGATCATGACGTCATCGCCCCGGACCCAGGGGCCTTTCACTCTTCTACCCTTTCCCTTTCTCCTCTCGGGCGACTCACCGCGCCCCACCTCTCGGGGGGCACGGGACACCATCCAGGAAAGGAAAGGTGAGGAAATAACGGGAAGGGGAGCAGGAGATCAAAAAAAGAAGGGTCGGGGAACTAGCAAAAAGATGGGGTGCAACACGAGGACTTCCCAGGAGGTCACCCATCCTAGTACTACTCTCGCCCAAGCACGTTTAACTGCGGAGTTCTCATGGGATCCGGTGCATTAGTGCTGGTATGATCGCACCCGTGAGTCCATGAACGGGCACTTCCTATAACCGCTTCGAAGGAGCCGCGCGAGGAGGATGGCAGAGCGATGGGACGCGTCGAGGCGGTCCGACAATCCCTGATTTTGGGAAGCCTGACCGGGACCCCGAAGCGGGCCGGTCCGAACCGCGGAGGAGCACTGTCTCAAAAGGGCCATAACTCGCGATCCAAGCGTCGTATCGCGCCCAGATTTTAACAGGAGCTTCCGAAGTCCGATTCCCTTATAGTAGCAATGGAATCGCTACGCAGACCGCCGGATCTTTAAATCATGACGTCATCGCCCCGGAGCCACGGGCCTTTCACTCTTCTGCCCTGTCTCTTTCTCAACTCGGGCGACTCACCGCGCCCCTCCTCCCGGGGGGCACGGGACGGCGTGCGGGAAAGGAAAGGTGAGGAAATAACGGGAAGGGGAGCAGGAGACCAAAAAAAGAAGGGTCGGGGAACTAGCAAAAAGATGTGGTGCAACACGAGGACTTCCCAGGACGTCACCCATCCTAGTACTACTCTCGCCCAAGCACGTTTAACTGCGGAGTTCTGATGGGATGCGGTGCATTAGTGCTGGTATGAACGCACCCGTGAGGCCTGAACGCGCACTTCCCATAAGCGCTTCGAACGAGCCGCGCGAGGAGGACGGCAGAGCGATGGCAGGCGTCGAGGCGGTTCGACAATCCCTGATTTTGGGAAGCCTGACCGGGACCCCGAAGCGGGCCGGTCCGAACCGCGGAGGAGCACCGTCTCCAAAGGGCCATAACTCGCGATCCAAGCGTCGTATCGCGCCCAGATTTTTACAGGAGCTTCCGCAGTCCGATTCCCTTATAGTAGCAATGGAATCGCTACGCAGACCGCCGGTTCTTTAGATCATGACGTCATCGCCCCGGACCCAGGGGCCTTTCACTCTTCTACCCTTTCCCTTTCTCCTCTCGGGCGACTCACCGCGCCCCACCTCTCGGGGGGCACGGGACACCATCCAGGAAAGGAAAGGTGAGGAAATAACGGGAAGGGGAGCAGGAGATCAAAAAAAGAAGGGTCGGGGAACTAGCAAAAAGATGGGGTGCAACACGAGGACTTCCCAGGAGGTCACCCATCCTAGTACTACTCTCGCCCAAGCACGTTTAACTGCGGAGTTCTGATGGGATCCGGTGCATTAGTGCTGGTATGATCGCACCCGTGAGTCCATGAACGGGCACTTCCTATAACCGCTTCGAAGGAGCCGCGCGAGGACGATGGCAGAGCGATGGGACGCGTCGAGGCGGTCCGACAATCGCCGGTTTTGGGAAGCCTGACTGGGACCCCGAAGCGGGCCGGTCCGAACCGCGGAGGAACACCGGCTGAAAAGGGCCATAACTCGCGATCCAACCGTCGGATCGCGCCCAGATTTTTACAGGAGCTTCCGAAGTCCGATTCCCTTATAGTAGCCATGGAATCGCTACGCAGACCGCCGGTTCTTTAGATCATGACGTCATCGCCCCGGAGCCAGGGGCCTTTCACTCTTCTACCCTTTCCCTTTCTCCTCTCGGGCGACTCACCTCGCCCCACCTCTCGGGGGGCACGGGACACCATCCAGGAAAGGAAAGGTGAGGAAATAACGGGAAGGGGAGCAGGAGATCAAAAAAAGAAGGGTCGGGGAACTAGCAAAAAGATGGGGTGCAACACGAGGACTTCCCAGGAGGTCACCCATCCTAGTACTACTCTCGCCCAAGCACGTTTAACTGCGGAGTTCTGATGGGATCCGGTGCATTAGTGCTGGTATGAACGCACCCGTGAGGCCTGAACGCGCACTTCCCATAAACGCTTCGAACGAGCCGCGCGAGCAGGATGGCAGAGCGATGGCAGGCGTCGAGGCGGTCCGACAATCCCTGATTTTGGGAAGCCTGACCGGAACCCCGAAGCGGGCCGGTCCGAACCGCGGAGGAACAACGGCTCCGAACGGCCATAACTCGCGATCCAACCGTCGGATCGCGCCCAGATTTTTACAGGAGCTTCCGCAGTCCGATCCCCTTATAGTAGCAATGGAATCGCTACGCAGACCGCCGGTTCTTTAGATCATGGCGTCATCGCCCCGGACCCAGGGGCCTTTCACTCTTCTACCCTTTCCCTTTCTCCTCTCGGGCGACTCACCTCGCCCCACCTCTCGGGGGGCACGGGACACCATCCAGGAAAGGAAAGGTGAGGAAATAACGGGAAGGGGAGCAGGAGATCAAAAAAAGAAGGGTCGGGGAACTAGCAAAAAGATGGGGTGCAACACGAGGACTTCCCAGGAGGTCACCCATCCTAGTACTACTCTCGCCCAAGCACGTTTAACTGCGGAGTTCTGATGGGATCCGGTGCATTAGTGCTGGTATGATCGCACCCGTGAGTCCATGAACGGGCACTTCCTACAACCGCTTCGAAGGAGCCGCGCGAGGAGGATGGCAGAGCGATGGGACGCGTCGAGGCGGTCCGACAATCGCCGGTTTTGGGAAGCCTGACTGGGACCCCGAAGCGGGCCGGTCCGAACCGCGGAGGAACACCGGCTCAAAAGGGCCATAACTCGCGATCCAACCGTCGGATCGCGCCCAGATTTTTACAGGAGCTTCCGAAGTCCGATTCCCTTATAGTAGCCATGGAATCGCTACGCAGACCGCCGGTTCTTTAGATCATGACGTCATCGCCCCGGAGCCATGGGCCTTTCACTCTTCTGCCCTGTCTCTTTCTCATCTCGGGCGACTCACCGCGCCCCTCCTCCTGGGGGGCACGGGACGACGTGCGGGAAAGGAAAGGTGAGGAAATAACGGGAAGGGGAGCAGGAGACCAAAAAAAGAAGGGTCGGGGAACTAGCAAAAAGATGGGGTGCAACACGAGGACTTCCCAGGACGTCACCCAGCCTAGTACTACTCTCGCCCAAGCACGTTTAACTGCGGAGTTCTGATGGGATGCGGTGCATTAGTGCTGGTATGAACGCACCCGTGAGGCCTGAACGCGCCCTTCCCATAAGCGCTTCGAACGAGCCGCGCGAGGAGGACGGCAGAGCGATGGCAGGCGTCGAGGCGGTCCGACAATCCCTGATTTTGGGAAGCCTGACCGGGACCCCGAAGCGGGCCGGTCCGAACCGCGGAGGAGCACCGTCTCCAAAGGGCCATAACTCGCGATCCAAGCGTCGTATCGCGCCCAGATTTTTACAGGAGCTTCCGCAGTCCGATTCCCTTATAGTAGCAATGGAATCGCTACGCAGACCGCCGGTTCTTTAGGTCATGACGTCATCGCCCCGGAGCCACGGGCCTTCTCTCTTCTGCCCTGTCTCTTTCTCAACTCGGGCGACTCACCGCTCCCCTCCTCCCGGGGGGCACGGGACGGCGTGCGGGAAAGGAAAGGTGAGGAAATAACGGGAAGGGGAGCAGGAGATCAAAAAAAGAAGGGTCGGGGAACTAGCAAAAAGATGGGGTGCAACACGAGGACTTCCCAGGAGGTCACCCATCCTAGTACTACTCTCGCCCAAGCACGTTTAACTGCGGAGTTCTGATGGGATCCGGTGCATTAGTGCTGGTATGATCGCACCCGTGAGGCCTGAACGCGCACTTCACATAAGCGCTTCGAACGAGCCGCGCGAGGAGGATGGCAGAGCGATGGCAGGCGTCGAGGCGGTCTGACAATCCCTGATTTTGGGAAGCCTGATCGGGACCCCGAAGCAGGCCGGTCCGAGCCGCGGAGGAACACCGGCTCAAAAGGGCCATAACTCGCGATCCAACCGTCGGATCGCGCCCAGATTTTTACAGGAGCTTCCGAAGTCCGATTCCCTTATAGTAGCAATGGAATCGCTACGCAGACCACCGGTTCTTTAGGTCATGACGTCATCGCCCCGGAGCCACGGGCCTTTCTCTCTTCTGCCCTGTCTCTTTCTCAACTCGGGCGACTCACCGCGCCCCTCCTCCCGGGGGGCACGGGACGGCGTGCGGGAAAGGAAAGGTGAGGAAATAACGGGAAGGGGAGCAGGAGATCAAAAAAAGAAGGGTCGGGGAACTAGCAAAAGGATGGGGTGCAACACGAGGACTTCCCAGGAGGTCACCCATCCTAGTACTACTCTCACCCAAGCACGTTTAACTGCGGAGTTCTGATGGGATTCGGTGCATTAGTGCTGGTATGATCGCACCCGTGAGGCCTGAACACGCACTTCACATAAGCGCTTCGAAGGAGCCGCGCGAGGAGGATGGCAGAGCGATGGCAGGCGTCGAGTCGGTCCGACAATCCCTGATTTTGGGAAGCCTGACCGGGACCCCGAAGCGGGCCGGTCCGAACCGCGGAGGAGCACCGTCTCAAAAGGGCCATAACTCGCGATCCAACCGTCGGATCGCGCCCAGATTTTTACAGGAGCTTCCGAAGTCCGATTCCCTTATAGTAGCAATGGAATCGCTACGCAGACCGCCGGTTCTTTAGATCATGGCGTCATCGCCCCGGACCCAGGGGCCTTTCACTCTTCTACCCTTTCCCTTTCTCCTCTCGGGCGACACACCGCGCCCTACCTCCCGGGGGGCACGGGACGGCGTGCGGGAAAGGAAAGGTGAGGAAAAACGGGAAGGGGAGCAGGAGATCAAAAAAAGAAGGGTCGGGGAACTAGCAAAAAGA
Organism: Populus nigra; assembly: GCF_951802175.1. Lineage (NCBI taxonomy): Eukaryota > Viridiplantae > Streptophyta > Magnoliopsida > Malpighiales > Salicaceae > Populus > Populus nigra. The sequence goes on along the minus strand of NC_084864.1, from coordinate 6,157,650 downwards.
TGGGGTGCAACACGAGGACTTCCCAGGAGGTCACCCATCCTAGTACTACTCTCGCCCAAGCACGTTTAATTGCGGAGTTCTGATGGGATCCGGTGCATTAGTGCTGGTATGATCGCACCCGTGAGGCCTGAACGCGCACTTCCCATAAACGCTTCGAACGAGCCGCGCGAGCAGGATGGCAGAGCGATGGCAGGCGTCGAGGCGGTCCGACAATCCCTGATTTTGGGAAGCCTGACCGGAACCCCGAAGCGGGCCGGTCCGAACCGCGGAGGAACAACGGCTCAGAAGGGCCATAACTCGCGATCCAACCGTCAGATCGCGCCCAGATTTTTACAGGAGCTTCCGCAGTCCGATTCCCTTATAGTAGCAATGGAATCGCTACGCAGACCGCCGGTTCTTTAGATCATGGCGTCATCGCCCCGGACCCAGGGGCCTTTCACTCTTCTACCCTTTCCCTTTCTCCTCTCGGGCGACTCACCTCGCCCCACCTCTCGGGGGGCACGGGACACCATCCAGGAAAGGAAAGGTGAGGAAATAACGGGAAGGGGAGCAGGAGATCAAAAAAAGAAGGGTCGGGGAACTAGCAAAAAGATGGGGTGCAACACGAGGACTTCCCAGGAGGTCACCCATCCTAGTACTACTCTCGCCCAAGCACGTGTAACTGCGGAGTTCTGATGGGATCCGGTGCATTAGTGCTGGTATGATCGCACCCGTGAGTCCATGAACGGGCACTTCCTATAACCGCTTCGAAAGAGCCGCGCGAGGAGGAGGGCAGAGCGATGGGACGCGTCGAGGCGGTCCGACAATCGCCGGTTTTGGGAAGCCTGACCGGGACCCCGAAGCGGGCCGGTCCGAACCGCGGAGGAACACCGGCTCAAAAGGGCCATAACTCGTGATCCAACCGTCGGATCGCGCCCAGATTTTTACAGGAGCTTCCGAAGTCCGATTCCCTTATAGTAGCAATGGAATCGCTACGCAGACCGCCGGTTCTTTAGGTCATGACGTCATCGCCCCGGAGCCACGGGCCTTTCTCTCTTCTGCCCTGTCTCTTTCTCAACTCGGGCGACTCACCGCGCCCCTCCTCCCGGGGGGCACGGGACGGCGTGCGGGAAAGGAAAGGTGAGGAAATAACGGGAAGGGGAGCAGGAGATCAAAAAAAGAAGGGTCGGGGAACTAGCAAAAAGATGGGGTGCAACACGAGGACTTCCCAGGAGGTCACCCATCCTAGTACTACTCTCGCCCAAGCACGTTTAACTGCGGAGTTCTGATGGGATCCGGTGCATTAGTACTGGTATGATCGCACCCGTGAGGCCTGAACGCGCACTTCACATAAGCGCTTCGAACGAGCCGCGCGAGGAGGATGGCAGAGCGATGGCAGGCGTCGAGGCGGTCCGACAATCCCTGATTTTGGGAAGCCTGATCGGGACCCTGAAGCGGGCCGGTCCGAGCCGCGGAGGAACACCAGCTCAAAAGGGCCATAACTCGCGATCCAACCGTCGGATCGCGCCCAGATTTTTACAGGAGCTTCCGAAGTCCGATTCCCTTATAGTAGCAATGGAATCGCTACGCAGACCGCCGGTTCTTTAGGTCATGACGTCATCGCCCCGGAGCCACGGGCCTTTCTCTCTTCTGCCCTGTCTCTTTCTCAACTCGGGCGACTCACCGCTCCCCTCCTCCCGGGGGGCACGGGACGGCGTGCGGGAAAGGAAAGGTGAGGAAATAACGGGAAGGGGAGCAGGAGATCAAAAAAAGAAGGGTCGGGGAACTAGCAAAAAGATGGGGTGCAACACGAGGACTTCCCAGGAGGTCACCCATCCTAGTACTACTCTCGCCCAAGCACGTTTAACTGCGGAGTTCTGATGGGATCCGGTGCATTAGTGCTGGTATGATCGCACCCGTGAGGCCTGAACGCGCACTTCACATAAGCGCTTCGAACGAGCCGCGCGAGGAGGATGGCAGAGCGATGGCAGGCGTCGAGGCGGTCCGACAATCCCTGATTTTGGGAAGCCTGATCGGGACCCCGAAGCGGGCCGGTCCGAGCCGCGGAGGAACACCGGCTCAAAAGGGCCATAACTCGCGATCCAACCGTCGGATCGCGCCTAGATTTTTACAGGAGCTTCCGAAGTCCGATTCCCTTATAGTAGCAATGGAATCGCTACGCAGATCGCCGGTTCTTTAGGTCATGACGTCATCGCCCCGGAGCCACGGGCCTTTCTCTCTTCTGCCCTGTCTCTTTCTCAACTCGGGCGACTCACCGCTCCCCTCCTCCCGGGGGGCACGGGACGGCGTGCGGGAAAGGAAAGGTGAGGAAATAACGGGAAGGGGAGCAGGAGATCAAAAAAAGAAGGGTCGGGGAACTAGCAAAAAGATGGGGTGCAACACGAGGACTTCCCAGGAGGTCACCCATCCTAGTACTACTCTCGCCCAAGCACGTTTAACTGCGGAGTTCTGATGGGATCCGGTGCATTAGTGCTGGTATGATCGCACCCGTGAGGCCTGAACGCGCACTTCACATAAGCGCTTCGAACGAGCCGCGCGAGGAGGATGGCAGAGCGATGGCAGGCGTCGAGGCGGTCTGACAATCCCTGATTTTGGGAAGCCTGATCGGGACCCCGAAGCAGGCCGGTCCGAGCCGCGGAGGAACACCGGCTCAAAAGGGCCATAACTCGCGATCCAACCGTCGGATCGCGCCCAGATTTTTACAGGAGCTTCCGAAGTCCGATTCCCTTATAGTAGCAATGGAATCGCTACGCAGACCACCGGTTCTTTAGGTCATGACGTCATCGCCCCGGAGCCACGGGCCTTTCTCTCTTCTGCCCTGTCTCTTTCTCAACTCGGGCGACTCACCGCGCCCCTCCTCCCGGGGGGCACGGGACGGCGTGCGGGAAAGGAAAGGTGAGGAAATAACGGGAAGGGGAGCAGGAGATCAAAAAAAGAAAGGTCGGGGAACTAGCAAAAAGATGGGGTGCAACACGAGGACTTCCCAGGAGGTCACCCATCCTAGTACTACTCTCACCCAAGCACGTTTGACTGCGGAGTTCTGATGGGATTCGGTGCATTAGTGCTGGTATGATCGCACCCGTGAGGCCTGAACACGCACTTCACATAAGCGCTTCGAAGGAGCCGCGCGAGGAGGATGGCAGAGCGATGGCAGGCGTCGAGGCGGTCCGACAATCCCTGATTTTGGGAAGCCTGACCGGGACCCCGAAGCGGGCCGGTCCGAACCGCGGAGGAGCACCGTCTCAAAAGGGCCATAACTCGCGATCCAACCGTCGGATCGCGCCCAGATTTTTACAGGAGCTTCCGAAGTCCGATTCCCTTATAGTAGCAATGGAATCGCTACGCAGACCGCCGGTTCTTTAGATCATGGCGTCATCGCCCCGGACCCAGGGGCCTTTCACTCTTCTACCCTTTCCCTTTCTCATCTCGGGCGACTCACCGCGCCCCACCTCCCGGGGGGCACGGGACGGCGTGCGGGAAAGGAAAGGTGAGGAAAAACGGGAAGGGGAGTAGGAGATCAAAAAAAGAAGGGTCGGGGAACTAGCAAAAAGATGGGGTGCAACACGAGGACTTCCCAGGAGGTCACCCATCCTAGTACTACTCTCGCCCAAGCACGTTTAACTGCGGAGTTCTGATGGGATCCGGTGCATTAGTGCTGGTATGATCGCACCCGTGAGTCCATGAACGGGCACTTCCTATAACCGCTTCGAAGGAGCCGCGCGAGGAGGATGGCAGAGCGATGGGACGCGTCGAGGCGGTCCGACAATCGCCGGTTTTGGGAAGCCTGACCGGGACCCCGAAGCGGGCCGGTCCGAACCGCGGAGGAACACCGGCTCAAAAGGGCCATAACTCGTGATCCAACCGTCGGATCGCGCCCAGAGTTTTACAGGAGCTTCCGAAGTCCGATTCCCTTATAGTAGCAATGGAATCGCTACGCAGACCGCCGGTTCTTTAGGTCATGACGTCATCGCCCCGGAGCCACGGGCCTTTCTCTCTTCTGCCCTGTCTCTTTCTCAACTCGGGCGACTCACCGCGCCCCTCCTCCCGGGGGGCACGGGACGGCGTGCGGGAAAGGAAAGGTGAGGAAAAACGGGAAGGGGAGCAGGAGATCAAAAAAAGAAGGGTCGGGGAACTAGCAAAAAGATGGGGTGCAACACGAGGACTTCCCAGGAGGTCACCCATCCTAGTACTACTCTCGCCCAAGCACGTTTAACTGCGGAGTTCTGATGGGATCCGGTGCATTAGTGCTGGTATGATCGCACCCGTGAGGCCTGAACGCGCACTTCACATAAGCGCTTCGAACGAGCCGCGCGAGGAGGATGGCAGAGCGATGGCAGGCGTCGAGGCGGTCCGACAATCCCTGATTTTGGGAAGCCTGATCGGGACCCCGAAGCAGGCCGGTCCGAGCCGCGGAGGAACACCGGCTCAAAAGGGCCATAACTCGCGATCCAACCGTCGGATCGCGCCCAGATTTTTACAGGAGCTTCCGCAGTCCGATTCCCTTATAGTAGCAATGGAATCGCTACGCAGACCGCCGGTTCTTTAGATCATGACGTCATCGCCCCGGACCCAGGGGCCTTTCACTCTTCTACCCTTTCCCTTTCTCCTCTCGGGCGACTCACCGCGCCCCACCTCTCAGGGGGCACGGGACGACGTGCGGGAAAGGAAAGGTGAGGAAATAACGGGAAGGGGAGCAGGAGATCAAAAAAAGAAGGGTTGGGGAACTAGCAAAAAGATGGGGTGCAACACGAAGACTTCCCAGGAGGTCACCCATCCTAGTACTACTCTCGCCCAAACACGTTTAACTGCGGAGTTCTGATGGGATCCGGTGCATTAGTGCTTGTATGATCGCACCCTTGAGTCCATGAACGGGCACTTCCTATAAACGCTTCGAAGGAGCCGCGCGAGGAGGATGGTAGAGCGATGGCAGGCGTCGAGGCGGTCCGACAATCCCTGATTTTGGGAAGCCTGACCGGGACCCCGAAGCGGGCCGGTCCGAACCGCGGAGGAGCACCGTCTCAAAAGGGCCATAACTCGCGATCCAAGCGTCGTATCGCGCCCAGATTTTTACAGGAGCTTCCGCAGTCCGATTCCCTTATAGTAGCAATGGAATCGCTACGCAGACCGCCGGTTCTTTAGATCATGACGTCATCGCCCCGGAGCCACGGGCCTTTCACTCTTCTGCCCTGTCTCTTTCTCAACTCGGGCGACTCACCGCGCCCCTCCTCCCGGGGGGCACGGGACGGTGTGCGGGAAAGGAAAGGTGAGGAAATAACGGGAAGGGGAGCAGGAGATCAAAAAAAGAAGGGTCGGGGAACTAGCAAAAAGATGTGGTGCAACACGAGGACTTCCCAGGAGGTCACCCATCCTAGTACTACTCTCGCCCAAGCACGTTTAACTGCGGAGTTCTGATGGGATCCGGTGCATTAGTGCTGGTATGATCGCACCCGTGAGTCCATGAACGGGCACTTCCTATAACCGCTTCGAAGGAGCCGCGCGAGGACGATGGCAGAGCGATGGGACGCGTCGAGGAGGTCCGACAATCGCCGGTTTTGGGAAGCATGACCGGGACCCCGAAGCAGGCCGGTCCGAGCCGCGCAGGAACACCGGCTCAAAAGGGCTATAACTCGCGATCCAACCGTCGGATCGCGCCCATATTTTTACAGGAGCTTCCGAAGTCCGATTCCCTTATAGTAGCAATGGAATCGCTACGCAGACCGCCGGTTCTTTAGGTCATGACGTCATCGCCCCGGAGCCACGGGCCTTTCTCTCTTCTGCCCTGTCTCTTTCTCAACTCGGGCGACTCACCGCGCCCCTCCTCCCGGGGGGCACGGGACGGCGTGCGGGAAAGGAAAGGTGAGGAAAAACGGGAAGGGGAGCAGGAGATCAAAAAAAGAAGGGTCGGGGAACTAGCAAAAAGATGGGGTGCAACACGAGGACTTCCCAGGAGGTCACCCATCCTAGTACTACTCTCGCCCAAGCACGTTTAACTGCGGAGTTCTGATGGGATCCGGTGCATTAGTGCTGGTATGATCGCACCCGTGAGGCCTGAACGCGCACTTCACATAAGCGCTTCGAACGAGCCGCGCGAGGAGGACGGCAGAGCGATGGCAGGCGTCGAGGCGGTCCGACAATCCCTGATTTTGGGAAGCCTGATCGGGACCCCGAAGCAGGCCGGTCCGAGCCGCGGAGGAACACCGGCTCAAAAGGGCCATAACTCGCGATCCAACCGTCGGATCGCGCCCAGATTTTTACAGGAGCTTCCGAAGTCCGATTCCCTTATAGTAGCAATGGAATCGCTACGCAGACCGCCGGTTCTTTAGGTCATGACGTCATCGCCCCGGAGCCACGGGCCTTTCTCTCTTCTGCCCTGTCTCTTTCTCAACTCGGGCGACTCACCGCGCCCCTCCTCCCGGGGGGCACGGGACGGCGTGCGGGAAAGGAAAGGTGAGGAAATAACGGGAAGGGGAGCAGGAGATCAAAAAAAGAAGGGTCGGGGAACTAGCAAAAAGATGGGGTGCAACACGAGGACTTCCCAGGAGGTCACCCATCCTAGTACTACTCTCGCCCAAGGACGTTTAACTGCGGAGTTCTGATGGGATCCGGTGCATTAGTGCTGGTATGATCGCACCCGTGAGGCCTGAACGCGCACTTCACATAAGCGCTTCGAACGAGCCGCGCGAGGAGGAAGGCAGAGCGATGGCAGGCGTCGAGGCGGTCCGACAATCCCTGATTTTGGGAAGCCTGACCGGGACCCCGAAGCGGGCCGGTCCGAACCGCGGAGGAACACCGTCTCAAAAGGGCCATAACTCGCGATCCAAGCGTCGTATCGCGCCCAGATTTTTACAGGAGCTTCCGCAGTCCGATTCCCTTATAGTAGCAATGGAATCGCTACGCAGACCGCCGGTTCTTTAGATCATGACGTCATCGCCCCGGAGCCACGGGCCTTTCACTCTTCTGCCCTGTCTCTTTCTCAACTCGGGCGACTCACCGCGCCCCTCCTCCCGGGGGGCACGGGACGGTGTGCGGGAAAGTAAAGGTGAGGAAATAACGGGAAGGGGAGCAGGAGATCAAAAAAAGAAGGGTCGGGGAACTAGCAAAAAGATGTGGTGCAACACAAGGACTTCCCAGGAGGTCACCCATCCTAGTACTACTCTCGCCCAAGCACGTTTAACTGCGGAGTTCTGATGGGATCCGGTGCATTAGTGCTGGTATGATCGCACCCGTGAGTCCATGAACGGGCACTTCCTATAACCGCTTCGAAGGAGCCGCGCGAGGACGATGGCAGAGCGATGGGACGCGTCGAGGAGGTCCGACAATCGCCGGTTTTGGGAAGCATGACCGGGACCCCGAAGCAGGCCGGTCCGAGCCGCGCAGGAACACCGGCTCAAAAGGGCTATAACTCGCGATCCAACCGTCGGATCGCGCCCAGATTTTTACAGGAGCTTCCGAAGTCCGATTCCCTTATAGTAGCAATGGAATCGCTACGCAGACCGCCGGTTCTTTAGGTCATGACGTCATCGCCCCGGAGCCACGGGCCTTTCTCTCTTCTGCCCTGTCTCTTTCTCAACTCGGGCGACTCACCGCGCCCCTCCTCCCGGGGGGCACGGGACGGCGTGCGGGAAAGGAAAGGTGAGGAAAAACGGGAAGGGGAGCAGGAGATCAAAAAAAGAAGGGTCGGGGAACTAGCAAAAAGATGGGGTGCAACACGAGGACTTCCCAGGAGGTCACCCATCCTAGTACTACTCTCGCCCAAGCACGTTTAACTGCGGAGTTCTGATGGGATCCGGTGCATTAGTGCTGGTATGATCGCACCCGTGAGGCCTGAACGCGCACTTCACATAAGCGCTTCGAACGAGCCGCGCGAGGAGGACGGCAGAGCGATGGCAGGCGTCGAGGCGGTCCGACAATCCCTGATTTTGGGAAGCCTGATCGGGACCCCGAAGCAGGCCGGTCCGAGCCGCGGAGGAACACCGGCTCAAAAGGGCCATAACTCGCGATCCAACCGTCGGATCGCGCCCAGATTTTTACAGGAGCTTCCGAAGTCCGATTCCCTTATAGTAGCAATGGAATCGCTACGCAGACCGCCGGTTCTTTAGGTCATGACGTCATCGCCCCGGAGCCACGGGCCTTTCTCTCTTCTGCCCTGTCTCTTTCTCAACTCGGGCGACTCACCGCGCCCCTCCTCCCGGGGGGCACGGGACGGCGTGCGGGAAAGGAAAGGTGAGGAAATAACGGGAAGGGGAGCAGGAGATCAAAAAAAGAAGGGTCGGGGAACTAGCAAAAAGATGGGGTGCAACACGAGGACTTCCCAGGAGGTCACCCATCCTAGTACTACTCTCGCCCAAGTACGTTTAACTGCGGAGTTCTGATGGGATCCGGTGCATTAGTGCTGGTATGATCGCACCCGTAAGGCCTGAACGCGCACTTCACATAAGCGCTTCGAACGAGCCGCGCGAGGAGGATGGCAGAGCGATGGCAGGCGTCGAGGCGGTCCGACAATCCCTGATTTTGGGAAGCCTGATCGGGACCCCAAAGCGGGCCGGTCCGAGCCGCGGAGGAACACCGGCTCAAAAGGGCCATAACTCGCGATCCAACCGTCGGATCGCGCCCAGATTTTTACAGGAGCTTCCGCAGTCCGATTCCCTTATAGTAGCAATGGAATCGCTACGCAGACCGCCGGTTCTTTAGATCATGACGTCATCGCCCCGGACCCAGGGGCCTTTCACTCTTCTACCCTTTCCCTTTCTCCTCTCGGGCGACTCACCGCGCCCCACCTCTCAGGGGGCACGGGACGACGTGCGGGAAAGGAAAGGTGAGGAAATAACGGGAAGGGGAGCAGGAGATCAAAAAAACAAGGGTCGGGGAACTAGCAAAAAGATGGGGTGCAACACGAGGACTTCCCAGGAGGTCACCCATCCTCGTACTACTCTCGCCCAAGCACGTTTAACTGCGGAGTTCTGATGGGATCCGGTGCATTAGTGCTTGTATGATCGCACCCTTGAGTCCATGAACGGGCACTTCCTATAAACGCTTCGAAGGAGCCGCGCGAGGAGGATGGTAGAGCGATGGCAGGCGTCGAGGCGGTCCGACAATCCCTGATTTTGGGAAGCCTGACCGGGACCCCGAAGCGGGCCGGTCCGAACCGCGGAGGAACACCGTCTCAAAAGGGCCATAACTCGCGATCCAAGCGTCGTATCGCGCCCAGATTTTTACAGGAGCTTCCGCAGTCCGATTCCCTTATAGTAGCAATGGAATCGCTACGCAGACCGCCGGTTCTTTAGATCATGACGTCATCGCCCCGGAGCCACGGGCCTTTCACTCTTCTGCCCTGTCTCTTTCTCAACTCGGGCGACTCACCGCGCCCCTCCTCCCGGGGGGCACGGGACGGTGTGCGGGAAAGGAAAGGTGAGGAAATAACGGGAAGGGGAGCAGGAGATCAAAAAAAGAAGGGTCGGGGAACTAGCAAAAAGATGTGGTGCAACACGAGGACTTCCCAGGAGGTCACCCATCCTAGTACTACTCTCGCCCAAGCACGTTTAACTGCGGAGTTCTGATGGGATCCGGTGCATTAGTGCTGGTATGATCGCACCCGTGAGTCCATGAACGGGCACTTCCTATAACCGCTTCGAAGGAGCCGCGCGAGGACGATGGCAGAGCGATGGGACGCGTCGAGGAGGTCCGACAATCGCCGGTTTTGGGAAGCATGACCGGGACCCCGAAGCAGGCCGGTCCGAGCCGCGCAGGAACACCGGCTCAAAAGGGCTATAACTCGCGATCCAACCGTCGGATCGCGCCCAGATTTTTACAGGAGCTTCCGAAGTCCGATTCCCTTATAGTAGCAATGGAATCGCTACGCAGACCGCCGGTTCTTTAGGTCATGACGTCATCGCCCCGGAGCCACGGGCCTTTCTCTCTTCTGCCCTGTCTCTTTCTCAACTCGGGCGACTCACCGCGCCCCTCCTCCCGGGGGGCACGGGACGGCGTGCGGGAAAGGAAAGGTGAGGAAAAACGGGAAGGGGAGCAGGAGATCAAAAAAAGAAGGGTCGGGGAACTAGCAAAAAGATGGGGTGCAACACGAGGACTTCCCAGGAGGTCACCCATCCTAGTACTACTCTCGCCCAAGCACGTTTAACTGCGGAGTTCTGATGGGATCCGGTGCATTAGTGCTGGTATGATCGCACCCGTGAGGCCTGAACGCGCACTTCACATAAGCGCTTCGAACGAGCCGCGCGAGGAGGACGGCAGAGCGATGGCAGGCGTCGAGGCGGTCCGACAATCCCTGATTTTGGGAAGCCTGATCGGGACCCCGAAGCAGGCCGGTCCGAGCCGCGGAGGAACACCGGCTCAAAAGGGCCATAACTCGCGATCCAACCGTCGGATCGCGCCCAGATTTTTACAGGAGCTTCCGAAGTCCGATTCCCTTATAGTAGCAATGGAATCGCTACGCAGACCGCCGGTTCTTTAGGTCATGACGTCATCGCCCCGGAGCCACGGGCCTTTCTCTCTTCTGCCCTGTCTCTTTCTCAACTCGGGCGACTCACCGCGCCCCTCCTCCCGGGGGGCACGGGACGGCGTGCGGGAAAGGAAAGGTGAGGAAATAACGGGAAGGGGAGCAGGAGATCAAAAAAAGAAGGGTCGGGGAACTAGCAAAAAGATGGGGTGCAACACGAGGACTTCCCAGGAGGTCACCCATCCTAGTACTACTCTCGCCCAAGTACGTTTAACTGCGGAGTTCTGATGGGATCCGGTGCATTAGTGCTGGTATGATCGCACCCGTAAGGCCTGAACGCGCACTTCACATAAGCGCTTCGAACGAGCCGCGCGAGGAGGATGGCAGAGCGATGGCAGGCGTCGAGGCGGTCCGACAATCCCTGATTTTGGGAAGCCTGATCGGGACCCCAAAGCGGGCCGGTCCGAGCCGCGGAGGAACACCGGCTCAAAAGGGCCATAACTCGCGATCCAACCGTCGGATCGCGCCCAGATTTTTACAGGAGCTTCCGCAGTCCGATTCCCTTATAGTAGCAATGGAATCGCTACGCAGACCGCCGGTTCTTTAGATCATGACGTCATCGCCCCGGACCCAGGGGCCTTTCACTCTTCTACCCTTTCCCTTTCTCCTCTCGGGCGACTCACCGCGCCCCACCTCTCAGGGGGCACGGGACGACGTGCGGGAAAGGAAAGGTGAGGAAATAACGGGAACGGGAGCAGGAGATCAAAAAAACAAGGGTCGGGGAACTAGCAAAAAGATGGGGTGCAACACGAGGACTTCCCAGGAGGTCACCCATCCTAGTACTACTCTCGCCCAAGCACGTTTAACTGCGGAGTTCTGATGGGATCCGGTGCATTAGTGCTTGTATGATCGCACCCTTGAGTCCATGAACGGGCACTTCCTATAAACGCTTCGAAGGAGCCGCGCGAGGAGGATGGTAGAGCGATGGCAGGCGTCGAGGCGGTCCGACAATCCCTGATTTTGGGAAGCCTGACCGGGACCCCGAAGCGGGCCGGTCCGAACCGCGGAGGAGCACCGTCTCAAAAGGGCCATAACTCGCGATCCAAGCGTCGTATCGCGCCCAGATTTTTACAGGAGCTTCCGCAGTCCGATTCCCTTATAGTAGCAATGGAATCGCTACGCAGACCGCCTGTTCTTTAGATCATGACGTCATCGCCCCGGAGCCACGGGCCTTTCACTCTTCTGCCCTGTCTCTTTCTCAACTCGGGCGACTCACCGCGCCCCTCCTCCCGGGGGGCACGGGACGGTGTGCGGGAAAGGAAAGGTGAGGAAATAACGGGAAGGGGAGCAGGAGATCAAAAAAAGAAGGGTCGGGGAACTAGCAAAAAGATGTGGTGCAACACGAGGACTTCCCAGGAGGTCACCCATCCTAGTACTACTCTCGCCCAAGCACGTTTAACTGCGGAGTTCTGATGGGATGCGGTTCATTAGTGCTGGTATGAACGCACCCGTGAGGCCTGAACGCGCCCTTCCCATAAGCGCTTCGAACGAGCCGCGTGAGGAGGATGGCAGAGCGATGGCAGGCGTCGAGGCGGTCCGACAATCCCTGATTTTGGGAAGCCTGACCGGGACCCCGAAGCGGGCCGGTCCGAACCGCGGAGGAGCACCGTCTCACAAGGGCCATAACTCGCGATCCAAGCGTCGTATCGCGCCCAGATTTTTACAGGAGCTTCCGCAGTCCGATTCCCTTATAGTGGCAATGGAATCGCTACGCAGACCGCCGGTTCTTTAGATCATGACGTCATCGCCCCGGAGCCACGGGCCTTTCTCTCTTCTGCCCTTTCCCTTTCTCCTCTCGGGCGACTCACCGCGCCCCACCTCTCGGGGGGCACGGGACACCATCCAGGAAAGGAAAGGTGAGGAAATAACGGGAAGGGGAGCAGGAGATCAAAAAAAGAAGGGTCGGGGAACTAGCAAAAAGATGGGGTGCAACACGAGGACTTCCCAGGAGGTCACCCATCCTAGTACTACTCTCGCCCAAGCACGTTTAACTGCGGAGTTCTGATGGGATCCGGTGCATTAGTGCTGGTATGATCGCACCCGTGAGTCCATGAACGGGCACTTCCTATAACCGCTTCGAAGGAGCCGCGCGAGGAGGATGGCAGAGCGATGGGACGCGTCGAGGCGGTCCGACAATCGCCGGTTTTGGGAAGCCTGACCGGGACCCCGAAGCGGGCCGGTCCGAACCGCGGAGGAACACCGGCTCAAAAGGGCCATAACTCGCGATCCAACCGTCGGATCGCGCCCAGATTTTTACAGGAGCTTCCGAAGTCCGATTCCCTTATAGTAGCCATGGAATCGCTACGCCAACCGCCGGTTCTTTAGATCATGACGTCATCGCCCCGGAGCCACGGGCCTTTCACTCTTCTGCCCTGTCTTATTCTCATCTCGGGCGACTCACCGCGCCCCTCCTCCCGGGGGGCACGGGACGACGTGCGGGAAAGGAAAGGTGAGGAAATAACGGGAAGGGGAGCAGGAGACCAAAAAAAGAAGGGTCGGGGAACTAGCAAAAAGATGGGGTGCAACACGAGGACTTCCCAGGACGTCACCCAGCCTAGTACTACTCTCGCCCAAGCACGTTTAACTGCGGAGTTCTGATGGGATCCGGTGCATTAGTGCTGGTATGAACGCACCCGTTAGGCCTGAACGCGCACTTCCCATAAGCGCTTCGAACGAGCCGCGCGAGGAGGAAGGCAGAGCGATGGCAGGCGTCGAGGCGGTCCGACAATCCCTGATTTTGGGAAGCCTGACCGGGACCACGAAGCGGGTCGGTCCAAACCGCGGAGGACCACCGGCTCAGAAGGGCCATAACTCGCGATCCAACCGTCGGATCGCGCCCAGATTTTTACAGGAGCTTCCGCAGTCCGATTCCCTTATAGTAGCAATGGAATCGCTACGCAGACCGTCGGTTCTTTAGATCATGACGTCATCGCCCCGGAACCAGGGGCCTTTCACTCTTCTACCCTTTCCCTTTCTCCTCTCGGGCGACTCACCGCGCCCCACCTCTCGGGGGGCACGGGACACCATCCAGGAAAGGAAAGGTGAGGAAATAACGGGAAGGGGAGCAGGAGATCAAAAAAAGAAAGGTCGGGGAACTAGCAAAAAGATGGGGTGCAACACGAGGACTTCCCAGGAGGTCACCCATCCTAGTACTACTCTCGCCCAAGCACGTTTAACTGCGGAGTTCTGATGGGATCCGGTGCATTAGTGCTGGTATGATCGCACCCGTGAGTCCATGAACGGGCACTTCCTATAACCGCTTCGAAGGAGCCGCGCGAGGAGGATGGCAGAGCGATGGGACGCGTCGAGGCGGTCCGACAATCGCCGGTTTTGGGAAGCCTGACCGGGACCCCGAAGCGGGCCGGTCCGAACCGCGGAGGAACACCGGCTCAAAAGGGCCATAACTCGCGATCCAACCGTCGGATCGCGCCCAGATTTTTACAGGAGCTTTCGAAGTCCGATTCCCTTATAGTAGCATGGAATCGCTACGCAGACCGCCGGTTCTTTAGATCATGACGTCATCGCCCCGGACCCAGGGGCCTTTCACTCTTCTACCCTTTCCCTTTCTCCTCTCGGGGGACTCACCGCGCCTCACCTCTCAGGGGGCACGGGACGACGTGCGGGAAAGGAAAGGTGAGGAAATAACGGGAAGGGGAGCAGGAGATCAAAAAAAGAAGGGTCGGGGAACTAGCAAAAAGATGGGGTGCAACACGAGGACTTCCCAGGAGGTCACCCATCCTAGTACTACTCTCGCCCAAGCACGTTTAACTGCGAAGTTCTGATGGGATCCGGTGCATTAGTGCTTGTATGATCGCACCCTTGAGTCCATGAACGGGCACTTCCCATAAACGCTTCGAAGGAGCCGCGCGAGGAGGATGGTAGAGCGATGGCAGGCGTCGAGGCGGTCCGACAATCCCTGATTTTGGGAAGCCTGACCGGGACCCCGAAGCGGGCCGGTCCGAACCGCGGAGGAGCACCGTCTCAAAAGGGCCATAACTCGCGATCCAAGCGTCGTATCGCGCCCAGATTTTTACAGGAGCTTCCGAAGTCCGATTCCCTTATAGTAGCAATGGAATCGCTACGCAGACCGCCGGATCTTTAAATCATGACGTCATCGCCCCAGAGCCACGGGCCTTTCACCCTTGTGCCCTGTCTCTTTCTCAACTCCGGCGACTCACCGCGCCCCTCCTCCCGGGGGGCACGGGACGGCGTGCGGGAAAGGAAAGGTGAGGAAATAACGGGAAGGGGAGCAGGAGATCAAAAAAAGAAGGGTCGGGGAACTAGCAAAAAGATGTAGTGCAACACGAGGACTTCCCAGGAGGTCACCCATCCTAGTACTACTCTCGCCCAAGCACGTTTAACTGCGGAGTTCAGATGGGATCCGGTGCATTAGTGCTGGTATGATCGCACCCGTGAGTCCATGAACGGGCACTTCCTATAACCGCTTCGAAGGAGCCGCGCGAGGACGATGGCAGAGCGATGGGACGCGTCGAGGCGGTCCGACAATCGCCGGTTTTGGGAAGCATGACCGGGACCCCGAAACGGGCCGGTCCGAGCCGCGCAGGAACACCGACTCAAAAGGGCCATAACCCGCGATTCGACCGTCGGATCGCGCCCAGATTTTTACAGGAGCTTCCGAAGTCCGATTCCCTTATAGTAGCAATGGAATCGGTACGCAGACCGCCGGTTCTTTAGATCATGACGTCATCGCCCCGGACCCAGGGGCATTTCACTCTTCTACCCTTTCCCTTTCTCCTCTCGGGCGACTCACCGCGCCCCACCTCTCGGGGGGCACGGGACACCATCCAGGAAAGGAAAGGTGAGGAAATAACGGGAAGGGGAGCAGGAGATCAAAAAAAGAAGGGTCGGGAACTAGCAAAAAGATGGGGTGCAACACGAGGACTTCCCAGGAGGTCACCCATCCTAGTACTACTCTCGCCCAAGCAAGTTTAACTGCGCAGTTCTGATGGGATCCGGTGCATTAGTGCTGGTATGATCGCACCCGTGATTCCATGAACGGGCACTTCCTATAACCGCTTCGAAAGAGCCGCGCGAGGACGATGGCAGAGCGATGGGACGCGTCGAGGAGGTCCGACAATCGCCGGTTTTGGGAAGCATGACCGGGACCCCGAAGCAGGCCGGTCCGAGCCGCGCAGGAACACCGGCTCATAAGGGCCATAACTCGCGATCCAACCGTCGGATCGCGCCCAGATTTTTACAGGAGCTTCCGAAGTCCGATTCCCTTATAGTACCAATGGAATCGCTACGCAGACCGCCGGATCTTTAAATCATGACGTCATCGCCCCGGAGCCACGGGCCTTTCTCTCTTCTGCCCCGTCTCTTTCTCATCTCGGGCGACTCACCGCGCCCCACCTTTCGGGGGGCACGGGACGACGTGCGGGAAAGGAAAGGTGAGGAAATAACGGGAAGGGGAGCAGGAGATCAAAAAAAGAAGGGTCGGGGAACTAGCAAAAAGATGGGGTGCAACACGAGGACTTCCCAGGAGGTCACCTATCCTAGTACTACTCTCGCCCAAGCACGTTTAACTGCGGAGTTCTGATGGGATCCGGTGCATTAGTGCTGGTATGATCGCACCCGTGAGGCCTGAACGCGCACTTCACATAAGCGCTTCGAACGAGCCGCGCGAGGAGGAGGGCAGAGCGATGGCAGACGTCGAGGCGGTCCGACAATCCCTGATTTTGGGAAGCATGACCGGGACCCCGAAGCGGGCCGGTCCTAGCCGCGGAGGAACACCGACTCAAAAGGGCCATAACTCGCGATCCAACCGTCGGATCGCGCCCAGATTTTTACAGGAGCTTCCGAAGTCCGATTCCCTTATAGTAGCCATGGAATCGCTACGCAGACCGCCGGTTCTTTAGATCATGACGTCATCGCCCCGGAGCCACGGGCCTTTCACTCTTCTGCCCTGTCTCTTTCTCATCTCGGGCGACTCACCGCGCCCCTCCTCCCGGGGGGCACGGGACGACGTGCGGGAAAGGAAAGGTGAGGAAATAACGGGAAGGGGAGCAGGAGATCAAAAAAAGAAGGGTCGGGGAACTAGCAAAAAGATGGGGTGCAACACGAGGACTTCCCAGGAGGTCACCCATCCTAGTACTACTCTCGCCCAAGCACGTTTAACTGCGGAGTTCTGATGGGATCCGGTGCATTAGTGCTGGTATGATCGCACCCGTGAGTCCATGATCGGGCACTTCCTATAACCGCTTCGAAGGAGCCGCGCGAGGAGGAGGGCAGAGCGATGGGACGCGTCGAGGCGGTCCGACAATCGCCGGTTTTGGGAAGCATGACCGGGACCCCGAAGCCGGCCGGTCCGAGCCGCGCAGGAACACCGGCTCAAAAGGGCCATAACTCGCGATCCAACCGTCGGATCGCGCCCAGATTTTTACAGGAGCTTCCGAAGTCCGATTCCCTTATAGTAGCCATGGAATCGCTACGCAGACCGCCGGTTCTTTAGATCATGACGTCATCGCCCCGGAGCCACGGGCCTTTCACTCTTCTGCCCTGTCTCTTTCTCATCTCGGGCGACTCACCGCGGCCCTCCTCCCGGGGGGCACGGGACGACGTGCGGGAAAGGAAAGGTGAGGAAATAACGGGAACGGGAGCAGGAGACCAAAAAAAGAAGGGTCGGGGAACTAGCAAAAAGATGGGGTGCAACACGAGGACTTCCCAGGACGTCACCCAGCCTAGTACTACTCTCGCCCAAGCACGTTTAACTGCGGAGTTCTGATGGGATCCGGTGCATTAGTGCTGGTATAAACGCACCCGTTAGGCCTGAACGCGCACTTCCCATAAGAGCTTCGAACGAGCCGCGCGAGGAGGAAGGCAGAGCGATGGCAGGCGTCGAGGCGGTCCGACAATCCCTGATTTTGGGAAGCCTGACCGGGACCCCGAAGCGGGCCGGTCCGAACCGCGGAGGAACACCGGCTCAGAAGGGCCATAACTCGCGATCCAACCGTCGGATCGCGCCCAGATTTTTACAGGAGCTTCCGCAGTCCGATTCCCTTATAGTAGCAATGGAATCGCTACGCAGACCGCCGGTTCTTTAGATCATGACGTCATCGCCCCGGAACCAGGGGCCTTTCACTCTTCTACCCTTTCCCTTTCTCCTCTCGGGCGACTCACCGCGCCCCACCTCTCGGGGGGCACGGGACACCATCCAGGAAAGGAAAGGTGAGGAAATAACGGGAAGGGGAGCAGGAGATCAAAAAAAGAGGGTCGGGGAACTAGCAAAAAGATGGGGTGCAACACGAGGACTTCCCAGGAGGTCACCCATCCTAGTACTACTCTCGCCCAAGCACGTTTAACTACGGAGTTCTGATGGGATCCGGTGCATTAGTGCTGGTATGATCGCACCCGTGAGTCCATGAACGGGCACTTCCTATAACCGCTTCGAAGGAGCCGCGCGAGGAGGATGGCAGAGCGATGGGACGCGTCGAGGCGGTCCGACAATCGCCAGTTTTGGGAAGCCTGACCAGGACCCCGAAGCGGGCCGATCCGAAAAGGCGGAGGAACACCAGCTCAGAAGAGCCATAACTCGCGATCCAACCGTCGGATCGCGCCCAGATTTTTACAGGAGCTTCCGAAGTCCGATTCCCTTATAGTAGCAATGGAATCGCTACGCAGACCGCCGTTTCTTTAGGTCATGACGTCATCGCCCCGGAGCCACGGGCCTTTCTCTCTTCTGCCCCGTCTCTTTCTCATCTCGGGCGACTCACCGCGCCCCACCTTTCGGGGGGCACGGGACACCATCCAGGAAAGGAAAGGTGAGGAAATAACGGGAAGGGGAGCAGGAGATCAAAAAAAGAAGGGTCGGGGAACTAGCAAAAAGATGGGGTGCAACACGAGGACTTCCCAGGAGGTCACCTATCCTAGTACTACTCTCGCCCAAGCACGTTTAACTGCGGAGTTCTGATGGGATCCGGTGCATTAGTGCTGGTATGATCGCACCCGTGAGGCCTGAACGCGCACTTCACATAAGCGCTTCGAACGAGCCGCGCGAGGAGGATGGCAGAGCGATGGCAGACGTCGAGGCGGTCCGACAATCCCTGATTTTGGGAAGCCTGATCGGGACCCCGAAGCGGGCCGGTCCTAGCCGCGGAGGAACACCGACTCAAAAGGGCCATAACTCGCGATCCAACCGTCGGATCGCGCCCAGATTTTTACAGGAGCTTCCGCAGTTCGATTCCCTTATAGTAGCCATGGAATCGCTACGCAGACCGCCGTTTCTTTAGGTCATGACGTCATCGCCCCGGAGCCACGGGCCTTTCTCTCTTCTGCCCCGTCTCTTTCTCATCTCGGGCGACTCACCGCGCCCCACCTTTCGGGGGGCACGGGACACCATCCAGGAAAGGAAAGGTGAGGAAATAACGGGAAGGGGAGCAGGAGATCAAAAAAAGAAGGGTCGGGGAACTAGCAAAAAGATGGGGTGCAACACGAGGACTTCCCAGGAGGTCACCTATCCTAGTACTACTCTCGCCCAAGCACGTTTAACTGCGGAGTTCTGATGGGATCCGGTGCATTAGTGCTGGTATGATCGCACCCGTGAGGCCTGAACGCGCACTTCACATAAGCGCTTCGAACGAGCCGCGCGAGGAGGAGGGCAGAGCGATGGCAGACGTCGAGGCGGTCCGACAATCCCTGATTTTGGGAAGCCTGATCGGGACCCCGAAGCGGGCCGGTCCTAGCCGCGGAGGAACACCGACTCAAAAGGGCCATAACTCGCGATCCAACCGTCGGATCGCGCCCAGATTTTTACAGGAGCTTCCGAAGTCCGATTCCCTTATAGTAGCCATGGAATCGCTACGCAGACCGCCGGTTCTTTAGATCATGACGTCATCGCCCCGGAGCCACGGGCCTTTCACTCTTCTGCCCTGTCTCTTTCTCATCTCGGGCGACTCACCGCGCCCCTCCTCCCGGGGGGCACGGGACGACGTGCGGGAAAGGAAAGGTGAGGAAATAACGGGAAGGGGAGCAGGAGATCAAAAAAAGAAGGGTCGGGGAACTAGCAAAAAGATGGGGTGCAACACGAGGACTTCCCAGGAGGTCACCCATCCTAGTACTACTCTCGCCCAAGCACGTTTAACTGCGGAGTTCTGATGGGATCCGGTGCATTAGTGCTGGTATGATCGCACCCGTGAGTCCATGATCGGGCACTTCCTATAACCGCTTCGAAGGAGCCGCGCGAGGAGGAGGGCAGAGCGATGGGACGCGTCGAGGCGGTCCGACAATCGCCGGTTTTGGGAAGCATGACCGGGACCCCGAAGCCGGCCGGTCCGAGCCGCGCAGGAACACCGGCTCAAAAGGGCCATAACTCGCGATCCAACCGTCGGATCGCGCCCAGATTTTTACAGGAGCTTCCGAAGTCCGATTCCCTTATAGTAGCCATGGAATCGCTACGCAGACCGCCGGTTCTTTAGATCATGACGTCATCGCCCCGGAGCCACGGGCCTTTCACTCTTCTGCCCTGTCTCTTTCTCATCTCGGGCGACTCACCGCGGCCCTCCTCCCGGGGGGCACGGGACGACGTGCGGGAAAGGAAAGGTGAGGAAATAACGGGAACGGGAGCAGGAGACCAAAAAAAGAAGGGTCGGGGAACTAGCAAAAAGATGGGGTGCAACACGAGGACTTCCCAGGACGTCACCCAGCCTAGTACTACTCTCGCCCAAGCACGTTTAACTGCGGAGTTCTGATGGGATCCGGTGCATTAGTGCTGGTATAAACGCACCCGTTAGGCCTGAACGCGCACTTCCCATAAGCGCTTCGAACGAGCCGCGCGAGGAGGAAGGCAGAGCGATGGCAGGCGTCGAGGCGGTCCGACAATCCCTGATTTTGGGAAGCCTGACCGGGACCCCGAAGCGGGCCGGTCCGAACCGCGGAGGAACACCGGCTCAGAAGGGCCATAACTCGCGATCCAACCGTCGGATCGCGCCCAGATTTTTACAGGAGCTTCCGCAGTCCGATTCCCTTATAGTAGCAATGGAATCGCTACGCAGACCGCCGGTTCTTTAGATCATGACGTCATCGCCCCGGAACCAGGGGCCTTTCACTCTTCTACCCTTTCCCTTTCTCCTCTCGGGCGACTCACCGCGCCCCACCTCTCGGGGGGCACGGGACACCATCCAGGAAAGGAAAGGTGAGGAAATAACGGGAAGGGGAGCAGGAGATCAAAAAAAGAGGGTCGGGGAACTAGCAAAAAGATGGGGTGCAACACGAGGACTTCCCAGGAGGTCACCCATCCTAGTACTACTCTCGCCCAAGCACGTTTAACTACGGAGTTCTGATGGGATCCGGTGCATTAGTGCTGGTATGATCGCACCCGTGAGTCCATGAACGGGCACTTCCTATAACCGCTTCGAAGGAGCCGCGCGAGGAGGATGGCAGAGCGATGGGACGCGTCGAGGCGGTCCGACAATCGCCAGTTTTGGGAAGCCTGACCAGGACCCCGAAGCGGGCCGATCCGAAAAGGCGGAGGAACACCAGCTCAGAAGAGCCATAACTCGCGATCCAACCGTCGGATCGCGCCCAGATTTTTACAGGAGCTTCCGAAGTCCGATTCCCTTATAGTAGCAATGGAATCGCTACGCAGACCGCCGTTTCTTTAGGTCATGACGTCATCGCCCTGGAGCCACGGGCCTTTCTCTCTTCTGCCCCGTCTCTTTCTCATCTCGGGCGACTCACCGCGCCCCACCTTTCGGGGGGCACGGGACACCATCCAGGAAAGGAAAGGTGAGGAAATAACGGGAAGGGGAGCAGGAGATCAAAAAAAGAAGGGTCGGGGAACTAGCAAAAAGATGGGGTGCAACACGAGGACTTCCCAGGAGGTCACCTATCCTAGTACTACTCTCGCCCAAGCACGTTTAACTGCGGAGTTCTGATGGGATCCGGTGCATTAGTGCTGGTATGATCGCACCCGTGAGGCCTGAACGCGCACTTCACATAAGCGCTTCGAACGAGCCGCGCGAGGAGGATGGCAGAGCGATGGCAGACGTCGAGGCGGTCCGACAATCCCTGATTTTGGGAAGCCTGATCGGGACCCCGAAGCGGGCCGGTCCTAGCCGCGGAGGAACACCGACTCAAAAGGGCCATAACTCGCGATCCAACCGTCGGATCGCGCCCAGATTTTTACAGGAGCTTCCGCAGTTCGATTCCCTTATAGTAGCAATGGAATCGCTACGCAGACCGCCGGTTCTTTAGATCATGACGTCATCGCCCCGTACCCAGGGGCATTTCACTCTTCTACCCTTTCCCTTTCTCCTCTCGGGCGACTCACCGCGCCCCACCTCTCAGGGGGCACGGGACGACGTGCGGGAAGGGAAAGGTGAGGAAATAACGGGAAGGGGAGCAGGAGATCAAAAAAAGAAGGGTCGGGGAACTAGCAAAAAGATGGGGTGCAACACGAGGACTTCCCAGGAGGTCACCCATCCTAGTACTACTCTCGCCCAAGCACGTTTAACTACGGAGTTCTGATGGGATCCGGTGCATTAGTGCTGGTATGATCGCACCCGTGAGTCCATGAACGGGCACTTCCTATAACCGCTTCGAAGGAGCCGCGCGAGGAGGATGGCAAAGCGATGGGACGCGTCGAGGCGGTCCGACAATCGCCGGTTTTGGGAAGCCTGACCGGGACCCCGAAGCGGGCCGCTCCGAAAAGGCGGAGGAACACCGGCTCAAAAGGGCCATAACTCGCGATCCAACCGTCGGATCGCGCCCAGATTTTTACAGGAGCTCCCGCAGTCCGATTCCCTTATAGTAGCAATGGAATCGCTACGCAGACCGCCGGTTCTTTAGATCATGACGTCATCGCCCCGGACCCAGGGGCCTTTCACTCTTCTACCCTTTCCTTTTCTCCTCTCGGGCGACTCACCGCGCCCCACCTCTCGGGGGGCACGGGACACCATCCAGGAAAGAAAAGGTGAGGAAATAACGGGAAGGGGAGCAGGAGATCAAAAAAAGAAGGGTCGGGGAACTAGCAAAAAGATGGGGTGCAACACGAGGACTTCCCAGGAGGTCACCCATCCTAGTACTACTCTCGCCCAAGCACGTTTAACTGCGAAGTTCTGATGGGATCCGGTGCATTAGTGCTGGTATGATCGCACCCGTGAGTCCATGAACGGGCACTTCCTATAACCGCTTCGAAGGAGCCACGCGAGGAGGATGGCAGAGCGATGGGACGCGTCGAGGCGGTCCGACAATCGCCGGGTTTGGGAAGCCTGACCGGGACCCCGAAGCAGGCCGGTCCGAACCGCGGAGGAACACCGGCTCAGAAGGGCCATAACTCGCGATCCAACCGTCGGATCGCGCCCAGATTTTTACAGGAGCTTCCGCAATCCGATTCCCTTATAGTAGCAATGGAATCGCTACGCAGACCGCCGGTTCTTTAGATCATGACGTCATCGCCCCGGACCCAGGGGCCTTTCACTCTTCTGCCCTGTCTTTTTCTCATCTCGGGCGACTCACCGCGCCCCTCCTCCCGGGGGGCACGGGACGACGTGCGGGAAAGGAAAGGTGAGGAAATAACGGGAAGGGGAGCAGGAGACCAAAAAAAGAAGGGTCGGGGAACTAGCAAAAAGATGGGGTGCAACACGAGGACTTCCCAGGAGGTCACCCAGCCTAGTACTACTCTCGCCCAAGCACGTTTAACTGCGGAGTTGTGATGGGATCCGGTGCATTAGTGCTGGTATGATCGTACCCGTGAGTCCATGAACGGGCACTTCCTATAACCGCTTCGAAGGAGCCGCGCGAGGAGGATGGCAGAGCGATGGGACGCGTCGAGGCGGTCCGCCAATCGCCGGTTTTGGGAAGCATTACCGGGACCCCGAAGCAGGCCGGTCCGAACCGCGCAGGAACACCGGCTCAAAAGGGCCATAACTCGCGTTCCAACCGTCGGATCGCGCCCAGATTTTTACAGGAGCTTCCGAAGTCCGATTCCCTTATAGTAGCAATGGAATCGCTACGCAGACCGCCGGTTCTTTAGATCATGACGTCATCGCCCCGGAGCCACGGGCCTTTCACTCTTCTGCCCTGTCTTTTTCTCATCTCGGGCGACTCACCGCGCCCCTCCTCCCGGGGGGCACGGGACGACGTGCGGGAAAGGAAAGGTGAGGAAATAACGGGAAGGGGAGCAGGAGACCAAAAAAAGAAGGGTCGGGGAACTAGCAAAAAGATGGGGTGCAACACGAGGACTTCCCAGGAGGTCACCCAGCCTAGTACTACTCTCGCCCAAGCACGTTTAACTGCGGAGTTCTGATGGGATCCGGTGCATTAGTGCTGGTATGATCGCACCCGTGAGGCCTATGAACGGGCACTTCCTATAACCGCTTCGAAGGAGCCGCGCGAGGAGGATGGCAGAGCGATGGGACGCGTCGAGGCGGTCCGACAATCGCCGGTTTTGGGAAGCCTGACCGGGACCCCGAAGCAGGCCGGTCCGAACCGCGGAGGAACACCGGCTCAAAAGGGCCATAACTCGCGATCCAATCGTCGGATCGCGCCTAGATTTTTACAGGAGCTTCCGCAGTCCGATTCCCTTATAGTAGCAATGGAATCGCTACGCAGACCGCCGGTTCTTTAGATCATGATGTCATCGCCCCGGACCTAGGGGCCTTTCACTCTTCTACCCTTTCCTTTTCTCCTCTCGGGCGACTCACCGCGCCCCACCTCTCGGGGGGCACGGGACACCATCCAGGAAAGAAAAGGTGAGGAAATAACGGGAAGGGGAGCAGGAGATCAAAAAAAGAAGGGTCGGGGAACTAGCAAAAAGATGGGGTGCAACACGAGGACTTCCCAGGAGGTCACCCATCCTGGTACTACTCTCGCCCAAGCACGTTTAACTGCGAAGTTCCGATGGGATCCGGTGCATTAGTGCTGGTATGATCGCACCCGTGAGTCCATGAACGGGCACTTCCTATAACCGCTTCGAAGGAGCCACGCGAGGAGGATGGCAGAGCGATGGGACGCGTCGAGGCGGTCCGACAATCGCCGGGTTTGGGAAGCCTGACCGGGACCCCGAAGCAGGCCGGTCCGAACCGCGGAGGAACACCGGCTCAAAAGGGCCATAACTCGCGATCCAACCGTCGGATCGCGCCCAGATTTTTACAGGAGCTTCCGCAATCCGATTCCCTTATAGTAGCAATGGAATCGCTACGCAGACCGCCGGTTCTTTAGATCATGACGTCATCGCCCCGGACCCAGGGGCCTTTCACTCTTCTGCCCTGTCTTTTTCTCATCTCGGGCGACTCACCGCGCCCCTCCTCCCGGGGGGCACGGGACGACGTGCGGGAAAGGAAAGGTGAGGAAATAACGGGAAGGGGAGCAGGAGACCAAAAAAAGAAGGGTCGGGGAACTAGCAAAAAGATGGGGTGCAACACGAGGACTTCCCAGGAGGTCACCCAGCCTAGTACTACTCTCGCCCAAGCACGTTTAACTGCGGAGTTCTGATGGGATCCGGTGCATTAGTGCTGGTATGATCGTACCCGTGAGTCCATGAACGGGCACTTCCTATAACCGCTTCGAAGGAGCCGCGCGAGGAGGATGGCAGAGCGATGGGACGCGTCGAGGCGGTCCGCCAATCGCCGGTTTTGGGAAGCATTACCGGGACCCCGAAGCAGGCCGGTCCGAACCGCGCAGGAACACCGGCTCAAAAGGGCCATAACTCGCGTTCCAACCGTCGGATCGCGCCCAGATTTTTACAGGAGCTTCCGAAGTCCGATTCCCTTATAGTAGCAATGGAATCGCTACGCAGACCGCCGGTTCTTTAGATCATGACGTCATCGCCCCGGAGCCACAGGCCTTTCACTCTTCTGCCCTGTCTTTTTCTCATCTCGGGCGACTCACCGCGCCCCTCCTCCCGGGGGGCACGGGACGACGTGCGGGAAAGGAAAGGTGAGGAAATAACGGGAAGGGGAGCAGGAGACCAAAAAAAGAAGGGTCGGGGAACTAGCAAAAAGATGGGGTGCAACACGAGGACTTCCCAGGAGGTCACCCAGCCTAGTACTACTCTCGCCCAAGCACGTTTAACTGCGGAGTTCTGATGGGATCCGGTGCATTAGTGCTGGTATGATCGCACCCGTGAGGCCTATGAACGGGCACTTCCTATAACCGCTTCGAAGGAGCCGCGCGAGGAGGATGGCAGAGCGATGGGACGCGTCGAGGCGGTCCGACAATCGCCGGTTTTGGGAAGCCTGACCGGGACCCCGAAGCAGGCCGGTCCGAACCGCGGAGGAACACCGGCTCAAAAGGGCCATAACTCGCGATCCAATCGTCGGATCGCGCCTAGATTTTTACAGGAGCTTCCGCAGTCCGATTCCCTTATAGTAGCAATGGAATCGCTACGCAGACCGCCGGTTCTTTAGATCATGATGTCATCGCCCCGGACCTAGGGGCCTTTCACTCTTCTACCCTTTCCTTTTCTCCTCTCGGGCGACTCACCGCGCCCCACCTCTCGGGGGGCACGGGACACCATCCAGGAAAGAAAAGGTGAGGAAATAACGGGAAGGGGAGCAGGAGATCAAAAAAAGAAGGGTCGGGGAACTAGCAAAAAGATGGGGTGCAACACGAGGACTTCCCAGGAGGTCACCCATCCTGGTACTACTCTCGCCCAAGCACGTTTAATTGCGAAGTTCTGATGGGATCCGGTGCATTAGTGCTGGTATGATCGCACCCGTGAGTCCATGAACGGGCACTTCCTATAACCGCTTCGAAGGAGCCACGCGAGGAGGATGGCAGAGCGATGGGACGCGTCGAGGCGGTCCGACAATCGCCGGGTTTGGGAAGCCTGACCGGGACCCCGAAGCAGGCCGGTCCGAACCGCGGAGGAACACCGGCTCAAAAGGGCCATAACTCGCGATCCAACCGTCGGATCGCGCCCAGATTTTTACAGGAGCTCCCGCAGTCCGATTCCCTTATAGTAGCAATGGAATCGCTACGCAGACCGCCGGTTCTTTAGATCATGACGTCATCGCCCCGGACCCAGGGGCCTTTCACTCTTCTGCCCTGTCTCTTTCTCCTCTCGGGCGACTCACCGCGCCCCACCTCTCGGGGGGCACGGGACACCATCCAGGAAAGAAAAGGTGAGGAAATAACGGGAAGGGGAGCAGGAGATCAAAAAAAGAAGGGTCGGGGAACTAGCAAAAAGATGGGGTGCAACACGAGGACTTCCCAGGAGGTCACCCATCCTAGTACTACTCTCGCCCAAGCACGTTTAACTGCGAAGTTCTGATGGGATCCGGTGCATTAGTGCTGGTATGATCGCACCCGTGAGTCCATGAACGGGCACTTCCTATAACCGCTTCGAAGGAGCCACGCGAGGAGGATGGCAGAGCGATGGGACGCGTCGAGGCGGTCCGACAATCGCCGGGTTTGGGAAGCCTGACCGGGACCCCGAAGCAGGCCGGTCCGAACCGCGGAGGAACACCGGCTCAAAAGGGCCATAACTCGCGATCCAACCGTCGGATCGCGCCCAGATTTTTACAGGAGCTTCCGCAATCCGATTCCCTTATAGTAGCAATGGAATCGCTACGCAGACCGCCGGTTCTTTAGATCATGACGTCATCGCCCCGGACCCAGGGGCCTTTCACTCTTCTGCCCTGTCTTTTTCTCATCTCGGGCGACTCACCGCGCCCCTCCTCCCGGGGGGCACGGGACGACGTGCGGGAAAGGAAAGGTGAGGAAATAACGGGAAGGGGAGCAGGAGACCAAAAAAAGAAGGGTCGGGGAACTAGCAAAAAGATGGGGTGCAACACGAGGACTTCCCAGGAGGTCACCCAGCCTAGTACTACTCTCGCCCAAGCACGTTTAACTGCGGAGTTGTGATGGGATCCGGTGCATTAGTGCTGGTATGATCGTACCCGTGAGTCCATGAACGGGCACTTCCTATAACCGCTTCGAAGGAGCCGCGCGAGGAGGATGGCAGAGCGATGGGACGCGTCGAGGCGGTCCGCCAATCGCCGGTTTTGGGAAGCATTACCGGGACCCCGAAGCAGGCCGGTCCGAACCGCGCAGGAACACCGGCTCAAAAGGGCCATAACTCGCGTTCCAACCGTCGGATCGCGCCCAGATTTTTACAGGAGCTTCCGAAGTCCGATTCCCTTATAGTAGCAATGGAATCGCTACGCAGACCGCCGGTTCTTTAGATCATGACGTCATCGCCCCGGAGCCACGGGCCTTTCACTCTTCTGCCCTGTCTTTTTCTCATCTCGGGCGACTCACCGCGCCCCTCCTCCCGGGGGGCACGGGACGACGTGCGGGAAAGGAAAGGTGAGGAAATAACGGGAAGGGGAGCAGGAGACCAAAAAAAGAAGGGTCGGGGAACTAGCAAAAAGATGGGGTGCAACACGAGGACTTCCCAGGAGGTCACCCAGCCTAGTACTACTCTCGCCCAAGCACGTTTAACTGCGGAGTTCTGATGGGATCCGGTGCATTAGTGCTGGTATGATCGCACCCGTGAGGCCTATGAACGGGCACTTCCTATAACCGCTTCGAAGGAGCCGCGCGAGGAGGATGGCAGAGCGATGGGACGCGTCGAGGCGGTCCGACAATCGCCGGTTTTGGGAAGCCTGACCGGGACCCCGAAGCAGGCCGGTCCGAACCGCGGAGGAACACCGGCTCAAAAGGGCCATAACTCGCGATCCAATCGTCGGATCGCGCCTAGATTTTTACAGGAGCTTCCGCAGTCCGATTCCCTTATAGTAGCAATGGAATCGCTACGCAGACCGCCGGTTCTTTAGATCATGATGTCATCGCCCCGGACCTAGGGGCCTTTCACTCTTCTACCCTTTCCTTTTCTCCTCTCGGGCGACTCACCGCGCCCCACCTCTCGGGGGGCACGGGACACCATCCAGGAAAGAAAAGGTGAGGAAATAACGGGAAGGGGAGCAGGAGATCAAAAAAAGAAGGGTCGGGGAACTAGCAAAAAGATGGGGTGCAACACGAGGACTTCCCAGGAGGTCACCCATCCTGGTACTACTCTCGCCCAAGCACGTTTAACTGCGAAGTTCTGATGGGATCCGGTGCATTAGTGCTGGTATGATCGCACCCGTGAGTCCATGAACGGGCACTTCCTATAACCGCTTCGAAGGAGCCACGCGAGGAGGATGGCAGAGCGATGGGACGCGTCGAGGCGGTCCGACAATCGCCGGGTTTGGGAAGCCTGACCGGGACCCCGAAGCAGGCCGGTCCGAACCGCGGAGGAACACCGGCTCAAAAGGGCCATAACTCGCGATCCAACCGTCGGATCGCGCCCAGATTTTTACAGGAGCTTCCGCAGTCCGATTCCCTTATAGTAGCAATGGAATCGCTACGCAGACCGCCGGTTCTTTAGATCATGACGTCATCGCCCCGGACCCAGGGGCCTTTCACTCTTCTACCCTTTCCCTTTCTCCTCTCGGGTGACTCACCGCGCCCCACCTCTCGGGAGGCGCGGGACACCATCCAGGAAAGGAAAGGTGAGGAAATAACGGGAAGGGGAGCAGGAGACCAAAAAAAGAAGGGTCGGGGAACTAGCAAAAAGATGGGGTGCAACACGAGGACTTCCCCGGAGGTCACCCAGCCTAGTACTACTCTCGCCCAAGCACGTTTAACTGCGGAGTTGTGATGGGATCCGGTGCATTAGTGCTGGTATGATCGTACCCGTGAGTCCATGAACGGGCACTTCCTATAACCGCTTCGAAGGAGCCGCGCGAGGAGGATGGCAGAGCGATGGGACGCGTCGAGGCGGTCCGCCAATTGCCGGTTTTGGGAAGCATTACCGGGACCCCGAAGCAGGCCGGTCCGAACCGCGCAGGAACACCGGCTCAAAAGGGCCATAACTCGCGTTCCAACCGTCGGATCGCGCCCAGATTTTTACAGGAGCTTCCGAAGTCCGATTCCCTTATAGTAGCAATGGAATCGCTACGCAGACCGCCGGATCTTTAAATCATGACGTCATCGCCCCGGAGCCACGGGCCTTTCACTCTTCTGCCCTGTCTTTTTCTCATCTCGGGCGACTCACCGCGCCCCTCCTCCCGGGGGGCACGGGACGACGTGCGGGAAAGGAAAGGTGAGGAAATAACGGGAAGGGGAGCAGGAGACCAAAAAAAGAAGGGTCGGGGAACTAGCAAAAAGATGGGGTGCAACACGAGGACTTCCCAGGAGGTCACCCAGCCTAGTACTACTCTCGCCCAAGCACGTTTAACTGCGGAGTTCTGATGGGATCCGGTGCATTAGTGCTGGTATGATTGTACCCGTGAGTCCATGAACGGGCACTTCCTATAACCGCTTCGAAGGAGCCGCGCGAGGAGGAGGGCAGAGCGATGGGACGCGTCGAGGCGGTCCGACAATCGCCGGTTTTGGGAAGCATGACCGGGACCCCGAAGCCGGCCGGTCCGAGCCGCGCAGGAACACCGGCTCAAAAGGGCCATAACTCGCGATCCAACCGTCGGATCGCGCCCAGATTTTTACAGGAGCTTCCGAAGTCCGATTCCCTTATAGTAGCAATGGAATCGCTACGCAGACCGCCGGTTCTTTAGATCATGACGTCATCGCCCCGGAGCCACGGGCCTTTCACTCTTCTGCCCTGTCTTTTTCTCATCTCGGGCGACTCACCGCGCCCCTCCTCCCGGGGGGCACGGGACGACGTGCGGGAAAGGAAAGGTGAGGAAATAACGGGAAGGGGAGCAGGAGACCAAAAAAAGAAGGGTCGGGGAACTAGCAAAAAGATGGGGTGCAACACGAGGACTTCCCAGGAGGTCACCCAGCCTAGTACTACTCTCGCCCAAGCACGTTTAACTGCGGAGTTCTGATGGGATCCGGTGCATTAGTGCTGGTATGATCGTACCCGTGAGTCCATGAACGGGCACTTCCTATAACCGCTTCGAAGGAGCCGCGCGAGGAGGAGGGCAGAGCGATGGGACGCGTCGAGGCGGTCCGACAATCGCCGGTTTTGGGAAGCATGACCGGGACCCCGAAGCAGGCCGGTCCGAACCGCGCAGGAACACCGGCTCAAAAGGGCCATAACTCGCGTTCCAACCGTCGGATCGCGCCCAGATTTTTACAGGAGCTTCCGAAGTCCGATTCCCTTATAGTAGCAATGGAATCGCTACGCAGACCGCCGGATCTTTAAATCATGACGTCATCGCCCCGGAGCCACGGGCCTTTCACTCTTCTGCCCTGTCTTTTTCTCATCTCGGGCGACTCACCGCGCCCCTCCTCCCGGGGGGCACGGGACGACGTGCGGGAAAGGAAAGGTGAGGAAATAACGGGAAGGGGAGCAGGAGACCAAAAAAAGAAGGGTCGGGGAACTAGCAAAAAGATGGGGTGCAACACGAGGACTTCCCAGGAGGTCACCCAGCCTAGTACTACTCTCGCCCAAGCACGTTTAACTGCGGAGTTCTGATGGGATCCGGTGCATTAGTGCTGGTATGATTGTACCCGTGAGTCCATGAACGGGCACTTCCTATAACCGCTTCGAAGGAGCCGCGCGAGGAGGAGGGCAGAGCGATGGGACGCGTCGAGGCGGTCCGACAATCGCCGGTTTTGGGAAGCATGACCGGGACCCCGAAGCCGGCCGGTCCGAGCCGCGCAGGAACACCGGCTCAAAAGGGCCATAACTCGCGATCCAACCGTCGGATCGCGCCCAGATTTTTACAGGAGCTTCCGAAGTCCGATTCCCTTATAGTAGCAATGGAATCGCTACGCAGACCGCCGGTTCTTTAGATCATGACGTCATCGCCCCGGAGCCACGGGCCTTTCACTCTTCTGCCCTGTCTTTTTCTCATCTCGGGCGACTCACCGCGCCCCTCCTCCCGGGGGGCACGGGACGACGTGCGGGAAAGGAAAGGTGAGGAAATAACGGGAAGGGGAGCAGGAGACCAAAAAAAGAAGGGTCGGGGAACTAGCAAAAAGATGGGGTGCAACACGAGGACTTCCCAGGAGGTCACCCAGCCTAGTACTACTCTCGCCCAAGCACGTTTAACTGCGGAGTTCTGATGGGATCCGGTGCATTAGTGCTGGTATGATCGTACCCGTGAGTCCATGAACGGGCACTTCCTATAACCGCTTCGAAGGAGCCGCGCGAGGAGGAGGGCAGAGCGATGGGACGCGTCGAGGCGGTCCGACAATCGCCGGTTTTGGGAAGCATGACCGGGACCCCGAAGCAGGCCGGTCCGAACCGCGCAGGAACACCGGCTCAAAAGGGCCATAACTCGCGTTCCAACCGTCGGATCGCGCCCAGATTTTTACAGGAGCTTCCGAAGTCCGATTCCCTTATAGTAGCCATGGAATCGCTACGCAGACCGCCGGGTCTTTAGATCATGACGTCATCGCCCCGGAGCCACGGGCCTTTCACTCTTCTGCCCTGTCTCTTTCTCATCTCGGGCGACTCACCGCGCCCCTCCTCCCGGGGGGCACGGGACGACGTGCGGGAAAGGAAAGGTGAGGAAATAACGGGAAGGGGAGCAGGAGACCAAAAAAAGAAGGGTCGGGGAACTAGCAAAAAGATGGGGTGCAACACGAGGACTTCCCAGGACGTCACCCAGCCTAGTACTACTCTCGCCCAAGCACGTTTAACTGCGGAGTTCTGATGGGATCCGGTGCATTAGTGCTGGTATAAACGCACCCGTTAGGCCTGAACGCGCACTTCCCATAAGCGCTTCGAACGAGCCGCGCGAGGAGGAAGGCAGAGCGATGGCAGGCGTCGAGGCGGTCCGACAATCCCTGATTTTGGGAAGCCTGACCGGGACCCCGAAGCGGGCCGGTCCGAACCGCGGAGGAACACCGGCTCAGAAGGGCCATAACTCGCGATCCAACCGTCGGATCGCGCCCAGATTTTTACAGGAGCTTCCGCAGTCCGATTCCCTTATAGTAGCAATGGAATCGCTACGCAGACCGCCGGTTCTTTAGATCATGACGTCATCGCCCCGGAACCAGGGGCCTTTCACTCTTCTACCCTTTCCCTTTCTCCTCTCGGGCGACTCACCGCGCCCCACCTCTCGGGGGGCACGGGACACCATCCAGGAAAGGAAAGGTGAGGAAATAACGGGAAGGGGAGCAGGAGATCAAAAAAAGAGGGTCGGGGAACTAGCAAAAAGATGGGGTGCAACACGAGGACTTCCCAGGAGGTCACCCATCCTAGTACTACTCTCGCCCAAGCACGTTTAACTACGGAGTTCTGATGGGATCCGGTGCATTAGTGCTGGTATGATCGCACCCGTGAGTCCATGAACGGGCACTTCCTATAACCGCTTCGAAGGAGCCGCGCGAGGAGGATGTCAGAGCGATGGGACGCGTCGAGGCGGTCCGACAATCGCCGGTTTTGGGAAGCCTGACCAGGACCCCGAAGCGGGCCGATCCGAAAAGGCGGAGGAACACCAGCTCAGAAGAGCCATAACTCGCGATCCAACCGTCGGATCGCGCCCAGATTTTTACAGGAGCTTCCGAAGTCCGATTCCCTTATAGTAGCAATGGAATCGCTACGCAGACCGCCGTTTCTTTAGGTCATGACGTCATCGCCCCGGAGCCACGGGCCTTTCTCTCTTCTGCCCCGTCTCTTTCTCATCTCGGGCGACTCACCGCGCCCCACCTTTCGGGGGGCACGGGACACCATCCAGGAAAGGAAAGGTGAGGAAATAACGGGAAGGGGAGCAGGAGATCAAAAAAAGAAGGGTCGGGGAACTAGCAAAAAGATGGGGTGCAACACGAGGACTTCCCAGGAGGTCACCGATCCTAGTACTACTCTCGCCCAAGCACGTTTAACTGCGGAGTTCTGATGGGATCCGGTGCATTAGTGCTGGTATGATCGCACCCGTGAGGCCTGAACGCGCACTTCACATAAGCGCTTCGAACGAGCCGCGCGAGGAGGATGGCAGAGCGATGGCAGACGTCGAGGCGGTCCGACAATCCCTGATTTTGGGAAGCCTGATCGGGACCCCGAAGCGGGCCGGTCCTAGCCGCGGAGGAACACCGACTCAAAAGGGCCATAACTCGCGATCCAACCGTCGGATCGAGCCCAGATTTTTACAGGAGCTTCCGCAGTTCGATTCCCTTATAGTAGCAATGGAATCGCTACGCAGACCGCCGGTTCTTTAGATCATGACGTCATCGCCCCGTACCCAGGGGCATTTCACTCTTCTACCCTTTCCCTTTCTCCTCTCGGGCGACTCACCGCGCCCCACCTCTTTGGGGGCACGGGACGACGTGCGGGAAGGGAAAGGTGAGGAAATAACGGGAAGGGGAGCAGGAGATCAAAAAAAGAAGGGTCGGGGAACTAGCAAAAAGATGGGGTGCAACACGAGGACTTCCCAGGAGGTCACCCATCCTAGTACTACTCTCGCCCAAGCACGTTTAACTGCGGAGTTCTGATGGGATCCGGTGCATTAGTGCTGGTATGATCGCACCCGTGAGTCCATGAACGGGCACTTCCTATAACCGCTTCGAAGGAGCCGCGCGAGGAGGATGGCAGAGCGATGGGACGCGTCGAGGCGGTCCGACAATCGCCGGTTTTGGGAAGCCTGACCGGGACCCCGAAGCGGGCCGCTCCGAAAAGGCGGAGGAACACCGGCTCAAAAGGGCCATAACTCGCGATCCAACCGTCGGATCGCGCCCAGATTTTTACAGGAGCTTCCGAAGTCCGATTCCCTTATAGTAGCAATGGAATCGCTACGCAGACCGCCGGATCTTTAAATCATGACGTCATCGCCCCGGAGCCACTGGCCTTTCACTCTTCTGCCCTGTCTTTTTCTCATCTCGGGCGACTCACCGCGCCCCACCTCTCGGGGGGCACGGGACACCATCCAGGAAAGAAAAGGTGAGGAAATAACGGGAAGGGGAGCAGGAGATCAAAAAAAGAAGGGTCGGGGAACTAGCAAAAAGATGGGGTGCAACACGAGGACTTCCCAGGAGGTCACCCATCCTAGTACTACTCTCGCCCAAGCACGTTTAACTGCGAAGTTCTGATGGGATCTGGTGCATTAGTGCTGGTATGATCGCACCTGTGAGTCCATGAACGGGCACTTCCTATAACCGCTTCGAAGGAGCCACGCGAGGAGGATGCCAGAGCGATGGGACGCGTCGAGGCGGTCCGACAATCGCCGGGTTTGGGAAGCCTGACCGGGACCCCGAAGCAGGCCGGTCCGAACCGCGGAGGAACACCGGCTCAAAAGGGCCATAACTCGCGATCCAACCGTCGGATCGCGCCCAGATTTTTACAGGAGCTTCCGCAATCCGATTCCCTTATAGTAGCAATGGAATCGCTACGCAGACCGCCGGTTCTTTAGATCATGACGTCATCGCCCCGGACCCAGGGGCCTTTCACTCTTCTGCCCTGTCTTTTTCTCATCTCGGGCGACTCACCGCGCCCCTCCTCCCGGGGGGCACGGGACGACGTGCGGGAAAGGAAAGGTGAGGAAATAACGGGAAGGGGAGCAGGAGACCAAAAAAAGAAGGGTCGGGGAACTAGCAAAAAGATGGGGTGCAACACGAGGACTTCCCAGGAGGTCACCCAGCCTAGTACTACTCTCGCCCAAGCACGTTTAACTGCGGAGTTGTGATGGGATCCGGTGCATTAGTGCTGGTATGATCGTACCCGTGAGTCCATGAACGGGCACTTCCTATAACCGCTTCGAAGGAGCCGCGCGAGGAGGATGGCAGAGCGATGGGACGCGTCGAGGCGGTCCGCCAATCGCCGGTTTTGGGAAGCATTACCGGGACCCCGAAGCAGGCCGGTCCGAACCGCGCAGGAACACCGGCTCAAAAGGGCCATAACTCGCGTTCCAACCGTCGGATCGCGCCCAGATTTTTACAGGAGCTTCCGAAGTCCGATTCCCTTATAGTAGCAATGGAATCGCTACGCAGACCGCCGGTTCTTTAGATCATGACGTCATCGCCCCGGAGCCACGGGCCTTTCACTCTTCTGCCCTGTCTTTTTCTCATCTCGGGCGACTCACCGCGCCCCTCCTCCCGGGGGGCACGGTACGACGTGCGGGAAAGGAAAGGTGAGGAAATAACGGGAAGGGGAGCAGGAGACCAAAAAAAGAAGGGTCGGGGAACTAGCAAAAAGATGGGGTGCAACACGAGGACTTCCCAGGAGGTCACCCAGCCTAGTACTACTCTCGCCCAAGCACGTTTAACTGCGGAGTTCTGATGGGATCCGGTGCATTAGTGCTGGTATGATCGCACCCGTGAGGCCTATGAACGGGCACTTCCTATAACCGCTTCGAAGGAGCCGCGCGAGGAGGATGGCAGAGCGATGGGACGCGTCGAGGCGGTCCGACAATCGCCGGTTTTGGGAAGCCTGACCGGGACCCCGAAGCAGGCCGGTCCGAACCGCGGAGGAACACCGGCTCAAAAGGGCCATAACTCGCGATCCAACCGTCGGATCGCGCCCAGATTTTTACAGGAGCTTCCGCAATCCGATTCCCTTATAGTAGCAATGGAATCGCTACGCAGACCGCCGGTTCTTTAGATCATGACGTCATCGCCCCGGACCCAGGGGCCTTTCACTCTTCTGCCCTGTCTCTTTCTCATCTCGGGCGACTCACCGCGCCCCTCCTCCCGGGGGGCACGGGACGACGTGCGGGAAAGGAAAGGTGAGGAAATAACGGGAAGGGGAGCAGGAGACCAAAAAAAGAACGGTCGGGGAACTAGCAAAAAGATGGGGTGCAACACGAGGATTTCCCAGGAGGTCACCCAGCCTAGTACTACTCTCGCCCAAGCACGTTTAACTGCGGAGTTCTGAAGGGATCCGGTGCATTAGTGCTGGTATGATCGCACCCGGGAGTCCATGAACGGGCACTTCCTATAACCGCTTCGAAGGAGCCGCGCGAGGAGGATGGCAGAGCGATGGGACGCGTCGAGGCGGTCCGCCAATCGCCGGTTTTGGGAAGCATTACCGGGACCCCGAAGCAGGCCGGTCCGAACCGCGCAGGAAC
Source organism: Populus nigra (assembly GCF_951802175.1). Taxonomy (NCBI): domain Eukaryota; kingdom Viridiplantae; phylum Streptophyta; class Magnoliopsida; order Malpighiales; family Salicaceae; genus Populus; species Populus nigra. The sequence continues at coordinate 6,121,224 of NC_084864.1, read as the reverse complement.
ACCGGCTCAAAAGGGCCATCACTCGCGTTCCAACCGTCGGATCGCGCCCAGATTTTTACAGGAGCTTCCGAAGTCCGATTCCCTTATAGTAGCAATAGAATCGCTACGCAGACCGCCGGATCTTTAAATCATGACGTCATCGCCCCGGAGCCACGGGCCTTTCACTCTTCTGCCCTGTCTTTTTCTCATCTTGGGCGACTCACCGCGCCCCTCCTCCCGGGGGGCACGGGACGACGTGCGGGAAAGGAAAGGTGAGGAAATAACGGGAAGGGGAGCAGGAGACCAAAAAAAGAAGGGTCGGGGAACTAGCAAAAAGATGGGGTGCAACACGAGGACTTCCCAGGAGGTCACCCAGCCTAGTACTACTCTCGCCCAAGCACGTTTAACTGCGGAGTTCTGATGGGATCCGGTGCATTAGTGCTGGTATGATCGCACCCGTGAGTCCATGAACGGGCACTTCCTATAACCGCTTCGAAGGAGCCGCGCGAGGAGGATGGCAGAGCGATGGGACGCGTCGAGGCGGTCCGACAATCGCCGGTTTTGGGAAGCCTGACCGGGACCCCGAAGCAGGCCGGTCCGAACCGCGGAGGAACACCGGCTCAAAAGGGCCATAACTCGCGATCCAACCGTCGAATCGCGCCCAGATTTTTACAGGAGCTTCCGCAGTCCGATTCCCTTATAGTAGTAATGGAATCGCTACGCAGACCGCCGGTTCTTTAGATCATGACGTCATCGCCCCGGACCCAGGGGCCTTTCACTCTTCTACCCTTTCCTTTTCTCCTCTCGGGCGACTCACCGCGCCCCACCTCTCGGGGGGCACGGGACACCATCCAGGGAAGAAAAGGTGAGGAAATAACGGGAAGGGGAGCAGGAGATCAAAAAAAGAAGGGTCGGGGAACTAGCAAAAAGATAGGGTGCAACACGAGGACTTCCCAGGAGGTCACCCAGCCTAGTACTACTCTCGCCCCAGCACGTTTAACTGCGGAGTTCTGATGGGATCCGGTGCATTAGTGCTGGTATGATCGTACCCGTGAGTCCATGAACGGGCACTTCCTATAACCGCTTCGAAGGAGCCGCGCGAGGAGGACGGCAGAGCGATGGGACGCGTCGAGGCGGTCCGACAATCGCCGGTTTTGGGAAGCCTGACCGGGACCCCGAAGCAGGCCGGTCCGAACCGCAGAGGAACACCGGCTCAAAAGGGCCATAACTCGCGATCCAACCGTCGGATCGCGCCCAGATTTTTACAGGAGCTTCCGCAGTCCGATTCCCTTATAGTAGCAATGGAATCGCTACGCAGACCGCCGGTTCTTTAGATCATGACGTCATCGCCCCGGACCCAGGGGCCTTTCACTCTTCTACCCTTTCCTTTTCTCCTCTCGGGAGACTCACCGCGCCCCACCTCTTGGGGGGCACGGGACACCATCCAGGAAAGAAAAGGTGAGGAAATAACGGGAAGGGGAGCAGGAGATCAAAAAAAGAAGGGTCGGGGAACTAGCAAAAAGATGGGGTGCAACACGAGGACTTCCCAGGAGGTCACCCATCCTAGTACTACTCTCGCCCAAGCACGTTTAACTGCGAAGTTCTGATGGGATTCGGTGCATTAGTGCTGGTATGATCGCACCCGTGAGGCCTATGAACGGGCACTTCCTATAACCGCTTCGAAGGAGCCGCGCGAGGAGGATGGCAGAGCGATGGGACGCGTCGAGGCGGTCCGACAATCGCCGGTTTTGGGAAGCCTGACCGGGACCCCGAAGCAGGCCGGTCCGAACCGCGGAGGAACACCGGCTCAAAAGGGCCATAACTCGCGATCCAACCGTCGGATCGCGCCCAGATTTTTACAGGAGATTCCGCAGTCCGATTCCCTTATAGTAGCAATGGAATCGCTACGCAGACCGCCGGTTCTTTAGATCATGACGTCATCGCCCCGGACCCAGGGGCCTTTCACTCTTCTACCCTTTCCTTTTCTCCTCTCGGGAGACTCACCGCGCCCCACCTCTCGGGGGGCACGGGACACCATCCAGGAAAGAAAAGGTGAGGAAATAACGGGAAGGGGAGCAGGAGATCAAAAAAAGAAGGGTCGGGGAACTAGCAAAAAGATGGGGTGCAACACGAGGACTTCCCAGGAGGTCACCCATCCTAGTACTACTCTCGCCCAAGCACGTTTAACTGCGAAGTTCTGATGGGATCCGGTGCATTAGTGCTGGTATGATCGCACCCGTGAGGCCTATGAACGGGCACTTCCTATAACCGCTTCGAAGGAGCCGCGCGAGGAGGATGGCAGAGCGATGGGACGCGTCGAGGCGGTCCGACAATCGCCGGGTTTGGGAAGCCTGACCGGGACCCCGAAGCAGGCCGGTCCGAACCGCGGAGGAACACCGGCTCAAAAGGGCCATAACTCGCGATCCAATCGTCGGATCGCGCCCAGATTTTTACAGGAGCTTCCGCAGTCCGATTCCCTTATAGTAGCAATGGAATCGCTACGCAGACCGCCGGTTCTTTAGATCATGACGTCATCGCCCCGGACCCAGGGGCCTTTCACTCTTCTACCCTTTCCTTTTCTCCTCTCGGGCGACTCACCGCGCCCCACCTCTCGGGGGGCACGGGACACCATCCAGGAAAGAAAAGGTGAGGAAATAACGGGAAGGGGAGCAGGAGATCAAAAAAAGAAGGATCGGGGAACTAGGAAAAAGATGGGGTGCAACACGAGGACTTCCCAGGAGGTCACCCATCCTAGTACTACTCTCGCCCAAGCACGTTTAACTGCGAAGTTCTGATGGGATCCAGTGCATTAGTGCTGGTATGATCGCACCCGTGAGTCCATGAACGGGCACTTCCTATAACCGCTTCGAAGGAGCCGCGCGAGGAGGATGGCAGAGCGATGGGACGCGTCGAGGCGGTCCGACAATCGCCGGTTTTGGGAAGCCTGACCGGGACCCCGAAGCAGGCCGGTCCGAACCGCGGAGGAACACCGGCTCAAAAGGGCCATAACTCGCGATCCAACCGTCGGATCGCGCCCAGATTTTTACAGGAGCTTCCGCAGTCCGATTCCCTTATAGTAGCAATGGAATCGCTACGCAGACCGCCGGTTCTTTAGATCATGACGTCATCGCCCCGGACCCAGGGGCCTTTCACTCTTCTACCCTTTCCTTTTCTCCTCTCGGGAGACTCACCGCGCCCCACCTCTCGGGGGGCACGGGACACCATCCAGGAAAGAAAAGGTGAGGAAATAACGGGAAGGGGAGCAGGAGATCAAAAAAAGAAGGGTCGGGGAACTAGCAAAAAGATGGGGTGCAACACGAGGACTTCCCAGGAGGTCACCCATCCTAGTACTACTCTCGCCCAAGCACGTTTAACTGCGAAGTTCTGATGGGATCCGGTGCATTAGTGCTGGTATGATCGCACCCGTGAGGCCTATGAACGGGCACTTCCTATAACCGCTTCGAAGGAGCCGCGCGAGGAGGATGGCAGAGCGATGGGACGCGTCGAGGCGGTCCGACAATCGCCGGGTTTGGGAAGCCTGACCGGGACCCCGAAGCAGGCCGGTCCGAACCGCGGAGGAACACCGGCTCAAAAGGGCCATAACTCGCGATCCAATCGTCGGATCGCGCCCAGATTTTTACAGGAGCTTCCGCAGTCCGATTCCCTTATAGTAGCAATGGAATCGCTACGCAGACCGCCGGTTCTTTAGATCATGACGTCATCGCCCCGGACCCAGGGGCCTTTCACTCTTCTACCCTTTCCTTTTCTCCTCTCGGGCGACTCACCGCGCCCCACCTCTCGGGGGGCACGGGACACCATCCAGGAAAGAAAAGGTGAGGAAATAACGGGAAGGGGAGCAGGAGATCAAAAAAAGAAGGATCGGGGAACTAGGAAAAAGATGGGGTGCAACACGAGGACTTCCCAGGAGGTCACCCATCCTAGTACTACTCTCGCCCAAGCACGTTTAACTGCGGAGTTCTGATGGGATCCGGTGCATTAGTGCTGGTATGATCGCACCCGTGAGGCCTATGAACGGGCACTTCCTATAACCGCTTCGAAGGAGCCGCGCGAGGAGGATGGCAGAGCGATGGGACGCGTCGAGGCGGTCCGACAATCGCCGGTTTTGGGAAGCCTGACCGGGACCCCGAAGCAGGCCGGTCCGAACCGCAGAGGAACACCGGCTCAAAAGGGCCATAATTCGCGATCCAACCGTCGGATCGCGCCCAGATTTTTACAGGAGCTTCCGCAGTCCGATTCCCTTATAGTAGCAATGGAATCGATATGCAGACCGCCGGTTCTTTAGATCATGACGTCTTCGCCCCGGACCCAGGGGCCTTTCACTCTTCTACCCTTTCCTTTTCTCCTCTCGGGCGACTCACCGCGCCCCACCTCTCGGGGGGCACGGGACACCATCCAGGAAAGAAAAGGTGAGGAAATAACGGGAAGGGGAGCAGGAGATCAAAAAAAGAAGGGTCGGGGAACTAGCAAAAAGATGGGGTGCAACACGAGGACTTCCCAGGAGGTCACCCATCCTAGTACTACTCTCGCCCAAGCACGTTTAACTGCGAAGTTCTGATGGGATCCGGTGCATTAGTGCTGGTATGATCGCACCCGTGAGTCCATGAACGGGCACTTCCTATAACCGCTTCGAAGGAGCCACGCGAGAAGGATGGCAGAGCGATGGGACGCATCGAGGCGGTCCGACAATCGCCGGTTTTGGGAAGCCTGACCGGGACCCCGAAGCAGGCCGGTCCGAACCGCGGAGGAACACCGGCTCAAAAGGGCCATAACTCGCGATCCAACCGTCGGATCGCGCCCAGATTTTTACAGGAGCTTCCGAAGTCCGATTCCCTTATAGTTGCAATGGAATCGCTATGCAGACCGCCGGATCTTTAAATCATGACGTCATCGCCCCGGAGCCACGGGCCTTTCACTCTTCTGCCCTGTCTTTTTCTCATCTCGGGCGACTCACCGCGCCCCTCCTCCCGGGGGGCACGGGACGACGTGCGGGAAAGGAAAGGTGAGGAAATAACGGGAAGGGGAGCAGGAGACCAAAAAAAGAAGGGTCGGGGAACTAGCAAAAAGATGGGGTGCAACACGAGGACTTCCCAGGAGGTCACCCAGCCTAGTACTACTCTCGCCCAAGCACGTTTAACTGCGGAGTTCTGATGGGATCCGGTGCATTAGTGCTGGTATGATCGCACCCGTGAGTCCATGAACGGGCACTTCCTATAACCGCTTCGAAGGAGCCGCGCGAGGAGGATGGCAGAGCGATGGGACGCGTCGAGGCGGTCCGACAATCGCCGGTTTTGGGAAGCCTGACCGGGACCCCGAAGCAGGCCGGTCCGAACCGCGGAGGAACACCGGCTCAAAAGGGCCATAACTCGCGATCCAACCGTCGGATTGCGCCCAGATTTTTACAGGAGCTTCCGCAATCCGATTCCCTTATAGTAGCAATGGAATCGCTACGCAGACCTCCGGTTCTTTAGATCATGACGTCATCGCCCCGGACCCAGGGGCCTTTCACTCTTCTACCCTTTCCTTTTCTCCTCTCGGGCGACTCACCGCGCCCCACCTCTCGGGGGGCACGGGACACCATCCAGGAAAGAAAAGGTGAGGAAATAACGGGAAGGGGAGCAGGAGATCAAAAAAAGAAGGGTCGGGGAACTAGCAAAAAGATGGGGTGCAACACGAGGACTTCCCAGGAGGTCACCCATCCTAGTACTACTCTCGCCCAAGCACGTTTAACTGCGAAGTTCTGATGGGATCCGGTGCATTAGTGCTGGTATGATCGCACCCGTGAGTCCATGAACGGGCACTTCCTATAACCGCTTCGAAGGAGCCACGCGAGGAGGATGACAGAGCGATGGGACGCGTCGAGGCGGTCCGACAATCGCCGGTTTTGGGAAGCCTGACCGAGACCCCGAAGCAGGCCGGTCCGAACCGCGCAGGAACACCGGCTCAAAAGGGCCATAACTCGCGTTCCAACCGTCGGATCGCGCCCAGATTTTTACAGGAGCTTCCGAAGTCCGATTCCCTTATAGTAGCAATGGAATCGCTACGCAGACCGCCGGATCTTTAAATCATGACGTCATCGCCCCGGAGCCACGGGCCTTTCACTCTTCTGCCCTGTCTTTTTCTCATCTCGGGCGACTCACCGCGCCCCTCCTCCCGGGGGGCACGGGACGACGTGCGGGAAAGGAAAGGTGAGGAAATAACGGGAAGGGGAGCAGGAGACCAAAAAAAGAAGGGTCGGGGAACTAGCAAAAAGATGGGGTGCAACACGAGGACTTCCCAGGAGGTCACCCAGCCTAGTACTACTCTCGCCCAAGCACGTTTAACTGCGGAGTTCTGATGGGATCCGGTGCATTAGTGCTGGTATGATCGCACCCGTGAGTCCATGAACGGGCACTTCCTATAACCGCTTCGAAGGAGCCGCGCGAGGAGGATGTCAGAGCGATGGGACGCGTCGAGGCGGTCCGACAATCGCCGGTTTTGGGAAGCCTGACCGGGACCCCGAAGCAGGCCGGTCCGAACCGCGGAGGAACACCGGCTCAAAAGGGCCATGACTCGCGATCCCACCGTCGGATCGCGCCCAGATTTTTACAGGAGCTTCCGAAGTCCGATTCCCTTATAGTAGCAATGGAATCGCTACGCAGATCGCCGGATCTTTAAATCATGACGTCATCGCCCCGGAGCCACGGGCCTTTCACTCTTCTGCCCTGTCTCTTTCTCATCTCGGGCGACTCACCGCACCCCTCCTCCCGGGGGGCACGGGACGACGTGCGGGAAAGGAAAGGTGAGGAAATAACGGGAAGGGGAGCAGGAGACCAAAAAAAGAAGGGTCGGGGAACTAGCAAAAAGATGGGGTGCAACACGAGGACTTCCCAGGAGGTCACCCAGCCTAGTACTACTCTCGCCCAAGCACGTTTAACTGCGGAGTTCTGATGGGATCCGGTGCATTAGTGCTGGTATGATCGCACCCGTGAGTCCATGAACGGGCACTTCCTATAACCGCTTCGAAGGAGCCGCGCGAGGAGGATGGCAGAGCGATGGGACGCGTCGAGGCGGTCCGACAATCGCCGGTTTTGGGAAGCCTGACCGGGACCCCGAAGCAGGCCGGTCCGAACCGCGGAGGAACACCGGCTCAAAAGGGCCATAACTCGCGATCCAACCGTCGGATCGCGCCCAGATTTTTACAGGAGCTTCCGCAATCCGATTCCCTTATAGTAGCAATGGAATCGCTACGCAGACCGCCGGTTCTTTAGATCATGACGTCATCGCCCCGGACCCAGGGGCCTTTCACTCTTCTACCCTTTCCTTTTCTCCTCTCGGGCGACTCACCGCGCCCCACCTCTCGGGGGGCACGGGACACCATCCAGGAAAGAAAAGGTGAGGAAATAACGGGAAGGGGAGCAGGAGATCAAAAAAAGAAGGGTCGGGGAACTAGCAAAAAGATGGGGTGCAACACGAGGACTTCCCAGGAGGTCACCCATCCTAGTACTACTCTCGCCCAAGCACGTTTAACTGCGAAGTTCTGATGGGATCCGGTGCATTAGTGCTGGTATGATCGCACCCGTGAGTCCATGAACGGGCACTTCCTATAACCGCTTCGAAGGAGCCACGCGAGGAGGATGACAGAGCGATGGGACGCGTCGAGGCGGTCCGACAATCGCCGGTTTTGGGAAGCCTGACCGGGACCCCGAAGCAGGCCGGTCCGAACCGCGCAGGAACACCGGCTCAAAAGGGCCATAACTCGCGTTCCAACCGTCGGATCGCGCCCAGATTTTTACAGGAGCTTCCGAAGTCCGATTCCCTTATAGTAGCAATGGAATCGCTACGCAGACCGCCAGATCTTTAAATCATGACGTCATCGCCCCGGAGCCACGGGCCTTTCACTCTTCTGCCCTGTCTTTTTCTCATCTCGGGCGACTCACCGCGCCCCTCCTCCCGGGGGGCACGGGACGACGTGCGGGAAAGGAAAGGTGAGGAAATAACGGGAAGGGGAGCAGGAGACCAAAAAAAGAAGGGTCGGGGAACTAGCAAAAAGATGGGGTGCAACACGAGGACTTCCCAGGAGGTCACCCATCCTAGTACTACTCTCGCCCAAGCACGTTTAACTGCGGAGTTCTGATGGGATCCGGTGCATTAGTGCTGGTATGATCGCACCCGTGAGTCCATGAACGGGCACTTCCTATAACCGCTTCGAAGGAGCCGCGCGAGGAGGATGGCAGAGCGATGGGACGCGTCGAGGCGGTCCGACAATCGCCGGTTTTGGGAAGCCTGACCGGGACCCCGAAGCAGGACGGTCCGAACCGCGGAGGAACACCGGCTCAAAAGGGCCGTGACTCGCGATCCAACCGTCGGATCGCGCCCAGATTTTTACAGGAGCTTCCGAAGTCCGATTCCCTTATAGTAGCAATGGAATCGCTACGCAGACCGCCGGATCTTTAAATCATGACGTCATCGCCCCGGAGCCACGGGCCTTTCACTCTTCTGCCCTGTCTCTTTCTCATCTCGGGCGACTCACCGCGCCCCTCCTCCCGGGGGGCACGGGACGACGTGCGGGAAAGGAAAGGTGAGGAAATAACGGGAAGGGGAGCAGGAGACCAAAAAAAGAAGGGTCAGGGAACTAGCAAAAAGATGGGGTGCAACACGAGGACTTCCCAGGAGGTCACCCAGCCTAGTACTACTCTCGCCCAAGCACGTTTAACTGCGGAGTTCTGATGGGATCCGGTGCATTAGTGCTGGTATGATCGCACCCGTGAGTCCATGAACGGGCACTTCCTATAACCGCTTCGAAGGAGCCGCGCGAGGAGGATGGCAGAGCGATGGGACGCGTCGAGGCGGTCCGACAATCGCCGGTTTTGGGAAGCCTGACCGGGACCCCGAAGCAGGCCGGTCCGAACCGCGGAGGAACACCGGCTCAAAAGGGCCATAACTCGCGATCCAACCGTCGGATCGCGCCCAGATTTTTACAGGAGCTTCCGCAATCCGATTCCCTTATAGTAGCAATGGAATCGCTACGCAGACCGCCGGTTCTTTAGATCATGACGTCATCGCCCCGGACCCAGGGGCCTTTCACTCTTCTACCCTTTCCTTTTCTCCTCTCGGGCGACTGACCGCGCCCCACCTCTCGGGGGGCACGGGACACCATCGAGGAAAGAAAAGGTGAGGAAATAACGGGAAGGGGAGCAGGAGATCAAAAAAAGAAGGGTCGGGGAACTAGCAAAAAGATGGGGTGCAACACGAGGACTTCCCAGGAGGTCACCCATCCTAGTACTACTCTCGCCCAAGCACGTTTAACTGCGAAGTTCTGATGGGATCCGGTGCATTAGTGCTGGTATGATCGCACCCGTGAGTCCATGAACGGGCACTTCCTATAACCGCTTCGAAGGAGCCACGCGAGGAGGATGACAGAGCGATGGGACGCGTCGAGGCGGTCCGACAATCGCCGGTTTTGGGAAGCCTGACCGGGACCCCGAAGCAGGCCGGTCCGAACCGCGCAGGAACACCTGCTCAAAAGGGCCATAACTCGCGTTCCAACCGTCGGATCGCGCCCAGATTTTTACAGGAGCTTCCGAAGTCCGATTCCCTTATAGTAGCAATGGAATCGCTACGCAGACCGCCGGATCTTTAAATCATGACGTCATCGCCCCGGAGCCACGGGCCTTTCACTCTTCTGCCCTGTCTTTTTCTCATCTCGGGCGACTCACCGCGCCCCTCCTCCCGGGGGGCACGGGACGACGTGCGGGAAAGGAAAGGTGAGGAAATAACGGGAAGGGGAGCAGGAGACCAAAAAAAGAAGGGTCGGGGAACTAGCAAAAAGATGGGGTGCAACACGAGGACTTCCCAGGAGGTCACCCATCCTAGTACTACTCTCGCCCAAGCACGTTTAACTGCGGAGTTCTGATGGGATCCGGTGCATTAGTGCTGGTATGATCGCACCCGTGAGTCCATGAACGGGCACTTCCTATAACCGCTTCGAAGGAGCCGTGCGAGGAGGATGGCAGAGCGATGGGACGCGTCGAGGCGGTCCGACAATCGCCGGTTTTGGGAAGCCTGACCGGGACCCCGAAGCAGGCCGGTCCGAACCGCGGAGGAACACCGGCTCAAAAGGGCCATGACTCGCGATCCAACCGTCGGATCGCGCCCAGATTTTTACAGGAGCTTCCGAAGTCCGATTCCCTTATAGTAGCAATGGAATCGCTACGCAGACCGCCGGATCTTTAAATCATGACGTCATCGCCCCGGAGCCACGGGCCTTTCACTCTTCTGCCCTGTCTCTTTCTCATCTCGGGCGACTCACCGCGCCCCTCCTCCCGGGGGGCACGGGACGACGTGCGGGAAAGGAAAGGTGAGGAAATAACGGGAAGGGGAGCAGGAGACCAAAAAAAGAAGGGTCGGGGAACTAGCAAAAAGATGGGGTGCAACACGAGGACTTCCCAGGAGGTCACCCAGCCTAGTACTACTCTCGCCCAAGCACGTTTAACTGCGGAGTTCTGATGGGATCCGGTGCATTAGTGCTGGTATGATCGCACCCGTGAGTCCATGAACGGGCACTTCCTATAACCGCTTCGAAGGAGCCGCGCGAGGAGGATGGCAGAGCGATGGGACGCGTCGAGGCGGTCCGACAATCGCCGGTTTTGGGAAGCCTGACCGGGACCCCGAAGCAGGCCGGTCCGAACCGCGGAGGAACACCGGTTCAAAAGGGCCATAACTCGCGATCCAACCGTCGGATCGCGCCCAGATTTTTACAGGAGCTTCCGCAATCCGATTCCCTTATAGTAGCAATGGAATCGCTACGCAGACCGCCGGTTCTTTAGATCATGACGTCATCGCCCCGGACCCAGGGGCCTTTCACTCTTCTACCCTTTCCTTTTCTCCTCTCGGGCGACTCACCGCGCCCCACCTCTCGGGGGGCACGGGACACCATCCAGGAAAGAAAAGGTGAGGAAATAACGGGAAGTGGAGCAGGAGATCAAAAAAAGAAGGGTCGGGGAACTAGCAAAAAGATGGGGTGCAACACGAGGACTTCCCAGGAGGTCACCCATCCTAGTACTACTCTCGCCCAAGCACGTTTAACTGCGAAGTTCTGATGGGATCCGGTGCATTAGTGCTGGTATGATCGCACCCGTGAGTCCATGAACGGGCACTTCCTATAACCGCTTCGAAGGAGCCCCGCGAGGAGGATGACAGAGCGATGGGACGCGTCGAGGCGGTCCGACAATCGCCGGTTTTGGGAAGCCTGACCGGGACCCCGAAGCAGGCCGGTCCGAACCGCGCAGGAACACCGGCTCAAAAGGGCCATAACTCGCGTTCCAACCGTCGGATCGCGCCCAGATTTTTACAGGAGCTTCCGAAGTCCGATTCCCTTATAGTAGCAATGGAATCGCTACGCAGACCGCCGGATCTTTAAATCATGACGTCATCGCCCCGGAGCCACGGGCCTTTCACTCTTCTGCCCTGTCTGTTTCTCATCTCGGGCGACTCACCGCGCCCCTCCTCCCGGGGGGCACGGGACGACGTGCGGGAAAGGAAAGGTGAGGAAATAACGGGAAGGGGAGCAGGAGACCAAAAAAAGAAGGGTCGGGGAACTAGCAAAAAGATGGGGTGCAACACGAGGACTTCCCAGGAGGTCACCCAGCCTAGTACTACTCTCGCCCAAGCACGTTTAACTGCGGAGTTCTGATGGGATCCGGTGCATTAGTGCTGGTATGATCGCACCCGTGAGTCCATGAACGGGCACTTCCTATAACCGCTTCGAAGGAGCCGCGCGAGGAGGATGGCAGAGCGATGGGACGCGTCGAGGCGGTCCGACAATCGCCGGTTTTGGGAAGCCTGACCGGGACCCCGAAGCAGGCCGGTCCGAACCGCGGAGGAACACCGGCTCAAAAGGGCCATGACTCGCGATCCAACCGTCGGATCGCGCCCAGATTTTTACAGGAGCTTCCGAAGTCCGATTCCCTTATAGTAGCAATGGAATCGCTACGCAGACCGCCGGATCTTTAAATCATGACGTCATCGCCCCGGAGCCACGGGCCTTTCACTCTTCTGCCCTGTCTCTTTCTCATCTCGGGCGACTCACCGCGCCCCTCCTCCCGGGGGGCACGGGACGACGTGCGGGAAAGGAAAGGTGAGGAAATAACGGGAAGGGGAGCAGGAGACCAAAAAAAGAAGGGTCGGGGAACTAGCAAAAAGATGGGGTGCAACACGAGGACTTCCCAGGAGGTCACCCAGCCTAGTACTACTCTCGCCCAAGCACGTTTAACTGCGGAGTTCTGATGGGATCCGGTGCATTAGTGCTGGTATGATCGCACCCGTGAGTCCATGAACGGGCACTTCCTATAACCGCTTCGAAGGAGCCGCGCGAGGAGGATGGCAGAGCGATGGGACGCGTCGAGGCGGTCCGACAATCGCCGGTTTTGGGAAGCCTGACCGGGACCCCGAAGCAGGCCGGTCCGAACCGCGGAGGAACACCGGCTCAAAAGGGCCATGACTCGCGATCCAACCGTCGGATCGCGCCCAGATTTTTACAGGAGCTTCCGAAGTCCGATTCCCTTATAGTAGCAATGGAATCGCTACGCAGACCGCCGGATCTTTAAATCATGACGTCATCGCCCCGGAGCCACGGGCCTTTCACTCTTCTGCCCTGTCTGTTTCTCATCTCGGGCGACTCACCGCGCCCCTCCTCCCGGGGGGCACGGGACGACGTGCGGGAAAGGAAAGGTGAGGAAATAACGGGAAGGGGAGCAGGAGACCAAAAAAAGAAGGGTCGGGGAACTAGCAAAAAGATGGGGTGCAACACGAGGACTTCCCAGGAGGTCACCCAGCCTAGTACTACTCTCGCCCAAGCACGTTTAACTGCGGAGTTCTGATGGGATCCGGTGCATTAGTGCTGGTATGATCGCACCCGTGAGTCCATGAACGGGCACTTCCTATAACCGCTTCGAAGGAGCCACGCGAGGAGGATGACAGAGCGATGGGACGCGTCGAGGCGGTCCGACAATCGCCGGTTTTGGGAAGCCTGACCGGGACCCCGAAGCAGGCCGGTCCGAACCGCGGAGGAACACCGGCTCAAAAGGGCCATGACTCGCGATCCAACCGTCGGATCGCGCCCAGATTTTTACAGGAGCTTCCGAAGTCCGATTCCCTTATAGTAGCAATGGAATCGCTACGCAGACCGCCGGATCTTTAAATCATGACGTCATCGCCCCGGAGCCACGGGCCTTTCACTCTTCTGCCCTGTCTTTTTCTCATCTCGGGCGACTCACCGCGCCCCTCCTCCCGGGGGGCACGGGACGACGTGCGGGAAAGGAAAGGTGAGGAAATAACGGGAAGGGGAGCAGGAGACCAAAAAAAGAAGGGTCGGGGAACTAGCAAAAAGATGGGGTGCAACACGAGGACTTCCCAGGAGGTTACCCAGCCTAGTACTACTCTCGCCCAAGCACGTTTAACTGCGGAGTTCTGATGGGATCCGGTGCATTAGTGCTGGTATGATCGCACCCGTGAGTCCATGAACGGGCACTTCCTATAACCGCTTCGAAGGAGCCGCGCGAGGAGGATGGCAGAGCGATGGGACGCGTCGAGGCGGTCCGACAATCGCCGGTTTTGGGAAGCCTGACCGGGACCCCGAAGCAGGCCGGTCCGAACCGCGGAGGAACACCGGCTCAAAAGGGCCATGACTCGCGATCCAACCGTCGGATCGCGCCCAGATTTTTACAGGAGCTTCCGAAGTCCGATTCCCTTATAGTAGCAATGGAATCGCTACGCAGACCGCCGGATCTTTAAATCATGACGTCATCGCCCCGGAGCCACGGGCCTTTCACTCTTCTGCCCTGTCTGTTTCTCATCTCGGGCGACTCACCGCGCCCCTCCTCCCGGGGGGCACGGGACGATGTGCGGGAAAGGAAAGGTGAGGAAATAACGGGAAGGGGAGCAGGAGACCAAAAAAAGAAGGGTCGGGGAACTAGCAAAAAGATGGGGTGCAACACGAGGACTTCCCAGGAGGTCACCCAGCCTAGTACTACTCTCGCCCAAGCACGTTTAACTGCGGAGTTCTGATGGGATCCGGTGCATTAGTGCTGGTATGATCGCACCCGTGAGTCCATGAACGGGCACTTCCTATAACCGCTTCGAAGGAGCCACGCGAGGAGGATGACAGAGCGATGGGACGCGTCGAGGCGGTCCGACAATCGCCGGTTTTGGGAAGCCTGACCGGGACCCCGAAGCAGGCCGGTCCGAACCGCGGAGGAACACCGGCTCAAAAGGGCCATGACTCGCGATCCAACCGTCGGATCGCGCCCAGATTTTTACAGGAGCTTCCGAAGTCCGATTCCCTTATAGTAGCAATGGAATCGCTACGCAGACCGCCGGATCTTTAAATCATGACGTCATCGCCCCGGAGCCACGGGCCTTTCACTCTTCTGCCCTGTCTGTTTCTCATCTCGGGCGACTCACCGCGCCCCTCCTCCCGGGGGGCACGGGACGACGTGCGGGAAAGGAAAGGTGAGGAAATAACGGGAAGGGAAGCAGGAGACCAAAAAAAGAAGGGTCGGGGAACTAGCAAAAAGATGGGGTGCAACACGAGGACTTCCCAGGAGGTCACCCAGCCTAGTACTACTCTCTCCCAAGCACGTTTAACTGCGGAGTTCTGATGGGATCCGGTGCATTAGTGCTGGTATGATCGCACCCGTGAGTCCATGTACGGGCACTTCCTATAACCGCTTCGAAGGAGCCGCGCGAGGAGGATGGCAGAGCGATGGGACGCGTCGAGGCGGTCCGACAATCGCCGGTTTTGGGAAGCCTGACCGGGACCCCGAAGCAGGCCGGTCCGAACCGCGGAGGAACACCGGCTCAAAAGGGCCATAACTCGCGATCCAACCGTCGGATCGCGCCCAGATTTTTACAGGAGCTTCCGCAATCCGATTCCCTTATAGTAGCAATGGAATCGCTACGCAGACCGCCGGTTCTTTAGATCATGACGTCATCGCCCCGGACCCAGGGGCCTTTCACTCTTCTACCCTTTCCTTTTCTCCTCTCGGGCGACTCACCGCGCCCCTCCTCCCGGGGGGCACGGGACGACGTGCGGGAAAGGAAAGGTGAGGAAATAACGGGAAGGGAAGCAGGAGACCAAAAAAAGAAGGGTCGGGGAACTAGCAAAAAGATGGGGTGCAACACGAGGACTTCCCAGGAGGTCACCCAGCCTAGTACTACTCTCTCCCAAGCACGTTTAACTGCGGAGTTCTGATGGGATCCGGTGCATTAGTGCTGGTATGATCGCACCCGTGAGTCCATGAACGGGCACTTCCTATAACCGCTTCGAAGGAGCCCCGCGAGGAGGATGACAGAGCGATGGGACGCGTCGAGGCGGTCCGACAATCGCCGGTTTTGGGAAGCCTGACCGGGACCCCGAAGCAGGCCGGTCCGAACCGCGCAGGAACACCGGCTCAAAAGGGCCATAACTCGCGTTCCAACCGTCGGATCGCGCCCAGATTTTTACAGGAGCTTCCGCAATCCGATTCCCTTATAGTAGCAATGGAATCGCTACGCAGACCGCCGGATCTTTAAATCATGACGTCATCGCCCCGGAGCCACGGGCCTTTCACTCTTCTGCCCTGTCTTTTTCTCATCTCGGGCGACTCACCGCGCCCCTCCTCCCGGGGGGCACGGGACGACGTGCGGGAAAGGAAAGGTGAGGAAATAACGGGAAGGGAAGCAGGAGACCAAAAAAAGAAGGGTCGGGGAACTAGCAAAAAGATGGGGTGCAACACGAGGACTTCCCAGGAGGTCACCCAGCCTAGTACTACTCTCTCCCAAGCACGTTTAACTGCGGAGTTCTGATGGGATCCGGTGCATTAGTGCTGGTATGATCGCACCCGTGAGTCCATGTACGGGCACTTCCTATAACCGCTTCGAAGGAGCCGCGCGAGGAGGATGGCAGAGCGATGGGACGCGTCGAGGCGGTCCGACAATCGCCGGTTTTGGGAAGCCTGACCGGGACCCCGAAGCAGGCCGGTCCGAACCGCGGAGGAACACCGGCTCAAAAGGGCCATAACTCGCGATCCAACCGTCGGATCGCGCCCAGATTTTTACAGGAGCTTCCGCAATCCGATTCCCTTATAGTAGCAATGGAATCGCTACGCAGACCGCCGGTTCTTTAGATCATGACGTCATCGCCCCGGACCCAGGGGCCTTTCACTCTTCTACCCTTTCCTTTTCTCCTCTCGGGCGACTCACCGCGCCCCTCCTCCCGGGGGGCACGGGACGACGTGCGGGAAAGGAAAGGTGAGGAAATAACGGGAAGGGAAGCAGGAGACCAAAAAAAGAAGGGTCGGGGAACTAGCAAAAAGATGGGGTGCAACACGAGGACTTCCCAGGAGGTCACCCAGCCTAGTACTACTCTCTCCCAACCACGTTTAACTGCGGAGTTCTGATGGGATCCGGTGCATTAGTGCTGGTATGATCGCACCCGTGAGTCCATGAACGGGCACTTCCTATAACCGCTTCGAAGGAGCCCCGCGAGGAGGATGACAGAGCGATGGGACGCGTCGAGGCGGTCCGACAATCGCCGGTTTTGGGAAGCCTGACCGGGACCCCGAAGCAGGCCGGTCCGAACCGCGCAGGAACACCGGCTCAAAAGGGCCATAACTCGCGTTCCAACCGTCGGATCGCGCCCAGATTTTTACAGGAGCTTCCGCAATCCGATTCCCTTATAGTAGCAATGGAATCGCTACGCAGACCGCCGGATCTTTAAATCATGACGTCATCGCCCCGGAGCCACGGGCCTTTCACTCTTCTGCCCTGTCTTTTTCTCATCTCGGGCGACTCACCGCGCCCCTCCTCCCGGGGGGCACGGGACGACGTGCGGGAAAGGAAAGGTGAGGAAATAACGGGAAGGGAAGCAGGAGACCAAAAAAAGAAGGGTCGGGGAACTAGCAAAAAGATGGGGTGCAACACGAGGACTTCCCAGGAGGTCACCCAGCCTAGTACTACTCTCTCCCAAGCACGTTTAACTGCGGAGTTCTGATGGGATCCGGTGCATTAGTGCTGGTATGATCGCACCCGTGAGTCCATGTACGGGCACTTCCTATAACCGCTTCGAAGGAGCCGCGCGAGGAGGATGGCAGAGCGATGGGACGCGTCGAGGCGGTCCGACAATCGCCGGTTTTGGGAAGCCTGACCGGGACCCCGAAGCAGGCCGGTCCGAACCGCGGAGGAACACCGGCTCAAAAGGGCCATAACTCGCGATCCAACCGTCGGATCGCGCCCAGATTTTTACAGGAGCTTCCGCAATCCGATTCCCTTATAGTAGCAATGGAATCGCTACGCAGACCGCCGGTTCTTTAGATCATGACGTCATCGCCCCGGACCCAGGGGCCTTTCACTCTTCTACCCTTTCCTTTTCTCCTCTCGGGCGACTCACCGCGCCCCTCCTCCCGGGGGGCACGGGACGACGTGCGGGAAAGGAAAGGTGAGGAAATAACGGGAAGGGAAGCAGGAGACCAAAAAAAGAAGGGTCGGGGAACTAGCAAAAAGATGGGGTGCAACACGAGGACTTCCCAGGAGGTCACCCAGCCTAGTACTACTCTCTCCCAAGCACGTTTAACTGCGGAGTTCTGATGGGATCCGGTGCATTAGTGCTGGTATGATCGCACCCGTGAGTCCATGAACGGGCACTTCCTATAACCGCTTCGAAGGAGCCCCGCGAGGAGGATGACAGAGCGATGGGACGCGTCGAGGCGGTCCGACAATCGCCGGTTTTGGGAAGCCTGACCGGGACCCCGAAGCAGGCCGGTCCGAACCGCGCAGGAACACCGGCTCAAAAGGGCCATAACTCGCGTTCCAACCGTCGGATCGCGCCCAGATTTTTACAGGAGCTTCCGCAATCCGATTCCCTTATAGTAGCAATGGAATCGCTACGCAGACCGCCGGATCTTTAAATCATGACGTCATCGCCCCGGAGCCACGGGCCTTTCACTCTTCTGCCCTGTCTTTTTCTCATCTCGGGCGACTCACCGCGCCCCTCCTCCCGGGGGGCACGGGACGACGTGCGGGAAAGGAAAGGTGAGGAAATAACGGGAAGGGAAGCAGGAGACCAAAAAAAGAAGGGTCGGGGAACTAGCAAAAAGATGGGGTGCAACACGAGGACTTCCCAGGAGGTCACCCAGCCTAGTACTACTCTCTCCCAAGCACGTTTAACTGCGGAGTTCTGATGGGATCCGGTGCATTAGTGCTGGTATGATCGCACCCGTGAGTCCATGTACGGGCACTTCCTATAACCGCTTCGAAGGAGCCGCGCGAGGAGGATGGCAGAGCGATGGGACGCGTCGAGGCGGTCCGACAATCGCCGGTTTTGGGAAGCCTGACCGGGACCCCGAAGCAGGCCGGTCCGAACCGCGGAGGAACACCGGCTCAAAAGGGCCATAACTCGCGATCCAACCGTCGGATCGCGCCCAGATTTTTACAGGAGCTTCCGCAATCCGATTCCCTTATAGTAGCAATGGAATCGCTACGCAGACCGCCGGTTCTTTAGATCATGACGTCATCGCCCCGGACCCAGGGGCCTTTCACTCTTCTACCCTTTCCTTTTCTCCTCTCGGGCGACTCACCGCGCCCCTCCTCCCGGGGGGCACGGGACGACGTGCGGGAAAGGAAAGGTGAGGAAATAACGGGAAGGGAAGCAGGAGACCAAAAAAAGAAGGGTCGGGGAACTAGCAAAAAGATGGGGTGCAACACGAGGACTTCCCAGGAGGTCACCCAGCCTAGTACTACTCTCTCCCAAGCACGTTTAACTGCGGAGTTCTGATGGGATCCGGTGCATTAGTGCTGGTATGATCGCACCCGTGAGTCCATGAACGGGCACTTCCTATAACCGCTTCGAAGGAGCCCCGCGAGGAGGATGACAGAGCGATGGGACGCGTCGAGGCGGTCCGACAATCGCCGGTTTTGGGAAGCCTGACCGGGACCCCGAAGCAGGCCGGTCCGAACCGCGCAGGAACACCGGCTCAAAAGGGCCATAACTCGCGTTCCAACCGTCGGATCGCGCCCAGATTTTTACAGGAGCTTCCGCAATCCGATTCCCTTATAGTAGCAATGGAATCGCTACGCAGACCGCCGGATCTTTAAATCATGACGTCATCGCCCCGGAGCCACGGGCCTTTCACTCTTCTGCCCTGTCTTTTTCTCATCTCGGGCGACTCACCGCGCCCCTCCTCCCGGGGGGCACGGGACGACGTGCGGGAAAGGAAAGGTGAGGAAATAACGGGAAGGGGAGCAGGAGACCAAAAAAAGAAGGGTCGGGGAACTAGCAAAAAGATGGGGTGCAACACGAGGACTTCCCAGGAGGTCACCCAGCCTAGTACTACTCTCGCCCAAGCACGTTTAACTGCGGAGTTCTGATGGGATCCGGTGCATTAGTGCTGGTATGATCGCACCCGTGAGTCCATGAACGGGCACTTCCTATAACCGCTTCGAAGGAGCCGCGCGAGGAGGATGGCAGAGCGATGGGACGCGTCGAGGCGGTCCGACAATCGCCGGTTTTGGGAAGCCTGACCGGGACCCCGAAGCAGGCCGGTCCGAACCGCGGAGGAACACCGGCTCAAAAGGGCCATGACTCGCGATCCAACCGTCGGATCGCGCCCAGATTTTTACAGGAGCTTCCGAAGTCCGATTCCCTTATAGTAGCAATGGAATCGCTACGCAGACCGCCGGTTCTTTAGATCATGACGTCATCGCCCCGGACCCAGGGGCCTTTCACTCTTCTACCCTTTCCTTTTCTCCTCTCGGGCGACTCACCGCGCCCCTCCTCCCGGGGGGCACGGGACGACGTGCGGGAAAGGAAAGGTGAGGAAATAACGGGAAGGGGAGCAGGAGACCAAAAAAAGAAGGGTCGGGGAACTAGCAAAAAGATGGGGTGCAACACGAGGACTTCCCAGGAGGTCACCCAGCCTAGTACTACTCTCGCCCAAGCACGTTTAACTGCGGAGTTCTGATGGGATCCGGTGCATTAGTGCTGGTATGATCGCACCCGTGAGTCCATGAACGGGCACTTCCTATAACCGCTTCGAAGGAGCCGCGCGAGGAGGATGGCAGAGCGATGGGACGCGTCGAGGCGGTCCGACAATCGCCGGTTTTGGGAAGCCTGACCGGGACCCCGAAGCAGGCCGGTCCGAACCGCGGAGGAACACCGGCTCAAAAGGGCCATGACTCGCGATCCAACCGTCGGATCGCGCCCAGATTTTTACAGGAGCTTCCGAAGTCCGATTCCCTTATAGTAGCAATGGAATCGCTACGCAGACCGCCGGTTCTTTAGATCATGACGTCATCGCCCCGGACCCAGGGGCCTTTCACTCTTCTACCCTTTCCTTTTCTCCTCTCGGGCGACTCACCGCGCCCCTCCTCCCGGGGGGCACGGGACGACGTGCGGGAAAGGAAAGGTGAGGAAATAACGGGAAGGGGAGCAGGAGACCAAAAAAAGAAGGGTCGGGGAACTAGCAAAAAGATGGGGTGCAACACGAGGACTTCCCAGGAGGTCACCCAGCCTAGTACTACTCTCGCCCAAGCACGTTTAACTGCGGAGTTCTGATGGGATCCGGTGCATTAGTGCTGGTATGATCGCACCCGTGAGTCCATGAACGGGCACTTCCTATAACCGCTTCGAAGGAGCCGCGCGAGGAGGATGGCAGAGCGATGGGACGCGTCGAGGCGGTCCGACAATCGCCGGTTTTGGGAAGCCTGACCGGGACCCCGAAGCAGGCCGGTCCGAACCGCGCAGGAACACCGGCTCAAAAGGGCCATGACTCGCGATCCAACCGTCGGATCGCGCCCAGATTTTTACAGGAGCTTCCGAAGTCCGATTCCCTTATAGTAGCAATGGAATCGCTACGCAGACCGCCGGATCTTTAAATCATGACGTCATCGCCCCGGAGCCACGGGCCTTTCACTCTTCTGCCCTGTCTTTTTCTCATCTCGGGCGACTCACCGCGCCCCTCCTCCCGGGGGGCACGGGACGACGTGCGGGAAAGGAAAGGTGAGGAAATAACGGGAAGGGGAGCAGGAGACCAAAAAAAGAAGGGTCGGGGAACTAGCAAAAAGATGGGGTGCAACACGAGGACTTCCCAGGAGGTTACCCAGCCTAGTACTACTCTCGCCCAAGCACGTTTAACTGCGGAGTTCTGATGGGATCCGGTGCATTAGTGCTGGTATGATCGCACCCGTGAGTCCATGAACGGGCACTTCCTATAACCGCTTCGAAGGAGCCGCGCGAGGAGGATGGCAGAGCGATGGGACGCGTCGAGGCGGTCCGACAATCGCCGGTTTTGGGAAGCCTGACCGGGACCCCGAAGCAGGCCGGTCCGAACCGCGGAGGAACACCGGCTCAAAAGGGCCATGACTCGCGATCCAACCGTCGGATCGCGCCCAGATTTTTACAGGAGCTTCCGAAGTCCGATTCCCTTATAGTAGCAATGGAATCGCTACGCAGACCGCCGGATCTTTAAATCATGACGTCATCGCCCCGGAGCCACGGGCCTTTCACTCTTCTGCCCTGTCTGTTTCTCATCTCGGGCGACTCACCGCGCCCCTCCTCCCGGGGGGCACGGGACGACGTGCGGGAAAGGAAAGGTGAGGAAATAACGGGAAGGGGAGCAGGAGACCAAAAAAAGAAGGGTCGGGGAACTAGCAAAAAGATGGGGTGCAACACGAGGACTTCCCAGGAGGTCACCCAGCCTAGTACTACTCTCGCCCAAGCACGTTTAACTGCGGAGTTCTGATGGGATCCGGTGCATTAGTGCTGGTATGATCGCACCCGTGAGTCCATGAACGGGCACTTCCTATAACCGCTTCGAAGGAGCCACGCGAGGAGGATGACAGAGCGATGGGACGCGTCGAGGCGGTCCGACAATCGCCGGTTTTGGGAAGCCTGACCGGGACCCCGAAGCAGGCCGGTCCGAACCGCGGAGGAACACCGGCTCAAAAGGGCCATGACTCGCGATCCAACCGTCGGATCGCGCCCAGATTTTTACAGGAGCTTCCGAAGTCCGATTCCCTTATAGTAGCAATGGAATCGCTACGCAGACCGCCGGATCTTTAAATCATGACGTCATCGCCCCGGAGCCACGGGCCTTTCACTCTTCTGCCCTGTCTGTTTCTCATCTCGGGCGACTCACCGCGCCCCTCCTCCCGGGGGGCACGGGACGACGTGCGGGAAAGGAAAGGTGAGGAAATAACGGGAAGGGAAGCAGGAGACCAAAAAAAGAAGGGTCGGGGAACTAGCAAAAAGATGGGGTGCAACACGAGGACTTCCCAGGAGGTCACCCAGCCTAGTACTACTCTCTCCCAAGCACGTTTAACTGCGGAGTTCTGATGGGATCCGGTGCATTAGTGCTGGTATGATCGCACCCGTGAGTCCATGTACGGGCACTTCCTATAACCGCTTCGAAGGAGCCGCGCGAGGAGGATGGCAGAGCGATGGGACGCGTCGAGGCGGTCCGACAATCGCCGGTTTTGGGAAGCCTGACCGGGACCCCGAAGCAGGCCGGTCCGAACCGCGGAGGAACACCGGCTCAAAAGGGCCATGACTCGCGATCCAACCGTCGGATCGCGCCCAGATTTTTACAGGAGCTTCCGAAGTCCGATTCCCTTATAGTAGCAATGGAATCGCTACGCAGACCGCCGGATCTTTAGATCATGACGTCATCGCCCCGGACCCAGGGGCCTTTCACTCTTCTACCCTTTCCTTTTCTCCTCTCGGGCGACTCACCGCGCCCCTCCTCCCGGGGGGCACGGGACGACGTGCGGGAAAGGAAAGGTGAGGAAATAACGGGAAGGGAAGCAGGAGACCAAAAAAAGAAGGGTCGGGGAACTAGCAAAAAGATGGGGTGCAACACGAGGACTTCCCAGGAGGTCACCCAGCCTAGTACTACTCTCTCCCAAGCACGTTTAACTGCGGAGTTCTGATGGGATCCGGTGCATTAGTGCTGGTATGATCGCACCCGTGAGTCCATGTACGGGCACTTCCTATAACCGCTTCGAAGGAGCCGCGCGAGGAGGATGGCAGAGCGATGGGACGCGTCGAGGCGGTCCGACAATCGCCGGTTTTGGGAAGCCTGACCGGGACCCCGAAGCAGGCCGGTCCGAACCGCGGAGGAACACCGGCTCAAAAGGGCCATGACTCGCGATCCAACCGTCGGATCGCGCCCAGATTTTTACAGGAGCTTCCGAAGTCCGATTCCCTTATAGTAGCAATGGAATCGCTACGCAGACCGCCGGATCTTTAGATCATGACGTCATCGCCCCGGACCCAGGGGCCTTTCACTCTTCTACCCTTTCCTTTTCTCCTCTCGGGCGACTCACCGCGCCCCTCCTCCCGGGGGGCACGGGACGACGTGCGGGAAAGGAAAGGTGAGGAAATAACGGGAAGGGAAGCAGGAGACCAAAAAAAGAAGGGTCGGGGAACTAGCAAAAAGATGGGGTGCAACACGAGGACTTCCCAGGAGGTCACCCAGCCTAGTACTACTCTCTCCCAAGCACGTTTAACTGCGGAGTTCTGATGGGATCCGGTGCATTAGTGCTGGTATGATCGCACCCGTGAGTCCATGTACGGGCACTTCCTATAACCGCTTCGAAGGAGCCGCGCGAGGAGGATGGCAGAGCGATGGGACGCGTCGAGGCGGTCCGACAATCGCCGGTTTTGGGAAGCCTGACTGGGACCCCGAAGCAGGCCGGTCCGAACCGCGGAGGAACACCGGCTCAAAAGGGCCATAACTCGCGATCCAACCGTCGGATCGCGCCCAGATTTTTACAGGAGCTTCCGCAATCCGATTCCCTTATAGTAGCAATGGAATCGCTACGCAGACCGCCGGTTCTTTAGATCATGACGTCATCGCCCCGGACCCAGGGGCCTTTCACTCTTCTACCCTTTCCTTTTCTCCTCTCGGGCGACTCACCGCGCCCCACCTCTCGGGGGGCACGGGACACCATCAGGAAAGAAAAGGTGAGGAAATAACGGGAAGGGGAGCAGGAGATCAAAAAAAGAAGGGTCGGGGAACTAGCAAAAAGATGGGGTGCAACACGAGGACTTCCCAGGAGGTCACCCATCCTAGTACTACTCTCGCCCAAGCACGTTTAACTGCGAAGTTCTGATGGGATCCGGTGCATTAGTGCTGGTATGATCGCACCCGTGAGTCCATGAACGGGCACTTCCTATAACCGCTTCGAAGGAGCCCCGCGAGGAGGATGACAGAGCGATGGGACGCGTCGAGGCGGTCCGACAATCGCCGGTTTTGGGAAGCCTGACCGGGACCCCGAAGCAGGCCGGTCCGAACCGCGCAGGAACACCGGCTCAAAAGGGCCATGACTCGCGATCCAACCGTCGGATCGCGCCCAGATTTTTACAGGAGCTTCCGAAGTCCGATTCCCTTATAGTAGCAATGGAATCGCTACGCAGACCGCCGGTTCTTTAGATCATGACGTCATCGCCCCGGACCCAGGGGCCTTTCACTCTTCTACCCTTTCCTTTTCTCCTCTCGGGCGACTCACCGCGCCCCTCCTCCCGGGGGGCACGGGACGACGTGCGGGAAAGGAAAGGTGAGGAAATAACGGGAAGGGGAGCAGGAGACCAAAAAAAGAAGGGTCGGGGAACTAGCAAAAAGATGGGGTGCAACACGAGGACTTCCCAGGAGGTCACCCAGCCTAGTACTACTCTCGCCCAAGCACGTTTAACTGCGGAGTTCTGATGGGATCCGGTGCATTAGTGCTGGTATGATCGCACCCGTGAGTCCATGAACGGGCACTTCCTATAACCGCTTCGAAGGAGCCGCGCGAGGAGGATGGCAGAGCGATGGGACGCGTCGAGGCGGTCCGACAATCGCCGGTTTTGGGAAGCCTGACCGGGACCCCGAAGCAGGCCGGTCCGAACCGCGGAGGAACACCGGCTCAAAAGGGCCATGACTCGCGATCCAACCGTCGGATCGCGCCCAGATTTTTACAGGAGCTTCCGAAGTCCGATTCCCTTATAGTAGCAATGGAATCGCTACGCAGACCGCCGGTTCTTTAGATCATGACGTCATCGCCCCGGACCCAGGGGCCTTTCACTCTTCTACCCTTTCCTTTTCTCCTCTCGGGCGACTCACCGCGCCCCTCCTCCCGGGGGGCACGGGACGACGTGCGGGAAAGGAAAGGTGAGGAAATAACGGGAAGGGGAGCAGGAGATCAAAAAAAGAAGGGTCGGGGAACTAGCAAAAAGATGGGGTGCAACACGAGGACTTCCCAGGAGGTCACCCATCCTAGTACTACTCTCGCCCAAGCACGTTTAACTGCGAAGTTCTGATGGGATCCGGTGCATTAGTGCTGGTATGATCGCACCCGTGAGTCCATGAACGGGTACTTCCTATAACCGCTTCGAAGGAGCCGCGCGAGGAGGATGGCAGAGCGATGGGACGCGTCGAGGCGGTCCGACAATCGCCGGTTTTGGGAAGCCTGACCGGGACCCCGAAGCAGGCCGGTCCGAACCGCGGAGGAACACCGGCTCAAAAGGGCCATGACTCGCGATCCAACCGTCGGATCGCGCCCAGATTTTTACAGGAGCTTCCGAAGTCCGATTCCCTTATAGTAGCAATGGAATCGCTACGCAGACCGCCGGATCTTTAAATCATGACGTCATCGCCCCGGAGCCATGGGCCTTTCACTCTTCTGCCCTGTCTCTTTCTCATCTCGGGCGACTCACCGCGCCCCTCCTCCCGGGGGGCACGGGACGACGTGCGGGAAAGGAAAGGTGAGGAAATAACGGGAAGGGGAGCAGGAGACCAAAAAAAGAAGGGTCGGGGAACTAGCAAAAAGATGGGGTGCAACACGAGGACTTCCTAGGAGGTCACCCAGCCTAGTACTACTCTCGCCCAAGCACGTTTAACTGCGGAGTTCTGATGGGATCCGGTGCATTAGTGCTGGTATGATCGCACCCGTGAGTCCATGAACGGGCACTTCCTATAACCGCTTCGAAGGAGCCGCGCGAGGAGGATGGCAGAGCGATGGGACGCGTCGAGGCGGTCCGACAATCGCCGGTTTTGGGAAGCCTGACCGGGACCCCGAAGCAGGCCGGTCCGAACCGCGGAGGAACACCGGCTCAAAAGGGCCATGACTCGCGATCCAACCGTCGGATCGCGCCCAGATTTTTACAGGAGCTTCCGAAGTCCGATTCCCTTATAGTAGCAATGGAATCGCTACGCAGACCGCCGGTTCTTTAGATCATGACGTCATCGCCCCGGACCCAGGGGCCTTTCACTCTTCTACCCTTTCCTTTTCTCCTCTCGGGCGACTCACCGCGCCCCTCCTCCCGGGGGGCACGGGACGACGTGCGGGAAAGGAAAGGTGAGGAAATAACGGGAAGGGGAGCAGGAGATCAAAAAAAGAAGGGTCGGGGAACTAGCAAAAAGATGGGGTGCAACACGAGGACTTCCCAGGAGGTCACCCATCCTAGTACTACTCTCGCCCAAGCACGTTTAACTGCGAAGTTCTGATGGGATCCGGTGCATTAGTGCTGGTATGATCGCACCCGTGAGTCCATGAACGGGCACTTCCTATAACCGCTTCGAAGGAGCCGCGCGAGGAGGATGGCAGAGCGATGGGACGCGTCGAGGCGGTCCGACAATCGCCGGTTTTGGGAAGCCTGACCGGGACCCCGAAGCAGGCCGGTCCGAACCGCGGAGGAACACCGGCTCAAAAGGGCCATGACTCGCGATCCAACCGTCGGATCGCGCCCAGATTTTTACAGGAGCTTCCGAAGTCCGATTCCCTTATAGTAGCAATGGAATCGCTACGCAGACCGCCGGATCTTTAAATCATGACGTCATCGCCCCGGACCCAGGGGCCTTTCACTCTTCTACCCTTTCCTTTTCTCCTCTCGGGCGACTCACCGCGCCCCTCCTCCCGGGGGGCACGGGACGACGTGCGGGAAAGGAAAGGTGAGGAAATAACGGGAAGGGGAGCAGGAGATCAAAAAAAGAAGGGTCGGGGAACTAGCAAAAAGATGGGGTGCAACACGAGGACTTCCCAGGAGGTCACCCATCCTAGTACTACTCTCGCCCAAGCACGTTTAACTGCGAAGTTCTGATGGGATCCGGTGCATTAGTGCTGGTATGATCGCACCCGTGAGTCCATGAACGGGCACTTCCTATAACCGCTTCGAAGGAGCCGCGCGAGGAGGATGGCAGAGCGATGGGACGCGTCGAGGCGGTCCGACAATCGCCGGTTTTGGGAAGCCTGACCGGGACCCCGAAGCAGGCCGGTCCGAACCGCGGAGGAACACCGGCTCAAAAGGGCCATAACTCGCGTTCCAACCGTCGGATCGCGCCCAGATTTTTACAGGAGCTTCCGAAGTCCGATTCCCTTATAGTAGCAATGGAATCGCTACGCAGACCGCCGGATCTTTAAATCATGACGTCATCGCCCCGGAGCCACGGGCCTTTCACTCTTCTGCCCTGTCTTTTTCTCATCTCGGGCCACTCACCGCGCCCCTCCTCCCGGGGGGCACGGGACGACGTGCGGGAAAGGAAAGGTGAGGAAATAACGGGAAGGGGAGCAGGAGACCAAAAAAAGAAGGGTCGGGGAACTAGCAAAAAGATGGGGTGCAACACGAGGACTTCCCAGGAGGTCACCCATCCTAGTACTACTCTCGCCCAAGCACGTTTAACTGCGAAGTTCTGATGGGATCCGGTGCATTAGTGCTGGTATGATCGCACCCGTGAGTCCATGAACGGGCACTTCCTATAACCGCTTCGAAGGAGCCGCGCGAGGAGGATGGCAGAGCGATGGGACGCGTCGAGGCGGTCCGACAATCGCCGGTTTTGGGAAGCCTGACCGGGACCCCGAAGCAGGCCGGTCCGAACCGCGGAGGAACACCGGCTCAAAAGGGCCATAACTCGCGTTCCAACCGTCGGATCGCGCCCAGATTTTTACAGGAGCTTCCGAAGTCCGATTCCCTTATAGTAGCAATGGAATCGCTACGCAGACCGCCGGATCTTTAAATCATGACGTCATCGCCCCGGAGCCACGGGCCTTTCACTCTTCTGCCCTGTCTTTTTCTCATCTCGGGCCACTCACCGCGCCCCTCCTCCCGGGGGGCACGGGACGACGTGCGGGAAAGGAAAGGTGAGGAAATAACGGGAAGGGGAGCAGGAGACCAAAAAAAGAAGGGTCGGGGAACTAGCAAAAAGATGGGGTGCAACACGAGGACTTCCCAGGAGGTCACCCAGCCTAGTACTACTCTCGCCCAAGCACGTTTAACTGCGGAGTTCTGATGGGATCCGGTGCATTAGTGCTGGTATGATCGCACCCGTGAGTCCATGAATGGGCACTTCCTATAACCGCTTCGAAGGAGCCGCGCGAGGAGGATGGCAGAGCGATGGGACGCGTCGAGGCGGTCCGACAATCGCCGGTTTTGGGAAGCCTGACCGGGACCCCGAAGCAGGCCGGTCCGAACCGCGGAGGAACACCGGCTCAAAAGGGCGATGACTCGCGATCCAACCGTCGGATCGCGCCCAGATTTTTACAGGAGCTTCCGAAGTCCGATTCCCTTATAGTAGCAATTGAATCGCTACGCAGACCGCCGGATCTTTAAATCATGACGTCATCGCCCCGGAGCCACGGGCCTTTCACTCTTCTGCCCTGTCTCTTTCTCATCTCGGGCGACTCACCGCGCCCCTCCTCCCGGGGGGCACGGGACGACGTGCGGGAAAGGAAAGGTGAGGAAATAACGGGAAGGGGAGCAGGAGACCAAAAAAAGAAGGGTCGGGGAACTAGCAAAAAGATGGGGTGCAACACGAGGACTTCCCAGGAGGTCACCCAGCCTAGTACTACTCTCGCCCAAGCACGTTTAACTGCGGAGTTCTGATGGGATCCGGTGCATTAGTGCTGGTATGATCGCACCCGTGAGTCCATGAACGGGCACTTCCTATAACCGCTTCGAAGGAGCCGCGCGAGGAGGATGGCAGAGCGATGGGACGCGTCGAGGCGGTCCGACAATCGCCGGTTTTGGGAAGCCTGACCGGGACCCCGAAGCAGGCCGGTCCGAACCGCGGAGGAACACCGGCTCAAAAGGGCCATAACTCGCGATCCAACCGTCGGATCGCGCCCAGATTTTTACAGGAGCTTCCGCAATCCGATTCCCTTATAGTAGCAATGGAATCGCTACGCAGACCGCCGGTTCTTTAGATCATGACGTCATCGCCCCGGACCGAGGGGCCTTTCACTCTTCTACCCTTTCCTTTTCTCCTCTCGGGCGACTCACCGCGCCCCACCTCTCGGGGGGCACGGGACACCATCCAGGAAAGAAAAGGTGAGGAAATAACGGGAAGGGGAGCAGGAGATCAAAAAAAGAAGGGTCGGGGAACTAGCAAAAAGATGGGGTGCAACACGAGGACTTCCCAGGAGGTCACCCATCCTAGTACTACTCTCGCCCAAGCACGTTTAACTGCGAAGTTCTGATGGGATCCGGTGCATTAGTGCTGGTATGATCGCACCCGTGAGTCCATGAACGGGCACTTCCTATAACCGCTTCGAAGGAGCCACGCGAGGAGGATGACAGAGCGATGGGACGCGTCGAGGCGGTCCGACAATCGCCGGTTTTGGGAAGCCTGACCGGGACCCCGAAGCAGGCCGGTCCGAACCGCGCAGGAACACCGGCTCAAAAGGGCCATAACTCGCGTTCCAACCGTCGGATCGCGCCCAGATTTTTACAGGAGCTTCCGAAGTCCGATTCCCTTATAGTAGCAATGGAATCGCTACGCAGACCGCCGGATCTTTAAATCATGACGTCATCGCCCCGGAGCCACGGGCCTTTCACTCTTCTACCCTGTCTTTTTCTCATCTCGGGCGACTCACCGCGCCCCTCCTCCCGGGGGGCACGGGACGACGTGCGGGAAAGGAAAGGTGAGGAAATAACGGGAAGGGGAGCAGGAGACCAAAAAAAGAAGGGTCGGGGAACTAGCAAAAAGATGGGGTGCAACACGAGGACTTCCCAGGAGGTCACCCAGCCTAGTACTACTCTCGCCCAAGCACGTTTAACTGCGGAGTTCTGATGGGATCCGGTGCATTAGTGCTGGTATGATCGCACCCGTGAGTCCATGAACGGGCACTTCCTATAACCGCTTCGAAGGAGCCGCGCGAGGAGGATGGCAGAGCGATGGGACGCGTCGAGGCGGTCCGACAATCGCCGGTTTTGGGAAGCCTGACCGGGACCCCGAAGCAGGCCGGTCCGAACCGCGGAGGAACACCGGCTCAAAAGGGCCATGACTCGCGATCCAACCGTCGGATCGCGCCCAGATTTTTACAGGAGCTTCCGAAGTCCGATTCCCTTATAGTAGCAATGGAATCGCTACGCAGACCGCCGGTTCTTTAGATCATGACGTCATCGCCCCGGACCCAGGGGCCTTTCACTCTTCTACCCTTTCCTTTTCTCCTCTCGGGCGACTCACCGCGCCCCTCCTCCCGGGGGGCACGGGACGACGTGCGGGAAAGGAAAGGTGAGGAAATAACGGGAAGGGGAGCAGGAGACCAAAAAAAGAAGGGTCGGGGAACTAGCAAAAAGATGGGGTGCAACACGAGGACTTCCCAGGAGGTCACCCAGCCTAGTACTACTCTCGCCCAAGCACGTTTAACTGCGGAGTTCTGATGGGATCCGGTGCATTAGTGCTGGTATGATCGCACCCGTGAGTCCATGAACGGGCACTTCCTATAACCGCTTCGAAGGAGCCGCGCGAGGAGGATGGCAGAGCGATGGGACGCGTCGAGGCGGTCCGACAATCGCCGGTTTTGGGAAGCCTGACCGGGACCCCGAAGCAGGCCGGTCCGAACCGCGGAGGAACACCGGCTCAAAAGGGCCATAACTCGCGATCCAACCGTCGGATCGCGCCAAGATTTTTACAGGAGCTTCCGCAATCCGATTCCCTTATAGTAGCAATGGAATCGCTACGCAGACCGCCGGTTCTTTAGATCATGATGTCATCGCCCCGGACCCAGGGGCCTTTCACTCTTCTACCCTTTCCTTTTCTCCTCTCGGGCGACTCACCGCGCCCCACCTCTCGGGGGGCACGGGACACCATCCAGGAAAGAAAAGGTGAGGAAATAACGGGAAGGGGAGCAGGAGATCAAAAAAAGAAGGGTCGGGGAACTAGCAAAAACATGGGGTGCAACACGAGGACTTCCCAGGAGGTCACCCATCCTAGTACTACTCTCGCCCAAGCACGTTTAACTGCGGAGTTCTGATGGGATCCGGTGCATTAGTGCTGGTATGATCGCACCCGTGAGTCCATGAACGGGCACTTCCTATAACCGCTTCGAAGGAGCCGCGCGAGGAGGATGGCAGAGCGATGGGACGCGTCGAGGCGGTCCGACAATCGCCGGTTTTGGGAAGCCTGACCGGGACCCCGAAGCAGGCCGGTCCGAACCGCGGAGGAACACCGGCTCAAAAGGGCCATGACTCGCGATCCAACCGTCGGATCGCGCCCAGATTTTTACAGGAGCTTCCGAAGTCCGATTCCCTTATAGTAGCAATGGAATCGCTACGCAGACCGCCGGATCTTTAAATCATGACGTCATTGCCCCGGAGCCACGGGCCTTTCACTCTTCTGCCCTGTCTCTTTCTCATCTCGGGCGACTCACCGCGCCCCTCCTCCCGGGGGGCACGGGACGACGTGCGGGAAAGGAAAGGTGAGGAAATAACGGGAAGGGGAGCAGGAGACCAAAAAAAGAAGGGTCGGGGAACTAGCAAAAAGATGGGGTGCAACACGAGGACTTCCCAGGAGGTCACCCAGCCTAGTACTACTCTCGCCCAAGCACGTTTAACTGCGGAGTTCTGATGGGATCCGGTGCATTAGTGCTGGTATGATCGCACCCGTGAGTCCATGAACGGGCACTTCCTATAACCGCTTCGAAGGAGCCGCGCGAGGAGGATGGCAGAGCGATGGGACGCGTCGAGGCGGTCCGACAATCGCCGGTTTTGGGAAGCCTGACCGGGACCCCGAAGCAGGCCGGTCCGAACCGCGGAGGAACACCGGCTCAAAAGGGCCATGACTCGCGATCCAACCGTCGGATCGCGCCCCGATTTTTACAGGAGCTTCCGCAATCCGATTCCCTTATAGTAGCAATGGAATCGCTACGCAGACCGCCGGTTCTTTAGATCATGACGTCATCGCCTCGGACCCAGGGGCCTTTCACTCTTCTACCCTTTCCTTTTCTCCTCTCGGGCGACTCACCGCGCCCCTCCTCCCGGGGGGCACGGGACGACGTGCGGGAAAGGAAAGGTGAGGAAATAACGGGAAGGGGAGCAGGAGACCAAAAAAAGAAGGGTCGGGGAACTAGCAAAAAGATGGGGTGCAACACGAGGACTTCCCAGGAGGTCACCCAGCCTAGTACTACTCTCGCCCAAGCACGTTTAACTGCGGAGTTCTGATGGGATCCGGTGCATTAGTGCTGGTATGATCGCACCCGTGAGTCCATGAACGGGCACTTCCTATAACCGCTTCGAAGGAGCCGCGCGAGGAGGATGGCAGAGCGATGGGACGCGTCGAGGCGGTCCGACAATCGCCGGTTTTGGGAAGCCTGACCGGGACCCCGAAGCAGGCCGGTCCGAACCGCGGAGGAACACCGGCTCAAAAGGGCCATAACTCGCGATCCAACCGTCGGATCGCGCCAAGATTTTTACAGGAGCTTCCGCAATCCGATTCCCTTATAGTAGCAATGGAATCGCTACGCAGACCGCCGGTTCTTTAGATCATGATGTCATCGCCCCGGACCCAGGGGCCTTTCACTCTTCTACCCTTTCCTTTTCTCCTCTCGGGCGACTCACCGCGCCCCACCTCTCGGGGGGCACGGGACACCATCCAGGAAAGAAAAGGTGAGGAAATAACGGGAAGGGGAGCAGGAGATCAAAAAAAGAAGGGTCGGGGAACTAGCAAAAAGATGGGGTGCAACACGAGGACTTCCCAGGAGGTCACCCATCCTAGTACTACTCTCGCCCAAGCACGTTTAACTGCGGAGTTCTGATGGGATCCGGTGCATTAGTGCTGGTATGATCGCACCCGTGAGTCCATGAAGGGGCACTTCCTATAACCGCTTCGAAGGAGCCGCGCGAGGAGGATGGCAGAGCGATGGGACGCGTCGAGGCGGTCCGACAATCGCCGGTTTTGGGAAGCCTGACCGGGACCCCGAAGCAGGCCGGTCCGAACCGCGGAGGAACACCGGCTCAAAAGGGCCATGACTCGCGATCCAACCGTCGGATCGCGCCCAGATTTTTACAGGAGCTTCCGAAGTCCGATTCCCTTATAGTAGCAATGGAATCGCTACGCAGACCGCCGGATCTTTAAATCATGACGTCATCGCCCCGGAGCCACGGGCCTTTCACTCTTCTGCCCTGTCTCTTTCTCATCTCGGGCGACTCACCGCGCCCCTCCTCCCGGGGGGCACGGGACGACGTGCGGGAAAGGAAAGGTGAGGAAATAACGGGAAGGGGAGCAGGAGACCAAAAAAAGAAGGGTCGGGGAACTAGCAAAAAGATGGGGTGCAACACGAGGACTTCCCAGGAGGTCACCCAGCCTAGTACTACTCTCGCCCAAGCACGTTTAACTGCGGAGTTCTGATGGGATCCGGTGCATTAGTGCTGGTATGATCGCACCCGTGAGTCCATGAACCGGCACTTCCTATAACCGCTTCGAAGGAGCCGCGCGAGGAGGATGGCAGAGCGATGGGACGCGTCGAGGCGGTCCGACAATCGCCGGTTTTGGGAAGCCTGACCGGGACCCCGAAGCAGGCCGGTCCGAACCGCGGAGGAACACCGGCTCAAAAGGGCCATGACTCGCGATCCAACCGTCGGATCGCGCCCCGATTTTTACAGGAGCTTCCGCAATCCGATTCCCTTATAGTAGCAATGGAATCGCTACGCAGACCGCCGGTTCTTTAGATCATGACGTCATCGCCCCGGACCCAGGGGCCTTTCACTCTTCTACCCTTTCCTTTTCTCCTCTCGGGCGACTCACCGCGCCCCTCCTCCCGGGGGGCACGGGACGACGTGCGGGAAAGGAAAGGTGAGGAAATAACGGGAAGGGGAGCAGGAGACCAAAAAAAGAAGGGTCGGGGAACTAGCAAAAAGATGGGGTGCAACACGAGGACTTCCC
The DNA here is from genome assembly GCF_951802175.1 of Populus nigra. Lineage (NCBI taxonomy): Eukaryota > Viridiplantae > Streptophyta > Magnoliopsida > Malpighiales > Salicaceae > Populus > Populus nigra. Next base: position 6,087,079 of record NC_084864.1, on the reverse strand, counting down.
AGGAGGTCACCCAGCCTAGTACTACTCTCGCCCAAGCACGTTTAACTGCGGAGTTCTGATGGGATCCGGTGCATTAGTGCTGGTATGATCGCACCCGTGAGTCCATGAACGGGCACTTCCTATAACCGCTTCGAAGGAGCCGCGCGAGGAGGATGGCAGAGCGATGGGACGCGTCGAGGCGGTCCGACAATCGCCGGTTTTGGGAAGCCTGACCGGGACCCCGAAGCAGGCCGGTCCGAACCGCGGAGGAACACCGGCTCAAAAGGGCCATAACTCGCGATCCAACCGTCGGATCGCGCCCAGATTTTTACAGGAGCTTCCGCAATCCGATTCCCTTATAGTAGCAATGGAATCGCTACGCAGACCGCCGGTTCTTTAGATCATGATGTCATCGCCCCGGACCCAGGGGCCTTTCACTCTTCTACCCTTTCCTTTTCTCCTCTCGGGCGACTCACCGCGCCCCACCTCTCGGGGGGCACGGGACACCATCCAGGAAAGAAAAGGTGAGGAAATAACGGGAAGGGGAGCAGGAGATCAAAAAAAGAAGGGTCGGGGAACTAGCAAAAAGATGGGGTGCAACACGAGGACTTCCCAGGAGGTCACCCATCCTAGTACTACTCTCGCCCAAGCACGTTTAACTGCGAAGTTCTGATGGGATCCGGTGCATTAGTGCTGGTATGATCGCACCCGTGAGTCCATGAAGGGGCACTTCCTATAACCGCTTCGAAGGAGCCGCGCGAGGAGGATGGCAGAGCGATGGGACGCGTCGAGGCGGTCCGACAATCGCCGGTTTTGGGAAGCCTGACCGGGACCCCGAAGCAGGCCGGTCCGAACCGCGGAGGAACACCGGCTCAAAAGGGCCATGACTCACGATCCAACCGTCGGATCGCGCCCAGATTTTTACAGGAGCTTCCGAAGTCCGATTCCCTTATAGTAGCGATGGAATCGCTACGCAGACCGCCGGATCTTTAAATCATGACGTCATCGCCCCGGAGCCACGGGCCTTTCACTCTTCTGCCCTGTCTCTTTCTCATCTCGGGCGACTCACCGCGCCCCTCCTCCCGGGGGGCACGGGACGACGTGCGGGAAAGGAAAGGTGAGGAAATAACGGGAAGGGGAGCAGGAGACCAAAAAAAGAAGGGTCGGGGAACTAGCAAAAAGATGGGGTGCAACACGAGGACTTCCCAGGAGGTCACCCAGCCTAGTACTACTCTCGCCCAAGCACGTTTAACTGCGGAGTTCTGATGGGATCCGGTGCATTAGTGCTGGTATGATCGCACCCGTGAGTCCATGAACGGGCACTTCCTATAACCGCTTCGAAGGAGCCGCGCGAGGAGGATGGCAGAGCGATGGGACGCGTCGAGGCGGTCCGACAATCGCCGGTTTTGGGAAGCCTGACCGGGACCCCGAAGCAGGCCGGTCCGAACCGCGGAGGAACACCGGCTCAAAAGGGCCATAACTCGCGATCCAACCGTCGGATCGCGCCCAGATTTTTACAGGAGCTTCCGCAATCCGATTCCCTTATAGTAGCAATGGAATCGCTACGCAGACCTCCGGTTCTTTAGATCATGACGTCATCGCCCCGGACCCAGGGGCCTTTCACTCTTCTACCCTTTCCTTTTCTCCTCTCGGGCGACTCACCGCGCCCCACCTCTCGGGGGGCACGGGACACCATCCAGGAAAGAAAAGGTGAGGAAATAACGGGAAGGGGAGCAGGAGATCAAAAAAAGAAGGGTCGGGGAACTAGCAAAAAGATGGGGTGCAACACGAGGACTTCCCAGGAGGTCACCCATCCTAGTACTACTCTCGCCCAAGCACGTTTAACTGCGAAGTTCTGATGGGATCCGGTGCATTAGTGCTGGTATGATCGCACCCGTGAGTCCATGAACGGGCACTTCCTATAACCGCTTCGAAGGAGCCACGCGAGGAGGATGACAGAGCGATGGGACGCGTCGAGGCGGTCCGACAATCGCCAGTTTTGGGAAGCCTGACCGGGACCCCGAAGCAGGCCGGTCCGAACCGCGCAGGAACACCGGCTCAAAAGGGCCATAACTCGCGTTCCAACCGTCGGATCGCGCCCAGATTTTTACAGGAGCTTCCGAAGTCCGATTCCCTTATAGTAGCAATGGAATCGCTACGCAGACCGCCGGATCTTTAAATCATGACGTCATCGCCCCGGAGCCACGGGCCTTTCACTCTTCTGCCCTGTCTTTTTCTCATCTCGGGCGACTCACCGCGCCCCTCCTCCCGGGCGGCACGGGACGACGTGCGGGAAAGGAAAGGTGAGGAAATAACGGGAAGGGGAGCAGGAGACCAAAAAAAGAAGGGTCGGGGAACTAGCAAAAAGATGGGGTGCAACACGAGGACTTCCCAGGAGGTCACCCAGCCTAGTACTACTCTCGCCCAAGCACGTTTAACTGCGGAGTTCTGATGGGATCCGGTGCATTAGTGCTGGTATGATCGCACCCGTGAGTCCATGAACGGGCACTTCCTATAACCGCTTCGAAGGAGCCGCGCGAGGAGGATGGCAGAGCGATGGGACGCGTCGAGGCGGTCCGACAATCGCCGGTTTTGGGAAGCCTGACCGGGACCCCGAAGCAGGCCGGTCCGAACCGCGGAGGAACACCGGCTCAAAAGGGCCATGACTCGCGATCCAACCGTCGGATCGCGCCCAGATTTTTACAGGAGCTTCCGAAGTCCGATTCCCTTATAGTAGCAATGGAATCGCTACGCAGACCGCCGGATCTTTAAATCATGACGTCATCGCCCCGGAGCCACGGGCCTTTCACTCTTCTGCCCTGTCTCTTTCTCATCTCGGGCGACTCACCGCGCCCTCCTCCCGGGGGGCACGGGACGACGTGCGGGAAAGGAAAGGTGAGGAAATAACGGGAAGGGGAGCAGGAGACCAAAAAAAGAAGGGTCGGGGAACTAGCAAAAAGATGGGGTGCAACACGAGGACTTCCCAGGAGGTCACCCAGCCTAGTACTACTCTCGCCCAAGCACGTTTAACTGCGGAGTTCTGATGGGATCCGGTGCATTAGTGCTGGTATGATCGCACTCGTGAGTCCATGAACGGGCACTTCCTATAACCGCTTCGAAGGAGCCGCGCGAGGAGGATGGCAAAGCGATGGGACGCGTCGAGGCGGTCCGACAATCGCCGGTTTTGGGAAGCCTGACCGGGACCCCGAAGCAAGCCGGTCCGAACCGCGGAGGAACACCGGCTCAAAAGGGCCATAACTCGCGATCCAACCGTCGGATCGCGCCCAGATTTTTACAGGAGCTTCCGCAATCCGATTCCCTTATAGTAGCAATGGAATCGCTACGCAGACCTCCGGTTCTTTAGATCATGACGTCATCGCCCCGGACCCAGGGGCCTTTCACTCTTCTACCCTTTCCTTTTCTCCTCTCGGGCGACTCACCGCGCCCCACCTCTCGGGGGGCACGGGACACCATCCAGGAAAGAAAAGGTGAGGAAATAACGGGAAGGGGAGCAGGAGATCAAAAAAAGAAGGGTCGGGGAACTAGCAAAAAGATGGGGTGCAACACGAGGACTTCCCAGGAGGTCACCCATCCTAGTACTACTCTCGCCCAAGCACGTTTAACTGCGAAGTTCTGATGGGATCCGGTGCATTAGTGCTGGTATGATCGCACCCGTGAGTCCATGAACGGGCACTTCCTATAACCGCTTCGAAGGAGCCGCGCGAGGAGGATGACAGAGCGATGGGACGCGTCGAGGCGGTCCGACAATCGCCGGTTTTGGAAAGCCTGACCGGGACCCCGAAGCAGGCCGGTCCGAACCGCGCAGGAACACCGGCTCCAAAGGGCCATAACTCGCGTTCCAACCGTCGGATCGCGCCCAGATTTTTACAGGAGCTTCCGAAGTCCGATTCCCTTATAGTAGCAATGGAATCGCTACGCAGACCGCCGGTTCTTTAGATCATGACGTCATCGCCCCGGACCCAGGGGCCTTTCACTCTTCTACCCTTTCCTTTTCTCCTCTCGGGAGACTCACCGCGCCCCACCTCTCGGGGGGCACGGGACACCATCCAGGAAAGAAAAGGTGAGGAAATAACGGGAAGGGGAGCAGGAGATCAAAAAAAGAAGGGTCGGGGAACTAGCAAAAAGATGGGGTGCAACACGAGGACTTCCCAGGAGGTCACCCATCCTAGTACTACTCTCGCCCAAGCACGTTTAACTACGAAGTTCTGATGGGATCCGGTGCATTAGTGCTGGTATGATCGCACCCGTGAGTCCATGAACGGGCACTTCCTATAACCGCTTCGAAGGAGCCACGCGAGGAGGATGACAGAGCGATGGGACGCGTCGAGGCGGTCCGACAATCGCCGGTTTTGGGAAGCCTGACCGGGACCCCGAAGTAGGCCGGTCCGAACCGCGCAGGAACACCGGCTCAAAAGGGCCATAACTCGCGTTCCAACCGTCGGATCGCGCCCAGATTTTTACAGGAGCTTCCGAAGTCCGATTCCCTTATAGTAGCAATGGAATCGCTACGCAGACCGCCGGATCTTTAAATCATGACGTCATCGCCCCGGAGCCACGGGCCTTTCACTCTTCTGCCCTGTCTTTTTCTCATCTCGGGCGACTCACCGCGCCCCTCCTCCCGGGGGGCACGGGACGACGTGCGGGAAAGGAAAGGTGAGGAAATAACGGGAAGGGGAGCAGGAGACCAAAAAAAGAAGGGTCGGGGAACTAGCAAAAAGATGGGGTGCAACACGAGGACTTCCCAGGAGGTCACCCAGCCTAGTACTACTCTCGCCCAAGCACGTTTAACTGCGGAGTTCTGATGGGATCCGGTGCATTAGTGCTGGTATGATCGCACCCGTGAGTCCATGAACCGGCACTTCCTATAACCGCTTCGAAGGAGCCGCGCGAGGAGGATGGCAGAGCGATGGGACGCGTCGAGGCGGTCCGACAATCGCCGGTTTTGGGAAGCCTGACCGGGACCCCGAAGCAGGCCGGTCCGAACAGCGGAGGAACACCGGCTCAAAAGGGCCATGACTCGCGATCCAACCGTCGGATCGCGCCCAGATTTTTACAGGAGCTTCCGAAGTCCGATTCCCTTATAGTAGCAATGGAATCGCTACGCAGACCGCCGGTTCTTTAGATCATGACGTCATCGCCCCGGACCCAGGGGCCTTTCACTCTTCTACCCTTTCCCTTTCTCCTCTCGGGTGACTCACCGCGCCCCACCTCTCGGGGGGCGCGGGACACCATCTAGGAAAGGAAAGGTGAGGAAATAACGGGAAGGGGAGCAGGAGACCAAAAAAAGAAGGGTCGGGGAACTAGCAAAAAGATGGGGTGCAACACGAGGACTTCCCCGGAGGTCACCCAGCCTAGTACTACTCTCGCCCAAGCACGTTTAACTGCGGAGTTGTGATGGGATCCGGTGCATTAGTGCTGGTATGATCGTACCCGTGAGTCCATGAACGGGCACTTCCTATAACCGCTTCGAAGGAGCCGCGCGAGGAGGATGGCAGAGCGATGGGACGCGTCGAGGCGGTCCGCCAATCGCCGGTTTTGGGAAGCATTACCGGGACCCCGAAGCAGGCCGGTCCGAACCGCGAAGGAACACCGGCTCAAAAGGGCCATAACTCGCGATCCAACCGTCGGATCGCGCCCAGATTTTTACAGGAGCTTCCGAAGTCCGATTCCCTTATAGTAGCAATGGAATCGCTACGCAGACCGCCGGATCTTTAAATCATGACGTCATCGCCCCGGAGCCACGGGCCTTTCACTCTTCTGCCCTGTCTTTTTCTCATCTCGGGCGACTCACCGCGCCCCTCCTCCCGGGGGGCACGGGACGACGTGCGGGAAAGGAAAGGTGAGGAAATAACGGGAAGGGGAGTAGGAGACCAAAAAAAGAAGGGTCGGGGAACTAGCAAAAAGATGGGGTGCAACACGAGGACTTCCCAGGAGATCACCCAGCCTAGTACTACTCTCGCCCAAGCATGTTTAACTGCGGAGTTCTGATGGGATCCGGTGCATTAGTGCTGGTATGATCGCACCCGTGAGGCCTATGAACGGGCACTTCCTATAACCGCTTCGAAGGAGCAGCGCGAGGAGGATGGCAGAGCGATGGGACGCGTCGAGGCGGTCCGACAATCGCCGGTTTTGGGAAGCCTGACCGGGACCCCGAAGCAGGCCGGTCCGAACCGCGGAGGAACACCGGCTCAAAAGGGCCATAACTCGCGATCCAACCGTCGGATCGCGCCCAGATTTTTACAGGAGCTTCCGCAGTCCGATTCCCTTATAGTAGCAATGGAATCGCTACGCAGACCGCCGGTTCTTTAGATCATGACGTCATCGCCCCGGACCCAGGGGCCTTTCACTCTTCTACCCTTTCCTTTTCTCCTCTCGGGCGACTCACCGCGCCCCACCTCTCGGGGGGCACGGGACACCATCCAGGAAAGAAAAGGTGAGGAAATAACGGGAAGGGGAGCAGGAGATCAAAAAAAGAAGGGTCGGGGAACTAGCAAAAAGATGGGGTGCAACACGAGGACTTCCCAGGAGGTCACCCAGCCTAGTACTACTCTCGCCCAAGCACGTTTAACTGCGGAGTTCTGATGGGATCCGGTGCATTAGTGCTGGTATGATCGTACCCGTGAGTCCATGAACGGGCACTTCCTATAAGCGCTTCGAAGGAGCCGCGCGAGGAGGAGGGCAGAGCGATGGGACGCGTCGAGGCGGTCCGACAATCGCCGGTTTTGGGAAGCATGACCGGGACCCCGAAGCAGGCCGGTCCGAACCGCGGAGGAACACCGGCTCAAAAGGGCCATAACTCGCGATCCAACCGTCGGATCGCGCCCAGATTTTTACAGGAGCTTCCGAAGTCCGATTCCCTTATAGTAGCAATGGAATCGCTACGCAGACCGCCGGATCTTTAAATCATGACGTCATCGCCCCGGAGCCACGGGCCTTTCACTCTTCTGCCCTGTCTTTTTCTCATCTCGGGCGACTCACCGCGCCCCTCCTCCCGGGGGGCACGGGACGACGTGCGGGAAAGGAAAGGTGAGGAAATAACGGGAAGGGGAGCAGGAGACCAAAAAAAGAAGGGTCGGGGAACTAGCAAAAAGATGGGGTGCAACACGAGGACTTCCCAGGAGATCACCCAGCCTAGTACTACTCTCGCCCAAGCATGTTTAACTGCGGAGTTCTGATGGGATCCGGTGCATTAGTGCTGGTATGATCGCACCCGTGAGGCCTATGAACGGGCACTTCCTATAACCGCTTCGAAGGAGCCGCGCGAGGAGGATGGCAGAGCGATGGGACGCGTCGAGGCGGTCCGACAATCGCCGGTTTTGGGAAGCCTGACCGGGACCCCGAAGCAGGCCGGTCCGAACCGCGGAGGAACACCGGCTCAAAAGGGCCATAACTCGCGATCCAACCGTCGGATCGCGCCCAGATTTTGACAGGAGCTTCCGCAGTCCGATTCCCTTATAGTAGCAATGGAATCGCTACGCAGACCGCCGGTTCTTTAGATCATGACGTCATCGCCCCGGACCCAGGGGCCTTTCACTCTTCTACCCTTTCCTTTTCTCCTCTCGGGCGACTCACCGCGCCCCACCTCTCGGGGGGCACGGGACACCATCCAGGAAAGAAAAGGTGAGGAAATAACGGGAAGGGGAGCAGGAGATCAAAAAAAGAAGGGTCGGGGAACTAGCAAAAAGATGGGGTGCAACACGAGGACTTCCCAGGAGGTCACCCAGCCTAGTACTACTCTCGCCCAAGCACGTTTAACTGCGGAGTTCTGATGGGATCCGGTGCATTAGTGCTGGTATGATCGTACCCGTGAGTCCATGAACGGGCACTTCCTATAACCGCTTCGAAGGAGCCGCGCGAGGAGGAGGGCAGAGCGATGGGACGCGTCGAGGCGGTCCGACAATCGCCGGTTTTGGGAAGCATGACCGGGACCCCGAAGCAGGCCGGTCCGAACCGCGGAGGAACACCGGCTCAAAAGGGCCATAACTCGCGATCCAACCGTCGGATCGCACCCAGATTTTTACAGGAGCTTCCGCAGTCCGATTCCCTTATAGTAGCAATGGAATCGCTACGCAGACCGCCGGATCTTTAAATCATGACGTCATCGCCCCGGAGCCACGGGCCTTTCACTCTTCTGCCCTGTCTCTTTCTCATCTCAGGCGACTCACCGCGCCCCTCCTCCCGGGGGGCACGGGACGACGTGCGGGAAAGGAAAGGTGAGGAAATAACGGGAAGGGGAGCAGGAGACCAAAAAAAGAAGGGTCGGGGAACTAGCAAAAAGATGGGGTGCAACACGAGGACTTCCCAGGAGGTCACCCAGCCTAGTACTACTCTCGCCCAAGCACGTTTAACTGCGGAGTTCTGATGGGATCCGGTGCATTAGTGCTGGTATGATCGCACCCGGGAGTCCATGAACGGGCACTTCCTATAACCGCTTCGAAGGAGCCGCGCGAGGAGGATGGCAGAGCGATGGGACGCGTCGAGGCGGTCCGACAATCGCCGGTTTTGGGAAGCATGACCGGGACCCCGAAGCGGGCCGGTCCGAGCCGCGCAGGAACACCGGCTCAAAAGGGCCATAACTCGCGATCCAACCGTCGGATCGCGCCCAGATTTTTACAGGAGCTTCCGGAGTCTGATTCCCTTATAGTAGCCATGGAATCGCTACGCAGACCGCCGGATCTTTAAATCATGACGTCATCGCCCCGGAGCCACGGGCCTTTCACTCTTCTGCCCTGTCTCTTTCTCATCTCGGGCGACTCACCGCGCCCCTCCTCCCGGGGGGCACGGGACGGCGTGCGGGAAAGGAAAGGTGAGGAAATAACGGGAAGGGGAGCAGGAGACCAAAAAAAGAAGGGTCGGGGAACTAGCAAAAAGATGGGGTGCAACACGAGGACTTCCCAGGAGGACACCCAGCCTAGTACTACTCTCTCCCAAGAACGTTTAACTGCGGAGTTCTGATGGGATCTGGTGCATTAGTGCTGGTATGAACGCACCCGTGAGGCCTGAACGCGCACTTCCTATAAGCGATTCGAACGAGCCGCGCGAGGAGGAGGGCAGAGCGATGGCAGGCGTCGAGGCGGTCCGACAATCCCTGATTTTGGGAAGCCTGACCGGGACCCCGAAACGGGCCGGTCTTAGCCGCGGAGGAACACCGGCTCAAAAGGGCCATAACCCGGGATCGGACCGTCGGATCGCGCCCAGATTTTTACAGGAGCTTCCGGAGTCCGATTCCCTTATAGTAGCAATGGAATCGCTACGCAGACCGTCGGATCTTTAAATCATGACGTCATCGCCCCGGAGCCACGGGCCTTTCACTCTTCTGCCCTGTCTCTTTCTCATCTCGGGCGACTCACCGCGCCCCTCCTCCCGGGGGGCATCGGCCACCGTGCGGGAAAGGAAAGGTGAGGAAATAACGGGAAGGGGAGCAGGAGACCAAAAAAAGAAGGGTCGGGGAACTAGCAAAAAGATGGGGTGCAACACGAGGACTTCCCAAGAGGTCACCCAGCCTAGTACTACTCTCGCCCAAGCATGTTTAACTGCGGAGTTCTGATGGGATCCGGTGCATTAGTGCTGGTATGAACGCACCCGTGAGACCTGAACGCGCACTTCCTATAAGCGCTTCGAACGAGCCGCGCGAGGAGGATGGCAGAGCGATGGCACGCGTCGAGGCGGTCGGACAATCCCTGATTTTGGGAAGCCTGATCGGGACCCTGAAGCGGGCCGGTCTGAGCCGCGGAGGAACACCGGCTCAAAAGGGCCATAACCCGGGATCCGACCGTCGGATCGCGCCCAGATTTTTACAGGAGCTTCCGGAGTCCGATTCCCTTATAGTAGCCATGGAATCGCTACGCAGACCGCCGGATCTTTAAATCATGACGTCATCGCCCCGGAGCCACGGGCCTTTCACTCTTCTGCCCTGTCTCTTTCTCATCTCGGGTGACTCACCGCGCCCCTCCTCCCGGGGGGCACGGGACGACGTGCGGGAAAGGAAAGGTGAGGAAATAACGGGAAGGGGAGCAGGAGACCAAAAAAAGAAGGGTCGGGGAACTAGCAAAAAGATGGGGTGCAACACGAGGACTTCCCAGGAGGTCACCCAGCCTAGTACTACTCTCGCCCAAGCACGTTTAACTGCGGAGTTCTGATGGGATCCGGTGCATTAGTGCTGGTATGATCGCACCCGGGAGTCCATGAACGGGCACTTCCTATAACCGCTTCGAAGGAGCCGCGCGAGGAGGATGGCAGAGCGATGGGACGCGTCGAGGCGGTCCGCCAATCGCCGGTTTTGGGAAGCATTACCGGGACCCCGAAGCAGGCCGGTCCGAACCGCGCAGGAGCACCGGCTCAAAAGGGCCATAACTCGCGATCCAACCGTCGGATCGCGCCCAGATTTTTACAGGAGCTTCCGAAGTCCGATTCCCTTATAGTAGCAATGGAATCGCTACGCAGACCGCCGGATCTTTAAATCATGACGTCATCGCCCCGGAGCCACGGGCCTTTCACTCTTCTGCCCTGTCTTTTTCTCATCTCGGGCGACTCACCGCGCCCCTCCTCCCGGGGGGCACGGGACGACGTGCGGGAAAGGAAAGGTGAGGAAATAACGGGAAGGGGAGCAGGAGACCAAAAAAAGAAGGGTCGGGGAACTAGCAAAAAGATGGGGTGCAACACGAGGACTTCCCAGGAGATCACCCAGCCTAGTACTACTCTCGCCCAAGCATGTTTAACTGCGGAGTTCTGATGGGATCCGGTGCATTAGTGCTGGTATGATCGCACCCGTGAGGCCTATGAACGGGCACTTCCTATAACCGCTTCGAAGGAGCCGCGCGAGGAGGATGGCAGAGCGATGGGACGCGTCGAGGCGGTCCGACAATCGCCGGTTTTGGGAAGCCTGACCGGGACCCCGAAGCAGGCCGGTCCGAACCGCGGAGGAACACCGGCTCAAAAGGGCCATAACTCGCGATCCAACCGTCGGATCGCGCCCAGATTTTTACAGGAGCTTCCGCAGTCCGATTCCCTTATAGTAGCAATGGAATCGCTACGCAGACCGCCGGTTCTTTAGATCATGACGTCATCGCCCCGGACCCAGGGGCCTTTCACTCTTCTACCCTTTCCTTTTCTCCTCTCGGGCGACTCACCGCGCCCCACCTCTCGGGGGGCACGGGACACCATCCAGGAAAGAAAAGGTGAGGAAATAACGGGAAGGGGAGCAGGAGATCAAAAAAAGAAGGGTCGGGGAACTAGCAAAAAGATGGGGTGCAACACGAGGACTTCCCAGGAGGTCACCCAGCCTAGTACTACTCTCGCCCAAGCACGTTTAACTGCGGAGTTCTGATGGGATCCGGTGCATTAGTGCTGGTATGATCGTACCCGTGAGTCCATGAACGGGCACTTCCTATAACCGCTTCGAAGGAGCCGCGCGAGGAGGAGGGCAGAGCGATGGGACGCGTCGAGGCGGTCCGCCAATCGCCGGTTTTGGGAAGCATGACCGGGACCCCGAAGCAGGCCGGTCCGAACCGCGGAGGAACACCGGCTCAAAAGGGCCATAACTCGCGATCCAACCGTCGGATCGCACCCAGATTTTTACAGGAGCTTCCGCAGTCCGATTCCCTTATAGTAGCAATGGAATCGCTACGCAGACCGCCGGATCTTTAAATCATGACGTCATCGCCCCGGAGCCACGGGCCTTTCACTCTTCTGCCCTGTCTCTTTCTCATCTCAGGCGACTCACCGCGCCCCTCCTCCCGGGGGGCACGGGACGACGTGCGGGAAAGGAAAGGTGAGGAAATAACGGGAAGGGGAGCAGGAGACCAAAAAAAGAAGGGTCGGGGAACTAGCAAAAAGATGGGGTGCAACACGAGGACTTCCCAGGAGGTCACCCAGCCTAGTACTACTCTCGCCCAAGCACGTTTAACTGCGGAGTTCTGATGGGATCCGGTGCATTAGTGCTGGTATGATCGCACCCGGGAGTCCATGAACGGGCACTTCCTATAACCGCTTCGAAGGAGCCGCGCGAGGAGGATGGCAGAGCGATGGGACGCGTCGAGGCGGTCCGACAATCGCCGGTTTTGGGAAGCATGACCGGGACCCCGAAGCGGGCCGGTCCGAGCCGCGCAGGAACACCGGCTCAAAAGGGCCATAACTCGCGATCCAACCGTCGGATCGCGCCCAGATTTTTACAGGAGCTTCCGGAGTCTGATTCCCTTATAGTAGCCATGGAATCGCTACGCAGACCGCCGGATCTTTAAATCATGACGTCATCGCCCCGGAGCCACGGGCCTTTCACTCTTCTGCCCTGTCTCTTTCTCATCTCGGGCGACTCACCGCGCCCCTCCTCCCGGGGGGCACGGGACGGCGTGCGGGAAAGGAAAGGTGAGGAAATAACGGGAAGGGGAGCAGGAGACCAAAAAAAGAAGGGTCGGGGAACTAGCAAAAAGATGGGGTGCAACACGAGGACTTCCCAGGAGGACACCCAGCCTAGTACTACTCTCTCCCAAGAACGTTTAACTGCGGAGTTCTGATGGGATCTGGTGCATTAGTGCTGGTATGAACGCACCCGTGAGGCCTGAACGCGCACTTCCTATAAGCGATTCGAACGAGCCGCGCGAGGAGGAGGGCAGAGCGATGGCAGGCGTCGAGGCGGTCCGACAATCCCTGATTTTGGGAAGCCTGACCGGGACCCCGAAACGGGCCGGTCTTAGCCGCGGAGGAACACCGGCTCAAAAGGGCCATAACCCGGGATCGGACCGTCGGATCGCGCCCAGATTTTTACAGGAGCTTCCGGAGTCCGATTCCCTTATAGTAGCAATGGAATCGCTACGCAGACCGTCGGATCTTTAAATCATGACGTCATCGCCCCGGAGCCACGGGCCTTTCACTCTTCTGCCCTGTCTCTTTCTCATCTCGGGCGACTCACCGCGCCCCTCCTCCCGGGGGGCATCGGCCACCGTGCGGGAAAGGAAAGGTGAGGAAATAACGGGAAGGGGAGCAGGAGACCAAAAAAAGAAGGGTCGGGGAACTAGCAAAAAGATGGGGTGCAACACGAGGACTTCCCAAGAGGTCACCCAGCCTAGTACTACTCTCGCCCAAGCATGTTTAACTGCGGAGTTCTGATGGGATCCGGTGCATTAGTGCTGGTATGAACGCACCCGTGAGACCTGAACGCGCACTTCCTATAAGCGCTTCGAACGAGCCGCGCGAGGAGGATGGCAGAGCGATGGCACGCGTCGAGGCGGTCGGACAATCCCTGATTTTGGGAAGCCTGATCGGGACCCTGAAGCGGGCCGGTCTGAGCCGCGGAGGAACACCGGCTCAAAAGGGCCATAACCCGGGATCCGACCGTCGGATCGCGCCCAGATTTTTACAGGAGCTTCCGGAGTCCGATTCCCTTATAGTAGCCATGGAATCGCTACGCAGACCGCCGGATCTTTAAATCATGACGTCATCGCCCCGGAGCCACGGGCCTTTCACTCTTCTGCCCTGTCTCTTTCTCATCTCGGGTGACTCACCGCGCCCCTCCTCCCGGGGGGCACGGGACGACGTGCGGGAAAGGAAAGGTGAGGAAATAACGGGAAGGGGAGCAGGAGACCAAAAAAAGAAGGGTCGGGGAACTAGCAAAAAGATGGGGTGCAACACGAGGACTTCCCAGGAGGTCACCCAGCCTAGTACTACTCTCGCCCAAGCACGTTTAACTGCGGAGTTCTGATGGGATCCGGTGCATTAGTGCTGGTATGATCGCACCCGGGAGTCCATGAACGGGCACTTCCTATAACCGCTTCGAAGGAGCCGCGCGAGGAGGATGGCAGAGCGATGGGACGCGTCGAGGCGGTCCGCCAATCGCCGGTTTTGGGAAGCATTACCGGGACCCCGAAGCAGGCCGGTCCGAACCGCGCAGGAGCACCGGCTCAAAAGGGCCATAACTCGCGATCCAACCGTCGGATCGCGCCCAGATTTTTACAGGAGCTTCCGAAGTCCGATTCCCTTATAGTAGCAATGGAATCGCTACGCAGACCGCCGGATCTTTAAATCATGACGTCATCGCCCCGGAGCCACGGGCCTTTCACTCTTCTGCCCTGTCTTTTTCTCATCTCGGGCGACTCACCGCGCCCCTCCTCCCGGGGGGCACGGGACGACGTGCGGGAAAGGAAAGGTGAGGAAATAACGGGAAGGGGAGCAGGAGACCAAAAAAAGAAGGGTCGGGGAACTAGCAAAAAGATGGGGTGCAACACGAGGACTTCCCAGGAGATCACCCAGCCTAGTACTACTCTCGCCCAAGCATGTTTAACTGCGGAGTTCTGATGGGATCCGGTGCATTAGTGCTGGTATGATCGCACCCGTGAGGCCTATGAACGGGCACTTCCTATAACCGCTTCGAAGGAGCCGCGCGAGGAGGATGGCAGAGCGATGGGACGCGTCGAGGCGGTCCGACAATCGCCGGTTTTGGGAAGCCTGACCGGGACCCCGAAGCAGGCCGGTCCGAACCGCGGAGGAACACCGGCTCAAAAGGGCCATAACTCGCGATCCAACCGTCGGATCGCGCCCAGATTTTTACAGGAGCTTCCGCAGTCCGATTCCCTTATAGTAGCAATGGAATCGCTACGCAGACCGCCGGTTCTTTAGATCATGACGTCATCGCCCCGGACCCAGGGGCCTTTCACTCTTCTACCCTTTCCTTTTCTCCTCTCGGGCGACTCACCGCGCCCCACCTCTCGGGGGGCACGGGACACCATCCAGGAAAGAAAAGGTGAGGAAATAACGGGAAGGGGAGCAGGAGATCAAAAAAAGAAGGGTCGGGGAACTAGCAAAAAGATGGGGTGCAACACGAGGACTTCCCAGGAGGTCACCCAGCCTAGTACTACTCTCGCCCAAGCACGTTTAACTGCGGAGTTCTGATGGGATCCGGTGCATTAGTGCTGGTATGATCGTACCCGTGAGTCCATGAACGGGCACTTCCTATAACCGCTTCGAAGGAGCCGCGCGAGGAGGAGGGCAGAGCGATGGGACGCGTCGAGGCGGTCCGCCAATCGCCGGTTTTGGGAAGCATGACCGGGACCCCGAAGCAGGCCGGTCCGAACCGCGGAGGAACACCGGCTCAAAAGGGCCATAACTCGCGATCCAACCGTCGGATCGCACCCAGATTTTTACAGGAGCTTCCGCAGTCCGATTCCCTTATAGTAGCAATGGAATCGCTACGCAGACCGCCGGATCTTTAAATCATGACGTCATCGCCCCGGAGCCACGGGCCTTTCACTCTTCTGCCCTGTCTCTTTCTCATCTCAGGCGACTCACCGCGCCCCTCCTCCCGGGGGGCACGGGACGACGTGCGGGAAAGGAAAGGTGAGGAAATAACGGGAAGGGGAGCAGGAGACCAAAAAAAGAAGGGTCGGGGAACTAGCAAAAAGATGGGGTGCAACACGAGGACTTCCCAGGAGGTCACCCAGCCTAGTACTACTCTCGCCCAAGCACGTTTAACTGCGGAGTTCTGATGGGATCCGGTGCATTAGTGCTGGTATGATCGCACCCGGGAGTCCATGAACGGGCACTTCCTATAACCGCTTCGAAGGAGCCGCGCGAGGAGGATGGCAGAGCGATGGGACGCGTCGAGGCGGTCCGACAATCGCCGGTTTTGGGAAGCATGACCGGGACCCCGAAGCGGGCCGGTCCGAGCCGCGCAGGAACACCGGCTCAAAAGGGCCATAACTCGCGATCCAACCGTCGGATCGCGCCCAGATTTTTACAGGAGCTTCCGGAGTCTGATTCCCTTATAGTAGCCATGGAATCGCTACGCAGACCGCCGGATCTTTAAATCATGACGTCATCGCCCCGGAGCCACGGGCCTTTCACTCTTCTGCCCTGTCTCTTTCTCATCTCGGGCGACTCACCGCGCCCCTCCTCCCGGGGGGCACGGGACGGCGTGCGGGAAAGGAAAGGTGAGGAAATAACGGGAAGGGGAGCAGGAGACCAAAAAAAGAAGGGTCGGGGAACTAGCAAAAAGATGGGGTGCAACACGAGGACTTCCCAGGAGGTCACCCAGCCTAGTACTACTCTCTCCCAAGAACGTTTAACTGCGGAGTTCTGATGGGATCTGGTGCATTAGTGCTGGTATGAACGCACCCGTGAGGCCTGAACGCGCACTTCCTATAAGCGATTCGAACGAGCCGCGCGAGGAGGAGGGCAGAGCGATGGCAGGCGTCGAGGCGGTCCGACAATCCCTGATTTTGGGAAGCCTGACCGGGACCCCGAAACGGGCCGGTCTTAGCCGCGGAGGAACACCGGCTCAAAAGGGCCATAACCCGGGATCGGACCGTCGGATCGCGCCCAGATTTTTACAGGAGCTTCCGGAGTCCGATTCCCTTATAGTAGCAATGGAATCGCTACGCAGACCGCCGGTTCTTTAGATCATGACGTCATCGCCCCGGACCCAGGGGCCTTTCACTCTTCTACCCTTTCCTTTTCTCCTCTCGGGCGACTCACCGCGCCCCACCTCTCGGGGGGCACGGGACACCATCCAGGAAAGAAAAGGTGAGGAAATAACGGGAAGGGGAGCAGGAGATCAAAAAAAGAAGGGTCGGGGAACTAGCAAAAAGATGGGGTGCAACACGAGGACTTCCCAGGAGGTCACCCAGCCTAGTACTACTCTCGCCCAAGCACGTTTAACTGCGGAGTTCTGATGGGATCCGGTGCATTAGTGCTGGTATGATCGTACCCGTGAGTCCATGAACGGGCACTTCCTATAACCGCTTCGAAGGAGCCGCGCGAGGAGGAGGGCAGAGCGATGGGACGCGTCGAGGCGGTCCTACAATCGCCGGTTTTGGGAAGCATGACCGGGACCCCGAAGCAGGCCGGTCCGAACCGCGGAGGAACACCGGCTCAAAAGGGCCATAACTCGCGATCCAACCGTCGGATCGCACCCAGATTTTTACAGGAGCTTCCGCAGTCCGATTCCCTTATAGTAGCAATGGAATCGCTACGCAGACCGCCGGATCTTTAAATCATGACGTCATCGCCCCGGAGCCACGGGCCTTTCACTCTTCTGCCCTGTCTCTTTCTCATCTCAGGCGACTCACCGCGCCCCTCCTCCCGGGGGGCACGGGACGACGTGCGGGAAAGGAAAGGTGAGGAAATAACGGGAAGGGGAGCAGGAGACCAAAAAAAGAAGGGTCGGGGAACTAGCAAAAAGATGGGGTGCAACACGACGACTTCCCAGGAGGTCACCCAGCCTAGTACTACTCTCGCCCAAGCACGTTTAACTGCGGAGTTCTGATGGGATCCGGTGCATTAGTGCTGGTATGATCGCACCCGGGAGTCCATGAACGGGCACTTCCTATAACCGCTTCGAAGGAGCCGCGCGAGGAGGATGGCAGAGCGATGGGACGCGTCGAGGCGGTCCGACAATCGCCGGTTTTGGGAAGCATGACCGGGACCCCGAAGCGGGCCGGTCCGAGCCGCGCAGGAACACCGGCTCAAAAGGGCCATAACTCGCGATCCAACCGTCGGATCGCGCCCAGATTTTTACAGGAGCTTCCGGAGTCTGATTCCCTTATAGTAGCCATGGAATCGCTACGCAGACCGCCGGATCTTTAAATCATGACGTCATCGCCCCGGAGCCACGGGCCTTTCACTCTTCTGCCCTGTCTCTTTCTCATCTCGGGCGACTCACCGCGCCCCTCCTCCCGGGGGGCACGGGACGGCGTGCGGGAAAGGAAAGGTGAGGAAATAACGGGAAGGGGAGCAGGAGACCAAAAAAAGAAGGGTCGGGGAACTAGCAAAAAGATGGGGTGCAACACGAGGACTTCCCAGGAGGTCACCCAGCCTAGTACTACTCTCTCCCAAGAACGTTTAACTGCGGAGTTCTGATGGGATCTGGTGCATTAGTGCTGGTATGAACGCACCCGTGAGGCCTGAACGCGCACTTCCTATAAGCGATTCGAACGAGCCGCGCGAGGAGGAGGGCAGAGCGATGGCAGGCGTCGAGGCGGTCCGACAATCCCTGATTTTGGGAAGCCTGACCGGGACCCCGAAACGGGCCGGTCTTAGCCGCGGAGGAACACCGGCTCAAAAGGGCCATAACCCGGGATCGGACCGTCGGATCGCGCCCAGATTTTTACAGGAGCTTCCGGAGTCCGATTCCCTTATAGTAGCAATGGAATCGCTACGCAGACCGCCGGTTCTTTAGATCATGACGTCATCGCCCCGGACCCAGGGGCCTTTCACTCTTCTACCCTTTCCTTTTCTCCTCTCGGGCGACTCACCGCGCCCCACCTCTCGGGGGGCACGGGACACCATCCAGGAAAGAAAAGGTGAGGAAATAACGGGAAGGGGAGCAGGAGATCAAAAAAAGAAGGGTCGGGGAACTAGCAAAAAGATGGGGTGCAACACGAGGACTTCCCAGGAGGTCACCCAGCCTAGTACTACTCTCGCCCAAGCACGTTTAACTGCGGAGTTCTGATGGGATCCGGTGCATTAGTGCTGGTATGATCGTACCCGTGAGTCCATGAACGGGCACTTCCTATAACCGCTTCGAAGGAGCCGCGCGAGGAGGAGGGCAGAGCGATGGGACGCGTCGAGGCGGTCCTACAATCGCCGGTTTTGGGAAGCATGACCGGGACCCCGAAGCAGGCCGGTCCGAACCGCGGAGGAACACCGGCTCAAAAGGGCCATAACTCGCGATCCAACCGTCGGATCGCACCCAGATTTTTACAGGAGCTTCCGCAGTCCGATTCCCTTATAGTAGCAATGGAATCGCTACGCAGACCGCCGGATCTTTAAATCATGACGTCATCGCCCCGGAGCCACGGGCCTTTCACTCTTCTGCCCTGTCTCTTTCTCATCTCAGGCGACTCACCGCGCCCCTCCTCCCGGGGGGCACGGGACGACGTGCGGGAAAGGAAAGGTGAGGAAATAACGGGAAGGGGAGCAGGAGACCAAAAAAAGAAGGGTCGGGGAACTAGCAAAAAGATGGGGTGCAACACGACGACTTCCCAGGAGGTCACCCAGCCTAGTACTACTCTCGCCCAAGCACGTTTAACTGCGGAGTTCTGATGGGATCCGGTGCATTAGTGCTGGTATGATCGCACCCGGGAGTCCATGAACGGGCACTTCCTATAACCGCTTCGAAGGAGCCGCGCGAGGAGGATGGCAGAGCGATGGGACGCGTCGAGGCGGTCCGACAATCGCCGGTTTTGGGAAGCATGACCGGGACCCCGAAGCGGGCCGGTCCGAGCCGCGCAGGAACACCGGCTCAAAAGGGCCATAACTCGCGATCCAACCGTCGGATCGCGCCCAGATTTTTACAGGAGCTTCCGGAGTCTGATTCCCTTATAGTAGCCATGGAATCGCTACGCAGACCGCCGGATCTTTAAATCATGACGTCATCGCCCCGGAGCCACGGGCCTTTCACTCTTCTGCCCTGTCTCTTTCTCATCTCGGGCGACTCACCGCGCCCCTCCTCCCGGGGGGCACGGGACGGCGTGCGGGAAAGGAAAGGTGAGGAAATAACGGGAAGGGGAGCAGGAGACCAAAAAAAGAAGGGTCGGGGAACTAGCAAAAAGATGGGGTGCAACACGAGGACTTCCCAGGAGGTCACCCAGCCTAGTACTACTCTCTCCCAAGAACGTTTAACTGCGGAGTTCTGATGGGATCTGGTGCATTAGTGCTGGTATGAACGCACCCGTGAGGCCTGAACGCGCACTTCCTATAAGCGATTCGAACGAGCCGCGCGAGGAGGAGGGCAGAGCGATGGCAGGCGTCGAGGCGGTCCGACAATCCCTGATTTTGGGAAGCCTGACCGGGACCCCGAAACGGGCCGGTCTTAGCCGCGGAGGAACACCGGCTCAAAAGGGCCATAACCCGGGATCGGACCGTCGGATCGCGCCCAGATTTTTACAGGAGCTTCCGGAGTCCGATTCCCTTATAGTAGCAATGGAATCGCTACGCAGACCGCCGGTTCTTTAGATCATGACGTCATCGCCCCGGACCCAGGGGCCTTTCACTCTTCTACCCTTTCCTTTTCTCCTCTCGGGCGACTCACCGCGCCCCACCTCTCGGGGGGCACGGGACACCATCCAGGAAAGAAAAGGTGAGGAAATAACGGGAAGGGGAGCAGGAGATCAAAAAAAGAAGGGTCGGGGAACTAGCAAAAAGATGGGGTGCAACACGAGGACTTCCCAGGAGGTCACCCAGCCTAGTACTACTCTCGCCCAAGCACGTTTAACTGCGGAGTTCTGATGGGATCCGGTGCATTAGTGCTGGTATGATCGTACCCGTGAGTCCATGAACGGGCACTTCCTATAACCGCTTCGAAGGAGCCGCGCGAGGAGGAGGGCAGAGCGATGGGACGCGTCGAGGCGGTCCTACAATCGCCGGTTTTGGGAAGCATGACCGGGACCCCGAAGCAGGCCGGTCCGAACCGCGGAGGAACACCGGCTCAAAAGGGCCATAACTCGCGATCCAACCGTCGGATCGCACCCAGATTTTTACAGGAGCTTCCGCAGTCCGATTCCCTTATAGTAGCAATGGAATCGCTACGCAGACCGCCGGATCTTTAAATCATGACGTCATCGCCCCGGAGCCACGGGCCTTTCACTCTTCTGCCCTGTCTCTTTCTCATCTCAGGCGACTCACCGCGCCCCTCCTCCCGGGGGGCACGGGACGACGTGCGGGAAAGGAAAGGTGAGGAAATAACGGGAAGGGGAGCAGGAGACCAAAAAAAGAAGGGTCGGGGAACTAGCAAAAAGATGGGGTGCAACACGACGACTTCCCAGGAGGTCACCCAGCCTAGTACTACTCTCGCCCAAGCACGTTTAACTGCGGAGTTCTGATGGGATCCGGTGCATTAGTGCTGGTATGATCGCACCCGGGAGTCCATGAACGGGCACTTCCTATAACCGCTTCGAAGGAGCCGCGCGAGGAGGATGGCAGAGCGATGGGACGCGTCGAGGCGGTCCGACAATCGCCGGTTTTGGGAAGCATGACCGGGACCCCGAAGCGGGCCGGTCCGAGCCGCGCAGGAACACCGGCTCAAAAGGGCCATAACTCGCGATCCAACCGTCGGATCGCGCCCAGATTTTTACAGGAGCTTCCGGAGTCTGATTCCCTTATAGTAGCCATGGAATCGCTACGCAGACCGCCGGATCTTTAAATCATGACGTCATCGCCCCGGAGCCACGGGCCTTTCACTCTTCTGCCCTGTCTCTTTCTCATCTCGGGCGACTCACCGCGCCCCTCCTCCCGGGGGGCACGGGACGGCGTGCGGGAAAGGAAAGGTGAGGAAATAACGGGAAGGGGAGCAGGAGACCAAAAAAAGAAGGGTCGGGGAACTAGCAAAAAGATGGGGTGCAACACGAGGACTTCCCAGGAGGTCACCCAGCCTAGTACTACTCTCTCCCAAGAACGTTTAACTGCGGAGTTCTGATGGGATCTGGTGCATTAGTGCTGGTATGAACGCACCCGTGAGGCCTGAACGCGCACTTCCTATAAGCGATTCGAACGAGCCGCGCGAGGAGGAGGGCAGAGCGATGGCAGGCGTCGAGGCGGTCCGACAATCCCTGATTTTGGGAAGCCTGACCGGGACCCCGAAACGGGCCGGTCTTAGCCGCGGAGGAACACCGGCTCAAAAGGGCCATAACCCGGGATCGGACCGTCGGATCGCGCCCAGATTTTTACAGGAGCTTCCGGAGTCCGATTCCCTTATAGTAGCAATGGAATCGCTACGCAGACCGCCGGTTCTTTAGATCATGACGTCATCGCCCCGGACCCAGGGGCCTTTCACTCTTCTACCCTTTCCTTTTCTCCTCTCGGGCGACTCACCGCGCCCCACCTCTCGGGGGGCACGGGACACCATCCAGGAAAGAAAAGGTGAGGAAATAACGGGAAGGGGAGCAGGAGATCAAAAAAAGAAGGGTCGGGGAACTAGCAAAAAGATGGGGTGCAACACGAGGACTTCCCAGGAGGTCACCCAGCCTAGTACTACTCTCGCCCAAGCACGTTTAACTGCGGAGTTCTGATGGGATCCGGTGCATTAGTGCTGGTATGATCGTACCCGTGAGTCCATGAACGGGCACTTCCTATAACCGCTTCGAAGGAGCCGCGCGAGGAGGAGGGCAGAGCGATGGGACGCGTCGAGGCGGTCCTACAATCGCCGGTTTTGGGAAGCATGACCGGGACCCCGAAGCAGGCCGGTCCGAACCGCGGAGGAACACCGGCTCAAAAGGGCCATAACTCGCGATCCAACCGTCGGATCGCACCCAGATTTTTACAGGAGCTTCCGCAGTCCGATTCCCTTATAGTAGCAATGGAATCGCTACGCAGACCGCCGGATCTTTAAATCATGACGTCATCGCCCCGGAGCCACGGGCCTTTCACTCTTCTGCCCTGTCTCTTTCTCATCTCAGGCGACTCACCGCGCCCCTCCTCCCGGGGGGCACGGGACGACGTGCGGGAAAGGAAAGGTGAGGAAATAACGGGAAGGGGAGCAGGAGACCAAAAAAAGAAGGGTCGGGGAACTAGCAAAAAGATGGGGTGCAACACGACGACTTCCCAGGAGGTCACCCAGCCTAGTACTACTCTCGCCCAAGCACGTTTAACTGCGGAGTTCTGATGGGATCCGGTGCATTAGTGCTGGTATGATCGCACCCGGGAGTCCATGAACGGGCACTTCCTATAACCGCTTCGAAGGAGCCGCGCGAGGAGGATGGCAGAGCGATGGGACGCGTCGAGGCGGTCCGACAATCGCCGGTTTTGGGAAGCATGACCGGGACCCCGAAGCGGGCCGGTCCGAGCCGCGCAGGAACACCGGCTCAAAAGGGCCATAACTCGCGATCCAACCGTCGGATCGCGCCCAGATTTTTACAGGAGCTTCCGGAGTCTGATTCCCTTATAGTAGCCATGGAATCGCTACGCAGACCGCCGGATCTTTAAATCATGACGTCATCGCCCCGGAGCCACGGGCCTTTCACTCTTCTGCCCTGTCTCTTTCTCATCTCGGGCGACTCACCGCGCCCCTCCTCCCGGGGGGCACGGGACGGCGTGCGGGAAAGGAAAGGTGAGGAAATAACGGGAAGGGGAGCAGGAGACCAAAAAAAGAAGGGTCGGGGAACTAGCAAAAAGATGGGGTGCAACACGAGGACTTCCCAGGAGGTCACCCAGCCTAGTACTACTCTCTCCCAAGAACGTTTAACTGCGGAGTTCTGATGGGATCTGGTGCATTAGTGCTGGTATGAACGCACCCGTGAGGCCTGAACGCGCACTTCCTATAAGCGATTCGAACGAGCCGCGCGAGGAGGAGGGCAGAGCGATGGCAGGCGTCGAGGCGGTCCGACAATCCCTGATTTTGGGAAGCCTGACCGGGACCCCGAAACGGGCCGGTCTTAGCCGCGGAGGAACACCGGCTCAAAAGGGCCATAACCCGGGATCGGACCGTCGGATCGCGCCCAGATTTTTACAGGAGCTTCCGGAGTCCGATTCCCTTATAGTAGCAATGGAATCGCTACGCAGACCGCCGGATCTTTAAATCATGACGTCATCGCCCCGGAGCCACGGGCCTTTCACTCTTCTGCCCTGTCTCTTTCTCATCTCGGGCGACTCACCGCGCCCCTCCTCCCGGGGGGCATCGGCCACCGTGCGGGAAAGGAAAGGTGAGGAAATAACGGGAAGGGGAGCAGGAGACCAAAAAAAGAAGGGTCGGGGAACTAGCAAAAAGATGGGGTGCAACACGAGGACTTCCCAAGAGGTCACCCAGCCTAGTACTACTCTCGCCCAAGCATGTTTAACTGCGGAGTTCTGATGGGATCCGGTGCATTAGTGCTGGTATGAACGCACCCGTGAGACCTGAACGCGCACTTCCTATAAGCGCTTCGAACGAGCCGCGCGAGGAGGATGGCAGAGCGATGGCACGCGTCGAGGCGGTCGGACAATCCCTGATTTTGGGAAGCCTGATCGGGACCCTGAAGCGGGCCGGTCTGAGCCGCGGAGGAACACCGGCTCAAAAGGGCCATAACCCGGGATCCGACCGTCGGATCACGCCCAGATTTTTACAGGAGCTTCCGGAGTCCGATTCCCTTATAGTAGCCATGGAATCGCTACGCAGACCGCCGGATCTTTAAATCATGACGTCATCGCCCCGGAGCCACGGGCCTTTCACTCTTCTGCCCTGTCTCTTTCTCATCTCGGGTGACTCACCGCGCCCCTCCTCCCGGGGGGCACGGGACGACGTGCGGGAAAGGAAAGGTGAGGAAATAACGGGAAGGGGAGCAGGAGACCAAAAAAAGAAGGGTCGGGGAACTAGCAAAAAGATGGGGTGCAACACGAGGACTTCCCAGGAGGTCACCCAGCCTAGTACTACTCTCGCCCAAGCACGTTTAACTGCGGAGTTCTGATGGGATCCGGTGCATTAGTGCTGGTATGATCGCACCCGGGAGTCCATGAACGGGCACTTCCTATAACCGCTTCGAAGGAGCCGCGCGAGGAGGATGGCAGAGCGATGGGACGCGTCGAGGCGGTCCGCCAATCGCCGGTTTTGGGAAGCATTACCGGGACCCCGAAGCAGGCCGGTCCGAACCGCGCAGGAGCACCGGCTCAAAAGGGCCATAACTCGCGATCCAACCGTCGGATCGCGCCCAGATTTTTACAGGAGCTTCCGAAGTCCGATTCCCTTATAGTAGCAATGGAATCGCTACGCAGACCGCCGGATCTTTAAATCATGACGTCATCGCCCCGGAGCCACGGGCCTTTCACTCTTCTGCCCTGTCTTTTTCTCATCTCGGGCGACTCACCGCGCCCCTCCTCCCGGGGGGCACGGGACGACGTGCGGGAAAGGAAAGGTGAGGAAATAACGGGAAGGGGAGCAGGAGACCAAAAAAAGAAGGGTCGGGGAACTAGCAAAAAGATGGGGTGCAACACGAGGACTTCCCAGGAGATCACCCAGCCTAGTACTACTCTCGCCCAAGCATGTTTAACTGCGGAGTTCTGATGGGATCCGGTGCATTAGTGCTGGTATGATCGCACCCGTGAGGCCTATGAACGGGCACTTCCTATAACCGCTTCGAAGGAGCCGCGCGAGGAGGATGGCAGAGCGATGGGACGCGTCGAGGCGGTCCGACAATCGCCGGTTTTGGGAAGCCTGACCGGGACCCCGAAGCAGGCCGGTCCGAACCGCGGAGGAACACCGGCTCAAAAGGGCCATAACTCGCTATCCAACCGTCGGATCGCGCCCAGATTTTTACAGGAGCTTCCGCAGTCCGATTCCCTTATAGTAGCAATGGAATCGCTACGCAGACCGCCGGTTCTTTAGATCATGACGTCATCGCCCCGGACCCAGGGGCCTTTCACTCTTCTACCCTTTCCTTTTCTCCTCTCGGGCGACTCACCGCGCCCCACCTCTCGGGGGGTACGGGACACCATCCAGGAAAGAAAAGGTGAGGAAATAACGGGAAGGGGAGCAGGAGATCAAAAAAAGAAGGGTCGGGGAACTAGCAAAAAGATGGGGTGCAACACGAGGACTTCCCAGGAGGTCACCCAGCCTAGTACTACTCTCGCCCAAGCACGTTTAACTGCGGAGTTCTGATGGGATCCGGTGCATTAGTGCTGGTATGATCGTACCCGTGAGTCCATGAACGGGCACTTCCTATAACCGCTTCGAAGGAGCCGCGCGAGGAGGAGGGCAGAGCGATGGGACGCGTCGAGGCGGTCCGACAATCGCCGGTTTTGGGAAGCATGACCGGGACCCCGAAGCAGGCCGGTCCGAACCGCGGAGGAACACCGGCTCAAAAGGGCCATAACTCGCGATCCAACCGTCGGATCGCACCCAGATTTTTACAGGAGCTTCCGCAGTCCGATTCCCTTATAGTAGCAATGGAATCGCTACGCAGACCGCCGGATCTTTAAATCATGACGTCATCGCCCCGGAGCCACGGGCCTTTCACTCTTCTGCCCTGTCTCTTTCTCATCTCAGGCGACTCACCGCGCCCCTCCTCCCGGGGGGCACGGGACGACGTGCGGGAAAGGAAAGGTGAGGAAATAACGGGAAGGGGAGCAGGAGACCAAAAAAAGAAGGGTCGGGGAACTAGCAAAAAGATGGGGTGCAACACGACGACTTCCCAGGAGGTCACCCAGCCTAGTACTACTCTCGCCCAAGCAAGTTTAACTGCGGAGTTCTGATGGGATCCGGTGCATTAGTGCTGGTATGATCGCACCCGGGAGTCCATGAACGGGCACTTCCTATAACCGCTTCGAAGGAGCCGCGCGAGGAGGATGGCAGAGCGATGGGACGCGTCGAGGCGGTCCGACAATCGCCGGTTTTGGGAAGCATGACCGGGACCCCGAAGCGGGCCGGTCCGAGCCGCGCAGGAACACCGGCTCAAAAGGGCCATAACTCGCGATCCAACCGTCGGATCGCGCCCAGATTTTTACAGGAGCTTCCGGAGTCTGATTCCCTTATAGTAGCCATGGAATCGCTACGCAGACCGCCGGATCTTTAAATCATGACGTCATCGCCCCGGAGCCACGGGCCTTTCACTCTTCTGCCCTGTCTCTTTCTCATCTCGGGCGACTCACCGCGCCCCTCCTCCCGGGGGGCACGGGACGGCGTGCGGGAAAGGAAAGGTGAGGAAATAACGGGAAGGGGAGCAGGAGACCAAAAAAAGAAGGGTCGGGGAACTAGCAAAAAGATGGGGTGCAACACGAGGACTTCCCAGGAGGTCACCCAGCCTAGTACTACTCTCTCCCAAGAACGTTTAACTGCGGAGTTCTGATGGGATCTGGTGCATTAGTGCTGGTATGAACGCACCCGTGAGGCCTGAACGCGCACTTCCTATAAGCGATTCGAACGACCCGCGCGAGGAGGAGGGCAGAGCGATGGCAGGCGTCGAGGCGGTCCGACAATCCCTGATTTTGGGAAGCCTGACCGGGACCCCGAAACGGGCCGGTCTTAGCCGCGGAGGAACACCGGCTCAAAAGGGCCATAACCCGGGATCGGACCGTCGGATCGCGCCCAGATTTTTACAGGAGCTTCCGGAGTCCGATTCCCTTATAGTAGCAATGGAATCGCTACGCAGACCGTCGGATCTTTAAATCATGACGTCATCGCCCCGGAGCCACGGGCCTTTCACTCTTCTGCCCTGTCTCTTTCTCATCTCGGGCGACTCACCGCGCCCCTCCTCCCGGGGGGCATCGGCCACCGTGCGGGAAAGGAAAGGTGAGGAAATAACGGGAAGGGGAGCAGGAGACCAAAAAAAGAAGGGTCGGGGAACTAGCAAAAAGATGGGGTGCAACACGAGGACTTCCCAAGAGGTCACCCAGCCTAGTACTACTCTCGCCCAAGCATGTTTAACTGCGGAGTTCTGATGGGATCCGGTGCATTAGTGCTGGTATGAACGCACCCGTGAGACCTGAACGCGCACTTCCTATAAGCGCTTCGAACGAGCCGCGCGAGGAGGATGGCAGAGCGATGGCACGCGTCGAGGCGGTCGGACAATCCCTGATTTTGGGAAGCCTGATCGGGACCCTGAAGCGGGCCGGTCTGAGCCGCGGAGGAACACCGGCTCAAAAGGGCCATAACCCGGGATCCGACCGTCGGATCGCGCCCAGATTTTTACAGGAGCTTCCGGAGTCCGATTCCCTTATAGTAGCCATGGAATCGCTACGCAGACCGCCGGATCTTTAAATCATGACGTCATCGCCCCGGAGCCACGGGCCTTTCACTCTTCTGCCCTGTCTCTTTCTCATCTCGGGTGACTCACCGCGCCCCTCCTCCCGGGGGGCACGGGACGACGTGCGGGAAAGGAAAGGTGAGGAAATAACGGGAAGGGGAGCAGGAGACCAAAAAAAGAAGGGTCGGGGAACTAGCAAAAAGATGGGGTGCAACACGAGGACTTCCCAGGAGGTCACCCAGCCTAGTACTACTCTCGCCCAAGCACGTTTAACTGCGGAGTTCTGATGGGATCCGGTGCATTAGTGCTGGTATGATCGCACCCGGGAGTCCATGAACGGGCACTTCCTATAACCGCTTCGAAGGAGCCGCGCGAGGAGGATGGCAGAGCGATGGGACGCGTCGAGGCGGTCCGACAATCGCCGGTTTTTGGAAGCATGACCGGGACCCCGAAGCGGGCCGGTCCGAGCCGCGCAGGAACACCGGCTCAAAAGGGCCATAACTCGCGATCCAACCGTCGGATCGCGCCCAGATTTTTACAGGAGCTTCCGGAGTCTGATTCCCTTATAGTAGCCATGGAATCGCTACGCAGACCGCCGGATCTTTAAATCATGACGTCATCGCCCCGGAGCCACGGGCCTTTCACTCTTCTGCCCTGTCTCTTTCTCATCTCGGGCGACTCACCGCGCCCCTCCTCCCGGGGGGCACGGGACGGCGTGCGGGAAAGGAAAGGTGAGGAAATAACGGGAAGGGGAGCAGGAGACCAAAAAAAGAAGGGTCGGGGAACTAGCAAAAAGATGGGGTGCAACACGAGGACTTCCCAGGAGGTCACCCAGCCTAGTACTACTCTCTCCCAAGAACGTTTAACTGCGGAGTTCTGATGGGATCTGGTGCATTAGTGCTGGTATGAACGCACCCGTGAGGCCTGAACGCGCACTTCCTATAAGCGATTCGAACGAGCCGCGCGAGGAGGAGGGCAGAGCGATGGCAGGCGTCGAGGCGGTCCGACAATCCCTGATTTTGGGAAGCCTGACCGGGACCCCGAAACGGGCCGGTCTTAGCCGCGGAGGAACACCGGCTCAAAAGGGCCATAACCCGGGATCGGACCGTCGGATCGCGCCCAGATTTTTACAGGAGCTTCCGGAGTCCGATTCCCTTATAGTAGCAATGGAATCGCTACGCAGACCGTCGGATCTTTAAATCATGACGTCATCGCCCCGGAGCCACGGGCCTTTCACTCTTCTGCCCTGTCTCTTTCTCATCTCGGGCGACTCACCGCGCCCCTCCTCCCGGGGGGCATCGGCTACCGTGCGGGAAAGGAAAGGTGAGGAAATAACGGGAAGGGGAGCAGGAGACCAAAAAAAGAAGGGTCGGGGAACTAGCAAAAAGATGGGGTGCAACACGAGGACTTCCCAAGAGGTCACCCAGCCTAGTACTACTCTCGCCCAAGCATGTTTAACTGCGGAGTTCTGATGGGATCCGGTGCATTAGTGCTGGTATGAACGCACCCGTGAGACCTGAACGCGCACTTCCTATAAGCGCTTCGAACGAGCCGCGCGAGGAGGATGGCAGAGCGATGGCACGCGTCGAGGCGGTCGGACAATCCCTGATTTTGGGAAGCCTGATCGGGACCCTGAAGCGGGCCGGTCTGAGCCGCGGAGGAACACCGGCTCAAAAGGGCCATAACCCGGGATCCGACCGTCGGATCGCGCCCAGATTTTTACAGGAGCTTCCGGAGTCCGATTCCCTTATAGTAGCCATGGAATCGCTACGCAGACCGCCGGATCTTTAAATCATGACGTCATCGCCCCGGAGCCACGGGCCTTTCACTATTCTGCCCTGTCTCTTTCTCATCTCGGGCGACTCACCGCGCCCCTCCTCCCGGGGGGCACGGGACGACGTGCGGGAAAGGAAAGGTGAGGAAATAACGGGAAGGGGAGCAGGAGACCAAAAAAAGAAGGGTCGGGGAACTAGCAAAAAGATGGGGTGCAACACGAGGACTTCCCAGGAGGTCACCCAGCCTAGTACTACTCTCGCCCAAGCACGTTTAACTGCGGAGTTCTGATGGGATCCGGTGCATTAGTGCTGGTATGATCGCACCCGGGAGTCCATGAACGGGCACTTCCTATAACCGCTTCGAAGGAGCCGCGCGAGGAGGATGGCAGAGCGATGGGACGCGTCGAGGCGGTCCGACAATCGCCGGTTTTGGGAAGCATGACCGGGACCCCGAAGCGGGCCGGTCCGAGCCGCGCAGGAACACCGGCTCAAAAGGGCCATAACTCGCGATCCAACCGTCGGATCGCGCCCAGATTTTTACAGGAGCTTCCGGAGTCTGATTCCCTTATAGTAGCCATGGAATCGCTACGCAGACCGCCGGATCTTTAAATCATGACGTCATCGCCCCGGAGCCACGGGCCTTTCACTCTTCTGCCCTGTCTCTTTCTCATCTCGGGCGACTCACCGCGCCCCTCCTCCCGGGGGGCACGGGACGGCGTGCGGGAAAGGAAAGGTGAGGAAATAACGGGAAGGGGAGCAGGAGACCAAAAAAAGAAGGGTCGGGGAACTAGCAAAAAGATGGGGTGCAACACGAGGACTTCCCAGGAGGTCACCCAGCCTAGTACTACTCTCTCCCAAGAACGTTTAACTGCGGAGTTCTGATGGGATCTGGTGCATTAGTGCTGGTATGAACGCACCCGTGAGGCCTGAACGCGCACTTCCTATAAGCGATTCGAACGAGCCGCGCGAGGAGGAGGGCAGAGCGATGGCAGGCGTCGAGGCGGTCCGACAATCCCTGATTTTGGGAAGCCTGACCGGGACCCCGAAACGGGCCGGTCTTAGCCGCGGAGGAACACCGGCTCAAAAGGGCCATAACCCGGGATCGGACCGTCGGATCGCGCCCAGATTTTTACAGGAGCTTCCGGAGTCCGATTCCCTTATAGTAGCAATGGAATCGCTACGCCGACCGTCGGATCTTTAAATCATGACGTCATCGCCCCGGAGCCACGGGCCTTTCACTCTTCTGCCCTGTCTCTTTCTCATCTCGGGCGACTCACCGCGCCCCTCCTCCCGGGGGGCATCGGCCACCGTGCGGGAAAGGAAAGGTGAGGAAATAACGGGAAGGGGAGCAGGAGACCAAAAAAAGAAGGGTCGGGGAACTAGCAAAAAGATGGGGTGCAACACGAGGACTTCCCAAGAGGTCACCCAGCCTAGTACTACTCTCGCCCAAGCATGTTTAACTGCGGAGTTCTGATGGGATCCGGTGCATTAGTGCTGGTATGAACGCACCCGTGAGACCTGAACGCGCACTTCCTATAAGCGCTTCGAACGAGCCGCGCGAGGAGGATGGCAGAGCGATGGCACGCGTCGAGGCGGTCGGACAATCCCTGATTTTGGGAAGCCTGATCGGGACCCTGAAGCGGGCCGGTCTGAGCCGCGGAGGAACACCGGCTCAAAAGGGCCATAACCCGGGATCCGACCGTCAGATCGCGCCCAGATTTTTACAGGAGCTTCCGGAGTCCGATTCCCTTATAGTAGCCATGGAATCGCTACGCAGACCGCCGGATCTTTAAATCATGACGTCATCGCCCCGGAGCCACGGGCCTTTCACTCTTCTGCCCTGTCTCTTTCTCATCTCGGGTGACTCACCGCGCCCCTCCTCCCGGGGGGCACGGGACGACGTGCGGGAAAAGAAAGGTGAGGAAATAACGGGAAGGGGAGCAGGAGACCAAAAAAAGAAGGGTCGGGGAACTAGCAAAAAGATGGGGTGCAACACGAGGACTTCCCAGGAGGTCACCCAGCCTAGTACTACTCTCGCCCAAGCACGTTTAACTGCGGAGTTCTGATGGGATCCGGTGCATTAGTGCTGGTATGAACGCACCCGTGAGGCCTGAACGCGCACTTCCTTTAAGCGCTTCGAACGAGCCGCGCGAGGAGGATGGCAGAGCGATGGCAGGTGTCGAGGCGGTCTGACAATCCCCGGTTTTGGGAAGCCTGACCGGGACCCCGAAGCAGGCCGGTCCGAGCCGCGCAGGAACACCGGCTCAAAAGGGCCATAACTCGCGATCCCACCGTCGGATCGCGCCCAGATTTTTACAGGAGCTTCCGGAGTCCGATTCCCTTATAGTAGACATGGAATCGCTACGCAGACAGCCGGATCTTTAAATCATGACGTCATCACCCCGGAGCCACGGGCCTTTCACTCTTCTGCCATGTCTCTTTCTCATCTCAAGCGACTCACCGCACCCCTCCTCCCGGGGTGCACGGGACGGCGTGCGGGAAAGGAAAGGTGAGGAAATAACGGGAAGGGGAGCAGGAGATCAAAAAAGAAGGGTCGGGGAACTAGCAAAAAGATGGGGTGCAACACGAGGACTTCCCAGGAGGTCACCCAGCCTAGTACTACTCTCGCCCAAGCACGTTTAACTGCGGAGTTCTGATGGGATCCGGTGCATTAGTGCTGGTATGAACGCACCCGTGAGGCCTGAACGCGCACTTCCTATAAGCGCTTCGAACGAGCCGCGCGAGGAGGATGGCGGAGCAATGGCAGACGTCGAGGCGGTCTGACAATCCCTGATTTTGGGAAGCCTGACCGGGACCCCGAAGCGGGCCGATCCGAGCCGCGCAGGAACACCGGCTCAAAAGGGCCATAACTCGCGATCCAACCGTCGGATCGCGCCCGGATTTTTACAGGAGCTTCCGCAGTCCGATTCCCTTATAGTAGCAATGGAATCGCTACGCAGACCGCCGGATCTTTAAATCATGACGTCATCGCCCCGGAGCCACGGGCCTTTCACTATTCTGCCCTGTCTCTTTCTCATCTCGGGCGACTCACCGCGCCCCTCCTCCCGGGGGGCACGGGACGACGTGCGGGAAAGGAAAGGTGAGGAAATAACGGGAAGGGGAGCAGGAGACCAAAAAAAGAAGGGTCGGGGAACTAGCAAAAAGATGGGGTGCAACACGAGGACTTCCCAGGAGGTCACCCAGCCTAGTACTACTCTCGCCCAAGCACGTTTCACTGCGGAGTTCTGATGGGATCCGGTGCATTAGTGCTGGTATGATCGCACCCGTGAGTCCATGAACGGGCACTTCCTATAACCGCTTCGAAGGAGCCGCACGAGGAGGAGGGCAGAGCGAAGGGACGCGTCGAGGCGGTCCGACAATCGCCGGTTTTGGGAAGCATGACCGGGACCCCGAAGCCGGCCGGTCCGAAACGCGCAGGAACACCAGCTCAAAAGGGCCATAACTCGCGATCCCACTGTTGGATCGCGCCCGGATTTTTACAGGAGCTTCCGCAGTCCGATTCCCTTATAGTAGCGATGGAATCGCTACGCATACAGCCGGATCTTTAAATCATGACGTCATCGCCCCGGAGCCACGGGCCTTTCACTCTTCTGCCCTGTCTCTTTCTCAACTCAAGCGACTCACCGCACCCCTCCTCCCGGGGTGCACGGGACGGCGTGCGGGAAAGGAAAGGTGAGGAAATAACGGGAAGGGGAGCAGGAGAGCAAAAAAAGAAGGGTCGGGGAACTAGCAAAAAGATGGGGTGCAACACGAGGACTTCCCAGGAGGTCACCCAGCCTAGTACTACTCTCGCCCAAGCACGTTTAACTGCGGAGTTCTGATGGGATCCGGTGCATTAGTGCTGGTATGATCGCACCCGGGAGTCCATGAACGGGCACTTCCTATAACCGCTTCGAAGGAGCCGCGCGAGGAGGATGGCAGAGCGATGGGACGCGTCGAGGCGGTCCGACAATCGCCGGTTTTGGGAAGCATGACCGGGACCCCGAAGCAGGCCGGTCCGAACCGCGCAGGAGCACCGGCTCAAAAGGGCCATAACTCGCGTTCCAACCGTCGGATCGCGCCCAGATTTTTACAGGAGCTTCCGAAGTCTGATTCCCTTATAGTAGCAATGGAATCGCTACGCAGACCGCCGGATCTTTAAATCATGACGTCATCGCCCCGGAGCCACGGGCCTTTCACTCTTCTGCCCTGTCTCTTTCTCATCTCGGGCGACTCACCGCGCCCCTCCTCCCGGGGGGCACGGGACGACGTGCGGGAAAGGAAAGGTGAGGAAATAACGGGAAGGGGAGCAGGAGACCAAAAAAAGAAGGGTCGGGGAACTAGCAAAAAGATGGGGTGCAACACGAGGACTTCCCAGGAGGTCACCCAGCCTAGTACTACTCTCGCCCAAGCACGTTTAACTGCGGAGTTCTGATGGGATCCGGTGCATTAGTGCTGGTATGATCGCACCCGTGAGTCCATGAACGGGCACTTCCTATAACCGCTTCGAAGGAGCCGCGCGAGGAGGATGGCAGAGCGATGGGACGCGTCGAGGCGGTCCGACAATCCCCGGTTTTGGGAAGCCTGACCGGGACCCCGAAGCAGGCCGGTCCGAGCCGCGCAGGAACACCGGCTCAAAAGGGCCATAACTCGCGATCCCACCGTCGGATCGCGCCCAGATTTTTACAGGAGCTTCCGGAGTCCGATTCCCTTATAGTAGCCATGGAATCGCTACGCAGACAGCCGGATCTTTAAATCATGACGTCATCGCCCCGGAGCCACGGGCCTTTCACTCTTCTGCCCTGTCTCTTTCTCATCTCGGGCGACTCACCGCGCCCCTCCTCCCGGGGGGCACGGGACGACGTGCGGGAAAAGAAAGGTGAGGAAATAACGGGAAGGAGAGCAGGAGACCAAAAAAAGAAGGGTCGGGGAACTAGCAAAAAGATGGGGTGCAACACGAGGACTTCCCAGGAGGTCACCCAGCCTAGTACTACTCTCGCCCAATCACGTTTAACTGCGGAGTTCTGATGGGATCCGGTGCATTAGTGCTGGTATGATCGCACCCGTGAGTCCATGAACGGGCACTTCCTATAACCGCTTCGAAGGAGCCGCGCGAGGAGGATGGCAGAGCGATGGGACGCGTCGAGGCGGTCCGACAATCCCCGGTTTTGGGAAGCCTGACCGGGACCCCGAAGCAGGCCGGTCCGAGCCGCGCAGGAACACCGGCTCAAAAGGGCCATAACTCGCGATCCCACCGTCGGATCGCGCCCAGATTTTTACAGGAGCTTCCGGAGTCCGATTCCCTTATAGTAGCCATGGAATCGCTACGCAGACCGCCGGATCTTTAAATCATGACGTCATCGCCCCGGAGCCACGAGCCTTTCACTCTTCTGCCATGTCTCTTTCTCATCTCGGGCGACTCACCGCGCCCCTCCTCCCGGGGGGCACGGGACGGCGTGCGGGAAAAGAAAGGTGAGGAAATAACGGGAAGGGGAGCAGGAGACCAAAAAAAGAAGGGTCGGGGAACTAGCAAAAAGATGGGGTGCAACACGAGGACTTCCCAGGAGGTCACCCAGCCTAGTACTACTCTCGCCCAAGCACGTTTAACTGCGGAATTCTGATGGGATCCGGTGCATTAGTGCTGGTATGATCGCACCCGGGAGTCCATGAACGGGCACTTCCTATAACCGCTTCGAAGGAGCCGCGCGAGGAGGATGGCAGAGCGATGGGACGCGTCGAGGCGGTCCGACAATCGCCGGTTTTGGGAAGCATGACCGGGACCCCGAAGCGGGCCGGTCCGAGCCGCGCAGGAACACCGGCTCAAAAGGGCCATAACTCGCGATCCAACCGTCGGATCGCGCCCAGATTTTTACAGGAGCTTCCGGAGTCCGATTCCCTTATAGTAGCCATGGAATCGCTATGCAGACCGCCGGATCTTTAAATCATGACGTCATCGCCCCGGAGCCACGGGCCTTTCACTCTTCTGCCCTGTCTCTTTCTCATCTCGGGCTACTCACCGCTCCCCTCCTCCCGGGGGGCACGGGACGACGTGCGGGAAAGGAAAGGTGAGGAAATAACGGGAAGGGGAGCAGGAGACCAAAAAAAGAAGGGTCGGGGAACTAGCAAAAAGATGGGGTGCAACACGAGGACTTCCCAGGAGGTCACCCAGCCTAGTACTACTCTCGCCCAAGCACGTTTAACTGCGGATTTCTGATGGGATCCGGTGCATTAGTGCTGGTATGATCGCACCCGTGAGTCCATGAACGGGCACTTCCTATAACCGCTTCGAAGGAGCCGCCCGAGGAGGAGGGCAGAGCGATGGGACGCGTCGAGGCGGTCCGACAATCGCCGGTTTTGGGAAGCATGACCGGGACCCCGAAGCAGGCCGGTCCGAACCGCGCAGGAGCACCGGCTCAAAAGGGCCATAACTCGCGTTCCAACCGTCGGATCGCGCCCAGATTTTTACAGGAGCTTCCGAAGTCTGATTCCCTTATAGTAGCAATGGAATCGCTACGCAGACCGCCGGATCTTTAAATCATGACGTCATCGCCCCGGAGCCACGGGCCTTTCACTCTTCTGCCCTGTCTCTTTCTCATCTCGGGCGACTCACCGCGCCCCTCCTCCCGGGGGGCACAGGACGACGTGCGGGAAAGGAAAGGTGAGGAAATAACGGGAAGGGGAGCAGGAGACCAAAAAAAGAAGGGTCGGGGAACTAGCAAAAAGATGGGGTGCAACACGAGGACTTCCCAGGAGGTCACCCATCCTAGTACTACTCTCGCCCAATCACGTTTAACTGCGGAGTTCTGATGGGATCCGGTGCATTAGTGCTGGTATGATCGCACCCGTGAGTCCATGAACGGGCACTTCCTATAACCGCTTCGAAGGAGCCACGCGAGGAGGATGGCAGAGCGATGGGACGCGTCGAGGCGGTCCGACAATCGCCGGTTTTGTGAAGCATGACCGGGACCCCGAAGCAGGCCGGTCCGAACCGCGCAGGAACACCGGCTTAAAAGAGCCATAACTCGCGATCCAACCGTCGGATCGCGCCCAGATTTTTACAGGAGCTTCCGTAGTCCGATTCCCTTATAGTAGCCATGGAATCGCTACGCAGACCGCCAGATCTTTAAATCATAATGTCATCGCCCCGGAGCCACGGGCCTTTCACTCTTCTACCCTGTCTCTTTCTCATCTCGGGCGACTCACCGCGCCCCTCCTCCCGGGGGGCAAGGGACGACGTGCGGGAAAGGAAAGGTGAGGAAATAACGGGAAGGGGAGCCGGAGACCAAAAAAAGA
Source organism: Populus nigra (assembly GCF_951802175.1). Taxonomy (NCBI): domain Eukaryota; kingdom Viridiplantae; phylum Streptophyta; class Magnoliopsida; order Malpighiales; family Salicaceae; genus Populus; species Populus nigra. The sequence goes on along the minus strand of NC_084864.1, from coordinate 6,050,376 downwards.
AGGGTCGGGGAACTAGCAAAAAGATGGGGTGCAACACGAGGACTTCCCAGGACGTCACCCAGCCTAGTACTACTCTCGCCCAAGAACGTTTAACGTCGGAGTTCTGATGGGATCCGGTGCATTAGTGCTGGTATGAACGCACCCGTGAGGCCTGAACGCGCACTTCCTATAAGCGATTCGAACGAGCCGCGCGAGGAGGAGGGCAGAGCGATGGCAGGCGTCGAGGCGGTCCGACAATCCCTGATTTGGGGAAGCCTGACCGGGACCCCGAAGCGGGCCGGTCTTAACCGCGGAGGAACACCGGCTCAAAAGGGCCATAACCCGGGATCGGACCGTCGGATCGCGCCCAGATTTTTACAGGAGCTTCCGGAGTCCGATTCCCTTATAGTAGCAATGGATTCGCTACGCAGACCGTCGGATCTTTAAATCATGACGTCATCGCCCCGGAGCCACGGGCCTTTCACTCTTCTGCCCTGTCTCTTTCTCATCTCGGGCGACTCACCGCGCCCCTCCTCCCGGGGGGCACGGGACACCGTGCGGGAAAGGAAAGGTGAGGAAATAACGGGAAGGGGAGCAGGAGACCAAAAAAAGAAGGGTCGGGGAACTAGCAAAAAGATGGGGTGCAACACGAGGACTTCCCAGGAGGTCACCCAGCCTAGTACTACTCTCGCCCAAGCATGTTTAACTGCGGAGTTCTGATGGGATCCGGTGCATTAGTGCTGGTATGAACGCACCCGTGAGGCCTGAACGCGCACTTCCTATAAGCGCTTCGAACGAGCCGCGCGAGGAGGATGGCAGAGCGATGGCACGCGTCGAGGCGGTCAGACAATCCCTGATTTTGGGAAACCTGAGCGGGACCCTGAAGCGGGCCGGTCTGAGCCGCGGAGGAACACCGGCTGAAAAGGGCCATAACCCGGGATCCGACCGTCGGATCGCGCCCAGATTTTTACAGGAGCTTCCGGAGTCCGATTCCCTTATAGTAGCAATGGAATCGCTACGCAGACCGCCGGATCTTTAAATCATGACGTCATCGCCCCGGAGCCACGGGCCTTTCACTCTTCTGCCCTGTCTCTTTCTCATCTCGGGCGACTCACCGCGCCCCTCCTCCCGGGGGGCACAGGACGACGTGCGGGAAAGGAAAGGTGAGGAAATAACGGGAAGGGGAGCAGGAGACCAAAAAAAGAAGGGTCGGGGAACTAGCAAAAAGATGGGGTGCAACACGAGGACTTCCCAGGAGGTCACCCATCCTAGTACTACTCTCGCCCAATCACGTTTAACTGCGGAGTTCTGATGGGATCCGGTGCATTAGTGCTGGTATGATCGCACCCGTGAGTCCATGAACGGGCACTTCCTATAACCGCTTCGAAGGAGCCGCGCGAGGAGGATGGCAGAGCGATGGGACGCGTCGAGGCGGTCCGACAATCGCCGGTTTTGTGAAGCATGACCGGGACCCCGAAGCAGGCCGGTCCGAACCGCGCAGGAACACCGGCTTAAAAGAGCCATAACTCGCGATCCAACCGTCGGATCGTGCCCAGATTTTTACAGGAGCTTCCGTAGTCCGATTCCCTTATAGTAGCCATGGAATCGCTACGCAGACCGCCAGATCTTTAAATCATAATGTCATCGCCCCGGAGCCACGGGCCTTTCACTCTTCTACCCTGTCTCTTTCTCATCTCGGGCGACTCACCGCGCCCCTCCTCCCGGGGGGCAAGGGACGACGTGCGGGAAAGGAAAGGTGAGGAAATAACGGGAAGGGGAGCCGGAGACCAAAAAAAGAAGGGTCGGGGAACTAGCAAAAAGATGGGGTGCAACACGAGGACTTCCCAGGACGTCACCCAGCCTAGTACTACTCTCGCCCAAGAACGTTTAACGTCGGAGTTCTGATGGGATCCGGTGCATTAGTGCTGGTATGAACGCACCCGTGAGGCCTGAACGCGCACTTCCTATAAGCGATTCGAACGAGCCGCGCGAGGAGGAGGGCAGAGCGATGGCAGGCGTCGAGGCGGTCCGACAATCCCTGATTTGGGGAAGCCTGACCGGGACCCCGAAGCGGGCCGGTCTTAACCGCGGAGGAACACCGGCTCAAAAGGGCCATAACCCGGGATCGGACCGTCGGATCGCGCCCAGATTTTTACAGGAGCTTCCGGAGTCCGATTCCCTTATAGTAGCAATGGATTCGCTACGCAGACCGTCGGATCTTTAAATCATGACGTCATCGCCCCGGAGCCACGGGCCTTTCACTCTTCTGCCCTGTCTCTTTCTCATCTCGGGCGACTCACCGCGCCCCTCCTCCCGGGGGGCACGGGACACCGTGCGGGAAAGGAAAGGTGAGGAAATAACGGGAAGGGGAGCAGGAGACCAAAAAAAGAAGGGTCGGGGAACTAGCAAAAAGATGGGGTGCAACACGAGGACTTCCCAGGAGGTCACCCAGCCTAGTACTACTCTCGCCCAAGCATGTTTAACTGCGGAGTTCTGATGGGATCCGGTGCATTAGTGCTGGTATGAACGCACCCGTGAGGCCTGAACGCGCACTTCCTATAAGCGCTTCGAACGAGCCGCGCGAGGAGGATGGCAGAGCGATGGCACGCGTCGAGGCGGTCAGACAATCCCTGATTTTGGGAAACCTGAGCGGGACCCTGAAGCGGGCCGGTCTGAGCCGCGGAGGAACACCGGCTGAAAAGGGCCATAACCCGGGATCCGACCGTCGGATCGCGCCCAGATTTTTACAGGAGCTTCCGGAGTCCGATTCCCTTATAGTAGCAATGGAATCGCTACGCAGACCGCCGGATCTTTAAATCATGATGTCATCGCCCCCGGAGCCACGTACCTTTCACTCTTCTGCCCTGTCTCTTTCTCATCTCGGGCGACTCACCGCGCCCCACCTCTCGGGGGGCACGGGACACCATCCAGGAAAGGAAAGGTGGGGAAATAACGGGAAGGGGAGCAGGAGATCAAAAAAAGAAGGGTCGGGGAACTAGCAAAACGATGGGGTGCAACACGAGGACTTCCCAGGAGGTCACCCATCCTAGTACTACTCTCGCCCAAGCACGTTTAACTGCGGAGTTCTGATGGGATTCGGTGCATTAGTGCTGGTATGATCGCACCCGTGAGGCCTGAACGCGCACTTCCTATAAGCGCTTCGAAGGAGCCGCGCGAGGAGGATGGCAGAGCGATGGGACGCGTCGAGGCGGTCCGACAATCGCCGGTTTTTGGAAGCCTGACCGGGACCCCGAAGCAGGCCGGTCCGAACCGCGGAGGAACACCGGCTCAAAAGGGCCATAACTCGCGATCCAACCGTCGGATCGCGCCCAGATTTTTACAGGAGCTTCCGCAGTCCGATTCCCTTATAGTAGCAATGGAATCGCTACGCAGACCGCCGGTTCTTTAGATCATGACGTCATCGCCCCGGACCCAGGGGCCTTTCACTCTTCTACCCTTTCCCTTTCTCCTCTCGGGCGACTCACCGCGCCCCACCTCTCGGGGGGCGCGGGACACCATCCAGGAAAGGAAAGGTGAGGAAATAACGGGAAGGGGAGCAGGAGACCAAAAAAAGAAGGGTCGGGGAACTAGCAAAAAGATGGGGTGCAACACGAGGATTTCCCAGGAGGTCACCCAGCCTAGTACTACTCTCGCCCAAGCACGTTTAACTGCGGAGTTCTGATGGGATCCGGTGCATTAGTGCTGGTATGAACGCACCCGTGAGGCCTGAACGGGCACTTCCTATAGCTGCTTCAAAGGAGCCGCGCGAGGAGGATGGCAGAGCGATGGGACGCGTCGAGGCGGTCAGACAATCGCCGGTTTTGGGAAGCATGACCGGGACCCCGAAGCAGGCCGGTCCGAACCGCGGAGGAACACCGGCTCAAAAGGGCCATAACTCGCGATCCAACCGTCGGATCGCGCCCAGATTTTTACAGGACCTTCCGGAGTCCGATTCCCTTATAGTAGCAATGGAATCGCTACGCAGACCGCCGGATCTTTAAATCATGACGTCATCGCCCCGGAGCCAGGGGCCTTTCACTCTTCTGCCCTGTCTCTTTCTCATCTCAGGCGACTCACCGCGCCCCTCCTCCCGGGGGCACGGGACGACGTGCGGGAAAGGAAAGGTGAGGAAATAACGGGAAGGGGAGCAGGAGACCAAAAAAAGAAGGGTCGGGGAACTAGCAAAACGATGGGGTGCAACACGAGGACTTCCCAGGAGGTCACCCATCCTAGTACTACTCTCGCCCAAGCACGTTTAACTGCGGAGTTCTGATGGGATCCGGTGCATTAGTGCTGGTATGATCGCACCCGTGAGGCCTGAACGCGCACTTCCTATAAGCGCTTCGAACGAGCCGCGCGAGGAGGATGGCAGAGTGATGGCAGGCGTCGAGGCGGTCGGACAATCCCTGATTTTGGGAAGCGTGACCGGGACCCCGAAGCGGGCCGGTCTGAGCCGCGGAGGAACACCGGCTCAAAAGGGCCATAACCCGGTATCCGACCGTCGGATCGCGCCCAGATTTTTACAGGAGCTTCCGGAGTCCGATTCTCTTATAGTAGCAATGGAATCGCTACGCAGACCGCCGGATCTTTAAATCATGACGTCATCGCCCCGGAGCCACGGGCCTTTCACTCTTCTGCCCTGTCTCTTTCTCATCTCGGGCGACTCACTGCGGCCCTCCTCCCGGGGGGCACGGGACGGCGTGCGGGAAAGGAAAGGTGAGGAAATAACGGGAAGGGGAGCAGGAGATCAAAAAAGAAGGGTCGGGGAACTAGCAAAAAGATGGGGTGCAACACGAGGACTTCCCAGGAGGTCACCCATCTTAGTACTACTCTCGCCCAAGCACGTTTAACTGCGGAGTTCTGATGGGATCCGGTGCATTAGTGCTGGTATGAACGCACCCGTGAGGCCTGAACGCGCACTTCCTATAAGCGCTTCGAACGAGCCGCGCGAGGAGGATGGCGGAGCAATGGCAGACGTCGAGGCGGTCTGACAATCCCTGATTTTGGGAAGCATGACCGGGACCCCGAAGCGGGCCGATCCGAGCCGCGCAGGAACACCGGCTCAAAAGGGCCATAACTCGCGATCCAACCGTCGGATCGCGCCCGGATTTTTACAGGAGCTTCCGCAGTCCGATTCCCTTATAGTAGCAATGGAATCGCTACGCAGACCGCCGGATCTTTAAATCATGACGTCATCGCCCCGGAGCCACGGGCCTTTCACTATTCTGCCCTGTCTCTTTCTCATCTCGGGCGACTCACCGCGCCCCTCCTCCCGGGGGGCACGGGACGAAGTGCGGGAAAGGAAAGGTGAGGAAATAACGGGAAGGGGAGCAGGAGACCAAAAAAAGAAGGGTCGGGGAACTAGCAAAAAGATGGGGTGCAACACGAGGACTTCCCAAGAGGTCACCCAGCCTAGTACTACTCTCGCCCAAGCACGTTTAACTGCGGAGTTCTGATGGGATCCGGTGCATTAGTGCTGGTATGATCGCACTCGTGAGTCCATGAACGGGCACTTCCTATAACCGCTTCGAAGGAGCCGCACGAGGAGGAGGGCAGAGCGATGGGACGCGTCGAGGCGGTCCGACAATCGCCGGTTTTGGGAAGCATGACCGGGACCCCGAAGCCGGCCGGTCCGAACCGCGCAGGAACACCAGCTCAAAAGGGCCATAACTCGCGATCCCACTGTTGGATCGCGCCCGGATTTTTACAGGAGCTTCCGCAGTCCGATTCCCTTATAGTAGCGATGGAATCGCTACGCATACAGCCGGATCTTTAAATCATGACGTCATCGCCCCGGAGCCACGGGCCTTTCACTCTTCTGCCCTGTCTCTTTCTCAACTCAAGCGACTCACCGCACCCCTCCTCTCGGGGGGCACGGGACGACGTGCGGGAAAGGAAAGGTGAGGAAATAACGGGAAGGGGAGCAGGAAACCAAAAAAAGAAGGGTCGGGGAACTAGCAAAAAGATGGGGTGCAACACGAGGACTTCCCAAGAGGTCACCCAGCCTAGTACTACTCTCGCCCAAGCACGTTTAACTACGGAGTTCTGATGGGATCCGGTGCATTAGTGCTGGTATGATCGCACCCATGAGGCCTATGAACGGGCACTTCCTATAACCGCTTCGAAGGAGCCGCGCGAGGAGGATGGCAGAGCGATGGGACGCGTCGAGGCGGTCCGACAATCGCCGGTTTTTGGAAGCCTGACCGGGACCCCGAAGCAGGCCGGTCCGAACCGCGGAGGAACACCGGCTCAAAAGGGCCATAACTCGCGATCCAACCGTCGGATCGCGCCCAGATTTTTACAGGAGCTTCCGCAGTCCGATTCCCTTATAGTAGCAATGGAATCGCTACGCAGACCGCCGGTTCTTTAGATCATGACGTCATCGCCCCGGACCCAGGGGCCTTTCACTCTTCTACCCTTTCCCTTTCTCCTCTCGGGCGACTCACCGCGCCCCACCTCTCGGGGGGCGCGGGACACCATCCAGGAAAGGAAAGGTGAGGAAATAACGGGAAGGGGAGCAGGAGACCAAAAAAAGAAGGGTCGGGGAACTAGCAAAAAGATGGGGTGCAACACGAGGATTTCCCAGGAGGTCACCCAGCCTAGTACTACTCTCGCCCAAGCACGTTTAACTGCGGAGTTCTGATGGGATCCGGTGCATTAGTGCTGGTATGAACGCACCCGTGAGGCCTGAACGGGCACTTCCTATAGCTGCTTCGAAGGAGCCGCGCGAGGAGGATGGCAGAGCGATGGGACGCGTCGAGGCGGTCAGACAATCGCCGGTTTTGGGAAGCATGACCGGGACCCCGAAGCAGGCCGGTCCGAACCGCGGAGGAACACCGGCTCAAAAGGGCCATAACTCGCGATCCAACCGTCGGATCGCGCCCAGATTTTTACAGGACCTTCCGGAGTCCGATTCCCTTATAGTAGCAATGGAATCGCTACGCAGACCGCCGGATCTTTAAATCATGACGTCATCGCCCCGGAGCCAGGGGCCTTTCACTCTTCTACCCTGTCTCTTTCTCATCTCGGGCGACTCACCGCGCCCCTCCTCCCGGGGGCACGGGACGACGTGCGGGAAAGGAAAGGTGAGGAAATAACGGGAAGGGGAGCAGGAGACCAAAAAAAGAAGGGTCGGGGAACTAGCAAAACGATGGGGTGCAACACGAGGACTTCCCAGGAGGTCACCCATCCTAGTACTACTCTCGCCCAAGCACGTTTAACTGCGGAGTTCTGATGGGATCCGGTGCATTAGTGCTGGTATGATCGCACCCGTGAGGCCTGAACGCGCACTTCCTATAAGCGCTTCGAACGAGCCGCGCGAGGAGGATGGCAGAGTGATGGCAGGCGTCGAGGCGGTCGGACAATCCCTGATTTTGGGAAGCGTGACCGGGACCCCGAAGCGGGCCGGTCTGAGCCGCGGAGGAACACCGGCTCAAAAGGGCCATAACCCGTTATCCGACCGTCGGATCGCGCCCAGATTTTTACAGGAGCTTCCGGAGTCCGATTCTCTTATAGTAGCAATGGAATCGCTACGCAGACCGCCGGATCTTTAAATCATGACGTCATCGCCCCGGAGCCACGGGCCTTTCACTCTTCTGCCCTGTCTCTTTCTCATCTCGGGCGACTCACCGCGGCCCTCCTCCCGGGGGGCACGGGACGGCGTGCGGGAAAGGAAAGGTGAGGAAATAACGGGAAGGGGAGCAGGAGATCAAAAAAGAAGGGTCGGGGAACTAGCAAAACGATGGGGTGCAACACGAGGACTTCCCAGGAGGTCACCCATCTTAGTACTACTCTCGCCCAAGCACGTTTAACTGCGGAGTTCTGATGGGATCCGGTGCATTAGTGCTGGTATGAACGCACCCGTGAGGCCTGAACGCGCACTTCCTATAAGCGCTTCGAACGAGCCGCGCGAGGAGGATGGCGGAGCAATGGCAGACGTCGAGGCGGTCTGACAATCCCTGATTTTGGGAAGCATGACCGGGACCCCGAAGCGGGCCGATCCGAGCCGCGCAGGAACACCGGCTCAAAAGGGCCATAACTCGCGATCCAACCGTCGGATCGCGCCCGGATTTTTACAGGAGCTTCCGCAGTCCGATTCCCTTATAGTAGCAATGGAATCGCTACGCAGACCGCCGGATCTTTAAATCATGACGTCATCGCCCCGGAGCCACGGGCCTTTCACTATTCTGCCCTGTCTCTTTCTCATCTCGGGCGACTCACCGCGCCCCTCCTCCCGGGGGGCACGGGACGAAGTGCGGGAAAGGAAAGGTGAGGAAATAACGGGAAGGGGAGCAGGAGACCAAAAAAAGAAGGGTCGGGGAACTAGCAAAAAGATGGGGTGCAACACGAGGACTTCCCAGGAGGTCACCCAGCCTAGTACTACTCTCGCCCAAGCACGTTTAACTGCGGAGTTCTGATGGGATCCGGTGCATTAGTGCTGGTATGATCGCACCCGTGAGTCCATGAACGGGCACTTCCTATAACCGCTTCGAAGGAGCCGCACGAGGAGGAGGGCAGAGCGATGGGACGCGTCGAGGCGGTCCGACAATCGCCGGTTTTGGGAAGCATGACCGGGACCCCGAAGCCGGCCGGTCCGAACCGCGCAGGAACACCAGCTCAAAAGGGCCATAACTCGCGATCCCACTGTTGGATCGCGCCCGGATTTTTACAGGAGCTTCCGCAGTCCGATTCCCTTATAGTAGCGATGGAATCGCTACGCATACAGCCGGATCTTTAAATCATGACGTCATCGCCCCGGAGCCACGGGCCTTTCACTCTTCTGCCCTGTCTCTTTCTCAACTCAAGCGACTCACCGCACCCCTCCTCCCGGGGTGCACGGGACGGCGTGCGGGAAAGGAAAGGTGAGGAAATAACGGGAAGGGGAGCAGGAGAGCAAAAAAAGAAGGGTCGGGGAACTAGCAAAAAGATGGGGTGCAACACGAGGACTTCCCAGGAGGTCACCCAGCCTAGTACTACTCTCGCCCAAGCACGTTTAGCTGCGGAGTTCTGATGGGATCCGGTGCATTAGTGCGGTATGATCGCACCCGGGAGTCCATGAACGGGCACTTCCTATAACCGCTTCGAAGGAGCCGCGCGAGGAGGATGGCAGAGCGATGGGACGCGTCGAGGCGGTCCGACAATCGCCGGTTTTGGGAAGCATGGCCGGGACCCCGAAGCAAGCCGGTCCGAACCGCGCAGGAACACCGGCTCAAAAGGGCCATAATTCGCGATCCAACCGTCGGATCGCGCCCAGATTTGTACAGGAGCTTCCGAAGTCCGATTCCCTTATAGTAGCAATGGAATCGCTACGCAGACCGCCGGATCTTTAAATCATGACGTCATCGCCCTGGAGCCACGGGCCTTTCACTCTTCTGCCCTGTCTCTTTCTCATCTCGGGCGACTCACCGCGCCCCTCCTCCCGGGGGGCACGGGACGACGTGCGGGAAAGGAAAGGTGAGGAAATAACGGGAAGGGGAGCCGGAGACCAAAAAAAGAAGGGTCGGGGAACTAGCAAAAAGATGGGGTGCAACACGAGGACTTCCCAGGAGGTCACCCAGCCTAGTACTACTCTCGCCCAAGCACGTTTAACTGCGGAGTTCTGATGGGATCCGGTGCATTAGTGCTGGTAGGATCGCACCCATGAGTCCATGAACGGGCACTTCCTATAACCGCTTCGAAGGAGCCGCGCGAGGAGGATGGCAGAGCGATGGGACGCGTCGAGGCGGTCCGACAATCGCCGGTTTTGGGAAGCATGACCGGGACCCCGAAGCAGGCCGGTCCGAACCGCGCAGGAGCACCGGCTCAAAAGGGCCATAACTCGCGTTCCAACAGTCGGATCGCACCCAGATTTTTACAAGAGCTTCCGCAGTCCGATTCCCTTATAGTAGCGATGGAATCGCTACGCATACAGCCGGATCTTTAAATCATGACGTCATCGCCCCGGAGCCACGGGCCTTTCACTCTTCTGCCCTGTCTCTTTCTCAACTCAAGCGACTCACCGCACCCCTCCTCTCGGGGGGCACGGGACGACGTGCGGGAAAGGAAAGGTGAGGAAATAACGGGAAGGGGAGCAGGAGACCAAAAAAAGAAGGGCGGGGAACTAGCAAAAAGATGGGGTGCAACACGAGGACTTCCCAGGAGGTCACCCAGCCTAGTACTACTCTCGCCCAAGCACGTTTAACTACGGAGTTCTGATGGGATCCGGTGCATTAGTGCTGGTATGATCGCACCCATGAGGCCTATGAACGGGCACTTCCTATAACCGCTTCGAAGGAGCCGCGCGAGGAGGATGGCAGAGCGATGGGACGCGTCGAGGCGGTCCGACAATCGCCGGTTTTTGGAAGCCTGACCGGGACCCCGAAGCAGGCCGGTCCGAACCGCGGAGGAACACCGGCTCAAAAGGGCCATAACTCGCGTTCCAACAGTCGGATCGCGCCCAGATTTTTACAGGAGCTTCCGCAGTCCGATTCCCTTATAGTAGCGATGGAATCGCTACGCATACAGCCGGATCTTTAAATCATGACGTCATCGCCCCGGAGCCACGGGCCTTTCACTCTTCTGCCCTGTCTCTTTCTCAACTCAAGCGACTCACCGCACCCCTCCTCTCGGGGGGCACGGGACGACGTGCGGGAAAGGAAAGGTGAGGAAATAACGGGAAGGGGAGCAGGAGACCAAAAAAAGAAGGGCGGGGAACTAGCAAAAAGATGGGGTGCAACACGAGGACTTCCCAGGAGGTCACCCAGCCTAGTACTACTCTCGCCCAAGCACGTTTAACAACGGAGTTCTGATGGGATCCGGTGCATTAGTGCTGGTATGATCGCACCCATGAGGCCTATGAACGGGCACTTCCTATAACCGCTTCGAAGGAGCCGCGCGAGGAGGATGGCAGAGCGATGGGACGCGTCGAGGCGGTCCGACAATCGCCGGTTTTTGGAAGCCTGACCGGGACCCCGAAGCAGGCCGGTCCGAACCGCGGAGGAACACCGGCTCAAAAGGGCCATAACTCGCGATCCAACGGTCGGATCGCGCCCAGATTTTTACAGGAGCTCCCGCAGTCCGATTCCCTTATAGTAGCGATGGAATCGCTACGCAGACCGCCGGTTCTTTAGATCATGACGTCATCGCCCCGGACCAAGGGGCCTTTCACTCTTCTACCCTTTCCTTTTCTCCTCTCGGGCGACTCACCGCGCCCCACCTCTCGGGGGGCACGGGACACCATCCAGGAAAGAAAAGGTGAGGAAATAACGGGAAGGGGAGTAGGAGACCAAAAAAAGAAGGGTCGGGGAACTAGCAAAAAGATGGGGTGCAACACGAGGATTTCCCAGAAGGTCACCCAGCCTAGTACTACTCTCGCCCAAGCACGTTTAACTGCGGAGTTCTGATGGGATCCGGTGCATTAGTGCTGGTATGAACGCACCTGTGAGGCCTGAACGGGCACTTCCTATAGCTGCTTCGAAGGAGCCGCGCGAGGAGGATGGCAGAGCGATGGGACGCGTCGAGGCGGTCAGACAATCGCCGGTTTTGGGAAGCATGACCGGGACCCCGAAGCAGGCCGGTCCGAACCGCGGAGGAACACCGGCTCAAAAGGGCCATAACTCGCGATCCAACCGTCGGATCGCGGCCAGATTTTTACAGGAGCTTCCGGAGTCCGATTCCCTTATAGTAGCCATGGAATCGCTACGCAGACCGCCGGATCTTTAAATCATGACGTCATCGCCCCGGAGCCAGGGGCCTTTCACTCTTCTGCCCTGTCTCTTTCTCATCTCGGGCGCCTCACCGCGCCCCTCCTCTCGGGGGTCACGGGACGACGTGCGGGAAAGGAAAGGTGAGGAAATAACGGGAAGGGGAGCAGGAGACCAAAAAAAGAAGGGTCGGGGAACTAGCAAAACGATGGGGTGCAACACGAGGACTTCCCAGGAGGTCACCCATCTTAGTACTACTCTCGCCCAAGCACGTTTAACTGCGGAGTTCTGATGGGATCCGGTGCATTAGTGCTGGTATGATCGCACCCGTGAGGCCTGAACGCGCACTTCCTATAAGCGCTTCGAACGAGCCGCGCGAGGAGGATGGCAGAGTGATGGCAGGCGTCGAGGCGGTCGGACAATCCCTGATTTGGGGAAGCCTGACCGGGACCCCGAAGCGGGCCGGTCTGAGCCGCGGAGGAACACCGGCTCAAAAGGGCCATAACCCGTTATCCGACCGTCGGATCGCGCCCAGATTTTTACAGGAGCTTCCGGAGTTTGATTCTCTTATAGTAGCAATGGAATCGCTACGCAGACCGCCGGATCTTTAAATCATGACGTCATCGCCCCGGAGCCACGGGCCTTTCACTCTTCTGCCCTGTCTCTTTCTCATCTCGGGCGACTCACCGCGTCCCTCCTCCCGGGGGGCACGGGACGAAGTGCGGGAAAGGAAAGGTGAGGAAATAACGGGAAGGGGAGCAGGAGACCAAAAAAAGAAGGGTCGGGGAACTAGCAAAAAGATGGGGTGCAACACGAGGACTTCCCAGGAGGTCACCCAGCCTAGTACTACTCTCGCCCAAGCACGTTTAACTGCGGAGTTCTGATGGGATCCGGTGCATTAGTGCTGGTATGAACGCACCCGTGAGGCCTGAACGCGCACTTCCTATAAGCGCTTCGAACGAGCCGCGCGAGGAGGATGGCAGAGCGATGGCAGGTGTCGAGGCGGTCTGACAATCCCCGGTTTTGGGAAGCCTGACCGGGACCCCGAAGCGGGCCGGTCCGAGCCGCGCAGGAACACCGGCTCAAAAGGGCCATAACTCGCGATCCAACCGTCGGATCGCGCCCGGATTTTTACAGGAGCTTCCGCAGTCCGATTCCCTTATAGTAGCAATGGAATCGCTACGCAGACCGCCGGATCTTTAAATCATGACGTCATCGCCCCGGAGCCACGGGCCTTTCACTATTCTGCCCTGTCTCTTTCTCATCTCGGGCGACTCACCGCGCCCCTCCTCCCGGGGGGCACGGGACGAAGTGCGGGAAAGGAAAGGTGAGGAAATAACGGGAAGGGGAGCAGGAGACCAAAAAAAGAAGGGTCGGGGAACTAGCAAAAAGATGGGGTGCAACACGAGGACTTCCCAGGAGGTCACCCAGCCTAGTACTACTCTCGCCCAAGCACGTTTAACTGCGGAGTTCTGATGGGATCCGGTGCATTAGTGCTGGTATGATCGCACCCGTGAGTCCATGAACGGGCACTTCCTATAACCGCTTCGAAGGAGCCGCACGAGGAGGAGGGCAGAGCGATGGGACGCGTCGAGGCGGTCCGACAATCGCCGGTTTTGGGAAGCATGACCGGGACCCCGAAGCCGGCCGGTCCGAACCGCGCAGGAACACCAGCTCAAAAGGGCCATAACTCGCGATCCCACTGTTGGATCGCGCCCGGATTTTTACAGGAGCTTCCGCAGTCCGATTCCCTTATAGTAGCGATGGAATCGCTACGCATACAGCCGGATCTTTAAATCATGACGTCATCGCCCCGGAGCCACGGGCCTTTCACTCTTCTGCCCTGTCTCTTTCTCAACTCAAGCGACTCACCGCACCCCTCCTCCCGGGGTGCACGGGACGGCGTGCGGGAAAGGAAAGGTGAGGAAATAACGGGAAGGGGAGCAGGAGAGCAAAAAAAGAAGGGTCGGGGAACTAGCAAAAAGATGGGGTGCAACACGAGGACTTCCCAGGAGGTCACCCAGCCTAGTACTACTCTCGCCCAAGCACGTTTAGCTGCGGAGTTCTGATGGGATCCGGTGCATTAGTGCGGTATGATCGCACCCGGGAGTCCATGAACGGGCACTTCCTATAACCGCTTCGAAGGAGCCGCGCGAGGAGGATGGCAGAGCGATGGGACGCGTCGAGGCGGTCCGACAATCGCCGGTTTTGGGAAGCATGGCCGGGACCCCGAAGCAAGCCGGTCCGAACCGCGCAGGAACACCGGCTCAAAAGGGCCATAATTCGCGATCCAACCGTCGGATCGCGCCCAGATTTTTACAGGAGCTTCCGAAGTCCGATTCCCTTATAGTAGCAATGGAATCGCTACGCAGACCGCCGGATCTTTAAATCATGACGTCATCGCCCTGGAGCCACGGGCCTTTCACTCTTCTGCCCTGTCTCTTTCTCATCTCGGGCGACTCACCGCGCCCCTCCTCCCGGGGGGCACGGGACGACGTGCGGGAAAGGAAAGGTGAGGAAATAACGGGAAGGGGAGCCGGAGACCAAAAAAAGAAGGGTCGGGGAACTAGCAAAAAGATGGGGTGCAACACGAGGACTTCCCAGGAGGTCACCCAGCCTAGTACTACTCTCGCCCAAGCACGTTTAACTGCGGAGTTCTGATGGGATCCGGTGCATTAGTGCTGGTAGGATCGCACCCATGAGTCCATGAACGGGCACTTCCTATAACCGCGTCGAAGGAGCCGCGCGAGGAGGATGGCAGAGCGATGGGACGCGTCGAGGCGGTCCGACAATCGCCGGTTTTGGGAAGCATGACCGGGACCCCGAAGCAGGCCGGTCCGAACCGCGCAGGAGCACCGGCTCAAAAGGGCCATAACTCGCGTTCCAACAGTCGGATCGCACCCAGATTTTTACAAGAGCTTCCGCAGTCCGATTCCCTTATAGTAGCGATGGAATCGCTACGCATACAGCCGGATCTTTAAATCATGACGTCATCGCCCCGGAGCCACGGGCCTTTCACTCTTCTGCCCTGTCTCTTTCTCAACTCAAGCGACTCACCGCACCCCTCCTCTCGGGGGGCACGGGACGACGTGCGGGAAAGGAAAGGTGAGGAAATAACGGGAAGGGGAGCAGGAGACCAAAAAAAGAAGGGCGGGGAACTAGCAAAAAGATGGGGTGCAACACGAGGACTTCCCAGGAGGTCACCCAGCCTAGTACTACTCTCGCCCAAGCACGTTTAACTACGGAGTTCTGATGGGATCCGGTGCATTAGTGCTGGTATGATCGCACCCATGAGGCCTATGAACGGGCACTTCCTATAACCGCTTCGAAGGAGCCGCGCGAGGAGGATGGCAGAGCGATGGGACGCGTCGAGGCGGTCCGACAATCGCCGGTTTTTGGAAGCCTGACCGGGACCCCGAAGCAGGCCGGTCCGAACCGCGGAGGAACACCGGCTCAAAAGGGCCATAACTCGCGTTCCAACAGTCGGATCGCGCCCAGATTTTTACAGGAGCTTCCGCAGTCCGATTCCCTTATAGTAGCGATGGAATCGCTACGCATACAGCCGGATCTTTAAATCATGACGTCATCGCCCCGGAGCCACGGGCCTTTCACTCTTCTGCCCTGTCTCTTTCTCAACTCAAGCGACTCACCGCACCCCTCCTCTCGGGGGGCACGGGACGACGTGCGGGAAAGGAAAGGTGAGGAAATAACGGGAAGGGGAGCAGGAGACCAAAAAAAGAAGGGCGGGGAACTAGCAAAAAGATGGGGTGCAACACGAGGACTTCCCAGGAGGTCACCCAGCCTAGTACTACTCTCGCCCAAGCACGTTTAACAACGGAGTTCTGATGGGATCCGGTGCATTAGTGCTGGTATGATCGCACCCATGAGGCCTATGAACGGGCACTTCCTATAACCGCTTCGAAGGAGCCGCGCGAGGAGGATGGCAGAGCGATGGGACGCGTCGAGGCGGTCCGACAATCGCCGGTTTTTGGAAGCCTGACCGGGACCCCGAAGCAGGCCGGTCCGAACCGCGGAGGAACACCGGCTCAAAAGGGCCATAACTCGCGATCCAACCGTCGGATCGCGCCCAGATTTTTACAGGAGCTCCCGCAGTCCGATTCCCTTATAGTAGCAATGGAATCGCTACGCAGACCGCCGGTTCTTTAGATCATGACGTCATCGCCCCGGACCCAGGGGCCTTTCACTCTTCTACCCTTTCCTTTTCTCCTCTCGGGCGACTCACCGCGCCCCACCTCTCGGGGGGCACGGGACACCATCCAGGAAAGAAAAGGTGAGGAAATAACGGGAAGGGGAGCAGGAGACCAAAAAAAGAAGGGTCGGGGAACTAGCAAAAAGATGGGGTGCAACACGAGGATTTCCCAGAAGGTCACCCAGCCTAGTACTACTCTCGCCCAAGCACGTTTAACTGCGGAGTTCTGATGGGATCCGGTGCATTAGTGCTGGTATGAACGCACCTGTGAGGCCTGAACGGGCACTTCCTATAGCTGCTTCGAAGGAGCCGCGCGAGGAGGATGGCAGAGCGATGGGACGCGTCGAGGCGGTCAGACAATCGCCGGTTTTGGGAAGCATGACCGGGACCCCGAAGCAGGCCGGTCCGAACCGCGGAGGAACACCGGCTCAAAAGGGCCATAACTCGCGATCCAACCGTCGGATCGCGCCCAGATTTTTACAGCAGCTTCCGGAGTCCGATTCCCTTATAGTAGCAATGGAATCGCTACGCAGACCGCCGGATCTTTAAATCATGACGTCATCGCCCCGGAGCCAGGGGCCTTTCACTCTTCTGCCCTGTCTCTTTCTCATCTCGGGCGCCTCACCGCGCCCCTCCTCCCGGGGGTCACGGGACGACGTGCGGGAAAGGAAAGGTGAGGAAATAACGGGAAGGGGAGCAGGAGACCAAAAAAAGAAGGGTCGGGGAACTAGCAAAACGATGGGGTGCAACACGAGGACTTCCCAGGAGGTCACCCATCTTAGTACTACTCTCGCCCAAGCACGTTTAACTGCGGAGTTCTGATGGGATCCGGTGCATTAGTGCTGGTATGATCGCACCCGTGAGGCCTGAACGCGCACTTCCTATAAGCGCTTCGAACGAGCCGCGCGAGGAGGATGGCAGAGTGATGGCAGGCGTCGAGGCGGTCGGACAATCCCTGATTTGGGGAAGCCTGACCGGGACCCCGAAGCGGGCCGGTCTGAGCCGCGGAGGAACACCGGCTCAAAAGGGCCATAACCCGTTATCCGACCGTCGGATCGCGCCCAGATTTTTACAGGAGCTTCCGGAGTTTGATTCTCTTATAGTAGCAATGGAATCGCTACGCAGACCGCCGGATCTTTAAATCATGACGTCATCGCCCCGGAGCCACGGGCCTTTCACTCTTCTGCCCTGTCTCTTTCTCATCTCGGGCGACTCACCGCGTCCCTCCTCCCGGGGGGCACGGGACGAAGTGCGGGAAAGGAAAGGTGAGGAAATAACGGGAAGGGGAGCAGGAGACCAAAAAAAGAAGGGTCGGGGAACTAGCAAAAAGATGGGGTGCAACACGAGGACTTCCCAGGAGGTCACCCAGCCTAGTACTACTCTCGCCCAAGCACGTTTAACTGCGGAGTTCTGATGGGATCCGGTGCATTAGTGCTGGTATGAACGCACCCGTGAGGCCTGAACGCGCACTTCCTATAAGCGCTTCGAACGAGCCGCGCGAGGAGGATGGCAGAGCGATGGCAGGTGTCGAGGCGGTCTGACAATCCCCGGTTTTGGGAAGCCTGACCGGGACCCCGAAGCGGGCCGGTCCGAGCCGCGCAGGAACACCGGCTCAAAAGGGCCATAACTCGCGATCCAACCGTCGGATCGCGCCCGGATTTTTACAGGAGCTTCCGCAGTCCGATTCCCTTATAGTAGCTATGGAATCGCTACGCAGACCGCCGGATCTTTAAATCATGACGTCATCGCCCCGGAGCCACGGGCCTTTCACTATTCTGCCCTGTCTCTTTCTCATCTCGGGCGACTCACCGCGCCCCTCCTCCCGGGGGGCACGGGACGAAGTGCGGGAAAGGAAAGGTGAGGAAATAACGGGAAGGGGAGCAGGAGACCAAAAAAAGAAGGGTCGGGGAACTAGCAAAAAGATGGGGTGCAACACGAGGACTTCCCAGGAGGTCACCCAGCCTAGTACTACTCTCGCCCAAGCACGTTTAACTGCGGAGTTCTGATGGGATCCGGTGCATTAGTGCTGGTATGATCGCACCCGTGAGTCCATGAACGGGCACTTCCTATAACCGCTTCGAAGGAGCCGCACGAGGAGGAGGGCAGAGCGATGGGACGCGTCGAGGCGGTCCGACAATCGCCGGTTTTGGGAAGCATGACCGGGACCCCGAAGCCGGCCGGTCCGAACCGCGCAGGAACACCAGCTCAAAAGGGCCATAACTCGCGATCCCACTGTTGGATCGCGCCCGGATTTTTACAGGAGCTTCCGCAGTCCGATTCCCTTATAGTAGCGATGGAATCGCTACGCATACAACCGGATCTTTAAATCATGACGTCATCGCCCCGGAGCCACGGGCCTTTCACTCTTCTGCCCTGTCTCTTTCTCAACTCAAGCGACTCACCGCACCCCTCCTCCCGGGGTGCACGGGACGGCGTGCGGGAAAGGAAAGGTGAGGAAATAACGGGAAGGGGAGCAGGAGAGCAAAAAAAGAAGGGTCGGGGAACTAGCAAAAAGATGGGGTGCAACACGAGGACTTCCCAGGAGGTCACCCAGCCTAGTACTACTCTCGCCCAAGCACGTTTAGCTGCGGAGTTCTGATGGGATCCGGTGCATTAGTGCGGTATGATCGCACCCGGGAGTCCATGAACGGGCACTTCCTATAACCGCTTCGAAGGAGCCGCGCGAGGAGGATGGCAGAGCGATGGGACGCGTCGAGGCGGTCCGACAATCGCCGGTTTTGGGAAGCATGGCCGGGACCCCGAAGCAAGCCGGTCCGAACCGCGCAGGAACACCGGCTCAAAAGGGCCATAATTCGCGATCCAACCGTCGGATCGCGCCCAGATTTTTACAGGAGCTTCCGAAGTCCGATTCCCTTATAGTAGCAATGGAATCGCTACGCAGACCGCCGGATCTTTAAATCATGACGTCATCGCCCTGGAGCCACGGGCCTTTCACTCTTCTGCCCTGTCTCTTTCTCATCTCGGGCGACTCACCGCGCCCCTCCTCCCGGGGGGCACGGGACGACGTGCGGGAAAGGAAAGGTGAGGAAATAACGGGAAGGGGAGCCGGAGACCAAAAAAAGAAGGGTCGGGGAACTAGCAAAAAGATGGGGTGCAACACGAGGACTTCCCAGGAGGTCACCCAGCCTAGTACTACTCTCGCCCAAGCACGTTTAACTGCGGAGTTCTGATGGGATCCGGTGCATTAGTGCTGGTAGGATCGCACCCATGAGTCCATGAACGGGCACTTCCTATAACCGCTTCGAAGGAGCCGCGTGAGGAGGATGGCAGAGCGATGGGACGCGTCGAGGCGGTCCGACAATCGCCGGTTTTGGGAAGCATGACCGGGACCCCGAAGCAGGCCGGTCCGAACCGCGCAGGAGCACCGGCTCAAAAGGGCCATAACTCGCGTTCCAACAGTCGGATCGCACCCAGATTTTTACAAGAGCTTCCGCAGTCCGATTCCCTTATAGTAGCGATGGAATCGCTACGCATACAGCCGGATCTTTAAATCATGACGTCATCGCCCCGGAGCCACGGGCCTTTCACTCTTCTGCCCTGTCTCTTTCTCAACTCAGGCGACTCACCGCACCCCTCCTCTCGGGGGGCACGGGACGACGTGCGGGAAAGGAAAGGTGAGGAAATAACGGGAAGGGGAGCAGGAGACCAAAAAAAGAAGGGCGGGGAACTAGCAAAAAGATGGGGTGCAACACGAGGACTTCCCAGGAGGTCACCCAGCCTAGTACTACTCTCGCCCAAGCACGTTTAACTACGGAGTTCTGATGGGATCCGGTGCATTAGTGCTGGTATGATCGCACCCATGAGGCCTATGAACGGGCACTTCCTATAACCGCTTCGAAGGAGCCGCGCGAGGAGGATGGCAGAGCGATGGGACGCGTCGAGGCGGTCCGACAATCGCCGGTTTTTGGAAGCCTGACCGGGACCCCGAAGCAGGCCGGTCCGAACCGCGGAGGAACACCGGCTCAAAAGGGCCATAACTCGCGTTCCAACAGTCGGATCGCGCCCAGATTTTTACAGGAGCTTCCGCAGTCCGATTCCCTTATAGTAGCGATGGAATCGCTACGCATACAGCCGGATCTTTAAATCATGACGTCATCGCCCCGGAGCCACGGGCCTTTCACTCTTCTGCCCTGTCTCTTTCTCAACTCAAGCGACTCACCGCACCCCTCCTCTCGGGGGGCACGGGACGACGTGCGGGAAAGGAAAGGTGAGGAAATAACGGGAAGGGGAGCAGGAGACCAAAAAAAGAAGGGCGGGGAACTAGCAAAAAGATGGGGTGCAACACGAGGACTTCCCAGGAGGTCACCCAGCCTAGTACTACTCTCGCCCAAGCACGTTTAACAACGGAGTTCTGATGGGATCCGGTGCATTAGTGCTGGTATGATCGCACCCATGAGGCCTATGAACGGGCACTTCCTATAACCGCTTCGAAGGAGCCGCGCGAGGAGGATGGCAGAGCGATGGGACGCGTCGAGGCGGTCCGACAATCGCCGGTTTTTGGAAGCCTGACCGGGACCCCGAAGCAGGCCGGTCCGAACCGCGGAGGAACACCGGCTCAAAAGGGCCATAACTCGCGATCCAACCGTCGGATCGCGCCCAGATTTTTACAGGAGCTCCCGCAGTCCGATTCCCTTATAGTAGCAATGGAATCGCTACGCAGACCGCCGGTTCTTTAGATCATGACGTCATCGCCCCGGACCCAGGGGCCTTTCACTCTTCTACCCTTTCCTTTTCTCCTCTCGGGCGACTCACCGCGCCCCACCTCTCGGGGGGCACGGGACACCATCCAGGAAAGAAAAGGTGAGGAAATAACGGGAAGGGGAGCAGGAGACCAAAAAAAGAAGGGTCGGGGAACTAGCAAAAAGATGGGGTGCAACACGAGGATTTCCCAGAAGGTCACCCAGCCTAGTACTACTCTCGCCCAAGCACGTTTAACTGCGGAGTTCTGATGGGATCCGGTGCATTAGTGCTGGTATGAACGCACCTGTGAGGCCTGAACGGGCACTTCCTATAGCTGCTTCGAAGGAGCCGCGCGAGGAGGATGGCAGAGCGATGGGACGCGTCGAGGCGGTCAGACAATCGCCGGTTTTGGGAAGCATGACCGGGACCCCGAAGCAGGCCGGTCCGAACCGCGGAGGAACACCGGCTCAAAAGGGCCATAACTCGCGATCCAACCGTCGGATCGCGCCCAGATTTTTACAGGAGCTTCCGGAGTCCGATTCCCTTATAGTAGCAATGGAATCGCTACGCAGACCGCCGGATCTTTAAATCATGACGTCATCGCCCCGGAGCCAGGGGCCTTTCACTCTTCTGCCCTGTCTCTTTCTCATCTCGGGCGCCTCACCGCGCCCCTCCTCCCGGGGGTCACGGGACGACGTGCGGGAAAGGAAAGGTGAGGAAATAACGGGAAGGGGAGCAGGAGACCAAAAAAAGAAGGGTCGGGGAACTAGCAAAACGATGGGGTGCAACACGAGGACTTCCCAGGAGGTCACCCATCTTAGTACTACTCTCGCCCAAGCACGTTTAACTGCGGAGTTCTGATGGGATCCGGTGCATTAGTGCTGGTATGATCGCACCCGTGAGGCCTGAACGCGCACTTCCTATAAGCGCTTCGAACGAGCCGCGCGAGGAGGATGGCAGAGTGATGGCAGGCGTCGAGGCGGTCGGACAATCCCTGATTTGGGGAAGCCTGACCGGGACCCCGAAGCGGGCCGGTCTGAGCCGCGGAGGAACACCGGCTCAAAAGGGCCATAACCCGTTATCCGACCGTCGGATCGCGCCCAGATTTTTACAGGAGCTTCCGGAGTCTGATTCTCTTATAGTAGCAATGGAATCGCTACGCAGACCGCCGGATCTTTAAATCATGACGTCATCGCCCCGGAGCCAGGGGCCTTTCACTCTTCTGCCCTGTCTCTTTCTCATCTCGGGCGACTCACCGCGCCCCTCCTCCCGGGGGTCACGGGACGACGTGCGGGAAAGGAAAGGTGAGGAAATAACGGGAAGGGGAGCAGGAGACCAAAAAAAGAAGGGTCGGGGAACTAGCAAAACGATGGGGTGCAACACGAGGACTTCCCAGGAGGTCACCCATCTTAGTACTACTCTCGCCCAAGCACGTTTAACTACGGAGTTCTGATGGGATCCGGTGCATTAGTGCTGGTATGATCGCACCCGTGAGGCCTGAACGCGCACTTCCTATAAGCGCTTCGAACGAGCCGCGCGAGGAGGATGGCAGAGTGATGGCAGGCGTCGAGGCGGTCGGACAATCCCTGATTTGGGGAAGCCTGACCGGGACCCCGAAGCGGGCCGGTCTGAGCCGCGGAGGAACACCGGCTCAAAAGGGCCATAACCCGTTATCCGACCGTCGGATCGCGCCCAGATTTTTACAGGAGCTTCCGGAGTTTGATTCTCTTATAGTAGCAATGGAATCGCTACGCAGACCGCCGGATCTTTAAATCATGACGTCATCGCCCCGGAGCCACGGGCCTTTCACTCTTCTGCCCTGTCTCTTTCTCATCTCGGGCGACTCACCGCGTCCCTCCTCCCGGGGGGCACGGGACGAAGTGCGGGAAAGGAAAGGTGAGGAAATAACGGGAAGGGGAGCAGGAGACCAAAAAAAGAAGGGTCGGGGAACTAGCAAAAAGATGGGGTGCAACACGAGGACTTCCCAGGAGGTCACCCAGCCTAGTACTACTCTCGCCCAAGCACGTTTAACTGCGGAGTTCTGATGGGATCCGGTGCATTAGTGCTGGTATGAACGCACCCGTGAGGCCTGAACGCGCACTTCCTATAAGCGCTTCGAACGAGCCGCGCGAGGAGGATGGCAGAGCGATGGCAGGTGTCGAGGCGGTCTGACAATCCCCGGTTTTGGGAAGCCTGACCGGGACCCCGAAGCGGGCCGGTCCGAGCCGCGCAGGAACACCGGCTCAAAAGGGCCATAACTCGCGATCCAACCGTCGGATCGCGCCCGGATTTTTACAGGAGCTTCCGCAGTCCGATTCCCTTATAGTAGCAATGGAATCGCTACGCAGACCGCCGGATCTTTAAATCATGACGTCATCGCCCCGGAGCCACGGGCCTTTCACTATTCTGCCCTGTCTCTTTCTCATCTCGGGCGACTCACCATGCCCCTCCTCCCGGGGGGCACGTGACGAAGTGCGGGAAAGGAAAGGTGAGGAAATAACGGGAAGGGGAGCAGGAGACCAAAAAAAGAAGGGTCGGGGAACTAGCAAAAAGATGGGGTGCAACACGAGGACTTCCCAGGAGGTCACCCAGCCTAGTACTACTCTCGCCCAAGCACGTTTAACTGCGGAGTTCTGATGGGATCCGGTGCATTAGTGCTGGTATGATCGCACCCATGAGGCCTATGAACGGGCACTTCCTATAACCGCTTCGAAGGAGCCGCGCGAGGAGGATGGCAGAGCGATGGGACGCGTCGAGGCGGTCCGACAATCGCCGGTTTTTGGAAGCCTGACCGGGACCCCGAAGCAGGCCGGTCGGAACCGCGGAGGAACACCGGCTCAAAAGGGCCATAACTCGCGATCCAACCGTCGGATCGCGCCCTGATTTTTACAGGAGCTTCCGCAGTCCGATTCCCTTATAGTAGCAATGGAATCGCTAGGCAGACCGCCGGTTCTTTAGATCATGACGTCATCGCCCCGGACCCAGGGGCCTTTCACTCTTCCACCCTTTCCCTTTCTCCTCTCGGGCGACTCACCGCGCCCCACCTCTCGGGGGGCACGGGACACCATCCAGGAAAGGAAAGGTGGGGAAATAACGGGAAGGGGAGCAGGAGATCAAAAAAAGAAGGGTCGGGGAACTAGCAAAAAGATGGGGTGCAACACGAGGACTTCCCAGGAGGTCACCCATCCTAGTACTACTCTCGCCCAAGCACGTTTCACTGCGGAGTTCTGATGGGATCCGGTGCATTAGTGCTGGTATGATCGCACCCGTGAGGCATGAACGCGCACTTCCTATAAGCGCTTCGAACGAGCCGCGCGAGGAGGATGGCAGAGTGATGGCAGGCGTCGAGGCGGTCGGACAATCCCTGATTTTGGGAAGCCTGACCGGGACCCCGAAGCGGGCCGGTCCGAGCCGCGCAGGAACACCGGCTCAAAAGGGCCATAACTCGCGATCCAACCGTCGGATCGCGCCCGGATTTTTACAGGAGCTTCCGCAGTCCGATTCCCTTATAGTAGCAATGGAATCGCTACGCAGACCGCCGGATCTTTAAATCATGACGTCATCGCCCCGGAGCCACGGGCCTTTCACTATTCTGCCCTGTCTCTTTCTCATCTCGGGCGACTCACCATGCCCCTCCTCCCGGGGGGCACGTGACGAAGTGCGGGAAAGGAAAGGTGAGGAAATAACGGGAAGGGGAGCAGGAGACCAAAAAAAGAAGGGTCGGGGAACTAGCAAAAAGATGGGGTGCAACACGAGGACTTCCCAGGAGGTCACCCAGCCTAGTACTACTCTCGCCCAAGCACGTTTAACTGCGGAGTTCTGATGGGATCCGGTGCATTAGTGCTGGTATGATCGCACCCATGAGGCCTATGAACGGGCACTTCCTATAACCGCTTCGAAGGAGCCGCGCGAGGAGGATGGCAGAGCGATGGGACGCGTCGAGGCGGTCCGACAATCGCCGGTTTTTGGAAGCCTGACCGGGACCCCGAAGCAGGCCGGTCGGAACCGCGGAGGAACACCGGCTCAAAAGGGCCATAACTCGCGATCCAACCGTCGGATCGCGCCCTGATTTTTACAGGAGCTTCCGCAGTCCGATTCCCTTATAGTAGCAATGGAATCGCTAGGCAGACCGCCGGTTCTTTAGATCATGACGTCATCGCCCCGGACCCAGGGGCCTTTCACTCTTCCACCCTTTCCCTTTCTCCTCTCGGGCGACTCACCGCGCCCCACCTCTCGGGGGGCACGGGACACCATCCAGGAAAGGAAAGGTGGGGAAATAACGGGAAGGGGAGCAGGAGATCAAAAAAAGAAGGGTCGGGGAACTAGCAAAAAGATGGGGTGCAACACGAGGACTTCCCAGGAGGTCACCCATCCTAGTACTACTCTCGCCCAAGCACGTTTCACTGCGGAGTTCTGATGGGATCCGGTGCATTAGTGCTGGTATGATCGCACCCGTGAGGCATGAACGCGCACTTCCTATAAGCGCTTCGAACGAGCCGCGCGAGGAGGATGGCAGAGTGATGGCAGGCGTCGAGGCGGTCGGACAATCCCTGATTTTGGGAAGCCTGACCGGGACCCCGAAGCGGGCCGGTCCGAGCCGCGCAGGAACACCGGCTCAAAAGGGCCATAACTCGCGATCCAACCGTCGGATCGCGCCCGGATTTTTACAGGAGCTTCCGCAGTCCGATTCCCTTATAGTAGCAATGGAATCGCTACGCAGACCGCCGGATCTTTAAATCATGACGTCATCGCCCCGGAGCCACGGGCCTTTCACTATTCTGCCCTGTCTCTTTCTCATCTCGGGCGACTCACCATGCCCCTCCTCCCGGGGGGCACGTGACGAAGTGCGGGAAAGGAAAGGTGAGGAAATAACGGGAAGGGGAGCAGGAGACCAAAAAAAGAAGGGTCGGGGAACTAGCAAAAAGATGGGGTGCAACACGAGGACTTCCCAGGAGGTCACCCAGCCTAGTACTACTCTCGCCCAAGCACGTTTAACTGCGGAGTTCTGATGGGATCCGGTGCATTAGTGCTGGTATGATCGCACCCATGAGGCCTATGAACGGGCACTTCCTATAACCGCTTCGAAGGAGCCGCGCGAGGAGGATGGCAGAGCGATGGGACGCGTCGAGGCGGTCCGACAATCGCCGGTTTTTGGAAGCCTGACCGGGACCCCGAAGCAGGCCGGTCCGAACCGCGGAGGAACACCGGCTCAAAAGGGCCATAACTCGCGATCCAACCGTCGGATCGCGCCCTGATTTTTACAGGAGCTTCCGCAGTCCGATTCCCTTATAGTAGCAATGGAATCGCTAGGCAGACCGCCGGTTCTTTAGATCATGACGTCATCGCCCCGGACCCAGGGGCCTTTCACTCTTCCACCCTTTCCCTTTCTCCTCTCGGGCGACTCACCGCGCCCCACCTCTCGGGGGGCACGGGACACCATCCAGGAAAGGAAAGGTGGGGAAATAACGGGAAGGGGAGCAGGAGATCAAAAAAAGAAGGGTCGGGGAACTAGCAAAAAGATGGGGTGCAACACGAGGACTTCCCAGGAGGTCACCCATCCTAGTACTACTCTCGCCCAAGCACGTTTCACTGCGGAGTTCTGATGGGATCCGGTGCATTAGTGCTGGTATGATCGCACCCGTGAGGCATGAACGCGCACTTCCTATAAGCGCTTCGAACGAGCCGCGCGAGGAGGATGGCAGAGTGATGGCAGGCGTCGAGGCGGTCGGACAATCCCTGATTTTGGGAAGCCTGACCGGGACCCCGAAGCGGGCCGGTCTGAGCCGCGGAGGAACACCGGCTCAAAAGGGCCATAACCCGTTATCCGACCGTCGGATCGCGCCCAGATTTTTACAGGAGCTTCTGAAGTCCGATTCTCTTATAGTAGCAATGGAATCGCTATGCAGACCGCCGGATCTTTAAATCATGACGTCATCGCCCCGGAGCCACGGGCCTTTCACTCTTCTGCCGTGTCTCTTTCTCATCTCGGGCGACTCACCGCGCCCCTCCTCCCGGGGGGCACGGGACGACGTGCGGGAAAGGAAAGGTGAGGAAATAACGGGAAGGGGAGCAGGAGACCAAAAAAAGAAGGGTCGGGGAACTAGCAAAACGATGGGGTGCAACACGAGGACTTCCCAGGAGGTCACCCATCTTAGTACTACTCTCGCCCAAGCACGTTTAACTGCGGAGTTCTGATGGGATCCGGTGCATTAGTGCTGGTATGATCGCACCCGTGAGGCCTGAACGCGCACTTCCTATAAGCGCTTCGAACGAGCCGCGCGAGGAGGATGGCAGAGTGATGGCAGGCGTCGAGGCGGTCGGACAATCCCTGATTTGGGGAAGCCTGACCGGGACCCCGAAGCGGGCCGGTCTGAGCCGCGGAGGAACACCGGCTCAAAAGGGCCATAACCCGTTATCCGACCGTCGGATCGCGCCCAGATTTTTACAGGAGCTTCCGGAGTCTGATTCTCTTATAGTAGCAATGGAATCGCTACGCAGACCGCCGGATCTTTAAATCATGACGTCATCGCCCCGGAGCCAGGGGCCTTTCACTCTTCTGCCCTGTCTCTTTCTCATCTCGGGCGACTCACCGCGCCCCTCCTCCCGGGGGTCACGGGACGACGTGCGGGAAAGGAAAGGTGAGGAAATAACGGGAAGGGGAGCAGGAGACCAAAAAAAGAAGGGTCGGGGAACTAGCAAAACGATGGGGTGCAACACGAGGACTTCCCAGGAGGTCACCCATCTTAGTACTACTCTCGCCCAAGCACGTTTAACTACGGAGTTCTGATGGGATCCGGTGCATTAGTGCTGGTATGATCGCACCCGTGAGGCCTGAACGCGCACTTCCTATAAGCGCTTCGAACGAGCCGCGCGAGGAGGATGGCAGAGTGATGGCAGGCGTCGAGGCGGTCGGACAATCCCTGATTTGGGGAAGCCTGACCGGGACCCCGAAGCGGGCCGGTCTGAGCCGCGGAGGAACACCGGCTCAAAAGGGCCATAACCCGTTATCCGACCGTCGGATCGCGCCCAGATTTTTACAGGAGCTTCCGGAGTTTGATTCTCTTATAGTAGCAATGGAATCGCTACGCAGACCGCCGGATCTTTAAATCATGACGTCATCGCCCCGGAGCCACGGGCCTTTCACTCTTCTGCCCTGTCTCTTTCTCATCTCGGGCGACTCACCGCGTCCCTCCTCCCGGGGGGCACGGGACGAAGTGCGGGAAAGGAAAGGTGAGGAAATAACGGGAAGGGGAGCAGGAGACCAAAAAAAGAAGGGTCGGGGAACTAGCAAAAAGATGGGGTGCAACACGAGGACTTCCCAGGAGGTCACCCAGCCTAGTACTACTCTCGCCCAAGCACGTTTAACTGCGGAGTTCTGATGGGATCCGGTGCATTAGTGCTGGTATGAACGCACCCGTGAGGCCTGAACGCGCACTTCCTATAAGCGCTTCGAACGAGCCGCGCGAGGAGGATGGCAGAGCGATGGCAGGTGTCGAGGCGGTCTGACAATCCCCGGTTTTGGGAAGCCTGACCGGGACCCCGAAGCGGGCCGGTCCGAGCCGCGCAGGAACACCGGCTCAAAAGGGCCATAACTCGCGATCCAACCGTCGGATCGCGCCCGGATTTTTACAGGAGCTTCCGCAGTCCGATTCCCTTATAGTAGCAATGGAATCGCTACGCAGACCGCCGGATCTTTAAATCATGACGTCATCGCCCCGGAGCCACGAGCCTTTCACTATTCTGCCCTGTCTCTTTCTCATCTCGGGCGACTCACCATGCCCCTCCTCCCGGGGGGCACGTGACGAAGTGCGGGAAAGGAAAGGTGAGGAAATAACGGGAAGGGGAGCAGGAGACCAAAAAAAGAAGGGTCGGGGAACTAGCAAAAAGATGGGGTGCAACACGAGGACTTCCCAGGAGGTCACCCAGCCTAGTACTACTCTCGCCCAAGCACGTTTAACTGCGGAGTTCTGATGGGATCCGGTGCATTAGTGCTGGTATGATCGCACCCATGAGGCCTATGAACGGGCACTTCCTATAACCGCTTCGAAGGAGCCGCGCGAGGAGGATGGCAGAGCGATGGGACGCGTCGAGGCGGTCCGACAATCGCCGGTTTTTGGAAGCCTGACCGGGACCCCGAAGCAGGCCGGTCGGAACCGCGGAGGAACACCGGCTCAAAAGGGCCATAACTCGCGATCCAACCGTCGGATCGCGCCCTGATTTTTACAGGAGCTTCCGCAGTCCGATTCCCTTATAGTAGCAATGGAATCGCTAGGCAGACCGCCGGTTCTTTAGATCATGACGTCATCGCCCCGGACCCAGGGGCCTTTCACTCTTCCACCCTTTCCCTTTCTCCTCTCGGGCGACTCACCGCGCCCCACCTCTCGGGGGGCACGGGACACCATCCAGGAAAGGAAAGGTGGGGAAATAACGGGAAGGGGAGCAGGAGATCAAAAAAAGAAGGGTCGGGGAACTAGCAAAAAGATGGGGTGCAACACGAGGACTTCCCAGGAGGTCACCCATCCTAGTACTACTCTCGCCCAAGCACGTTTCACTGCGGAGTTCTGATGGGATCCGGTGCATTAGTGCTGGTATGATCGCACCCGTGAGGCATGAACGCGCACTTCCTATAAGCGCTTCGAACGAGCCGCGCGAGGAGGATGGCAGAGTGATGGCAGGCGTCGAGGCGGTCGGACAATCCCTGATTTTGGGAAGCCTGACCGGGACCCCGAAGCGGGCCGGTCTGAGCCGCGGAGGAACACCGGCTCAAAAGGGCCATAACCCGTTATCCGACCGTCGGATCGCGCCCAGATTTTTACAGGAGCTTCTGAAGTCCGATTCTCTTATAGTAGTAATGGAATCGCTATGCAGACCGCCGGATCTTTAAATCATGACGTCATCGCCCCGGAGCCACGGGCCTTTCACTCTTCTGCCGTGTCTCTTTCTCATCTCGGGCGACTCACCGCGCCCCTCCTCCCGGGGGGCACGGGACGACGTGCGGGAAAGGAAAGGTGAGGAAATAACAGGAAGGGGAGCAGGAGACCAAAAAAAGAAGGGTCGGGGAACTAGCAAAAAGATGGGGTGCAACACGAGGACTTCCCAGGAGGTCACCCAGCCTAGTACTACTCTCGCCCAAGCACGTTTAACTGCGGAGTTCTGATGGGATCCGGTGCATTAGTGCTGGTATGATCGCACCCATGAGGCCTATGAACGGGCACTTCCTATAACCGCTTCGAAGGAGCCGCGCGAGGAGGATGGCAGAGCGATGGGACGCGTCGAGGCGGTCCGACAATCGCCGGTTTTTGGAAGCCTGACCGGGACCCCGAAGCAGGCCGGTCCGAACCGCGGAGGAACACCGGCTCAAAAGGGCCATAACTCGCGATCCAACCGTCGGATCGCGCCCAGATTTTTACAGGAGCTTCCGCAGTCCGATTCCCTTATAGTAGCAATGGAATCGCTAGGCAGACCGCCGGTTCTTTAGATCATGACGTCATCGCCCCGGACCCAGGGGCCTTTCACTCTTCCACCCTTTCCCTTTCTCCTCTCGGGCGACTCACCGCGCCCCACCTCTCGGGGGGCACGGGACACCATCCAGGAAAGGAAAGGTGGGGAAATAACGGGAAGGGGAGCAGGAGATCAAAAAAAGAAGGGTCGGGGAACTAGCAAAAAGATGGGGTGCAACACGAGGACTTCCCAGGAGGTCACCCATCCTAGTACTACTCTCGCCCAAGCACGTTTCACTGCGGAGTTCTGATGGGATCCGGTGCATTAGTGCTGGTATGATCGCACCCGTGAGGCATGAACGCGCACTTCCTATAAGCGCTTCGAACGAGCCGCGCGAGGAGGATGGCAGAGTGATGGCAGGCGTCGAGGCGGTCGGACAATCCCTGATTTTGGGAAGCCTGACCGGGACCCCGAAGCGGGCCGGTCTGAGCCGCGGAGGAACACCGGCTCAAAAGGCCATAACCCGTTATCCGACCGTCGGATCGCGCCCAGATTTTTACAGGAGCTTCTGAAGTCCGATTCTCTTATAGTAGTAATGGAATCGCTATGCAGACCGCCGGATCTTTAAATCATGACGTCATCGCCCCGGAGCCACGGGCCTTTCACTCTTCTGCCGTGTCTCTTTCTCATCTCGGGCGACTCACCGCGCCCCTCCTCCCGGGGGGCACGGGACGACGTGCGGGAAAGGAAAGGTGAGGAAATAACAGGAAGGGGAGCAGGAGACCAAAAAAAGAAGGGTCGGGGAACTAGCAAAAAGATGGGGTGCAACACGAGGACTTCCCAGGAGGTCACCCAGCCTAGTACTACTCTCGCCCAAGCACGTTTAACTGCGGAGTTCTGATGGGATCCGGTGCATTAGTGCTGGTATGATCGTACCCGTGAGTCCATGAACGGGCACTTCCTATAACCGCTTCGAAGGAGCCGCGCGAGGAGGACGGCAGAGCGATGGGACGCGTCGAGGCGGTCCGACAATCGCCGGTTTTGGGAAGCCTGACCGGGACCCCGAAGCGGGCTGGTCCAAACCGCGGAGGAACACCGGCTCAAAAGGGCCATAACTCGCGATCCAACCGTCGGATCGCGCCCAGATTTTTACAGGAGCTTCCGCAGTCCGATTCCCTTATAGTAGCAATGGAATCGCTACGCAGACCGCCGGTTCTTTAGATCATGACGTCATCGCCCCGGACCCAGGGGCCTTTCACTCTTCTACCCTTTCCTTTTCTCCTCTCGGGCGACTGACCGCGCCCCACCTCTCGGGGGGCACGGGACACCATCAAGGAAAGGAAAGGTGGGGAAATAACGGGAAGGGGAGCAGGAGATCAAAAAAAGAAGGGTCGGGGAACTAGCAAAAAGATGGGGTGCAACACGAGGACTTCCCAGGAGGTCACCCATCCTAGTACTACTCTAGCCCAAGCACGTTTAACTGCGGAGTTCTGATGGGATCCGGTGCATTAGTGCTGGTATGATCGCACCAGTGAGTCCATGAACTGGCACTTCCTATAACCGCTTCGAAGGAGCCGCGCGAGGAGGATGGCAGAGTGATGGCAGGCGTCGAGGCGGTCGGACAATCCCTGATTTTGGGAAGCCTGACCGGGACCCCGAAGCGGGCCGGTCTGAGCCGCGGAGGAACACCGGCTCAAAAGGGCCATAACCCGTTATCCGACCGTCGGATCGCGCCCAGATTTTTACAGGAGCTTCTGAAGTCCGATTCTCTTATAGTAGCAATGGAATCGCTATGCAGACCGCCGGATCTTTAAATCATGACGTCATCGCCCCGGAGCCACGGGCCTTTCACTCTTCTGCCGTGTCTCTTTCTCATCTCGGGCGACTCACCGCGCCCCTCCTCCCGGGGGGCACGGGACGACGTGCGGGAAAGGAAAGGTGGGGAAATAACGGGAAGGGGAGCAGGAGATCAAAAAAAGAAGGGTCGGGGAACTAGCAAAAAGATGGGGTGCAACACGAGGACTTCCCAGGAGGTCACCCAGCCTAGTACTACTCTCGCCCAAGCACGTTTAACTGCGGAGTTCTGATGGGATCCGGTGCATTAGTGCTGGTATGATCGTACCCGTGAGTCCATGAACGGGCACTTCCTATAACCGCTTCGAAGGAGCCGCGCGAGGAGGAGGGCAGAGCGATGGGACGCGTCGAGGCGGTCCGACAATCGCCGGTTTTGGGAAGCCTGACCGGGACCCCGAAGCGGGCTGGTCCGAACCGCGGAGGAACACCGGCTCAAAAGGGCCATAACTCGCGATCCAACCGTCGGATCGTGCCCAGATTTTTACAGGAGCTTCCGGAGTCCGATTCCCTTATAGTAGCTATGGAATCGCTACGCAGACCGCGGATCTTTAAATCATGACGTCATCGCCCCGGAGCCACGGGCCTTTCACTCTTCTGCCCTGTGTCTTTCTCATCTCGGGCGACTCACCGCGCCTCTCCTCCCGGGGGGCACGGGACACCGTGCGGGAAAGGAAAGGTGAGGAAATAACGGGAAGGGGAGCAGGAGACCAAAAAAAGAAGGGTCGGGGAACTAGCAAAAAGATGGGGTGCAACACGAGGACTTCCCAGGAGGTCACCCAGCCTAGTACTACTCTCGCCCAAGCACGTTTAACTGCGGAGTTCTGATGGGATCCGGTGCATTAGTGCTGGTATGATCGTACCCGTGAGTCCATGAACGGGCACTTCCTATAACCGCTTCGAAGGAGCCGCGCGAGGAGGAAGGCAGAGCGATGGGACGCGTCGAGGCGGTCCGACAATCGCCGGTTTTGGGAAGCCTGACCGGGACCCCGAAGCGGGCTGGTCCGAACCGCGGAGGAACACCGGCTCAAAAGGGCCATAACTCGCGATCCAACCGTCGGATCGTGCCCAGATTTTTACAGGAGCTTCCGCAGTCCGATTCCCTTATAGTAGCAATGGAATCGCTACGCAGACCGCCGGTTCTTTAGATCATGACGTCATCGCCCCGGACCCAGGGGCCTTTCACTCTTCTACCCTTTCCTTTTCTCCTCTCGGGCGACTCACCGCGCCCCACCTCTCGGGGGGCACGGGACACCGTGCGGGAAAGGAAAGGTGAGGAAATAACGGGAAGGGGAGCAGGAGACCAAAAAAAGAAGGGTCGGGGAACTAGCAAAAAGATGGGGTGCAACACGAGGACTTCCCAGGAGGTCACCCAGCCTAGTACTACTCTCGCCCAAGCACGTTTAACTGCGGAGTTCTGATGGGATCCGGTGCATTAGTGCTGGTATGATCGCACCCGTGAATCCATGAACGGGCACTTCCTATAACCGCTTCGAAGGAGCCGCGCGAGGAGGAAGGCAGAGCGATGGGACGCGTCGAGGCGGTCCGACAATCGCCGGTTTTGGGAAGCCTGACCGGGACCCCGAAGCGGGCTGGTCCGAACCGCGGAGGAACACCGGCTCAAAAGGGCCATAACTCGCGATCCAACCGTCGGATCGTGCCCAGATTTTTACAGGAGCTTCCGAAGTCCGATTCCCTTATAGTTGCGATGGAATCGCTACGCAGACCGCCAGATCTTTAAATCATGATGTCATCGCCCCGGAGCCACGGGCCTTTCACTCTTCTACCCTGTCTCTTTCTCATCTCGGGCGACTCACCGCGCCCCTCCTCCCGGGGGGCAAGGGACGACGTGCGGGAAAGGAAAGGTGAGGAAATAACGGGAAGGGGAGCCGGAGACCAAAAAAAGAAGGGTCGGGGAACTAGCAAAAAGATGGGGTGCAACACGAGGACTTCCCAGGACGTCACCCAGCCTAGTACTACTCTCGCCCAAGAACGTTTAACCGCGGAGTTCTGATGGGATCCGGTGCATTAGTGCTGGTATGAACGCACCCGTGAGGCCTGAACGCGCACTTCCTATAAGCGATTCGAACGAGCCGCGCGAGGAGGAGGGCAGAGCGATGGCAGGCGTCGAGGCGGTCCGACAATCCCTGATTTTGGGAAGCCTGACCGGGACCCCGAAGCGGGCCGGTCTTAGCCGCGGAGGAACACCGGCTCAAAAGGGCCATAACCCGGGATCGGACCGTCGGATCGCGCCCAGATTTTTACAGGAGCTTCCGAAGTCCGATTCCCTTATAGTAGCGATGGAATCGCTACGCAGACCGCCAGATCTTTAAATCATGATGTCATCGCCCCGGAGCCACGGGCCTTTCACTCTTCTACCCTGTCTCTTCCTCATCTCGGGCGACTCACCGCGCCCCTCCTCCCGGGGGGCAAGGGACGACGTGCGGGAAAGGAAAGGTGAGGAAATAACGGGAAGGGGAGCCGGAGACCAAAAAAAGAAGGGTCGGGGAACTAGCAAAAAGATGGGGTGCAACACGAGGACTTCCCAGGACGTCACCCAGCCTAGTACTACTCTCGCCCAAGAACGTTTAACCGCGGAGTTCTGATGGGATCCGGTGCATTAGTGCTGGTATGAACGCACCCGTGAGGACTGAACGCGCACTTCCTATAAGCGATTCGAACGAGCCGCGCGAGGAGGAGGGCAGAGCGATGGCAGGCGTCGAGGCGGTCCGACAATCCCTGATTTTGGGAAGCCTGACCGGGACCCCGAAGCGGGCCGGTCTTAGCCGCGGAGGAACACCGGCTCAAAAGGGCCATAACCCGGGATCGGACCGTCGGATCGCGCCCAGATTTTTACAGGAGCTTCCGAAGTCCGATTCCCTTATAGTAGCGATGGAATCGCTACGCAGACCGCCAGATCTTTAAATCATGATGTCATCGCCCCGGAGCCACGGGCCTTTCACTCTTCTACCCTGTCTCTTTCTCATCTCGGGCGACTCACCGCGCCCCTCCTCCCGGGGGGCAAGGGACGACGTGCGGGAAAGGAAAGGTGAGGAAATAACGGGAAGGGGAGCCGGAGACCAAAAAAAGAAGGGTCGGGGAACTAGCAAAAAGATGGGGTGCAACACGAGGACTTCCCAGGACGTCACCCAGCCTAGTACTACTCTCGCCCAAGAACGTTTAACCGCGGAGTTCTGATGGGATCCGGTGCATTAGTGCTGGTATGAACGCACCCGTGAGGCCTGAACGCGCACTTCCTATAAGCGATTCGAAGGAGCCGCGCGAGGAGGAGGGCAGAGCGATGGCAGGCGTCGAGGCGGTCCGACAATCCCTGATTTTGGGAAGCCTGACCGGGACCCCGAAGCGGGCCGGTCTTAGCCGCGGAGGAACACCGGCTCAAAAGGGCCATAACCCGGGATCCGACCGTCGGATCGCGCCCAGATTTTTACAGGAGCTTCTGGAGTCCGATTCCCTTATAGTAGCAATGGAATCGCTACGCAGACCGTCGGATCTTTAAATCATGACGTCATCGCCCCGGAGCCACGGGCATTTCACTCTTCTGCCCTGTCTCTTTCTCATCTCGGGCGACTCACCGCGCCCCTCCTCCCGGGGGGCACGGGACACCGTGCGGGAAAGGAAAGGTGAGGAAATAACGGGAAGGGGAGCAGGAGACCAAAAAAAGAAGGGTCGGGGAACTAGCAAAAAGATGGGGTGCAACACGAGGACTTCCCAGGAGGTCACCCAGCCTAGTACTACTCTCGCCCAAGCACGTTTAACTGCGGAGTTCTGAAGGGATCCGGTGCATTAGTGCTGGTATGATCGCACCCGTGAATCCATGAACGGGCACTTCCTATAACCGCGTCGAAGGAGCCGCGCGAGGAGGATGGCAGAGCGATGGGACGCGTCGAGGCGGTCCGACAATCGCCGGTTTTGGGAAGCATGACCGGGACCCCGAAGCAGGCCGGTCCGAACCGCGCAGGAACACCGGCTCAAAAGAGCCATAACTCGCGATCCAACCGTCGGATCGCGCCCAGATTTTTACAGGAGCTTCCGAAGTCCGATTCCCTTATAGTAGCGATGGAATCGCTACGCAGACCGCCAGATCTTTAAATCATGATGTCATCGCCCCGGAGCCACGGGCCTTTCACTCTTCTACCCTGTCTCTTTCTCATCTCGGGCGACTCACCGCGCCCCTCCTCCCGGGGGGCAAGGGACGACGTGCGGGAAAGGAAAGGTGAGGAAATAACGGGAAGGGGAGCCGGAGACCAAAAAAAGAAGGGTCGGGGAACTAGCAAAAAGATGGGGTGCAACACGAGGACTTCCCAGGACGTCACCCAGCCTAGTACTACTCTCGCCCAAGAACGTTTAACCGCGGAGTTCTGATGGGATCCGGTGCATTAGTGCTGGTATGAACGCACCCGTGAGGCCTGAACGCGCACTTCCTATAAGCGATTCGAACGAGCCGCGCGAGGAGGAGGGCAGAGCGATGGCAGGCGTCGAGGCGGTCCGACAATCCCTGATTTTGGGAAGCCTGACCGGGACCCCGAAGCGGGCCGGTCTTAGCCGCGGAGGAACACCGGCTCAAAAGGGCCATAACCCGGGATCCGACCGTCGGATCGCGCCCAGATTTTTACAGGAGCTTCCGGAGTCCGATTCCCTTATAGTAGCATGGAATCGCTACGCAGACCGTCGGATCTTTAAATCATGACGTCATCGCCCCGGAGCCACGGGCATTTCACTCTTCTGCCCTGTCTCTTTCTCATCTCGGGCGACTCACCGCGCCCCTCCTCCCGGGGGGCACGGGACACCGTGCGGGAAAGGAAAGGTGAGGAAATAACGGGAAGGGGAGCAGGAGACCAAAAAAAGAAGGGTCGGGGAACTAGCAAAAAGATGGGGTGCAACACGAGGACTTCCCAGGTGGTCACCCAGCCTAGTACTACTCTCGCCCAAGCACGTTTAACTGCGGAGTTCTGATGGGATCCGGTGCATTAGTGCTGGTATGATCGCACCCGTGAATCCATGAACGGGCACTTCCTATAACCGCGTCGAAGGAGCCGCGCGAGGAGGATGGCAGAGCGATGGGACGCGTCGAGGCGGTCCGACAATCGCCGGTTTTGGGAAGCATGACCGGGACCCCGAAGCAGGCCGGTCCGAACCGCGCAGGAACACCGGCTCAAAAGAGCCATAACTCGCGATCCAACCGTCGGATCGCGCCCAGATTTTTACAGGAGCTTCCGAAGTCCGATTCCCTTATAGTAGCGATGGAATCGCTACGCAGACCGCCAGATCTTTAAATCATGATGTCATCGCCCCGGAGCCACGGGCCTTTCACTCTTCTACCCTGTCTCTTTCTCATCTCGGGCGACTCACCGCGCCCCTCCTCCCGGGGGGCAAGGGACGACGTGCGGGAAAGGAAAGGTGAGGAAATAACGGGAAGGGGAGCCGGAGACCAAAAAAAGAAGGGTCGGGGAACTAGCAAAAAGATGGGGTGCAACACGAGGACTTCCCAGGACGTCACCCAGCCTAGTACTACTCTCGCCCAAGAACGTTTAACCGCGGAGTTCTGATGGGATCCGGTGCATTAGTGCTGGTATGAACGCACCCGTGAGGCCTGAACGCGCACTTCCTATAAGCGATTCGAACGAGCCGCGCGAGGAGGAGGGCAGAGCGATGGCAGGCGTCGAGGCGGTCCGACAATCCCTGATTTTGGGAAGCCTGACCGGGACCCCGAAGCGGGCCGGTCTTAGCCGCGGAGGAACACCGGCTCAAAAGGGCCATAACCCGGGATCCGACCGTCGGATCGCGCCCAGATTTTTACAGGAGCTTCCGGAGTCCGATTCCCTTATAGTAGCATGGAATCGCTACGCAGACCGTCGGATCTTTAAATCATGACGTCATCGCCCCGGAGCCACGGGCATTTCACTCTTCTGCCCTGTCTCTTTCTCATCTCGGGCGACTCACCGCGCCCCTCCTCCCGGGGGGCACGGGACACCGTGCGGGAAAGGAAAGGTGAGGAAATAACGGGAAGGGGAGCAGGAGACCAAAAAAAGAAGGGTCGGGGAACTAGCAAAAAGATGGGGTGCAACACGAGGACTTCCCAGGAGGTCACCCAGCCTAGTACTACTCTCGCCCAAGCACGTTTAACTGCGGAGTTCTGATGGGATCCGGTGCATTAGTGCTGGTATGATCGCACCCGTGAATCCATGAACGGGCACTTCCTATAACCGCGTCGAAGGAGCCGCGCGAGGAGGATGGCAGAGCGATGGGACGCGTCGAGGCGGTCCGACAATCGCCGGTTTTGGGAAGCATGACCGGGACCCCGAAGCGGGCCGGTCTTAGCCGCGGAGGAACACCGGCTCAAAAGGGCCATAACCCGGGATCCGACCGTCGGATCGCGCCCAGATTTTTACAGGAGCTTCCGCAGTCCGATTCCCTTATAGTAGCTATGGAATCGCTACGCAGACCGCGGATCTTTAAATCATGACGTCATCGCCCCGGAGCCACGGGCCTTTCACTCTTCTGCCCTGTGTCTTTCTCATCTCGGGCGACTCACCGCGCCCCTCCTCCCGGGGGGCACGGGACACCGTGCGGGAAAGGAAAGGTGAGGAAATAACGGGAAGGGGAGCAGGAGACCAAAAAAAGAAGGGTCGGGGAACTAGCAAAAAGATGGGGTGCAACACGAGGACTTCCCACGAGGTCACCCAGCCTAGTACTACTCTCGCCCAAGCACGTTTAACTGCGGAGTTCTGATGGGATCCGGTGCATTAGTGCTGGTATGATCGTACCCGTGAGTCCATGAACGGGCACTTCCTATAACCGCTTCGAAGGAGCCGCGCGAGGAGGATGGCAGAGCGATGGGACGCGTCGAGGCGGTCCGACAATCGCCGGTTGTGGGAAGCCTGACCGGGACCCCGAAGCGGGCTGGTCCGAACCGCGGAGGAACACCGGCTC
Organism: Populus nigra; assembly: GCF_951802175.1. NCBI lineage: Eukaryota > Viridiplantae > Streptophyta > Magnoliopsida > Malpighiales > Salicaceae > Populus > Populus nigra. The sequence continues at coordinate 6,011,562 of NC_084864.1, read as the reverse complement.
AAAAGGGCCATAACTCGCGATCCAACCGTCGGATCGTGCCCAGATTTTTACAGGAGCTTCCGCAGTCCGATTCCCTTATAGTAGCAATGGAATCGCTACGCAGACCGCCGGTTCTTTAGATCATGACGTCATCGCCCCGGACCCAGGGGCCTTTCACTCTTCTACCCTTTCCTTTTCTCCTCTCGGGCGACTCACCGCGCCCCACCTCTCGGGGGGCACGGGACACCATCCAGGAAAGAAAAGGTGAGGAAATAACGGGAAGGGGAGCAGGAGATCAAAAAAAGAAGGGTCGGGGAACTAGCAAAAAGATGGGGTGCAACACGAGGACTTCCCAGGAGGTCACCCATCCTAGTACTACTCTCGCCCAAGCACGTTTAACTGCGGAGTTCTGATGGGATCCGGTGCATTAGTGCTGGTATGATCGCACCCGTGAGTCCATGAACGGGCACTTCCTATAACCGCTTCGAAGGAGCCGCGCGAGGAGGATGGCAGAGCGATGGGACGCGTCGAGGCGGTCCGACAATCGCCGGTTTTGGGAAGCATGACCGGGACCCCGAAGCAGGCCGGTCTGAACCGCGCAGGAACACCGGCTCAAAAGAGCCATAACTCGCGATCCAACCGTCGGATCGCGCCCAGATTTTTACAGGAGCTTCCGAAGACCGATTCCCTTATAGTAGCGATGGAATCGCTACGCAGACCGCCAGATCTTTAAATCATGATGTCATCGCCCCGGAGCCACGGGCCTTTCACTCTTCTACCCTGTCTCTTTCTCATCTCGGGCGACTCACCGCGCCCCTCCTCCCGGGGGGCAAGGGACGACGTGCGGGAAAGGAAAGGTGAGGAAATAACGGGAAGGGGAGCCGGAGACCAAAAAAAGAAGGGTCGGGGAACTAGCAAAAAGATGGGGTGCAACACGAGGACTTCCCAGGACGTCACCCAGCCTAGTACTACTCTCGCCCAAGAACGTTTAACCGCGGAGTTCTGATGGGATCCGGTGCATTAGTGCTGGTATGAACGCACCCGTGAGGCCTGAACGCGCACTTCCTATAAGCGATTCGAACGAGCCGCGCGAGGAGGAGGGCAGAGCGATGGCAGGCGTCGAGGCGGTCCGACAATCCCTGATTTTGGGAAGCCTGACCGGGACCCCGAAGCGGGCCGGTCTTAGCCGCGGAGGAACACCGGCTCAAAAGGGCCATAACCCGGGATCGGACTGTCGGATCGCGCCCAGATTTTTACAGGAGCTTCCGGAGTCCGATTCCCTTATAGTAGCAATGGAATCGCTACGCAGACCGTCGGATCTTTAAATCATGACGTCATCGCCCCGGAGCCACGGGCATTTCACTCTTCTGCCCTGTCTCTTTCTCATCTCGGGCGACTCACCGCGCCCCTCCTCCCGGGGGGCACGGGACACCGTGCGGGAAAGGAAAGGTGAGGAAATAACGGGAAGGGGAGCAGGAGACCAAAAAAAGAAGGGTCGGGGAACTAGCAAAAAGATGGGGTGCAACACGAGGACTTCCTAGGAGGTCACCCAGCCTAGTACTACTCTCGCCCAAGCACGTTTAACTGCGGAGTTCTGATGGGATCCGGTGCATTAGTGCTGGTATGATCGTACCCGTGAGTCCATGAACGGGCACTTCCTATAACCGCTTCGAAGGAGCCGCGCGAGGAGGAGGGCAGAGCGATGGCAGGCGTCGAGGCGGTCCGACAATCCCTGATTTTGGGAAGCCTGACCGGGACCCCGAAGCGGGCCGGTCTTAGCCGCGGAGGAACACCGGCTCAAAAGGGCCATAACCCGGGATCGGACCGTCGGATCGCGCCCAGATTTTTACAGGAGCTTCCGGAGTTCGATTCCCTTATAGTAGCAATGGAATCGCTACGCAGACAGTCGGATCTTTAAATCATGACGTCATCGCCCCGGAGCCACGGGCATTTCACTCTTCTGCCCTGTCTCTTTCTCATCTCGGGCGACTCACCGCGCCCCTCCTCCCGGGGGGCACGGGACACCGTGCGGGAAAGGAAAGGTGAGGAAATAACGGGAAGGGGAGCAGGAGACCAAAAAAAGAAGGGTCGGGGAACTAGCAAAAAGATGGGGTGCAACACGAGGACTTCCCAGGACGTCACCCAGCCTAGTACTACTCTCGCCCAAGCACGTTTAACTGCGGAGTTCTGATGGGATCCGGTGCATTAGTGCTGGTATGAACGCACCCGTGAGGCCTGAACGCGCACTTCCTATAAGCGATTCGAACGAGCCGCGCGAGGAGGAGGGCAGAGCGATGGCAGGCGTCGAGGCGGTCCTACAATCCCTGATTTTGGGAAGCCTGACCGGGACCCCGAAGCGGGCCGGTCTTAGCCGCGGAGGAACACCGGCTCAAAAGGGCCATAACCCGGGATCCGACCGTCGGATCGCGCCCAGATTTTTACAGGAGCTTCCGCAGTCCGATTCCCTTATAGTAGCTATGGAATCGCTACGCAGACCGCGGATCTTTAAATCATGACGTCATCGCCCCGGAGCCACGGGCCTTTCACTCTTCTGCCCTGTGTCTTTCTCATCTCGGGCGACTCACCGCGCCCCTCCTCCCGGGGGGCACGGGACACCGTGCGGGAAAGGAAAGGTGAGGAAATAACGGGAAGGGGAGCAGGAGACCAAAAAAAGAAGGGTCGGCGAACTAGCAAAAAGATGGGGTGCAACACGAGGACTTCCCAGGAGGTCACCCAGCCTAGTACTACTCTCGCCCAAGCACGTTTAACTGCGGAGTTCTGATGGGATCCGGTGCATTAGTGCTGGTATGATCGTACCCGTGAGTCCATGAACGGGCACTTCCTATAACCGCTTCGAAGGAGCCGCGCGAGGAGGATGGCAGAGCGATGGGACGCGTCGAGGCGGTCCGACAATCGCCGGTTTTGGGAAGCATGACCGGGACCCCGAAGCAGGCCGGTCCGAACCGCGCAGGAACACCGGCTCAAAAGAGCCATAACTCGCGATCCAACCGTCGGATCGCGCCCAGATTTTTACAGGAGCTTCCGAAGTCCGATTCCCTTATAGTAGCGATGGAATCGCTACGCATACAGCCGGATCTTTAAATCATGACGTCATCGCCCCGGAGCCACGGGCCTTTCACTCTTCTACCCTGTCTCTTTCTCATCTCCGGCGACTCACCGCGCCCCTCCTCCCGGGGGGCAAGGGACGACGTGCGGGAAAGGAAAGGTGAGGAAATAACGGGAAGGGGAGCCGGAGACCAAAAAAAGAAGGGTCGGCGAACTAGCAAAAAGATGGGGTGCAACACGAGGACTTCCCAGGACGTCACCCAGCCTAGTACTACTCTCGCCCAAGAACGTTTAACCGCGGAGTTCTGATGGGATCCGGTGCATTAGTGCTGGTATGAACGCACCCGTGAGGCCTGAACGCGCACTTCCTATAAGCGATTCGAACGAGCCGCGCGAGGAGGAGGGCAGAGCGATGGCAGGCGTCGAGGCGGTCCGACAATCCCTGATTTTGGGAAGCCTGACCGGGACCCCGAAGCGGGCCGGTCTTAGCCGCGGAGGAACACCGGCTCAAAAGAACCATAACCCGGGATCGGACCGTCGGATCGCGCCCAGATTTTTACAGGAGCTTCCGGAGTCCAATTCCCTTATAGTAGCAATGGAATCGCTACGCAGACCGTCGGAAGATTCGAAGCACAGACTTTTGAGCGAACTGATTCGCTGAAGCACAGACTCGTCAGCAAACTGCTTCCCTAGACCTTATAACCTTGTCAGGGAACTACTTCGTTGAAGCATTGACTCTTGGTGAATTGATTCGACGCACCACATAACCTCGTCAACAAACTGATTCGCTAAAGCAAACACTCGTGAGAGAACTGATTCGAAGAAGCACAGACTCGTCACCGAACTTCTTCGCTACACCATACAACCTCATCACTGTACTGATATGTTGGAGCACATACTCTTCAGCGAACTAATCCGCTGAAGCACAGACTCGTCAAGGAACTGATTCCTTAGACCTAAAAACCTCGTCAGGGAATTGATTCATTGAAGTACAGACCCATCAGCGAACTGATGCGATGCACCACACAACCTCATCAACGAACTGATTAGCTGAAACACATATTCATGAAGGAACTAATTCGAAGAAGCACAGACTCGTCACCAAACTGATTCGCTACACCACACAACCTCGTCACCGTACTGATACGCTGAAGTACCTACTCGTCAACGAACTAATCTACTGAAGCACAAACTCGTCAGGAAACTAATCGGCGAAGCACAAACTTATCATCAAACTTATTTACTGAAGCACAGACTCGTCAATAAACTGATCGGCGAAGCGCAGATTCCTCAACGATCTGATTCATTGATGCTCATACTCGTCAGCAAACTGCTTCCCTACTCCTCATAACCTCGTCAGGGAACTAATACGCTAAAGCACAGACTCGTCAGCGAACTGATTCGATGTAGCACCTACTCATCAGTGAACTAATCCGCTGAAGCACAGATTTGTCAGAGAACAGATTCCCTAGACCTCACGACCTCGTTAGGGAACTGATTCGCTGAAGTATAGACCCATCGGTGAACTACTTCATTACTCCTCATAACCTTGTCAAGGAACTAATTCGCTGAAGCACAGACTCTCAACGAACTGATTCGTTACACCACATAACCTCGTCAGGGAACTCATTCGCTGAAGCATAGACTCGTTAGCCAACTGATTCGATGCACCACACAACCACATCACCGAACTGATTCGCTGAAGCATAGACTCATCAGAGAACTGATCGGCGAAGAAGAGACTCGTTAGCGATCGGATTGGCGAAGCACAATCTCTTAGCGAACTGATTCTATGTACTACACAACCTCGTTAGCGAACTAATTTGTTGAAGCACAGACTCATCAATGAACTGAATCCCTAGACCACACAAACTCATCAAGGCATTGATATGCTGAAGCATAGACTTATGAGTGAACTGATTCATTGAAGCATGGACTCATCAATGAACTGATTCCCTAGACCTCATAACCTCGTTAAGGAACTGATTCACTGATACATCGACTCGTCAACGAACTAATCGGCAATGCACAGACTCCTCAACGAACTGATTGAGGGATGCACATACTCATTAGCGAACTGATTGTCGACACCACACAACCTCGTCAGCGAACTGATACGTTGAATAACAGACTGGTCATCGAACTGATTCGATGCATCACAAAACCTCATCAGCGAACTGAATCGCTGAAGCACACTCTCGTCAGCAAACTGATTTGCTCAAGCTCGGACTCGTCAGCGACTTGATTCCCTAGACCTCATAACCTCATCAAGGAACTAATTTGCTGAAGCACAGACCTGTTAGGGAACTGATTCCTTAGACCACACAACCTCGTCAGCAATCTGATTCGCTGAAGCACAGACTCGTTAGCGAACTGGTTTGATGCACCACACAACCTCATCAACAAACTGATTCATTGAAGCACAGACTCGTCATCGAACTGATGCACTTAAGCACAGACTTGTCAGGGCACTGATCGGCGAAGCACAGACTCCTCAGTAAGCTGATTCGGTGAAGCACATAGTCGTCAGCAAATTGATTCCCTGCGCAACACAACTGACACGACCAAAAGATTGATGTCTTCTCCCAAGTGCAGAGTGTCGAAGTAATAAATAACCCAGCAAGACCGAGGTCGAACTACAGGGAGGTTAATTGTATAAATTATAAGCAATAATAATACAACAACAATAGTAACAACAACAACAACAACAACAACAACAATAATACAAGTAGTAGTGGTAATACTAATAATAGTAATAGTAATAGTAATAGTAGTAGTAGTAGTAATAATAATACCAATAATACTATTAATAATGATAATAATAAAGATGAAGTTGATGAGAACTTTGAGATGGAAGATTAACGTAAGGATTAAATAATGATAACAACAAATGTCAAGGTTAGAGGATCCACTAATGGTATTTCAAACAAGTATAGTATAAACTCTTATTATTCAATTGGAAACCACACACAAAAGAGGTTCCAATCATTATAAATTGTTAACATGATTACATTAGTTATCTTATTGGAATAATGCTAATACTTGTAAATGTTGTCAGACATTCATGATTATAGCTTATGTTAGCAACAAATCAAGTTCCTTTCATAGCTCAGGTGTCGGTTATACCATACAGTATGGGCTATGAAAGTGCCAAGTATTTGTTGTACCAAGTGTTATACAACATAAATCTAGATTAACCATTTAACAAGCAAAGTATTAAAAGTGAACAAGATAACAAATACAAAGCATGTTAGTATCCAACATTAAGGTCCATGTTAAGTTTATATTATACTTATTCTTACACCATTAGTGTACCCTTTTCACCTTGACATAATTAACTTAGCTACAGCTAATGAAAGAAAGAAACATAAATAAACAAGATAAGAACATAAATGAGAAAGAAGTTAACTAAGTAAAGAAAAGAAAATGAAAGGCATAAACAAGTGATTAATATAAACAAAACTTAAGTATTACAAAAGAGAGAGAGCAAGAGCATGATCTTGATATGAACACCCAAATGCCTAAATGCATGGCAAATGCCTCCTTTTATAGGCCAAAATTCGAAACTATTGATTTGTTGACTAATTGATGAGTGGGTGGCCACATCTTGACTTGGTGACAATTCTTATCTTCTTGTTCCGAATTCAGACTTCTTTGTTGTTGCTATAATTTGGACTTGAAAACGGCCTTGTTAAATCTTGGACTCCTCATGAACGTTGTAGGCCTATGTCTTACCTTTCCATCTATGTAAAGTAGACCTAAATCCGAGATCTACAGCTCCAGATATGACCCGATTACCAAACAGTGTTCCAGTTTGGACTGCACCAACATCTCTTTTCTAAGTTTGGCCATCTCTTTTTCCTTTCAATTTCAGTACTTTAACTCATCAATCAATTCTTTCATTTATGTGATAGGCCTGCATTTAAGATGAACATTTACCATGAATTAAAGGTATCTTATATTATTAGATATGTTATTATAAAACATGCTTTAGTTAAGGAGTAATTGATACTTCAAGTGCAAAATGATGATATAAAACCTTGATAAAAATGCACTTTTAAGTACGAATCAACAACCTCGTTAGGGAGCTAATTTGCCAAAGCACAGACTTGTGGGCGAACTAATTCGATATACCACACAACCTCATCATCGAACTGATGTGCTAAATCACAGATTTGTTGTCGACCTGATGTGTTGAAGCACAGACTCGTGAGGGAACTGATATGTGTTGCACATACTCGTCAGCGAACTGATTCCCTAGACTTTAGAACCTCATCATGGAACTCATTCACTGAAGCACAGACTCGTTAGCGGACGGATTCGATGCACCAGACAACCTCATCAGGGAACTGATTCGCTGAAGAACAGACTCATCAGCGAACTACTTCAATACACCACACAACCTCATTAGGGAACTGATTTGCTGAAGCACAGACTAATCATCGAACTGATTCGCTGAAGCACAGACTCGTTAGGGAATTGATCGACGAAGCACAGACTTGTTAGCGAACAAATCGGTGAAGCACAGACTCTCAGCAAACTGATTCGATGTACTACACAACCTCGTCAGCAAACTGATTCGCTGAAGCACAAACTTGTCAGGGAACTGAAGCATTGAAGCACAGACTCATCAGAGAACTCATGCGCTAAAGCAGAGACTCGTCAAGGAACTGATCGGCGAACCACAGACTCGTTAGTGAACTGGTTCCCTCAACCTCACAACCTCGTCAGGGAACTGATACGTGGAAGCTCAGACTCGTCGACGAATTGCTTTGTTGCACCACATAACCTCATTACCGGACTGATTCCCTAGACCTCATAACCTCGTCAAGGAACTCATTTGCTGAAGCACAGACTCGTTAGCGAACTGCTTTGATACACCATACAACCTCTTCAGGGAACTGATTCGTTGGGGCACAAACTCATTATCGAACTGATTCGCTGACGCACAGATTTGTTAGGGAACTGACCGGCGAAGCACAGGCTTGTCAGCAAACGGATAGGCAAAGCACAGACTCTCAGTGAACTAATTTGATGTACTACACAACCTCGTCCACAAACTGAATCGCTGAAGCACAGACTCGTCAGGGAAGTGATTCCCTGAAGCACAGACTCGTCAGCGACCTGATGCTGTAGACCTCACAACTTCATCAAGGAACTTATATGTGGAAGCTCAGACTTGTCGGCGAACTGCTTCGTTACACCACGCAACCTTGTCACCGACTTGATTCGCTAAAGCACAGACTCGTCATCGAACTGATGCATTAAAACATAGATTCATAAGGGAACTGATTGGCGAAGCGCAGACTCCTCAGCAAACTGATTTGGTGGTGCTTATACTAGTCAGCGAACTGATTCCCTACTCCACACAACCGCCTCAGGGAACTGATTCGCTATAGCACAGACTTGTGAGCGAACTGATTCGCAGAAGCACAGACTCGTCAGCAAACCGATTCCTTAGACCTCAGAACCTCGTCATGGAACTCATTCGCTGAAGCACAGACTCGTCAGAGAATGGATTCGATGAACCACACAACCTCGTCAAGGAACTGCTTTGCTGAAGCACAGACTCGTTAGTGAACTTATTCGCTGAAGCTCAGACTCATCAGCGAACTACTTCCATAGACCTCAAACCTCATCAAGGAACTAATACCCTGAAGCACAGACTGGTTAGAGAAGGAATTCGATGGACCACACAACCTCATCAGGGAACTGCTTCGCTGAAGCATAGACTCATCAGCGAACTTATTCGCTGAAGCTCAGACTCATCAGCGAACTGATTCCCTAAACCTCATAACCTCATCAAGGAACTGATACGCTGAAGCACAGACTGGTAAACGACCTGATTTGATGCACCTCATAACCTCGTCAGTGAACTGATTTGCTGAAGCATAACCTCGTCATTGAACTGATTCACTGAAGCACAGACTTGTGAGCGAACTGATTCCCTGGACATCTTAACCTCGTCAGGGAACTCATTCCCTGAAGCACAGACTCATCAGCGAACTACTTCGATACACCACACAACCTCATCAGGGAACTTATTCTCTGAAGCACAGACTCATCATCAAACTGATTCGCTGAAGCACAGACTCGTTAAGGAACTGATTGACGAAGCACAGACTCATCAGCGAACAGATCGGCGAAGCACAGACTCTTATCAAACTGATTCACTGTACTCAGTGAACTGATGCGCTCAAGCACAGACTCGTCAGAGAACTCATGCGCTAAAGCATAGACTCATCAGGGAACTAATCGGCGAACCACAAACTCGTCAGCGAACTGATTCCCTCAACCTCACAAGCTCGTCAGGGAACTGATACATGGAAGCTCAGACTCATTGGTGAACTTCTTCATTGCACCACACAACCTCATCACCGAACTGATTCGCTGAAGCACAAACTCGTCATCCAACTGATGCGCTAAAGCACAGACTCATGAGGGAACTGATTGGCAAAGTGCAAACTCCTCAGCAAACTGATTCCCTACTCTACATGATCGCTTCAGGGAACAGATTTGCTATGGCACAAACTTGTGAGTGAACTAATTCGCGGAAGCATAGAATCGATAGCAAATTGATTCTTTAGACCTCAGAACCTTGTCATGGAACTCATTCGCTGAAGCACAGACTCGTCAGAGAACAGATTCGATGCACCACACAACCTCTTCAGGAATTGCTTCGTTGAAGCACAAACTCATCAGCAAACTTATTCGCTGAAGCTCAGACTCATCAGCGAACTACTTCCCTAGACCTCATAACCTCATTAAAGAACTGAAACCCCGAAGCACAGACTGGTCAGAGAATGAACTCGATGCACCACACAACCTCTTCAGGCAACTGCTTCGCTGAAGCATAGACTCATCAACAAACTTATTCACTGAAGCTCGGACTCATTAGCTAACTGATTCCCTAGACCTCACAACCTCATCAAGGAACTGATACGCTGAAGCACAGAGTGGTCAGCGAGCTGATTCAATGCACCACACAACCTCATCAGTGAACTAATTCACTAAAGCATAAACTCGTCATTGAACTGATTCGCTGAAGCACAGACTTGTGAGCGAACTGATTCCCTAGACCTCATAACCTTGTCAGGGAACTCATTCCCTGAAGCATAGACTCATCAACAAACTACTTCGATACACCACACAACCTCATTAGGGAACTGATTTGCTGAAGCACAGACTCATCATCGAACTGATTCGCTGAAGCACAGACTCGTTAAGGAACTGAGCGGCGAAGCACAGACTCGTCAGCGAACAGATCGGTGAAGCACAGACTCTTAGCAAACTGATTCGATGTACTACATAACCTTGTCAAAGAACTGATGCGCTGAAGCACAGACTCGTTAGGGAACTGATCGGCGAAGCACAGACTCGTCAGCGACCTGATTCCCTAGACCTCACAACTTCATCAAGGAACTCATACGTGGAAGCTCAGACTCGTCGGCAAGCTGCTTCGTTACACCACACAACCTCATCACCAAACTGATTTGTTGAAGCACATGCTCATCATCGAACTGATGCATTAAAGCATAGACTCGTAAGGGAACTAATTGGAGAATGCAGACTCCTTAGCAAACTGATTTGGTGGTGCCTATACTGGTCAACGAACTGATTCCCTAGTCCACATGACCACCTCAGGAAACTGATTCGCTATAGCACAGACTTGTGAGCGAACTGATTCGCAGAAGCACGGACTCGTCAGCAAACCAATTCCTTAGACCTCAGAACCTCGTCATGGAACTCATTCACTAAAGCATAGACTCGTCAGAGAACGGATTCGATGCACCACACAATCTTGTTAGGGAACTGCTTCGCTGAAGCACAGACTCGTCATTGAACTGATTCATTGAAGCACAGACTTGTGAGCTAACTGATTCCCTAGACCTCATAACCTTGTGAGGGAACTCATTCGCTGAAGCACATACTCATCAGTGAACTGATTCGATGTACTACACAACCTCATTAGCGAACTGATTTGTTAAAGCACAGACTCATCAGGGAATTGATGCTCTGAAGCACAGAGTCATCAAGGAACTGATCGGCGAACCACAGACTTGTCAGTGAACTGATTCCCTAAACCTCACAACCTCGTTAGGGAATTAATATGTGGAAGCTCAGAATCATCAGCAAACTTCTTTGTTGCACCACACAACCTCGTTACCGAACTGATTCACTGAAGCACAAACTCGTCATCCAATTGATGCGCTAAAGCACAAACTCATGAGGGAATTGATTAGAGAAGCGCATACTCCTCAACGAACCGATTCGATGATGCTCATACTCGTCAGCGAACTAATTCCCTACTCCTCATAACCTCATCAAGGAACTCATTCGCTGAAGCACAAACTCTCAACGAACTTATTCGATGAACCGCATAACCTCATCTGCGAACTGATTCCCTAGACCTCATAATCTCATGAGGGAACTGATTCGCTGAAGTACAGACCCGTCAGCGAATTGATATGATGCATGACACAACCTCGTTAGCGAACTTATTTTGCTGAAGCATAGACTTGTAAGGGAAGTGATTCAAAGAAGCACAGACATGTCACTAAACTACTTCACTACACCACACAAACTCATCAGGGTATTGATTCGCTGAAGCACAGACCCGTCAAGGAACTGATTCACTAAACCACACAACCTCGTCACCGAACTGATTCGCTGAAGCACAGACTCGTCAGTGAACTGAGGCGCTGAAGCAAAGACTTGTCAGGGAACTAATCAGCGAAGCGCAGACTCAACAAATTGATTCGGTGATGTATATCTTTATCAGCGAACTGATTCCCTACACCACACAACCTCATCAAGGAACTGATTCGCTGAAGCACAGATGTGTGAGCTGACACGACCAAAAGATTGATGTCTTCTCCCAAGTGCAGGAGTGTCGAAGTAATAAATAACCCGGCAAGATCGGGGTCGAACCACAAGAAGGTTAATTGTATAAATTATAAACAACAATAATACAACAACAACAACAACAACAACAACAATACTAGTAGTAGTAGTAGTAATAATAGTAATAGTACTAGTAATAGTAATAGTAGTAATAATAATAATAATAATAATAATACCAATAATACTATTAATAATGATAATAATAAAGATGATGAAGAAGAAGAAGTTGATGAGAACTTTGAGATGGAAGATTAATGTAAGGATTAAACACTGATAACAACAAATGTCAAGGTTAGAGGATCCACTAATGGTATTTCAAATAAGTATAGTATAAACTCTTATTATTCAATTGGAAACCATACAAAAAGGAGGTTCCAATCAGATTATAAATTGTTAACATGATTACATTAGTTATCTTATTCGAATAATGTTAATACTTGTAAATGTTGTCAGACATTCATGATTATAACTTATGTTAACAACAAATCAAGTTCCTTTCATAGCTCAGGTGTCGGTTATACTATATAGTATGGGCTATGAAAGTGCCAAGTATTTGTTGTACCAAGTGTTATACAACATTAATCTAGATTAACCATTTGACAAGCAAAGTATTAAAAGTGAACAAGATAACAAATATAAAGCATGTTAGTATCCAACATTAAGGTCCATGTTAAGTTTATATTATACTTATTCTTACACCATTAGTGTACCCTTTTCATCTTAACATAATTAACTTAGCTAAACATAATGAAAGAAAGAAACATAAATAAACAAGATAAGAACATAAATGAGAAAGAAGTTAACTAAGTAAAGAAAATGAAATGAAAGGCATAAACAAGAGATATAAATAAAACTTAAGTGTTACAAAAGAGAGAGAGTTAACTAAGTAAAGAAAATGAAATGAAAAGCATAAACAAGAGATATAAATAAAACTTAAGTGTTACAAAAGAGAGAGAGCAATAGCATGATCTTGATCTGAACACCCAAATGCCTAAATACATGGCAAATGCCTCCATTTATAGGCCAAAATTCGAAACTATTGATTTGTTGACTAATTGATGAGTGGGTGGCCACATCTTGACTTGGTGACAATTCTTATCTTCTTGTCTACCAAAAATGTCATTGATAACGTCATAATTTGAACAGACTTAAATCATGAAAGTTCTAGGAAATTGTCTCAGCTTTCCAGGGTAAAACATTAAGATCATTTGGACTTCTAGAACTCGAGATATAGGCTGAACACTGAACAGTGTCTGGGCTACAAGATAGATTCGGCTGAACACTGAACAGTGTCTGGGCTACAAGATAGATTCGGACTTCTTCGTTGTTGCTACAATTTGGACTTGAAAAGGGCCTTGTTAAATCTTGGACTCCCATGAAAGTTGTAGGCCTATGTCTTACCTTTCCATCCATATAAAGTAGACCTAAATCCGAGATCTATAGCTCCAGATATGATCCGATTACCAAACAATGTTCCACTTCGGACTACACCAACATCTCTTTTCTAAGTTTGGCTATCTCTTTGTCCTTTCAATTTCAGTACTTTAACTCATCAATCAATTCTTTCATTTATGTGATAGGCCTGCATTTAAGATGAACATTTACCATAAATTAAAGGTATCTTATATTATTAGATATGTTATTATAAAACATGCTTTAGTTAAGGAGTTATTGATACTTCAAGTGCAAAATGATCATATAAAACCTTGATACAAATGCACTTTTAAGTACTAATCATGAGCGAACTAATTGGCTGAAGCATAGACTCGTTAGCGAACTAATTCCTTAAAGCTCATAACCTCGTTAGGGAACTCATTCGCTAAAGCACAAACTCATTAGCGAACTAATTCGATGCACCACACAACTTCATTAGTGAACTGATTCGCTGAAGCATAGACTCGTCATCGAACTGATTCACTGAAGCATAGACTCGTTAGGGAACTGATCGGCGAAGCACAAACTCGTCATTTAACGGATCGGCAAAGCACCATCTCGTTAGTGAACTGATTCACTGAACCACAGACTCCTTAGGAAACTGATTCGTTGAAGCACTAACTTGTCAGTGAACCGATCAACAAAGCACAGATTCCTCATGGAACTGATTCAGGGATGCACATACTTATCAACAAAGCACAAACTCCTTAGTAAACTGATTTAGTGATACATATACTCGTCAGCAAACTGATTCCCTACACCACACAACCTCATCAGGGAACTAATTCACAAAAGCACAGACTTGAGGGCGAACTGATTCGGTGTACCACACAACCTCATCACCGAACTAATGCACTAAAGCATGGACTCGTTGTTGAACTGATGCGTTGAAGCACAACCTCGTGAAGGAATTGATCAGCAAAGCGTAGACTCCTCAGCAAACTGATTCGGTTATACCCATACTCGTCAGTGAACTGATTCCTTACTCCTTATAACCTCCTCACAGAACTAATTCGTTGAAGCACAGACTCTTAGAGAACTGCTTCGATGCACCACATAACCTCGACAGGGAACTGATGTATTGAACCACAGACTCGTCAGTGAACTAATTCCATAGACCACACAAACTCATTAAGGAACTGATACGTTGAAGCATAGACTCGTCAGCAAAATGATTCCATAGACCTAGCAACCTCGTTAGGGAATTGATTTGCCGAAGTATAGACTCATCAGCAAATTGATGCGATGCATGACATAACCTCGTTAACAGCCTGATTCGCTGAAGCACACACTCGTCAGGGAACTGATTCGAAAAAGCACAGACTCGTCATTGAATAGCTTCGCTACACAACACAACCTCGTCACTGTACTAATATGCTGAAGCACAGACTTATCATGGAACTGATCGGCGAAGCACAAACTTGTAATCAAACTTATTTGTTGAAGCACATACTCGTTAGCAAACTGATTCCCTAAACCTCACAACCTCGTTAGGGAACTGATACGCGGAAGCTTAGACTTATCGGCGAACTGCTACACTGCACCACATAACCTCATCACCGAACTGATTCGGTAAAACACAGACTCTTCATTGAATTGATGCACTCAAGCACAGACTCGTAAGGGAATTGATCGGCAAAGCACAGACTCCTTAGCGAACTGATTCCGTGATGCTCATACTTGTTAGCGAACTGATTCCTTACTCCTCAAAACCTTGTCAATGAACTGATTCGCTGAAGGACAGACTGGTCAACAAACTGATTACCTATACCTCACAACCTCATCACGAAACTGATATGCAGAAGCACAGACTGGTCAGTGAACTAATTCGATGCACCACACAATCTCATTAGCGAACTGATTTGCTGAAACATAGACTTGTGAGCGAACTAATGCCCTAGACCTCATAACCTCATCAGGTAACTAATTTGATGAAGCACAGACTCGTCAACGAATTACTTCGATACACCACACAACCTCATCAGGGAACTGATTCGCAGAAGCACAAACTCATCATCAAACTGATTGGCTGAAGCATAGACTCGTCAGGGAATTAATCAGCGAAGCACAGACTCGTTAGCAAACTAATTCCCTAGACCTCGCAACCTCGTCAGGGAACTGATACATGGAAGCTTAGACTCGTCGACGAACTGCTTCATTACACCACACAATCTCGTCACCGAACTGGTTCCCTGAAGCACAGACTCGTTACGAATTGATGCGCTGAAAGCATAGACTCGTGAAGGAATTGATCGGCGAAGCGCAGACTCCTCGGCAAACTGAATTAGTGCTACACATACTCATCAACGAACTGATTCCCTACTCATAACCTTTTCTGGGAACTAAGTCGCTGAAGCACAGACATGTCATCGAACTGAGGCGCTGAAGCACAGACTCGTGAGGGAACTGATCAGCAAAGCGCAATCTCCTCAGCGAACTGATTCGGTGATGCACATACTCGTTAGCGAACTGATTCCCTACTCCTCATAACCTCCTTAGGGAACTCCTTCGCTGAAGCACAGACTCCTAGTGAATAGATTCGATGCACCACATAACCTTGTGAGGGAATTGACGCGCTAAACCACAGACTCGTCAGCGAACTGATTTGCTGAAGTACAGACTCGTTAGTGAACTGATTCCCTAGACCACATAAAATCATGAAGGAACTGATACGCTAGAGCACAGACTTGTGAGCGAACTGATTCACTGAAGCATACACACGTCAGGGAACTGATTCCCTATACCTCACAACCTTGTCAGGTAACTGATTCGCTGAAGTATAAACTCGTGAGCGAACTGATGTGATTCACGACACAACCTCATCAACAAATTGATTCACTGAAGCATTGACTCGTCGCCAAACTGCTTCGCTACACCACATAACCTCGTCACCGAACTGATACGCTAAAGCACCTACTCGTCACCGAATTGATCCGCTAAAGCACAAACACGTTAGAGAACTGATCGGCGAAGCAGAAACTCATCATCAAACTTATGTGCTGAAGCACAGACTTGTTAGTGAACTAAATCCCTAGACCTCAGAACCTCGTCAGGGAACAGATGTGCTAAAGCACAAACTTGTGAGGGAACTGATCAGTGAAGCGCAGACTCCTCAGTGAACTTATTTGGTGATGCATATACTCCTCAGCAAACTGATTCCCTACTCCTCATAACCTCCTCAAGGAACTAATTTTGTGATTCACTACTGAAACTGAGTTGTCTGCAGCGAATTAGCATTCACTGCTGAAATGTGTGTTCTATAGCGAAATTGTGATTCGTTGCTGAACTTGAGTCATCTACATTGAACTTGTGATTCACTGCCGAAACTGAGATGTTTGTAGCGAATTAGCATTCGCTGCCGAAAAGTGTGTTCTGCAGCAAATTTGTGATTCGCTGCCGAAGTTGAGTTGTTTGCAGCAAAATCATGATTCACTATCGAAACTGAGTTGTCTACAGTGAATTAGCATTCGCTGCTGAAATGTGTGTTCTGCAGCGAATTTGTGATTCGTTGCCGAAACTGAGTTGTGTGCAGCGAATTAGCATTCGCCGCTAAAATGTGTGTTCTGTAGCGAATTTGTGATTCGCTGCCGAACTTGAGTGGTCTATAGGGAAATTGTGATTCGCTGCCGAAACTGAGATGTCTGCAGCAACATTGTGATTTGCTGCCGAAATTGAGTTGTCTGCAGCGAATTAGCATTCGTTGCCGAAATGTGTGTTCTGCAGTGAATTTGTGATTCTCTGCCGAAGTTGAGTTGTCTGTAGTGAATTGTGATTCACTACCGAAACTGAGTTGTGTGCAGCGAATTAGCATTCACTGCTGAAATGTGTGTTCTGCAGCGAATTTGTGATTCGCTACCGAACTTGAGTCGTCCGCAAGGAAATTGTGATTCGCTGCCGAAACTGAGATGTCTGCAACGAATTAGTATTCGATGATGAAAAGTGTGTTCTGTAGGGAATTTGTGATTCGATGTCGAAGTTGAGTTGTCTGCAGCGAAATTATGATTCACCGCCACAACTGAGTTCTCTGCAGTGAATTAGCATTTGCTGCCGAACTGTGTGTTCTGTAGCGAATTTGTGATTCGCTGCCGAACTTGAGTTGTCTGCAGCGAAATTGTGATTCCCTGCCGAAACTGCGTTGTCTGCAGCGAATTAGCATTCACTACCGAAATGTGTGTTCTGCAGCGAATTTGTGATTCGCTGCCGAACTTGAGTCGTTTGCAGCGAAATTGTGATTCACTGCCGAAACTAAGTTGTCTGCAGCGAATTAGCATTCATTGCTGAAAAGTGTGTTTTGTAGTGAATTTGTGATTCACTGCCGAAGTTGAGTTGTTTGCACCGAATTAGCATTCGCTGCCGAAAAGTGTGTTCTGCAGTGAATTTGTGATTCACTACCGAAGTTGAGTTGTCTGCAGCGAATTAGCATTCGCTATCAAAATATGTGTTTTGCAGCGAATTTGGGAGTCGCTACCAAAGTTGAGTTGGCTACTGCGAATTTGCGATTCGCTGCCGAAACTAAGTTTCTTACAGTGAATTAGCATTCAGTGTCGAATTGCGTATTCTACAGTAAATTTTTGATTTGCCGCCGAAATTGAGTTTTCTACAGCGAATTAGCATTCGTTGCTACAAAACTTGTTGGCTGTAGCGAACTAGTTTTCGTTGTTGAAATTGTGGCGCCAGCAGCGAAACAGTTTTCTCTGTCGAATTGGCAGCCTGCAGCAAAACAGTTTTCGCTGCTGAATTGGGCAGCCTGCAGTGAACCAGTTTTCTCTGCCGAAATTGTTGGCTGCAGTGAACCAGTTTTTGCTGCCGACATTGTGGTGCCAGCAGGAAAATAGTTTTTGTTGCCGAATTGGCAGCCTGCAGCGAACCAGTTTTCGCTGCCGAAACTGTGACGCCAGCAGCGAACCAGTTTTCAGTGCCGAATTGGGCAGCCTACAGTGAACCAGTTTTCGCTGCCGATTTCTACAGTAGGCCTTCTAGGCAGAAATTGCTTAAATGCTAGTAACAATTTCATGGTATGATGGTGTAAAATGTGGAACACTTGAATGTGAACATATGAACTCTTGAAATAAGTATGGTGATGAATGTGAATTGAAGATGCAAATGAATTGATTGTGGCCATTGTTGTCTTAGGTGTTGTGGTTGGGATCGGACCATCGCCAGGACAGGGACAGACCACAAGCGGAGCAGGTAGGTGGTTTCCACCTTTTTCCCATTTTGATGTTTATGTTTTGAAATGATTCACTTGTGATGATATTTTATTTAAATCATTGTTGTAAGAGGAAACGACGAAGAAGAGTTGGATTAAATTCTTGATGATTGTCGAAACGACTATGAAATGTCGAACAAGTTCTTGATGAATGTTGAAACAATGGTGAAAATGTTAGAGTTCTAAAATGACCCATTTGAGGTGAACATCTTATTGAGTTGTGATGAATACTAAACCGAATATGAGATGTTGTTTGGGGCTATTATGAATTTAGGCTGCTAATGAATGGTGTATGAGTAGTATGAAGGATCTACTGTTGTATTCTATTGAATGTAATGGTGATGAATGATTATATGAGTATTATGAAGGATCTACCATTTTATTATATTGAACGTAATTGTGATGAATGTATTACCAAGGATCTACTATTGTATTCTTATTGAATGTAATGGTGATGAATGATTGTATGAGTATTATGAAGGATCTACCATTTTATTATATTGAATGTAATTGTGATGAATGTATTACCAAGGATCTACTGTTGTATTCTTATTGAATGTAATGGTGATGAATGATTGTATGAGTATTATGAAGGATCTACCGTTTTATTATATTGAATGTAATTGTGATGAATGTATTACCAAGGATCTACTATTGTATTTTTATTGAATGTAATGGTGATGAATGATTGTATGAGTGTTATGAAAGATCTAATGTTGTATTGTATTGATGATTAATTACCACGAATGGTGGTGTGTGTATTACGAGGGATTTATTGTTGTGTTGCATTGAACATTAATTGTCATGAATGGTTGTATGAGTGATACGAAGGGTATTGTTGTGTTATACTGAATGCTAAACTGTTATGGGATGTTTGGTTCTGCATTACAAAGGATCTATCATCGGGTTACGGAATGATAAACTACTAGGAAATGGTGGTACGAGTACCTCAAAGGATCTACTACTATGTTGCAGGGAATATCAAATTGTCATGAATTGTTTGATGAAACAATGATTAGCTTCGACTAATGGCATCCGAATGGATGACCGGGATAGATGATTGATTAGCTCTGGCTACTGACATCCTAAATGGATAATCGAGATGAATAAATGATTAGCTATGGTAATGACACCATAGATGAATTACCAGAATGAATAAATGATTAGCTTCGGTAAATGGCATCCTAAATGGATACTCGAGATGAATAAAGGATTAGCTATGGTAATGGCACCCTAGATGAATTACCAGAATGAATAAATGATTATCTTCGAAAAATAGCATCCTAAATGGACAATCGAGATGCATAAATTACTAGCTTCGGCTAATAACATCCTAGATGAATAACCGGGATGAACAAATGATTAACTACGACTAATGGCATCCTAAATGGATAATCGAGATGGATAAATTACTAGCTTTGACTAATAGCATCTTAGGTGGATGACCGAGATGAACAAATGATTAACTACGACTAATGACATCCTAAATGGATAATCGAGATGCATAAATTACTAACTTTGGCTAATAGCATCTTAGGTGGATGATCGAGATGAACAAATGATTAACTACAACTAATGGCATCCTAAATGGATAATCGAGATGCATAAATTACTAGCTTCGGCTAATAGCATCCTAGGTGGATAACCAAGATGAACAAATGATTAATTAGTACTAATGACATCCTAAATGGATAATCAGGATGAATAAATGACTAGCTTCGGCTAATAGCATTCTAAATGGATAATCAGGATGAAGAAATGACTAGCCTCAGCTAATCGCATCCTAAGTGGATGACCGAGATGGAAAACAAAAAATATGAGTAGCTACAGATAATGACACCCTAGTGGATGACAGGATGAATAAATGATTGGCTTCGGCTAATGGCCTCTTAAGAGGATAGTCGGATTTGAGTGTATGAGTTAGTTTTAAGAACTGATGCGTTCATGTACACTACGTTTCATATATACTAAGTATATGAAAGGACTGTAATGGTTATGCTTTAAACAGAGAAAAACATTAATTCGGCTAATGACATTTGAGATGAATGATCGGGTTTGAGTACTGTGATTAGCCTCGGTAATTGATGAATTATTAATGGTGGTATTTACTTAAGTAAAGGGAAATTAAAGAATTATGCTTTTTGGTCCATGAATGAAATGTGACTTAATTTAATCTTGTTTTATTATGTTTTCTTAAATGGCCTATAATGCTTAAAATTACCTTGTGTTGTAACAGGGACATCATACCAATATGGTGCATAAGGAAATTCATTTCGTGGCTCACACATTTCAAAAAGAATTATATACTCACATATTAGGGTGATATGAGTTCTGCATGAACGGACATGTAAATCACTCAATTAGTCGTCGGACCCCTTTTGTAAAAACTAGTAATTAAATATTGAAATGGAATACGGATGAGAATGTACGAACAAGTTGATATGAAGTGTATGAATACTCATATGAGGTATTCATCTAATGAGGACGTCATGTTGTAAGAATCACATGCGGTCAGGATAACAAAAGTACTAGTTGTGTAACTTGTTGTTCGACACTCTTGTATGAACTCGTGATGATACGAGATTAGAACAAGAATGGGAATTTATGAATATGTCGATATGATGTAATGTAAAAAAAAATCCAGTGACTTTGGCCTTGGAAAGTTTGGGTCGTTACAGTTGGTATCAGAGCACCTGGTTTGGATCCTGAGGATCAATGATAATAAAATTTTTGTGATCTATCTCTAGATGATGCACACTTGATGAGGGGCATAAACCAAGCCACCCTTCATAGAAAGGAGGAGTAGAGGCCAAATATATATATGCCCAATCTTCACTAGATGAAGACCTCTTGGATGATCGGGTTGTTATACCCTGATGAGTATCCATATTATAGGAATTTGGATTACAGAACTATATATGTTGATGCCATAATAAAGAAGGAATGCCCTAACAGAAACATTGGGCAAGGATAGAGGATGTGGCAGCCAAGTTCAAAGTAAGCGATTGTCCGTCACAGTGGATAGGCCGGTGGGGTTTTTCAATCTCGAGCAAACTCCAACCGAGGGAGGTAGGGGCACAAAATGATCAGACTTCAAGAAGAGTATTTCACTTGATGTAGGAAGAAATTATGATTGCATCCGATGTGGTGACAAGTACACTATTGACGAATAACTTTAATGTACTTGTGTTGTTGGACTGCGTGCTACCCACTTATTGAGTACTATGAGAATTTGACAACAAAATGGAAAGGGAGGTTGTATTGGGAAACTCCAATAGGAAATAGGGTACGAAACAGAAGTAAACATGATGCAACTTGGGCGTGATTGATGTCACATGGGGAATTTATCGCTTATGTGTCAAAACAGTTAAAGACTCAAGTAGAGAATTACCCGAGACCCGACCTAGGGTCGGTTCCTATGGCATTTGCTCTAAGAATCTGGAGGCACTAGCAATACGAGTCCCTTTAATTTTGAGGATGAAATTTATGTTAGGAGGGGAGAATGTAAAAACCAAAAAAAAACAAGTGGAACTGAAATGACTCCACCATCGCTGCCGATTCAAAAATCGGTAGCGACGCAGTTTGGCTGCCGATTTCTAAATCGGCAGCGACAAAGTTTGGCTGTCGATTTTTGAATGGGCAGTGAAGCAATCATTGGCTGCGGATTTCTAAATCGGGAGTAACTTAGTTTGAGGCTGCCGATTTCAGAATCAACAGCAACGTCAAAAAAAAAAGAAAAAAAAAGGATTTAGTGTGGGACCGACCTATCCTAGTGGGGAGAAGGGGAATGGAAATCAGCTTAATGATAACTCAAAAGGGGGATTAGGACAGCCTTGGTCCAACATCCAAAAACACCCTTTTTTTTGCTTTTAGGAGGGGTATAAATGCAACAAGGAGAGAGAAAGAGGGGGACACCCTCCCCAAAGTAGTTCCCTGATGAGGTTATGAGGTCTCGGGAATCAGTTCGCTGACGAGTCTGTGCTTAACCGAATCAGTTTGCTCACATGTATGTGCTTTAGTGAATCAATTCCCTAACAAGGTTGTGTGGTGTAGGGAATCAGTTCGCTGACAAGTATTTGCATCACTGAATCAGTTCGCTGAGCAACCTGTGCTTCGCCGATCAGTTCCCTGACGAGTCTGTGCTTCAGCGCATCATTTCGATGACGAGTCTGTGCTTCAGCGAATCAGTTCGCTGACGAGGTTTTGTGGTGCATCGAATAAGTTCGATGACGAGTCTGTGCTTCAGCGAATCAGTTCGCTGACGAGGTTTTGTGGTGCATCGAATAAGTTCGATGACGAGTCTGAGGTTGTGTGGTCTAGGAATCAGTTCCTTTCCGGGTTTGTGCTTTAGCGAATCACTTTGCAGACGAGGTTGTCTGGCGTAGGGAATCAGTTCATTGGTGAGTATGTTCATCCCTGAATCAGTTCGCAGAGAAGTCTGTGCTTCGCTGAATAGTTCGCTGAGCAGTTGGTGCTTCAGCGAATCGGTTCTCTGACGAGTCTGTGCTTTAGTGAATCCGCTCCCTCACGAGTCTGTGCTTTAGCGAATCCATTCCGTCATGAGTCTGTGCTTCACCGAATCAGTCCACTGACGAGGTTGTGTGGTGCATCGAAGTAGTTCACTGAGAGTCTGTACTTCAACGAAGTAGTTCCCTAACGAGGTTATGAGGTCTAGGAAATCAGTTCGCTAACGAGTATGTGCTTCAGCGAATCAGTTTGCTCACTTGTGTGTGCTTCAACAAATCAGTTCCCTAACGAGGTTTTGTGGTGTAGGGAATCCCTTTGCAGATGAGTATGTGCATCACCGAATCAGTTCGCTAAGGAGTCTATGCTTTGCTGATTAGTTCCTTGACGGGTTTGTACTTCAGCGTATCATTTCGATGATGAGTATGTGCTTCAGCGAATCAGTTCGCTGACAAGGTTTTGTGGTACATTGAATAAGTTCGCTAACGAGTCAGTGCTTCAGCGAATCGGTTCTCTAACGTGTCCGTGCTTCAGCGAATCTGTTCCCTCGCGAGTCTGTGCATCAGCGAATCCATTCCATCACGAGTCTGTGCTTCACCGAATAAGTCCGCTGACTAGGTTGTGTGGTGCATCAAAGTAGTTCACTGAGAGTCTGTGCTTCAGTGAAGTAGTTCCCTGGTGAGGTTATGAGGTCTAAGGAATCAGTTCGCTAACGAGTCGGTGCTTCAATGAATCAGTTTGCTCACTTATATATGCTTTAGTGAATCAGTTCCCTAACGAGGTTGTGTGGTGTCGAGAATCCCTTCGCTGATGAGTATGTGCATCACCGAATTAGTTTGCTGAGGAGTCTGTGGTTCGCCAATCAATTCCCTAACGAGTTTGTGCTTCAACGCATCATCTTGTTAACGAGTCTGTGCTTCAGCAAATCAGTTCATCGATGAGGTTTTGTGGTGCATTGAATAAGTTCGATGACGAGTCTGTGGTTTAGCAAAGTAGTTCCTTGACGAGGATGTGTGGTCTAGGGAATCAGTTCCCTAATGGGTTTGTGCTTTAGCGAATCACTTCGCTAACGAGGTTGTCTGGCGTGGGGAATCAGTTCGTTGGCGAGTATGTGCATCCCTGAATCAGTTCGCAGAGGAGTCTATGCTTCGCCGATTAGTTCGTTGAGCTGTCAGTGCTTCAGGGAATCGGTTCTCTGACGTGTCCGTGCCTCAGCGAATGCATTCCCTCACGAGATTGTGCTTCAGCGAATCCATTCCATAACGAGTCTGTGCTTCATCGAATCAGTCCGCTAACGAGGTTGTGCGGTGCATTGAAGTAGTTCGTTAAGAGTTTGTGCTTCAGCAAGGTAGTTCCCTGACGAGGTTATGAGGTGTAAGGAATCAATTCGTTGACGAGTCAGTGCTTCAGCGAATCAGTTTGCTCACCTATGTGTGCTTCAACGAATCAGTTCCCGAACGAGGTTGTGTGGTGTCGCAAATCCCTTTACTAACGAGTATGTGCATCAGTAAATCAGTTTGCTGAGGAGTCTGTGCTTCGCTGATCAGTTCCCTGACGAGTCTGTGCTTCAATGCATCATTTCGTTGACGAGTCTGTGCTTTAGCGAATCAGTTTGTTGACGAGGTTTTGTGGTGCATCAAATAAGTTTGATGATGAGTTCGTGCTTTAGCAAATCAGTTCCTTGACGAGGTTGTGTGGTCTAGGAATCAGTTCCCTTACGGGTTTGTGCTTTAGCGAATCACTTCGCTGACGAGGTCATTTGGTGTGGGGAATCAGTTTGTTGACGAGTATGTGCATCCCTGAATCGGTTTGCAGAGGAGTTTGTGCTTCGCTGATCTGTTCACTTACAAGTCGGTGCTTCAGCGCATTTATTCACTGATGAGGTTGTGTGGTGCATCGAATTAGTTCGCTGACGAGTCTGTGCTTCAGCAAATTAGTTCGTTGACGAGGTTTTGTGGTGCATCAAATCAGTTCGATGACGAGTTTGTGCTTCAGCAAATCAGTTCATTGACGAGGTTGTGGGTCTAGGGAATCAGTTCCCTGACGGGTTTGTGCTTTAGCGTATCACTTCGCTGATGAGGTTGTCTCGTGTGGGGAATCCATTTGTTGGCAAGTATGTGCATCCCTGAATCAGTTCGTAGAGGAGTCTGTGCTTCACCGATTAGTTTGCTAACAAGTCAGTGCTTTAGTGAATCGATTCTCTAACGAGTCCGTGCTTTAGCGAATCGGTTGCCTCACGAGTCTATTCTTTAGCGAATCCATTTCATCACGAGTCTGTGTTTCACCGAATCAGTCCGCTGATGAGGTTGTGTGGTCCATCAAAGTAGTTCACTGAGAGTCTGTGCTTTAGCAAAGTAGTTCCCTAACGAGGTTATGAGGTCTCAGGAATCAGTTTGCTGACGAGTCTGTGCTTTAGGGAATCAGTTTGCTCGCTTGTCCGTGCTTCAGCGAATCAGTTCCCTGACGAGGTTATGTGGTGTAGTGAATCCCTTTGCTGATGAGTATGTGCATCACTGAATCAGTTCGCTGAGGAGTCTATGCTTCGCCGATCAGTTCCCTAACGAGTCTATGCTTCAGCGCATCATTTTGATGATGAGTTTGTGCTTCAGCGAATCAGTTCCTTGACGAGATTGGGTGGTCTAGGGAATCAATTCCCTAACGGGTTTTGTGCTTAAGCGAACACTTCATTGACGAGGTTGTCTGGTGTGAGGAATCGGTTTGTTGTCGGGTATGTGCATCCCTGAATCAGTTCGTAGAGGAGTCTGTGCTTTACTGATGAGTTCGCTAACGAGTCAGTCCTTCAACGTCTCGGTTCACTGATGAGTCGGTGGTTCAGCGTAGCCATTCCCTGACGAGTCGGTGCTTCAATGAATTGATTCTCTGACAAGTTCGTGCTTCAGCGAATTCGTTCAGTCATGAATCTGTGCTTCAGCGAATCCGTTCCGTCATGAGTCTATGCTTCAACGAATCAGTTCTCTAACGAGGTTGCGTTGAGCATCTAATTAGTTCGCTGATGAATTTGTGCTTCAACGAATCAATTCGCTGACAAGGTCGTGTGGTGCATCAAAATAGTTCACTGAGATTCTGTTCTTCAGCGAATATGTTCCCTGATGAGGTTTTGAGGTCACGGGAATCAGTTCGCTGACTAGTTTGTACTTCACCAAATCAGTTCGCTCACAAATCTGTGCTTCAGCGAATAAGTTCCCTAATGAGGTTGTGTGGTGTAGGGAATCCCTTCGCTTACAAGTATGTCTATTACTGAATCAGTTCATTGGGGAGTCTGTGCTTCGCCGATTAGTTCCCTGTCGAGTCTGTGCTTCAGTGCATCAGTTTGATGACAAGTCGGTGCTTCAGTGAATCAGTACGCTGACAAGTCTGTGCTTCAGCGAATCAGTTCGCTAATGAGGTTGTATGGTGCATCGAATCAATTTGCTCACCAGTCTGTGCTTCAGCGAATCATTTCCCTGACAAGTCCATGCTTCAGCAAATATGTTCCCTCACGAGTCTGTGCTTCAGTGAATCAGGTCGCTTATGAGGTTACGTGGTGCATCGAATCAGTTCACTGACTAGTCTGTGCTTTAGCGAATCAGTTCGCTGACGAGGTTGGGTGTTGCATCGAAGTAGTTCGCTGAGAGTCTGTGCTTCAGCGAATTAATTCCTTGACGAGGTTATAAGGTCCAAAGAAGCAGTTCACTGACGAGTATGTGCATCACCGAATCAGTTCGTAGAAGAGTCTGTGCTTCGCCGATCATTCCCTGATGAGTCTGTGCTTCAGCGAATCAATTCGCTGATGAGGTTTTATGGTGCATCGAACAAGTTCGATGATGAGTATGTGCTTCAGCAAATCACTTCCTTGATGAGGTTGTGCTGTGCTTAAGCAAATCACTTCATTGATGAGGTTGTACGGTTTAGGGAATCAGTTCCCTGACAGGTTTATGCTTTAGCGAATTACTTCGCTAACGAGGTTGTTTGGTATGGTGAATCAGTTCATTGAGGAGTATGTGCATCCCTAAACCAGTTCGTTGAGAAGTTTGTGCTTCGCCGATCAGTTCGCTGATGAGTTGGTGCTTCAACGCATATGTTCGATGACGAGGTTGCGTGGTTGAGACAACCAAAAGATTGATGTCTTCTCCCAAGTGCAGGAGTGTCGAAGTAATAAATAACCCGGCAAGACCGGGGTCGAACCATAAGGAGGTTAGCTATATAAATTATAAATAACAACAACAACAACAACAACAACAACAATAACAATAAGTTAAAGAAAACTTTGAGATGTGATATTGATGTAAGGATTAAATAAGGATAAAATAATTGTCAAAGTTAGAGGATCCATTAATGGTATTTCAAACAAGTATAGTATAAACTCTTTTTATTACTCAACTAGAAACCACACACAAAGGAGGTTCCAATCGGATTATAAATTGTTAACATGATTACATTAGTTTATCTTATTCGAATAATGCCAATACTTGTAAATGTTGTCAGGCATTCATGATTATAACTTATGTTAACAACAAATCAAGTTCCTTTCATAGCACAGATATCGGTTATACCATACGGTTGGGCTATGAAAGTGCCAAGTATTTGTTGTACCAATGCTTATACAACATAAATCTAGATTAACCATTTAACAAGCAAAGTATTAAAAGTGAACAAGATAACTAATATAAAACATGTTAATATCAAACATTAAGGTCCATGTTGAGTTTATATTATATTTATTCTTACACCATTAGCGTAACCTTTTCACCTTGACATGATAAACTTAGCTAAACATAATGAAAGAGAGAAACATAAATAAACAAGGAAAGGAAATGAAAAGCATAAGCAAGAGATTAATATAAGCAAAACTTAAGCATTACAAAATATAAAGAGAGAGCAAGAGTATGATCTTGATCTAAAAACCAAGATGCCTAAATACATGGAAAATGCCTCCTTTTATAGGCCAAAATTCAGAACTATTGATTTGTTGACTAATTATTGAGTGGGTGGCCACATCTTGACTTGGTGACAATCCTTATCTTCTTGTCTACCAAAAAGGTCATTGATAACGTCATAATTTGAACAGACTTAAATCATGAAAGTTCTAGGAAATTGTCTCAGCTTTCTAGGAAAACAAAGTTGATGTCATTTGGACTTCTAGAACTTGAGATATGGGCTGAACACTGAACAGTGTCTGGGCTGCAAGATAGATTCAGACTTCTCCGTTGTTGCTACAATTTGGACTTGAAAATGGCCTTTCTAAATCATGGACTCCATTAAATTTTTAGGCCTATGTCTTAGCTTTCCATCCATATAAGGCAGACCTAAATCCAAGATCTACAGCTCCAGATATGACCCAATGACCGAACAGTGTTCCAGTTTGGACTGAACCAACATCTCTTTTCTAAGTTTGGCCCTCTCTTTGTCCTTTCAATTTCCGTACTTAAACTCATCAATCAATCTTTTTATTTATGTGATAGGCCTGCATTTAAGATGAACATTTACCATAAATTAAAGGTATCTTATGGTATCAGATTTGTTATTATAAAACATGCTTTAGTTAAGGAATTATTGATACTTCAAGTGCAAAATGATGATATAAAACCTTGATAAAAATTCACTTTTAAGTACTAATCACACCCCCAACCAGCTTATTACTAGTCCCTAGTAATCAAAGAGTTAAAATAGAAAAACAATTTGCAAATTCCACAAAGTAAGGCATTCATCATTCAACTTCCATTAATCTATCCAGATAAACAAACTCTCATTAAATTTATATACTTGCTCAATACCTCTTAAACAAGATATTAATAAACCTTCCTTTTATGTGCTTAATAAATCAACACGTAGTTATGGGGCTTTACTTGGAAGAAAACAAAATTTTTGTTCTAATGTTTAAGGTTAACTTCCTTGGGTTGGGATTATTATCTTTTTTTTTCTCTTCTTTTTTTTAATATATATACATATAACTTAAAACACAATGCATCTTTAACCCATGTAACGAGCTTTCAGCTAATGACTCCCAGACCAGTTGGTCTTAGGACATTAGGTGTTGAGACACCCCTACGAGTTTAGTAACTTGGGTTGCAGATACTGATACGTAGATAGTACAATGTTTGATTCCCTTAAACTTTTCTCCTCAACCCATGTAACAAGTGTTGGGCTAATATCTCCCAAGTCAGTTGACTTTGGGGTATTAGGTGTTAAAACACCCCTTCGGGCTTAATTGCTTAGGTTAGGGAGGCTATGAAATCAAACTTATCTACATTTTTATTATTATAATTTTTTTTTTGCAAATTATATACTATCCTTTTCCCTTAGTTGTTACCTTTAACAAAAGAGCATAAATAATGTAATAATCCAATGTGCAACCGACAATCATATGTTAAAGTGTGTGTGTGAAAATGAAGGTTTAAGAATACTTGTTAAATAAGTATATGAGCATAATTAAGTGATAACAATGCGAGAGATTGTAAACCTAAATATTTCAAGAAGTATTCTGCTAGTCCTTGTTATGAATATTGCAAATAACCATTAGAAAATGTTTACTACCCTTAATTTGTCAACTACTACCCTCTCAAGAATCAATAAAATTCCCCCTTAATTTGTCATCCTAGTAATAACAGTTTTGCCAAATGGTTTTAAAAACAAAAACAATTAGTTTGTTAGGTTTTTTTTTCAACTACTACCCTCTTCCCCCAACCGAAATGAGACATTGTCCTCAATGTCCTAAGGTAGAAAGATAGAGTATAGAAGTCATCACCTGAAGTAGCGAACACTGACAATCCTGAAACACACTTAAACAGATATAAGAGATAACAAAATAGAAAAAATATTATGTTATTAACAAAACCAAAAGACACCAATTTTTACAAACTAAGACTCAAATTGTAGTTGTGATTTTGACTTACATCTTCCCTTGGTTTTAAGTCCAAGAACGGCTTAAACGCCCTCTATAGGTCGGGGATAGGCTTCCCATCCAGTTTTCTTAAAAACTGGCAAACAAGGTCTTTTTTAGTCAGATTCCCAAGACTAAGTCGATCATGTTCTTTATGAAAATGGGGCCATAAATCATGAATTGCACGATGCACATCTCCACTAGGATGCGTCTCAAGAGTCAATAGAAGATTATCTAAAGACCCCTTACTCAGGCCATCCTTAATGAATTGTATTTTATCTTCACGGTTTACAGATATCATTCCTAAAGAACAACATGTTGCATTACAAGTCCATCTGGCACATCTGTTACAGACTTTCAGTCGTTTTGCACGACGTTTCTTTGCAAAGGTGCTTTTACCTGTTCTAGACATGTATGCAATGAAAGAACTGGAAGACTCACCTGATAATTGAACCTTTGCTTCAATCAGCCAACGAATATCTTCAGGAATTTCATGATTCATTAACAACCTCAATCTTGCACACCTAGCTCGGTAAATTTTTGTAATCGCATTTTGAGGCAAAGCAGGAAAATACTTTTTCAATTTTGCAAGGGTGGTGTCCATTTTTTAAATGAGAAGTGGAAAAAAAATGCAAGAGAAGGAACAAGAAATTGAACAAATATATACACAGATATCAATTATCATGAGAAACTGAAAGAACTGACTTAAGAGTCACGGATTACCGTTATCTGCCATTTGACCAAGGTGAGAGAGACTAGCAAAACAAGAGTCACACAAAAAAGAAACACAAAAACAATGTGAGAAAAA
This sequence comes from Populus nigra, assembly GCF_951802175.1. Taxonomy (NCBI): domain Eukaryota; kingdom Viridiplantae; phylum Streptophyta; class Magnoliopsida; order Malpighiales; family Salicaceae; genus Populus; species Populus nigra. Next base: position 5,980,818 of record NC_084864.1, on the reverse strand, counting down.
CAAAATAATCAACCTTTATCTACAGGATCATTCAAACCAATGGATTCATTTTCACTAGGAAAATTATCAAAGTAAGCTTTCAAACGATGTCCATGTACCTTAAAAACATTGTCATTCTTTGGATTCTCAATATCAAAGGCCCTATAAGGATACAAATGTTTCACAATAAATGGACCGCTCCATCTTGATCTTAGGTTTTAAGGAAATAAATGGAGTTGAGAATTATAAAGCAAAACTTTTTGACCAGTATCAACTTTTTGCCAATTTTCACGAATTTTGCAGATTGCATACGTGTCCTTGAACATGGTGGGCCAATAAAATCCACATTATAAGATTTTTGCAGTCGTCTTTTTTGACGAGAAATGACTCCTACATGCCTCAGAATGACAAAGTTTAATGGCACTACTTACCTCATTGTCAGCAATGCATCTTTGAAATATTTGATTAGGACAATATTTGAATAAGTAGGGGTCATCCCAATAAAAGTTCTTCACTTCGTTCAAAAACTTTCTTTTGTCTTGGGTACTCCAATGAGCTAGCAGATCTCTTGAAGCAAGAAAATTGATATTTTTAGCAAACCAAGGAATTGAACTAAGAGAAAGCAAGGATTCACCAGGAAAGTAATCATTGATTCATGTGATGTCGGATGTCGAATCTATTGTCACTCTTGACAAAAGATTAGCATCAACATTTTCGGTGCCTTTTTCATCCATGATTTCTTCCTGAGAATAAATCATTTGCAAATCTTCAGATTCATCAAACATAATTTTACTCAAAGTAGATTCAAGTTGATTATAAACTAATTCTTCAATAAAATCTACTTCTTGTAAATCATTATCATCTCCAGGTTGCTTACAAATGTTGAAAATATTCATCTCTAATGTCATGTTTTCAAAAGATAGCTTCATCATTCAATTCCTATAATTAATCAATGCATTAGAAGTTGTAAGAAACGGGCGTCCTAAAATAACAGGAAACGAATTACATGCTTCAACAGGTTATGTGTCCAAGACAATAAAATCCACAGGATAAATGAATTTATCAACTTGTACTAACACATCTTCAACTATTCCTCTAGGCACTTTTACAGATCTATCGGCAAGTAAAAGAGTTACAGAAGTTGGTTTTAACTCACCTAGATTGAGACTTTGAAAAACTGAATATGGAAGTAAATTCACACTAGCTCCAAGATCAAATAAAGCTCTTTCAATTTTATGTTGTCCAATAGAGCATGAAATTGTAGGACAACCAGGGTCTTTATATTTCAAAGCATTATTGTTCTGAAGAATGACACTTACTTGTTCGGTTAAAAAGGCTTTCTTTTTCACATTCAGTTTTCTCTTTACAATGCACATATCTTTCAAAAATTTAGCATAAGAAGGTACCTATTTAACAGCATCCAGCAAAGGTATATTGATCCTTACTTATTTGAAGGTTCAAGAATGGGTTTTTCAATAACCTTACCACTACGAAGAGTGATGACTGATTTGTCTTGATCCATGTGTTAGCTTCCAGAACTACTTGCATTTGCATTGTATTGCGCCTTTGGATTTTGCCGTGGTTGAGATGGAAACTTACCTTTCTCTTGAAAATTGAGAGCATATGTCAATTTTGCAAGAGTATCTTTAAAATCTATCATGCTTTGAGCAAGTTGAGTGTTGATTGTCTCTTGCTTTTCAATGAATGCATGCAATGTTTCCTCAAGATTTCTTCTAGGAGGGGGAGCATAAGGAGGTGCATATCCATGAGAATTTTGGAAATTATAGTGTGCTTGAAACGATGGCTGTGAAGTTTGTGCATTATTGTTAGCACTCTTCCAATTGGAATTTGGGTGATTTCTCCAACCAGGGTTGCATGTTTGCGAGTATGGGTTATGATTGGGCCTTTGGAAACTATTTAAAGCATGGGCTTGTTCATGGAGACATTCCTTAAAAGAAGGCAAAGTTGGACAATCATTGGTTGAATGTTCATTAGTTTCACAGATTTGACACACAATGTCTTGAACAGATTTTAATTGACCACTCTTTTTTAATTCTAGTGCCTCGACTTTTCTAGCTAAAGATGCAAACTTGGCTTGGAGGTCATAATCTTCCCTAAGGTTGTACATACCTCCACTAGATGTATGAGGTTGGGTTTTACTTGGTGCCTTATAAGTGCCTGTAGTGTCCTAATTTTGAGCATTTTCAGCTAGCAAGTCTAGGTACTCCATTGCTTCATTAGGGTCTTTATCCTCAAAAGTTCCATTGCACATCAATTCAACCATTTGCCTATCTCTAGGAGTTAACCCTTCATAAAAATGTGAAACCAATCTCCATGTTTCAAAACCATGATGAGGGAAAGTATTAAGCAAGTCTCGATACCTATCCCAACATTGGTAAAATGTTTCTCCTGGTTTTTGAGTGAAAGTGATGATTTATCTTTTGAAATAGTTTGTTTTGTGAGACGGAAAAAACTTCTTTAAAAATTGTTGTTGCATTTCATCCCAAGCACGAATGGATCCAGTCTCAAATTTTGTAACCATGTTTTAGCTTTATCTTTTAATGAAAAAGGAAAAAACTTTAACCTGATGGTGTTCATGCTACAATTTTAGTCATTATAAGTGTTACAGACCTCCTCAAATTCCCTTAAATGCTAGTACAGATTTTATAAATCTAAGCCATGAAAAGAAGGTAAAAGTTGAATAATGTCTAACTTAAAATTAAAATGACATGCATCAGGAGGAAAAACTATTCATGAGGGTGCACTTGTTCTTTTGGGATTCATGTGGTCTCTAAGTGTTCTCACATGATTATTCTTATTATTCTCATTATAAAGCGATTGATTATCTTCTTCGGCCAAATTATCTGAAAATGATGAGGATACCCTACAAAGTCTACCACTTAATGTGCGTGTCCAAACTCTCATGCAAGTGCAAAAAGAAAGAAAAAGAAGAAGAAAAAGAGGAAGAACAAACAAAAATTAGAGAAACAAGTAAAAGTGAAAAGAAAAGAAAATATATAATTTATACACTAACTTACCTCCCCGGCAACGGCGCCAAAAACATGACACAACCAAAAGATTGATGTCTTCTCCCAAGTGCAGGAGTGTCGAAGTAATAAATAACCCGGCAAGACTGGGGTTGAACCACAAGGAGGTTACCTATAAAAATTATAAATAACAACAACAACAACAACAACAATAATAATAATAAGTTAAAGAAAGCTTTGAGATGTTATATTGATGTAAGGATTAAACAAGGATAAAATAATTGTCAAGGTTAGAGGATTCACTAATGGTATTTCAAACAAGTATAGTATAAACTCTTTTTATTACTCAACTGGAAATCACACACAAAGGAGGTTCCAATTGGATTATGAATTATTAACATGATTACATTAGTTTATCTTATTCGAATAATGCCAATACTTGTAAATGTTGTCAGGCATTCATGATTATAACTTATGTTAACAACAAATCAAGTTCCTTTCATAGCACAGGTGTTGGATATACCATACGGTTGGGCTATGAAAGTGCCAAGTATTTGTTGTACCAAGGGTTATACAACATAAATCTAGATTAACCATTTAACATGCAAAGTATTAAAAGTGAACAAGATAACAAATATAAAACATGTTAGTATCAAACATTAAGGTCCATGTTGAGTTTATATTATACTTATTCTTACACCATTAGCGTAACCTTTTCACCTTGACATGATAAACTTAGCTAAACATAATGAAAGAAAGAAACATAAATAAACAAGATAAGAACATAAATGAGAAAGAAGTTAACTAAGTAAAGAAAAGGAAATGAAAGGCATAAACAAGAGATTAATATAAATAAAACTTAAGCATTACAAAATATAAAGAGAGAGCAAGAGCATGATCTTGATCTGAAAACCAAGATGCCTAAATACATGGCAAATACCTCCTTTTATAGGCTAAAATTCAAAATTATTGATTTGTTGACTAATTGTTGAGTGGGTGGCTATATTTTGACTTGGTGACAATCTTTATCTTCTTGTCTGCCAAAAACATCATTGATAACGTCATAATTTGAACAGATTTAAATCATGAAAGCTCTAGAAAATTGTCTCAGCTTTATAGGAAAACAAAGTTGAGGTCATTTGGACTTCTAGAACTCGAGATATGGGTTGAACACTGAACAGTGTCTGGGCTGCAAGATAGATTCAGACTTCTCCGTTGTTGCTACAATTTAGACTTGAAAACGGCCTTTTTAAATCTTGGACTCCCCATTAAAGTTTTTGGCCTATGTCTTAGCTTTCCATCCATATAAGGTAGACCTAAATCCAAGATCTACATCTCCGGATATGACCCAATGATCGAACAGTGTTCTAGTTTGGATTGAACCAGCATCTCTTTTCTAAGTTTGGCCCTCTCTTTGTCCTTTCAATTTCTACTTAAACTCATCAATCAATCCTTTCATTTATGTGATAGGTCTGCATTTAAGATGAACATTTACCATAAATTAAAGGTATCTTATGGTATCAGACTTGTTATTATAAAACATGCTTTAGTTAAGGAGTTATTGATACTTCAAGTGCAAAATGATGATATAAAACCTTGATAAAAATGTAGTTTTAAGTACTAATCAGTGGTGCATCAAATCCGTTCGCTGACGAGTCTATGTTTCAGTGAATCATTCTGCTGACGAGGTTGTGTGGTTCATCGAAGTAGTTCGCATAGAGTTTGTGCTTCAACGAATTATTTCCCTGATGAGGTTATGAGGTCTAGGGAATTAGTCTATTGATGAGTTTGTGCTTCAGCGAATCAGTGCACTGATGAGTCTATGCTTCAGCGAATCACTCCGCTGACGAGGTTCTGTGGTGTATCGAAAAAAATTCGCTGAGAGCCAGTGCTTCAGCGAATCAGTTTGCTCACCAGTCTGTGCTTCAGCAAATTCATTCCCTGACGAGGTTGTGTGGTGTAGGGAATTAGTTCTCTGACGAGTATGTGCATCACCAAATCAGTTCGCTGAGGAGTCTGTGCTTCACCGATCTGTTCCCTAACGAGTCTGTGCTTCAGCGCATCAATTTGATGACGAGGTTACGTGGTGCATTGAATCAGTTCGCTGATGAGTCTGTGCTTTAGTGAATGAATTCCCTGATGAGGTTATGAGGTCTAGGGAATCAGTTCGCTGACGAGTTTGTGCTTCAGCGAATCACTCCACTGACAAGGTTTTGTGGTGTATCGAAATAATTTGTTGAGAGCCTGTGCTTAAGCAAATTAGTTTGCTCACCAGTCTGTGCTTCAGCGAATCAGTTTGCTCAACAGTCTGTGCTTCAGTTCCCTGACGAGGTTGTGTGGTGTAGGGAATCAGTTCGCTGACGAGTATGTGCATCACCGAATCTATTCGCTAAGGAGTCCCTGCTTCATTGATCAGTTCGATGAAGAGTCTGTGCTTTAGTGAATCAGTTCGTGACGAGGTTTTGTGGTGCGTCGAATAAGTTCGATGACGAGTTTGTGCTTCAGCAAATCAGTTCCTTGACGAGGTTGTGTGGTCTAGGGAATCAGTTCCCTAACGGGTTTGTGCTTTAGCGAATCACTTCACTGACGAGGTTGTCTGGTGTGGGGAATCAGTTCATTGACGAGTATATGCATCCCTCAATCAGTTCAATGCGGAGTCTGTGCTTCGCCGATAAGTTCACTGATGTGTCGGTGCTTCAGAGCATCGGTTCGTGGATGAGTCAGTGCTTCAGTGCATCTGTTCTCTAACAAGGTTGCGTTATACATCGAAGAAGTTCATTGAGAGTCTGTGCTTCAGCGAATCAGGTCAATGAGAGTCTATGCTTTAGCATCACCAAATCAGTTCGCTGAGGAGTCTGTGCTTCACTGATTAGTTCCCTGATGAGTCTATGCTTTAGCGCATCAGTTAGATGATGAGTCTGTGCTTCAGCAAATTAGTTCCCTGACGAGGTTATGAGGTCTAGCAAAGCAGTTCGCTGACGAGGTTACGTGGTGCATCGAATCAGTTTGCTGGCGAGTCTATGCTTCAGCGAATGAGTTCCCTGACGAGGTTATGAGGTCTAGGGAATCAGTTCGCTGACGAGTTTGTGCTTCAGCGAATCACTCTACTGATGAGGTTCTGTGGTGTATTGAAATAATTCATTGAGAGCCTATGCTTTAGCAAATCAGTTTGCTCACCAGTCTGTGCTTCTGTGAATCAGTTTGCTCAACAGTCTGTGCTTCAGTGAATCAGTTCCCTGACAAGGTTGTTTGGTGTAGGGAATCAGTTCGTTGACAAGTATGTGCATCACCCAATCAGTTTGATGACGAGTTTATGCTTCAACGAATCAGTTCGATGACGAGGTTTTGTGGTGCATTGAATAAGTTCGCTGATGAGTCTGTGCTTCAACAAATCAGTTCCTTGACGAGGTTGTGTGGTCTAGGGAATCAGTTCCCTAACGAGTTTGTGCTTTAGCGAATCATTTCGCTAACGAGGTTGTGTGATGTGGGGAATCAGTTCATTGACCAGTATATGCATTCCTAAATCAGTTCGTTGCGGAGTCTGTGTTACGCCGATAAGTTCGCTGACGTGTTGGTGCTTCAGTGCATCGGTTCGCTGATGAGTCGGTGCTTCAACGCATTTGTTCATTGACGAGGTTGCGTTGTGCATTGAAGAAGTTCGCTGAGAGTCTGTGCTTCAGCGAATTAGGTCAATGAGAGTCTGTGCTTAAGCGAATTAGTTCCCTGATGAGGTTGCGTGGTGCATCGAATCATTTCACTGACGAGTTTGTGCTTATTGCGATGTCGCAATCGCACAAATTAATTACCCTGGCTTAAAACACACAAGATAGTATAGAGCAAGCAAGGGGTCGATCCCACGTGGAAGTTTCAAGTCAGATTTTTATGTTGTACGCTATGTAATTGGGGGGATTTGGATTGTGATTATCTAAACTATGGCAGCAATTAAACTATCAAACAAAATCAATTAAAAGCGAAACTTATCAAGAAAACAAACCTTGGTCGTAAGCACACATCCACCAACAGAAATTAGAACCGATCCTTGAAACAAAAATTGCAGTTTATGTTCTGAAATTTTATCTTTCTTAACGTTGATTAATTAACGGATCTGCCGTATAACTAATCCTAACCAACAAATAATCAAAGTGTCCGCACTAATGATTCAATTTAATGGTAGCTTTAAGAACTAGATAATTTCATCAAGATTAACATACAAGCTGTCCGCAGCTTGTGTCACTTTGTTCAAATGTTCTCCCTAAGTTCAATAACGTAGTTCCGGCACAATTATCAAGCTTAGTTGCTTCACAAGTTCATATATCACAACTCCGGTTTTGATATTAAACTTAGCAATAGATTGTTCACAACAATAACTTAAGTCCGCTCTAGCAATCATCAACAACAATTATAGGAAATATGCATAGGAAAACAATCATACTCATTCATAACATAAACTGAAAATAAAAGGAAGAATAAATCTCACGGTTCTTGAAATCTGAAGGTTTGTTGTGTCCTTACAACCAAGAAAAGAGCTTAGCCTTGCATAACTATTGAACAACTACTTCTAAAGAATAAAAAGAGCATGATTTTTGGGTTTGTAGAGGAGAGAATTTGTGTTTATTCTCTGCTGGCTGCTGCCTCCTTCTACTCTCCCTCTTTTCTGCTGGCTGCTGCCCCTTCTCTCTTTCTTTTTATATGCTAAGAAACCCTAGTCTCTATTTTACAAAATAGTCCTTCCTTAAGTTGACAGTTTACATTTAAGTACTTCAATAACTATTTTTCCTAAAAAAGAGAAATAGCCTTGCATGAAATCTTCAAACTCTGACTTAGAGGAGCTAAATTGCTGATATAAAAACTTGGATGTCGGTTTAGATGCTTCGGAATGTAATTTGGACTCGTTTCTTCACGAAACCTGTTTACTAGCAGAATTCAGTTGTCATCTTTGGAAAATCATATCTCCCTCATATGATATCATTTTTTGCTGAACTTTGGAACGTGAATAGATCTTTGAATTAGGAATCCAAGAAAATTTAGTTTACATCAATTGGACTTCTGTAGCTCCAGATATTAAATTTTGAATGGCCAAAGGTCGACATTGGCAGAATGCGAGATTTGACTTTGCAGGATGTGATTTCCATGATCTTTCTCCTTTAATTTTTCTTGCATTACATGTCCAGAAAGGTATGGCTGTTAGCTTTTTAGTTCCACTGGAATCACTTCATTTCGATCTCTAGAACTCACGCTCTGCATAAAACATCGACTGAACGTCAAATCTGTCAATTACCTCCAATTTACTCCTTTATGTATCTTTCATCCAAAAATGCCTTCAAAACATAAAACAAAGAATATCAAGGCATTTTATATATAAAACATGGACAAAACATTAGGTAAATGTGGGTGAAACTATCGAATAATATGGTTACATCAAATACCCCCACACTTAGCTCTTGCTCGTCCTCGAGAAAGGATAAATAAAATCAAATTGAAAAAAAACTATGATCAATCTCTTAATCTCCCATCAATGTTCAAGAATATATGCATTATAAACAAGAATACAATCATGAAGGATAAATAGTATAATTCTCATGAATTCATTTACATGCAAACTTCAAAACTCAATCAATAGCCGGGATTTAAATGAAATCTATGTCATGCCAAAGTGATAGGTCCTCTCATTGATATACACTCCAACACTCATGTGTTTAGGGTTTATGTGTTTAAATCTCTCAAATTCAATCAAAGAGTATGTTCTACCATAAGCTTGCTTTTCAATCTCATCTCCATTAGCAACTTATTACAAGTACTACATGAATCAAAAGGTCTTATTTTCCGGTTGTAATGGGGCTAAGGTTAAGGTGAGGTAAAAGAAAGTAAAAGGAAAGGTTCAAACCAAAGAAAGTAGAGCATTCTGAAAAATGATATTTCAAACAAGATATTCCATCAAAGCACATAAATTTTTCATCTTTAATCACCAATGCTTAACTTCTTTTGATTTCAAGCTCTTTCAACATAAAATCTTAAAAACATAAAGGAACACTTTTTTCTTTTTTTTTCCTTTTTTTTCTCTTTTTCTTTTTTTTTCTTTTTTTTTTTACCTTTGGCAACTTTGCCCATCTTTTCATCAAGCATCTCTTCTTCTTTCTTTTCACATAATTTCCAACCATAATTCCATGAGATATCATAAGTATATGCTCTACTAATCCTTAGCCAGGGGAAAAGGAAAACATATAAAAAGTTAAGGCTTATACATGGATAAAGCAAAGAAAAGATAAACAAGCTCAAAAGTGGCTCACTAAGGATAATATGCTTTAGGTTGACTTTTTGGTTCAAGTGATTAAAATTCCTAATGCCTTTATCATCTTCATGTATATTTGTAATGGAATATAATCTCAATAAGATATGAAGCAAGTTCTAGAGATACATATCATTGAAAGAATGCACACTCAAAAAATATAATGTTGAAGGCTCAAAAGCTTGCATTGGTATAACACTATAAAGTCAACATAATACTCATATTCTCAAAAACCAATGGGAGTTAAAAAGATCAAACACAAATTTGTTTGTTTTTTTTTTAAGAACAACAAAGAAAACTAAAATTCTCCCAATACCCCCACACTTAAAACACAACATTGTCCTCAATGTTGAAATAAAAGCAAAGGAACATAAGAGAATGACAGAAAATAAATTAAAATGCAAAAAAATAAAAGATAAGGAAAAAGAAAGCAAATCTGATTTCTTTTTTGTGCTGGGTTGCCTCCCAGTAAGCGCTTTTGTTTTATGTCATTGGCTTGACATGTGGCATGCTCATTCTTTATAGATTGGTTCAGCTAACTCTACAGAAGCGGTGAGTTCTCCCATCCAACCTGCATAGAAAGGTTTCAAACGATGCTCATTGACATTGAGTACTTTATTGGTTTCTAAACTTGTAATTTCAACTGCACCATAAGGAAAAACATTAGAAACAACAAAGGGTCCAATCCAACAAGAGCGTAATTTTCCAGGAAAAAGTTCCAAATGCGAATGATAAAGAAGGACTTTGTCTCCAACATGAAACTCCTTTCTTGTAAGCATTCGGTCATGAAGATTCTTAGTCTTTTCTTTGTAAATCCTAGCATTCTCATAAGCATCATTTCGTATTTCTTCCAATGTAATTCCAATCTTTTTGGGCACCAAAAGGATAGGCGCCACCCATTCATTGTCCATGATGGGGTGAATGACTCCTGCATCATGGGGACCAGTTTGCAAAGCTTGCAAAGCCAATGCTGATTCATGCATGTTTTGGGGAACACATACATACCTGTCCATCTCTTCTATCTTGGTAAAATCATAGCCATAGCTCAAAGCTACGCTTAATCCATCCTCACTATCAAAATCACAAACTTGCTGCACACACTTATCAACTTGGTCATAATATGTGATAGAATAAACATTGCTATAACGATATGTCATTGCATCATGAAAATTAAATTCAATTTTTTCATCTCCTACCTCCATAGACAAGGTATCCTTACCACAATCAATCTTTGTGTTGGCAGTTTTCAAGAATGGTCTCCCAAACAATATAGGAGTGTTGGTTGATGAATCACAAGAATCATGTTCCATATCAAGAATATAAAAGTCACATGGAATAACCAAACTATCAATCTTGATTAGGACATCTTCTATCACACCAAGTGGGTAAACAAAACTACGATCCGCAAGTTGTATTACAATACTAGTTTTATTCAAAGGCTCTAGACTAAGAGAATCATAAACATGTTTAGGCATAACACTAATGGATGCACCTAAATCGCATAAAGCTCTTTTAAAACTAGCATTACCAATAACACATGGGATAGTAAACGCATCTGAGTCTTTTTGTTTCAAAGGCAGATTCTTTTGAACAACAGTAGATACAACTTCACCCATACTTACCGTTTCATGACCTTTCAGTTTGAAAGCTCTCTTGGTAGTACACAACTCCTTCAAGAATTTGGCATATTTGGGAATTTGCTTGATAGCATCAAGCAAAGGAATGTTAATTTCTACTTTCTTGAAAACCTCTAAAATCTCTTTTTCTTTGTCCTCTTTCTTCGACCTAGAAGAACTCATAGGAAAGGGTACAATTGTTTTAAAACTAGAATTCATTGAGTGAGGACTTACCTTTAGAGTGTTGGTCATGGTTTCAATTTGTAGAGGAGGAGGATGTTCCTTCTTTGTACTCAATTCAGTTTCTATCTCTTCTTCTTCCTCCATCTCAATTTGTTTCGACCTTTGTCTTTCAAGTTCTTTTCCACTTCGCAGCATGATCGCACTAACATTCTCTTTTGGATTCAATGCTTGGGAGGGCAATTTTCCATTCATTTGTGCTTCCAATTTCCCCATACTTGAAGCTACTTGCCCCATTTGCTTTTCCAAGTTGTGAATACTTGACCTTGTTTCCTGTTGAAAAGACATGATATTTTGTTGCAAGGTAACAGTATTAGAAGCCAAAGTTTTCATCATCTCACGAAGATCATCACTGGCTGACGACCCCATAACATTGGAGTTTGTGAATTGAGGGGTGTAACGACTCAGATTTCTAAGCCCAACAATAGTAAATTTTTTTTTTATATATATATTTAATACACCTGGTGCCGGTAATCAAAGAACTTGAATCCTTACATCATCAAAATACAACCCATACAATCAACAGTTCATTCAAAAGCGAATCTTACACAAACACATAATATTAGTGTTGCATGATTTGAAATTCATATTAAAAATATATATACATGGACATGAGTTTGCATTCTTATACTACTAATAGCCATCACAAAATTTTAAACAAAAAGGGTCTAATAAAAGTTATACATTCAGTACATTGATCCCTACAAAATACATTGTGAGTTCGAATGCATCTACTTAATTCTTTGCAAAAGTAGGTTCCCATGTATCGGGTATCCTAGACATCTTGTTGGTGTGACGTCCCTGCAGCAGTACAAAACATTTAAGAGAAAACAAATACTTAATAATAATAATAATATTGGTAACTAACAGCCTAACAATTAAATAAGCATTAACATTTATAATTTCTTCATGTATTTGATGTAACAATTAGTAGTACATATAGATACACAAGTTTTCAAATGCCATTCGCCGAAACTAGTCGTTTATTTGTCCCGGCTATCCATCCGGATTTCTGTATCGGCAGCGGCAACTAGGTCGCTGCCGATTTCTGTATCGGCAGCGAATACTGTGTCGCTGCCGATCCAGAATCGGCAGCGGAACTGCGTCGCTGCCGATTTTTGTATCGGCAGCGGAAACTAGGTCGCTGCCGATTTCTGTATCGGCAGCGAATACTGTGTCGCTGCCGATCCAGAATCGGCAGCGGAACTGCGTCGCTGCCGATTTCTGTATCGGCAGCGGAAACTAGGTCGCTGCCGATTTCTGTATCGGCAGCGAATACTGTGTCGTTGCCGATCCAGAATCGGCAGCGGAACTGCGTCGCTGCCGATCCACAATCGGCAGCGAAATCATCCCTTTTTAACCCGGCCATCCATTCGGACGCCATTAGCCAAAGCTAATCATTCTTTGTCCCGGTCATCCGTTTGGATGCCATTAGCCGAAGCTAATCACTCTTTTGTCCCGGCCATCCGTTTGGATGCCATTAGCCGAAGCTAATCACTCTTTTGTCCCGGCCATCCGTTCGGATGCCATTAGCCGAAGCTAATCACTCTTTTATCAACAATTAAGCGTTCGACAATTTAATATCGGTTCTAACAATATGGTAGTACTCAAGTTAAAATGTTCTAAGGTTCAACGTATGAAAAAGAAAGGTGCAAGTCACCTACCTGTTCCACCTGTGGGTCGTTCCTGTCTTGATGATGGTCCAATCCCGACTGCACCACCTGAGACATCAATGGTCACAAGTCAGCACAGTTGTATTTATTTTATTTTTGAATCACATTCATCATCACACTTATTTCAATAGTTCACATGTTCACATTAAAGTGTTCCCTATTTTACACCATCATATCATGAAATTGTTATTAGCATTTAAGTCATTCCTGCCTAGGAGGCTTATTGTAGGAATCGGCAGCGAGAACCGGTTCGCTGCGGGCTGCCCAATTCGGCAGCGAGAACTGGTTCGCTGCGGGCTGCCAGTTCGGCAGTGAGAACTGCACCGCTGTTGGCGCCACAGTTTCGCTGCACAACGCACAACTCGGCAGCGAATATCACTTCGCTGCAGGAGGTTCAGCTGCGGTAGCGAAACAAAATTTCGCTGCGCAACACACAACTCGGCAGCGAATATTAATTCGCTGCAGCAGGTTCAGTTGCGGCAGCGAAACAGAATTTCGCTGCGCAACACACAACTAGGCAGCGAATATTAATTCGCTGCAGCAGGTTCAGTTGCGGCAGCGAAACAGAATTTCGCTGCGCAACCCATAATCGGGAGCATCAATTTCAGCACAATCATCACAGTAGAACACCTTAATTCCAGCAACAAACATCACAGCAGAACACATTAATTCCAACAACAACATCACATTAATTCCAGCAATAATCATCACAGCAGAACACATTAATTCCAGCAACAATCATCACAGCAGAACACATTAATTCCAGCAACAACATCACAGCAGAACACATTAATTCCCCCTAGTTAAAGCCGGCCCTCTACCATGATTTGTTAGATGTTCTGAAATTGACTTTATTTCACTTTTGTTTGCTTGTTCTCTTGGTTAATTTCAGCTTCCTTCACAGCTGGCTTAGGTCTTAGATCAATTCTTTTCTTAGGGTTTTTTTTTCTTCTTCTTTATTTTTGTTTTTGATCTTACGGGGGAGAGGAAGAGAGTTTCATGACCCATACCTTCTGAATTTAACTAAGTTTGAGGAAGGTTTGACACTATTCAGCTGCTGGTTCTCCTTCTTCTTTTTTTTTCTCTCACGTTTTTTTTTTTTTTTTCCGGCTCTCCTTTGCCTCTCCTCTATGCAGCTGCCCACTCCTCTCTCAAGGTCTCATCTCTCCCTCACAAGTTCACAAAGTAATCTCTACTGGTCTGATTTACGTTTCTGTTGTAAAAGGGGAAGGGAAGAACGGCATGCAGCTGTTGGATTTGGAAGGAGATGGGTCATTCTCTCTCCCCTCTTTGTATTTATACTACCCATCCAATGAAATGGGTTGTTTGGGGGTTGGTTTAGGTGTGTCCTTATCCTTGTTTGGTTTATCTAAAACCAGTTTTACCCCTCCCTCCTAGCTCTGCGTCACTGTTCATTGAGAAATCGGCAGCGAAAACTGCATCGCTGCCGATTTCTGCATCGGCAGCAAAAACTGCATCGCTGCCGATTTCTGCATCGGCAGCAAAAACTGTGTCGCTGCCGATCCAGAATCGGCAGCGGAACTGCGTCGCTGCCGATTTCTGCATCAGTGTGAAAACTTCTTAAATTTCGAGGACGAAATTCATATTTAGGAGGGGAGAATGTAAACACCCAAAGGAATATATATATATATATATATATATATATATATATATATATATATATATATATAGAGAGAGAGAGAGAGAGAGAGAGAGAGAGAGGGATGATGATGGATGCAGTTTTCGCTGCTGATGCAGAAATCGGCAGCGACGCAGTTCCGCTGCCGATTCTGAATCGGCAGCGACGCAGTTCCGCTGCCGATTCTGGATCGGCAGCGACACAGTTTTTGCTGCCGATGCAGAAATCGGCAGCGATGCAGTTTTTGCTGCCGATGCAGAAATCGGCAGCGATTTCTGCATCAGCAGCGAAAACTGCATCCATCATCATCCCTCTCTCTCTCTCTCTCTCTATATATATATATATATATATATATATATATATATATATATATATATATATATATTCCTTTGGGTGTTTACATTCTCCCCTCCTAAATATGAATTTCGTCCTCGAAATTTAAGAAGTTTTCACACTCCATACCTGGTAGATCAAATAAAGTGGGGTACTTTTTTCTCATCTCAGCCTCCCTCTCCCAAGTTTCCTCTTCTACTTGAGCATTTCGCCATAAGATTCTAACAATGGGGATCTTTTTGCTCCGCAACTCCTTCACTTCTTGATCTAGTATCCGTATGGGCCTCAATTCCAATGTTAAGTCTTCCTTGACCTCTACTGGGACCTGGGGTAGAACTCGGGCGGGGTCTATGTTAGCCTTCCTTAACAAGGAGACATGGAACACATCATGGACCCTGGCTAACTGTGGGGGCAATTCCACCTTGTAGGCTATTGGTCCAACTCGTTGTAAGATTTTGAAGGGTCCAATGAATCGGGGAGTTAACTTCCCTTTCAATCCAAATCGTAACAAGTTCTTCCATGGGGCTACCTTCAGGAACACCTGGTCCCCCGTACTGAACTCGAGAGGTCTTCTCCTCACATCGGCATACTTCTTCTGTCTATCATGTGCGGCTTTGATGCGATCCCTGATAATTCTCACTTTCTCCGTGGTGACTTGAACTAACTCTGCGCCATATAACTTCCGGTCCCCAATTTCTTCCCAACATAAAGGAGTTCTACACCTCCTACCATACAAGGCTTCATATGGGGCCATCCCTATTGTGGCTTGGTGACTATTGTTATAAGTGAACTCCACCAATGCCATGTGTTCCTCCCAGTTTCCTCCAAATGCTAGCACACATGCCCGTAATAGGTCTTCCAAGACTTGAATGACTCTTTCCGATTGGCCATCCGTTTGGGGGTGAAACGCAGTGCTCATGTCCAATCTTGTTCCCAAGGCATGTTGTATGCTCGGCCAAAGTCGAGAGGTGAACCTAGGATCTCGATCCGATACATTGGACACCGGAATCCCATGAAGTCGTACCACCTCATTTATGTAGATCTTGGCAAGCTTGTCCACCGAGTCGGTCATCTTTACAGGCAAGAATAGTGCGGATTTCGTCAACCGATCTACAATGACCCATATCGCATCATTTCCTTTTCTCCCCTTGGGAAATCCTGACACGAAATCCATGGTGATCATCTCCCACTTCCATTCTGGAATTTGTAATGGCTGTAATGGTCCCGCAGGCCTTTGGTGTTCAACCTTGACTTGTTGACATATCCCACACTTTGACACATACTCAGCTATTTCCCTTTTCATATTAGGCCACCAATAGAGGTGTTTCAGGTCTCGGTACATTTTAGTGCTGCCAGGATGTATGGAGAATTTGGACTCATGTGCTTCTTGCAGAACCATACGTTTGACTGTTTCGTCATCAGGCACGTACAACCGTTGTCCCATCATCAAGGATCCATCCTCCGCTACTCGGAATTTCATTTCTACCCCGGCCTCCACATTCTTCCTAATCTTGGATCCCACCTTGTCATGGAATTGGGCATGTAGTATCTGTTCTCGATACGTTGGTCGCACCAATAATTGGGCTACTAACCCACCTCTTGCATCAATTCCCAAATCTGCACCCAACTCTTTTAATTCTGCCAATTGCCGCTCCTTTCCTACTGTTAAGCTTCCCAAGGAGGCTTTATTTTTGCGACTGAGGGCATCTGCCACCACATTTGCTTTCCCCGGGTGGTATTCTATGGTGCAATCATAATCCTTAATGAGCTCTATCCACCTTCTTTGCCGCATGTTCAACTCCTTTTGCGACATCAGATACTTCAGGCTCTTATGATCAGTAAAAATTTGGGTTCGAGACCCATACAAATAGTGTCTCCATATCCTCAAGGCAAATACTACAGCTGCCAACTCCAGGTCGTGCACCGGGTAGTTCACCTCATGAGTCTTTAGTTGCCTTGATGCATAGGCGATCACCTTCCCATGTTGCATCAGAACACACCCCAATCCCTTCCCCGAGGCATCACTATATACCACAAAACCCTCAGTCCCTGAGGGGAGAGTTAAGACTGGAGCAGTGGTGAGCCTCCTCTTCAATTCTTGGAAGCTAGCCTCACATTCTTCCGACCACACCCACTTCTTATCCTTCCTAGTTAGCTGGGTCAAAGGGGTTGCAATCAGGGAAAAACCTTCGATAAATCTCCGATAGTATCCTGCAAGTCCCAGGAAACTACGTATTTCAGTGACTGAAGTCGGTCTTTCCCATTTCAAGACTGCTTCAACTTTTTGAGGGTCGACAAAAACACCTTCAGCTGAAATGACATGTCCCAAAAACGTCACCCTTTTCAGCCAAAATTCACATTTACTCAATTTTGCATATAACTGGTGATCTCTCAAGGTTTGTAAGGTTTGTCTCAAGTGTTCTTCGTGTTCCTTGAAATAATTCGAGTACACCAGTATATCATCAATGAATACCACCACAAACTTATCCAGGTATGGTTGGAAAACCCGATTCATCAAATCCATGAAGAGAGCTGGGGCGTTCGTCAACCCGAATGGTAACACCAAAAATTCATAGTGTCCGTAACGAGTTCTAAATGCGGTCTTTGCTACATCCGCTTCTTTAATCTTCATCTGATAGTACCCTGATCTCAGATCTATCTTCGAGAATGCCCTCGCTCCCTTTAATTGGTCGAACAAATCATCTATCCGAGGTAACGGATACTTGTTTTTCATTGTTATTTTGTTCAACTGTCGATAGTCAATACAAAGCCTATGGGTTCCATCTTTCTTTCTTACAAATAGGACCGGTGCTCCCCAAGGAGAATTACTGGGTCGTATGAACCCCTTGTCTAATAATTCCTGTAATTGAGTCTTTAACTCGTTCAGTTCTGCTGGAGCCATCCGATACGGTTGTTGGGCTATGGGTGGGACTCCAGGAAAAGTGTCTATAGACACCTCTACCTCTCGCTCCGGGGGTAGTCCTGGTAGTTCTTCTGGAAACACATCTGGGAAATCCTTCACCACAAGAATATCCTTCAATCGTGGACCTTCATCATCAGAGTTTAAGATGTATGCGAGGTATCCCATACATCCCTTTCTTAACAGTTTTTGGGCTGTTACCACCGATATTAGAGCATTCAGTTTGGGAAATCTCTCTCCTTCAAAAGTCATTTTCTCGCCCTTAGGTGTTTGGAAAGTAACAGTTTTAGCATAACAGTCTATTAGTGCCTTGTATTTACTCAACCAATCCATGCCTAGTATTATGTCAAAATCATGCAGCTCTAAGGGAATCAAGTCTACTTCTGTTTCATACCCGGATAAACTAACCCCCACATCCACATATACAATATTTGTTTCAACCATGTTTCCCATTGGAGTTCCAATTACAAACCCCTTCTCTACTATTTCTACTTCCTTTCTCAATTTAGTGATACTTCTCTTAGCAATGAACGAGTGGGTGGCACCCGGATCAAACAATACATGCATATTAAAATCATTCAACAGTAGTGTACCTGCCACCACATCCGATGCAGCCCTGGCCTCCTCCTGTGTCAGGTGGAAGACCCTCCCTGGGGTCCGATCATTTTGTGCCCTCGGCTTCCCTCGACTGGAGTTTGCCCCTGATTAAGAAGATCTCACTGGCCTATTAACGGTGACTGACTGCTGGTGGCTCTGACTGGGCTGTCTATAGCTCTGTACTTGTCCGGTGTTCCTTTTGGGGCAGTCCCTCTTGTAATGACCTTTCCCACCACAGTAATGACACCCTTGGCTAAGATACTGGCAGTTCCTCCACCTATGACCCTCTCCTCTGCACACAAAGCATCGCCCAGGGGAAACTGAGCAGTCCCCAGGGTGTTTTTGTCCACATTTTTCACAAAAAGGATAGTCAACTCCCCTGCGGTCACCGGTCCCAGTTGAAGAGTTTGCCCTCAAGTGAGACTGTCCCGCCATCATTCTCCCACTTGACTGTTGGTGAGGCGGTAATATCAAACTCCCCTTCTTTCTGTGCTGCTCAAACACTCCACTTTTTCCTTTCTTCGGGTGCGGTGGTCTGCCGCTGAAATAGTCCCCATCTCTCTTTTTGCTTATACTCTGATACCCCCCTTGGCTTTCTCCAATACATGCCTCCAGAGCTTGTGCAGCCTCAATCAACTCCCTCACCGATTTAAATCGCAAGGCGATCAATCCTTGTCTCAAATCCTGTCGTAAACCATCTCTCAACTTTTCAATCATATGTTCCTCTGTCGGCACATAATGTGGGGCGAACAATGAGAGGTCATGGAATCTCCTTTCGTACTCCAATACTGACATATCACCCTGTCTTAATGCCAAGAACTCTTGTTCTTTCACCTTGCGATGATACTTGGAATAAAACTGATTCTCAAACTCTGTCTTGAAATCACTCCAAGTTAAGGTCTCAGTCGCACGCCTCAGCTGAACTGTTTCCCACCATGTCATGGCCCTATCAGATAGTAACTGGGATGCACAATTTACCCTCAAACCCTCGGGTATGCTTATTTGAATCATTGTCTTTTCTACCTTCCTGATCCATCTTCCAGCTATCTCTGCATCTTGTTCCCCCATATACGGTTCACAGCCCATTTCCCTCATACTCTTGACTAGTCGCACCAGTGGTACCACATTATCCATTGTCATGCTGGTCGTAGGGGCTGCTGGTGGATTCTGCGTGGTAGGGGTTGTTTGTGCTGCTGAATTAGCCATGCCTTCCATCACTGCTTTAACTATTTGTACAAGGAGTCCTGCATCTACATATTGTGGGGGCAAACCAGTTGGAACAGTAGATGGCTGTGCTTCTGGTCTTTCTCGCTGCTCCATTGCGACTGAGGGTGTTCCCTCTGTCTGATGAGGCCTCGGGCCTTCTCCTGCCATCGTATCTTCCCCCTGCAAGGTTTCAGGCGGTATTATCGGAGCATCAGATGCCATATCATCTAGATCTTCGTCTTGCCAACCTTGGGCACCTCGGTTCATGCCCCTCCTTTCAAAGGAGGGCGGCTCAGTTTGTGTCCCTTGTCGGGTGCGTACCATCCTGAAATTCATCGCAACAACACATTTATTAATGATCCTCAGGATCCATACCAAGGGCTCTGATACCAACTGTAACGACTCGGATTTCTAAGCCCAACAATAGTAAATTCTTTTTTTTATATATATATTTAATACACCTGGTGCCGGTAATCAAAGAACTTGAATCCTTACATCATCAAAATACAACCCATACAATCAACAGTTCATTCAAAAGCGAATCTTACACAAACACATAATATTAGTGTTGCATGATTTGAAATTCATATTAAAAATATATATACATGGACATGAGTTTGCATTCTTATACTACTAATAGCCATCACAAAATTTTAAACAAAAAGGGTCTAATAAAAGTTATACATTCAGTACATTGATCCCTACAAAATACATTATGAGTTCGAATGCATCTACTTAATTCTTTGCAAAAGTAGGTTCCCATGTATCGGGTATCCTAGACATCTTGTTGGTGTGATGTCCCTGCAGCAGTACAAAACATTTAAGAGAAAACAAATACTTAATAATAATAATAATATTGGTAACTAACGGCCTAGCAATTAAATAAGCATTAACATTTATAATTTCTTCATGTATTTGATGTAACAATTAGTAGTACATATAGATACACAAGTTTTCAAATGCCATTCGCCGAAACTAGTCGTTTATTTGTCCCGGCTATCCATCCGGATTCCATAGCAATAGCTGCGTCACTGCCAATCCTAAAATCGGCAGCCGAAACTACATCGCTGCCGATCAAGGAATCGGCAGCGAAACTGGGTCGCTGCCGAATTCTGTATCGGCAGCGAAGATTGCATCGCTGCCGATCCAAAATCGGCAGCGGAAACTGCGTCGCTGCCGATTTCTGTATCGGCAGCGGAAACTAGGTCGCTGCCGATTTCTGTATCGGCAGCGGAACTGCGTCGCTGCCGATCCAGAATCGGCAGCGGAACTGCGTCGCTGCCGATTTCTGTATCGGCAGCGGAAACTAGGTCACTGCCGATTTCTGTATCGGCAGCGAATACTGTGTCGCTGCCGATCCAGAATCGGCAGCGGAACTGCGTCGCTGCCGATTTCTGTATCGGCAGCGGAAACTAGGTCGCTGTCGATTTCTGTATCGGCAGCGAATACTGTGTCGCTGCCGATCCAGAATCGGCAGCGGAACTGCGTCGCTGCCGATTTCTGTATCGGCAGCGGAAACTAGGTCGCTGCCGATTTCTGTATCGGCAGCGAATACTGTGTCGCTGCCGATCCAGAATCGGCAGCGGAACTGCGTTGCTGCCGATCCACAATCGGCAGCGAAATCATCCCTTTTTAACCCGGCCATCCATTCAGACGCCATTAGCCAAAGCTAATCATTCTTTGTCCCGGTCATCCGTTTGGATGCCATTAGCCGAAGCTAATCACTCTTTTGTCCCGGCCATCCGTTTGGATGCCATTAGCCGAAGCTAATCACTCTTTTGTCCCGGCCATCCGTTCGGATGCCATTAGCCGAAGCTAATCACTCTTTTATCAACAATTAAGCGTTCGACAATTTAATATCGGTTCTAACAATATGGTAGTACTCAAGTTAAAATGTTCTAAGGTTCAACGTATGAAAAAGAAAGGTGCAAGTCACCTACCTGTTCCACCTGTGGGTCGTTCCTGTCTTGATGATGGTCCAATCCCGACTGCACCACCTGAGACATCAATGGTCACAAATCAGCACAGATGTATTTATTTTATTTTTGAATCACATTCATCATCACACTTATTTCAATAGTTCACATGTTCACATTAAAGTGTTCCCTATTTTACACCATCATATCATGAAATTGTTATTAGCATTTAAGTCATTCCTGCCTAGGAGGCTTATTGTAGGAATCGGCAGCGAGAACCGGTTCGCTGCGGGCTGCCCAATTCGGCAGCGAGAACTGGTTCGCTGCGGGCTGCCAGTTCGGCAGCGAGAACTGCACCGCTGTTGGCGCCACAGTTTCGCTGCACAACGCACAACTCGGCAGCGAATATCACTTCGCTGCAGGAGGTTCAGCTGCGGCAGCGAAACAGAATTTCGCTGCGCAACACACAACTCGGCAGCGAATATTAATTCGCTGCAGCAGGTTCAGTTGCGGCAGCGAAACAGAATTTCGCTGCGCAGCACACAACTAGGCAGCGAATATTAATTCGCTGCAGCAGGTTCAGTTGCGGTAGCGAAACAGAATTTCGCTGCGCAACCCATAATCGGGAGCATCAATTTCAGCACAATCATCACAGTAGAACACCTTAATTCCAGCAACAAACATCACAGCAGAACACATTAATTCCAGCAACAACATCACATTAATTCCAGCAACAATCATCACAGCAGAACACATTAATTCCAGCAACAACATCACAGCAGAACACATTAATTCCCCCTAGTTAAAGCCGGCCCTCTACCATGATTTGTTAGATGTTCTGAAATTGACTTTATTTCACTTTTGTTTGCTTGTTCTCTTGGTTAATTTCAGCTTCCTTCACAGCTGGCTTAGGTCTTAGATCAATTCTTTTCTTAGGGTTTTTTTTTTTCTTTATTTTCGTTTTTGATCTTACGGGGGAGAGGAAGAGAGTTTCATGACCCATACCTTCTGAATTTAACTAAGTTTGAGGAAGGTTTGACACTATTCAGCTGCTGGTTCTCCTTCTTCTTTTTTTTTCTCTCACGTTTTTTTTTTCCGGCTCTCCTTTGCCTCTCCTCTATGCAGCTGCCCACTCCTCTCTCAAGGTCTCATCTCTCCCTCACAAGTTCACAAAGTAATCTCTACTGGTCTGATTTACGTTTCTGTTGTGAAAGGGGAAGGGAAGAACAGCATGCAGCTGCTGGATTTGGAAGGAGATGGGTCATTCTCTCTCCCCTCTTTGTATTTATACTACCCATCCAATGAAATGGGTTGTTTGGGGGTTGGTTTAGGTGTGTCCTTATCCTTGTTTGGTTTATCTAAAACCAGTTTTACCCCTCCCTCCCAGCTCTGCGTCACTGTTCATTGAGAAATCGGCAGCGAAAACTGCATCGCTGCCGATTTCTGCATCGGCAGCAAAAACTGCATCGCTGCCGATTTCTGCATCGGCAGCAAAAACTGTGTCGCTGCCGATCCAGAATCGGCAGCGGAACTGTGTCGCTACTGATTCAGAATCGGCAGCGGAACTGCGTCGCTGCCGATTTCTGCATCAGCAGCGAAAACTGCATCCATCATCATCCCTCTCTCTCTAAATATATATATATATATATATATTTTCCTTTGGGTGTTTACAAGGGGGTTGTCTTGCTTCATAATTCTGTTGGGGCTGAAATCCATGGGGATGGAACTGTCGGGCTTGATTGCGTTGTTGGGATGGGTTGCCGTAGCGTAAGTTGGGATGATCTCTTCATCCGGGATTGTTGTCGTGCAATAGCCATGGTGTTGAGGCGAGCTTCCTTTATTAACCTGCGTAAAGTGCTTTCTATTTCAAGATCAATCTGCACTTGAATTTGATTAGTAGAACGGGTCACATGCATAAATTGCTAAGAAAACTCAAAAGAAAGTAACCACACAAGAGATTGAAAACAATGCAAATTGTACGAAAATCCTACGGTAGAAAACTAAAACTACCTAAAAACACTAGAAAACAGCGGAATTTGGCCTCAATAGGGTGGGGCTAGTGATTTTTCACTAGTCCTGTTCAGAACGTCGTTTTCCTTTAGGAAACAAAAGAATGACACCTAATTCCACCAAAAACTCTGTTTTGAACAGTACCGCTGCCACAAGTGAACAGTACCGCTGCCGCAAGTGAACAGTACCGTCGCAAGCAAAAATTCTGTTTCTCTGTTTTTTTTTAATCACAGCAAATAAAAATAACAGTACAAGCACACCAATTAACTAAAATTACCTCCCCGGCAATGGCGCCAAAATTTGTAGCGATGTCGCGGTCGCACAAATTAATTACCCTAGCTTAAAACACACAAGATAGTATAGAGCAAGCAAGGGGTCGATCCCATGAGGAAGTTTCAAGTCAGATTCTTATGTTGTACGCTATCTAATTGGGGGGATTTGGTTTGTGATTATCTAAACTATGGCAGCAATTAAACTAGCAAACAAAATCATTTAAAACCAAAACTTATCAAGAAAACAAACCTTGGTCGCAAGCACACATCCACCAACGGAAATTAGAACCGATCCTTGAAACAAAAATTGCAGTTTATGTTCTGAAATTTTATCTTTTCTTAATGTTGATTAATTAACGGATCCGCCGTATAACTAATCCTAACCAACAAACAATCAAAGTGTCCGCACTAATGATTCAATTTTATGGTAGCTTTAAGAACTAGATAATTTCATCAAGATTAACATACAAGCTGTCCGCAACTTGTGTGTAACATCCCCCATTTCTGGGATAAAACCACAATTTCATGTCAATAGAAAAACATAGTTAGATTTTTTTTATATACATATTCATGGTCTTCGTGTTAACATCTACCGGAAATTTCGACGGAGTCCCCCTATACCGGAAGGTCCCAAATTACTGACATGTAACCTGTTTACACTTCTAACAGTTCGCATCTCATAACTTAATTCCCGACCCAATCAACCTTGGTTTCAATTCCACAATTATACTCACACCTATCAACCATAATATTTATGATATGCATGATATAACAAAAATATCATTATGGATGGATAATTTAAATAAATATAAATTCATAGACATGAAATATGGTTATATAAACTACAACGTTAAATTCATCCAATCAAGTTTAAACATTTATTATACAAATTAAGTTATACAACCATTTTCATGTTTACAAAATACAAGGGTATACTCCCTAGAACCTAGACTTGAAAAGGGGAACATAAGCTAGGATCTACTCTTGTCGTGCATGCGATGATCCTGAAACAAAATACATATTATTGCAAGGTGAATATTTCCATAACTATAACAATATGAATATCTAATAATTTCAACAGGGTAACATGCATTCATATTTCATTTACTTCTCTCTTCTAGTTTTTTTTATATTTAAAATCTCTTCCTTATTCAACTATTAATAACCGTTCCCTCTACTACTATCAACCTTCATTCCAGACCTTATAAAATCAACGTGATTACTTTTGCTTATCACATTACCGATACTAATTTCACTGGTATCGTCATCACCACCCCATAGGAGTCAATATAAGACGATCCCTTTACCCGGAATCCTAACATACACTAAATGTATGCTGGCCATTCCATGGTGATCCCCTTACCCGGGATCCTAACATACACTGAATGTATGTTAGCCAATACATGGAGATCCCCTTACCCGGGATCCTAACATACACTAAATGTATGTTAGTCCATTCATGACGATCCCCTTACCCGGGATCCTAACATACACTAAATGTATGCTAGCCAATAAAGGGGGATCCCCTTACCCGGGATCCTAACATACACTCAATGTATGCTAGACAATACATGGTGATCCCTTTACCCGGGATCCTAACATACACTCAATGTATGCTAGTTTATGCCTCAAATCACACTTCTCATATTTTCCTTTTTCAGTGCTAATTTCATCACTTGGCAATTCACATAACAACTTTTCACCATGAATACACTACATTCAGTAATTCACATTTCACATCAAAATATATTAAATCATGGAATTTAACTAGGAAGCATAGGTGTGAATCACCTACCTGCTATAGAAGCTCTACTCGTGCTCCCCTACTGCTGCTGTTGCACCACGTCTGTGGTCCCTCCTGCAAATCACAGGTTTATCTCATAAATTTTCCTCACTCAAGGATATGTTTTATAATAACCATATCAATAACCAATAAGTCTTTCTTTCAGTCATTTCTTAGTACTTTATGTTTTTCTCATTTCACTCATTATTACTGTCGTTCTTTGTTCAATCCTAGTTATCGTTTCTTTCTTTATATTTGGACTTTCACTGTCCAACTATTACTGCCTCGTTTTTGAACTGTTACTGTCTGTCCTCTCCTCATATTTTTACCTATATCTGGAGTTATAGAACTCCGATTCAAGTGAAATTTATGGCGTTGGAAAGGTAAGAGATGAGGCTACAAGTTTTATGTTGGTAAGAACCCAGTTCTGCCTTTAAGGTAGTAAAAATTGCTCATTAACAAATGCTTAGACTGTTACTGTCCATTTTTGAACTGTTACTGTCTGACCTCTCCTTAGAGTTTTAACTATATCTGGAGTTATAGAACTCCGATTCAAGTGAAATTTGTGGCGTTAGAAAGGTAAGACATGATGCTACAAGTTCTATGTTTTGGGAAGAACCCAGTTCTGCCTCTAAGGTAGTCAAAATCACTCATTAACAAATACTTAGACTGTTACTGTCCATTTTTAAATTGTTATTGTCTGACCTCTCCTCAGATTTTTAACTATATCTGGGGTTATAGAACTCCGATTCAAGTGAAATTTGTGGCGTTGGAAAGGTAAGACATGAGGCTACAAGTTCTATGTTTGGGAAGAATCCAGTTCTGCCTCTAAGGTAGTCAAAATTGCTCATTAACAAATGCTTGGACTGTTACTGTCCAACTGTTACTGTCTATTTTTGAATTGTTACTGTCTAACCTCTCCTCAGATTTTTAATTATATCTGGGGTTATAGAACTCCGATTCAAGTGAAATTTGTAGTGTTGGAAAGGTAAGACATGATGCTACAAGTTCTATGTTTTGGGAAGAACCCAGTTCTGCCACTAAGGTAGTCATAATTGCTCATTAACAAACACTTGGACTGTTACTGTCCATTTTTGAATTGTTACTGTCTGACCTCTCCTCAGATTTTTAACTATATCTGGAGTTATAGAACTCTGATTCAAGCGAAATTTATGGGGTTGGAAAGGTAAGACATGAGGCTACAAGTTCTATGTTTTGGGAAGAACCCAGTTCTTCCTCTAAGGTAGTCAAAATCACTCATTAATAAACATCCAAAACTACAATTTCTATGAAGGAATTGGATCCTAATTCCTTCATTCTCCTACCCAAAATCTATTTGAAGGTCAGGAGACGAAACTGTCCAGATTCATCAACCTTTCCATTTACACACAACACATGAAGTTCTTTACTTTAACAACTCTTACTTTTTCCTCAATTCAAGTCTAAGAACTCAATATATAAATTAACATCCAGGCATCAATTCATAATCGACTTGAAATGACTCATAAGACCAGGTTTAGAATATCTTACCTGATGTGAATCAAGGCTTCAAACCCTCCTTTTCTTTCTAATGATAGCCGACCCTCCCCTTTTCTCTTCTTGTTTAATTTTTCTTGTTAATCCCTTTCCTACCAGGGTTTATTTTACCTATAACCCTCAATCTGGGATGGGTTTTTTTTTTAAAAAAAATTTTGGTGTTTCTCTCTTGATTTGTAAAAATAGATATAAAAGCTCCCTCTTTTCTTTCTTTACGTAGCTGCAGATCTGTTTTTGGTGAGAATAGGAGTATTTATGCTCTATAATTATTCTTATTTGCATTTAGGCCCTATTTTCTTCAAGTGTATTTGTTCTTGCCCCCACTTCTTTTTATTTTAGTTTATTTTCTTTAATTTAATCCAGCTTTGTTTTTTTCTCGGGATTTACAATCTCCCCTCCTAATAAAAATTTCGTCCTCGAAATTCAAGTTACGTACCTATGTCAGAGAATAAGTGCGGAAACTTTTCATTCATCTTGGATTCTCTTTCCCATGTTTCTTCTTCTATTCGACAGCTTCTCCACAATACTCTCACCAAGGGAACTCTTTATTCCTCAACAATTTCTCATCTCGATCTAAGATCTTGACGGGCTTAGTTTTCATGGTTAGATCCCCTTTAATCTTCATAGGAACTTGTGGCAATACCCGTGAGGGGTCTATCTTAGCCTTTCGCAGCAATGATACATGGAACACATTGTGAATCTTATCCAAATATACAGGCAATTCTAATCGATATGCAACTGGCCCGATTCTTTCTTTAATCTCAAAAGGGCCAATATATCTCGGGGCTAATTTCCCTTTTACTCCAAATCGAATGATGCCTTTCCAAGGAGCCACCTTCAAAAATACTTTATCCCCAACTTGGAATTCCAACGGCCTTCTTCGGCGATTTGAGTAACTTTTTTGTCTATCCTAGGCTTCCTTCATTCTCTTTTTGATCACCCTCACCTTGTCAGTTGTCAGTTGCACCATCTCAGGTCCCAAAAGCTTCCTTTCTCCTACTTCCTCCCAACAAATTGGGGTCTGACATTTCCTCCCATACAATGCTTCATATGGAGCCATACCAATAGTAGTTTGATGGCTATTATTATAAGTAAACTCCACCAATGACAGGAGATCCTCCCAATTCCCTCCAAACTCCAGCACACAAGACCTCAAGAGATCCTCAAGAGTTTGGATGGTCCTTTCAGATTGACCATCCGTCTGAGGATGAAATGCCGTGCTCAGATTCAACTTTGTCCCCATTGCCCGTTGTAAGCTAGGCCACAATCTTGATGTGAACCTTGGATCCCGATTCGATATAATTGAAATCGGCACTCCATGAAGTCTGATTACTTCATTTACATACAATTTTGCCAGCTTATCCACCGAATCAGTCATCTTCATTGGCAAAAACAAAGCAGATTTTGTTAGTCGATCCACAACCACCCATATAGCATCATTCCCCTTCTTTCCCCTGGGTAATCCCGTCACAAAATCCATAGAAATATCCTCCCTTTTCCATTCCGGAATTGATAATGACTGTAATTCCCCTGCAGGTTTCTGGTGTTCTATCTTTACTTGTTGACAGATCCCACAATTTGACACAAATTCTGCTATTTCCCTCTTTATATTTGGCCACCAGTAGTTTTCCTTTAAATCCCTATACATCTTTGTACTCCCAGAATGAGTAGAAAATCGAGATTCATGAGCTTCTCTTAATACTTCGTCTTTCAAAATCTTATCCTCAGGCAAATAAATTCGCCTACCCATTGCTATTAGCCCATCAGATAAAATTTGAAATGATGTCTCTATACCCTTGTTTACCCTCTCCTTGATCTCTTTTACTTTCCCATCTGCTTGTTGAGCCACCAAGACCCTGTCTCGAAGCACAAATCGGATCTTTAACTGAGCTAACAGTGATCCTTCGGGCCCTACACTTAGCCGCAAGCCCATTTTCTTTAATTCCAGTATACTTTCTTGTTCTTTAAGCTCCACATCATTCATCACTGTTTTTCCCTTCCTACTCAAGGCATCGGCTACTACATTAGCCTTACCAGGATGGTAGTCAATAACACAATCGTAATCTTTTATTAACTCTACCCATCTTCTCTGCCACATGTTTAACTCCTTCTGTGACATCAAATGCTTCAAACTTTTATGGTCTGTAAAGATTTAAACTTGTGTCCCATATAAATAATGTCTCCATACTCTTAAGGCAAACACCACCGCTGCAAGTTCTAGGTCATGAACCGGGTAATTCACCTCATACGACTTTAACTATCTTGATGCATAAGCAATCACACGTCCATTTTGCATCAATACACATCCCAGACCCCTTTTTAAGGCATCACTATATACCACAAACCCTTCTGTCCCTGATGGAAGGGCCAACACAGGAGCAAAAGTGAGCCTCTCCTTCAATTCTTGAAAGCTTGCTTCACACTCTTCCGACCAAACAAACCGGACTTCCTTGCGGGTCAGCTTAGTTAAAGGTGAGGCTATGGTGGAGAATCCTTCAATAAACCTTCGGTAATATCCAGAAAGACCCAAGAAACTTTGGATTTCTATCACGTTGGTAGGCCTTTCCCATTTTAACACGGCCTCAACCTTTCTTGGATCTACAAATATTCCTTATGCGGATATTACATGACCCAAAAATACTACTTCCTTGAGCCAGAACTCACACTTATCCAGCTTTGCATATAATTGATTTTCCCTTAAAGTCTATAGCACAACCCTTAGATGTTGTTCATACTCCAAGTGAGAGTTTGAATACACCAAAATATCGTCAATAAATACAACCACATATTGGTCCAGGTAAGGCCGAAACACCTGATTCATCAAGTCCATAAACATGGCCGGAGCATTCGTTAACCCAAAAGGCATCACCAAAAACTCGTAATGCCCATAACGGGTTCGGAAGGCAGTCTTTTGTATGTCTTGTTCCTTGATTCTCAACTGGTGATATCCAGATCTCAGATCTATCTTAGAAAATACCCTAGCACCCTTCAACTGATCAAATAAGTCATCTATTCGTGGGAGTGGGTACCTTTTCTTCACCGTCACTTTATTGAATTGACGATAATCAATGCACAAACGAAGGGTGCCATCCTTCTTCTTTACAAACAATACCGGAGCTCCCCAGGGTGAGTTACTAGGCCGGATGAAGCCTTTATCTAACAATTCCTGAAGCTGAACCTTCAGTTTCGCCAACTCCATAGGTGCCATCCTATAAGGGGACTGGGCTATAGGAGAAACTCCTGGAATAGTTTCTATGGAAACTTTAATTTCTCTAACTAGAGGTAATCCAGGCAACTCTTCTGGGAATACATCTTAAAACTCCCTTACAACAGGAATACTAGCCAAATCTATGCTACCCTTCTCCAGCTCTCTTACATGGGCTAACCAAGCAGAACAACCTTTCCTCAGTAATTTTCTAGCTACCAAAACTGAGATTACACAACTTGGAATTACTTTTCTTTCCCCTTTAAACACTACTCTTTTATCACCTATTCCTTGGATTGTCACCGTCTTGGTGAATCCACCTGTGCCTTATGTTTACTTACCCAATCCATGCCCACAATCACATCAAAATCATATAACTCTAACGGCATAAGATCTGCCCTCAACTCTAATCCTCCCATATATAGTTTTACCCCTCTATAAATATCATCAATATGTATATTCTCTCCCAAAGGTGTACTAAGTGTCACCCCTACTCCCAAGTTATTAGATAACACATGCAAGTTATTCACAATTCTATAAGATACAAAGGAATGACTAGCTCCAGGATCAATTAAAGCATAAACTTGCATTGTATCTAACTGTAAAGTACCTGCCACCATATTAGGTACAACTCCCACATCCTCGTAGGTCATGTGATATACCCGACCCTGAGTCCTCCCCTCCTAATTTCTGGGCCTCCCACGAGTAGCACTCGTCCCTGACTTGGTAGGCCTGATAGGCGATTGACTGTCACCGATTGCTGCTGGCTCTGAACCTCAATCCTCTGACTATGGGCTCCCTTAGTAGTTCTACGAGGACAATCCTTCTTCCAGTGACTCGTGTCCCTACAATAGTAACAACCTCTTCCTACATGCGGGCACTCTCTCCATCGATGCCCCTTACTTCTACAAATATAACATCTCCCTGGCATCACAGAGCAATCTCCCGGGTGTCGCTGCTCATACCTCTAACAAAATGGATATACCGGTCCCTTATGCTCTGTAGACCCTCCAGCAGTTTTGACTCCCTGTCTAGACTATCCTCCCCAAGCTCCTCTTTCACTAACTTGTCTAGATCCTCCTGAGCTCCCTCCTGGGTTAAAACTCCCACCCCTTCTCTGGGACGGTCCTGATGATGGCCCAATCTTCCCCTTCTTTGGGAGAGGAGGTCTCCTAGTTATAAACTCAAAATCTCTCCTCTTAGCTCCCATTGCCTGACTCTGCTCGACCACTGGCTTCGGGGTATCCTTTATTACCCTCTCCATACCCTGAGCAGCACGTACCAATTCCCGTACCGACTGAAACTGCATGGCTATCAATATCATCCTCAATTCCCGCCTCAGTCCATCACGGAACCTCTCCACCCTGTGGCGCTCTGTGGGAAGGTAAGTGGAGGCAAAAACTGCTAAATCCTGAAATCTCCTCTCATACTCTAGCACTGTCAAATCTCCCTGCTTCAATTCCAAAAACTCTTGTTCTTTCTCCCTCTTATGCTCCCAAGAATAGTACCTCTCCTCAAACTCTTCACGAAAATCCCTCCATCTCAATACCTCCCCTGATCTCCTTTCTCTAATGGTCTCCCACCAAGAGTGAGCACTTTCAACCAATAGTTGAGTCACACAATCCACCCGTAGCTCCTCTAGCACCTGCATATGATTTATAACTCTTTTCACTTTCCTCAGCCAATGCCCAGCAACCTCAGCATCCTCTTCACCCTGGTAAGTCATACAACCCATCTCTCTCATACCCTTCACCCATTGCCCTATGGTGACTATTCCCCCTGATCTAGGAGTCGTATTGGAGGCCCCCGCTACCATTCCTGCTGTCACAGCTCTCACTATATGTTCCATAAAAGTAGGATCCGAAAATAGGTTTGATTCAGCTACCGGTGCCATTGGTGGAGGTATATTATCTCCCCCATATCTGTCTGATCCCTCGGGCATGGATACATCTGCCTGACGGAATGATGAATCATCTCGAAGTGTCACTGACTCGCCCCCTTCTGAGTACACTGATGCTGCAGGTATATGAGAAGAGGTGTCTGCCAAGGGATCCCAGTCTGGATCACTTTCATTACGAATACTCTGGCCACATCCCCGAACTGGGGATGGATCAGTCCTAGCTCCTTGCCTTGTTCTCACCATCCTGAAACACATTTCAAAACCATATAATCATTCTTATCCCCGGAATAGCAACCTAAGCTCTGATACCAAATGTAACATCCCCCATTTCTGGGATAAAACCACAATCTCATGTCAATAGAAAAACAGAGTAGTTAAATTTTTTTATATATATATATACATATTCACGGTCTTCGTGTTAACATCTACCGGAAATTTCGACGGAGTTCCCCCTATACTGGAAGGTCCCAAATTACTGACATGTAACCTGTTTACATTTCTAATAGTTCGCATCTCATAACTTAATTCCCGACCCAATCAACCTGGGTTTCAATTCCACAATTATACTCACACCTATCAACCATAATATTTATGATATGCATGATATAACAAAAATATCATTATGGATGGATAATTTAAATAAATATAAATTCATAGACATGAAATATGGTTATATAAACTACAACGTTAAATTCATCCAATCAAGTTTAAACATTTATTATACAAATTAAGTTATACAACCATTTTCATGTTTACAAAATACAAGGGTATACTCCCTAGAACCTAGACTTGAAAAGGGGAACATAAGCTAGGATCTACTCTTGTCGTGCATGCGATGATCCTGAAACAAAATACATATTATTGCAAGGTGAATATTTCCATAACTATAACAATATGAAATCTAATAATTTCAACAGGGTAACATGCATTCATATTTCATTTACTTCTCCCTTCTAGTTTTTTTTTATTTAAAATCTCTTCCTTATTCAACTATTAATAACTGTTCCCTCTGCTACTATCAACCTTCATTCCAGACCTAATAAGATCAATGTGATTACTTTTTCTTATCACATTACCGATACCAATTTCACTGGTATCGTCATCACCACCCCATAGGAGTCAATATAAGACGATCCCTTTACCCGGAATCCTAACATACACTAAATGTATGCTGGCCATTCCATGGTGATCCCCTTACCCGGGATCCTAACATACATTGAATGTATGTTAGCCAATACGTGGAGATCCCCTTACCCGGGATCCTAACATACACTAAATGTATGTTAGTCCATTCGTGATGATCCCCTTACCCGGGATCCTAACATACACTAAATGTATGCTAGCCAATACAGGGTGATCCCCTTACCCGGGATCCTAACATACACTCAATGTATGCAAGACAATACATGGTGATCCCCTTACCCGGGATCCTAACATACACTCAATGTATGCTAGTTTATGCCTCAAATCACACTTCTCATATTTTCCTTTTTCAGTGATAATTTCATCACTTGGCAATTCACATAACAACTTTTCACCTTGAATACACATACATTCAGTAATTCACATTTCACATCAAAATATATTAAATCATGGAATTTAACTAGGAAGCATAGGTGTGAATCACCTACCTGCAATAGAAGCTCTACTCGTGTTCCCCTGCTGCTACTGTTGCACCACATCTGTGGTCCCTCCTACAAATCACAGGTTTATCTCATAAATTTTCCTCACTCAAGGATATGTTTTATAATAACCATATCAACAACCAATAAGTCTTTATTTCAGTCATTTCTTAGTACTTTATGTTTTTCTAATTTCACTCATTATTACTGTCATTCTTTGTCCAATCCTAGTTATCATTCCTTTCTTAATATTTGGACTTTCACTGTCCAACTGTTACTGCCTCGTTTTTGAACTGTTACTGTCTGCCCTCTCCTCAGATTTTTAACTATATCTGGAGTTATAGAACTCCGATTAAGTGAAATTTATGGCGTTGGAAAGGTAAGACATGAGGCTACAAGTTTTATGTTTTGGGAAGAACCCAGTTCTGCCTCTAAGGTAGTCAAAATCGCTGATTAACAAACGCTTGGACTGTTATTGTCCAACTGTTACTGTCTGACCTCTCCTCAGATTTTTAACTATATCTGGAGTTATAGAACTCCGATTCAAGTGAAATTTGTGGCGTTGGAAAGGTAAGACATGAGGCTACAAGTTCCATGTTTTGGGAAGAACCCAGTTCTTCCTCTAAGGTAGTCAAAATCACTCATTAACAAATGCTTGGAAAGGTTGATGAATCTGGATAGTTTCGTCTCCTGACCTTCAAAGAGATTTTGGGTAGGAGAATGAGGGTCTACAGAGCATAAGGGACCAGTAAATCCATTTTGTCAGAGGTGTGAGCAGCGACACCCGGGAGATTGCTCTGTGATGCCGGGGAGATGTTATATTTGTAGATGTAAGGGGCATCGATGGAGAGAGTGCCTGCATGTAGGAAGAGGTTGTTACTATTGTGGGGACACGAGTCACCGGAAGAAGGATTGTCCTAGTAGAACTACTGAGGGAGCCCATGGTCAGAGGATTGAGGTTCAGAGCCAGCAGCAATCGGTGACAGTCAATCGTCCTATCAGGCCTACCAAGTTAAGGACGAGTGCTACTTGTGGGAGGCCTAGAAATCAGGAGGGGAGGACTCAGGGTTGGGTATATCACATGACCTACGAGGATGTGGGAGCTGTACCTGATGTGGTGGCAGGTACTTTACAGTTAGATACAATGCAAGTTTATGCTTTAATTGATCCTGGAGCTAGTCATTCCTTTGTATCTTATAGAATTGTGAATAACTTGCATGTGTTATCTAATAACTTGGGAGTAGGGGTGACAGTTAGTACACATTTGGGAGAGAATATACATACTGATGATATTTATAGAGGGGTAAAACTATATATGGGAGGATTAGAGTTGAGGGCAGATCTTATGCCGTTAGAGTTATATGATTTTGATGTGATTGTGGGCATGAATTGGTTAAGTAAACATAAGGCACAGGTGGATTCACGAAGACGGTGACAATCCAAGGCATAGGTGATAAAAGAGTAGTGTTTAAAGGGGAAAGAAAAGTAATTCCAAGTTGTGTAATCTCAGTTTTGGTAGCTAGAAAATTACTGAGGAAAGGTTGTTTTGCTTGGTTAGCCCATGTAAGAGAGCTGGAGAAGGGTAGCATAGATTTGGCTAGTATTCCTGTTGTGAGGGAGTTTCAAGATGTATTCCCAGAAGAGTTGCCTGGATTACCTCCAGTTAGAGAAATTAAAGTTTCCATAGAAACTATTCCAGGAGTTTCTCATATAGCCCAGTCCCCTTATAGGATGGC
Organism: Populus nigra; assembly: GCF_951802175.1. NCBI lineage: Eukaryota > Viridiplantae > Streptophyta > Magnoliopsida > Malpighiales > Salicaceae > Populus > Populus nigra. The sequence continues at coordinate 5,945,362 of NC_084864.1, read as the reverse complement.
ACCTATGGAGTTGGCGGAACTGAAGGTCCAGCTTCAGGAATTGTTAGATAAAGGCTTCATCCGGCCTAGTAACTCACCCTGGGGAGCTCCGGTATTGTTTGTAAAGAAGAAGGATGGCACCCTTCGTTTGTGCATTGATTATCATCAATTGAATAAAGTGACGGTGAAGAACAGGTACCCACTCCCACGAATAGATGACTTATTTGATCAGTTGAAGGGTGCTAGGGTATTTTCTAAGATAGATCTGAGATCTGGATATCACCAGTTGAGAATCAAGGAACAAGACATACAAAAGACTGTCTTCCGAACCCGTTATGGGCATTACGAGTTTTCGGTGATGCCTTTTGGGTTAACCAATGCTCCGGCCATGTTTATGGACTTGATGAATCGGGTGTTTTGGCCTTACCTGGACCAATTTGTGGTTGTATTTATTGACGATATTTTGGTGTATTCAAACTCTCACTTGGAGCATGAACAACATCTAAGGGTTGTGCTACAGACTTTAAGGGAAAATCAATTATATGCAAAGCTGGATAAGTGTGAGTTCTAGCTCAAGGAAGTAGTATTTTTGGGCCATGTAATATCCGCTGAAGGAATATTTGTAGATCGAAGAAAGGTTGAGGTCGTGTTAAAATGTGAAAGGCCTACCAACGTGACGGAAATCTGAAGTTTCTTGGGTCTTGCTGGATATTACCGAAGGTTTATTGAAGGATTCTCCACCATAGCATCACCTTTAACTAAGCTGACCCGGAAGGAAGTCTGGTTTGTTTGGTCGGAAGGAGAGGCTCACATCTGCTCCTGTGTTGGCCCTTCCATCAGGGACAAAAGGGTTTGTGGTATATAGTGATGCCTTAAAAAGGGGTCTGGGATGTGTATTGATGCAAAATGGACGTGTGATTGCTTATGCATCAAGATAGTTAAAGTCGTATGAGGTGAATTACCCGGTTCATGACCTAGAACTTGCAGCGGTGGTGTTTGCCTTAAGAGTATGGAGACATTATTTATATGGGACACAAGTTTAAATCTTTACAGACCATAAAAGTTTGAAGCATTTGATGTCACAGAAGGAGTTAAACATGTGGCAGAGAAGATGGGTAGAGTTAATAAAAGATTACGATTGTGTTATTGACTACCATCCTGGTAAGGCTAATGTAGTAGCCGATGCCTTGAGTAGGAAGGGAAAAACAGTGATGAATGATGTGGAGCTTAAAGAACAAGAAAGTATACTGGAATTAAAGAAAATGGGCTTGCGGCTAAGTGTAGGGCCCGAAGGATCACTGTTAGCTCAGTTAAAGATCCGATTTGTGCTTCGAGACAGGGTCTTGGTGGCTCAACAAGCAGATGGGAAAGTAAAAGAGATCAAGGAGAGGGTAAACAAGGGTATAGAGACATCATTTCAAATGTTATCCGTTGGGCTAATAGCTATGGGTAGGCGAATTTATTTGTGTAACAACCCGGTTTTATATATATATATATATATATATATATATATATATATAGAAGCTGATCCCTCACATCATCAAAATACAATCCATACAATCAACATTTCATTTAAAAGTGAATCTTACATAAACACGTAATATTATGGCTGCATGATTAAAAGTTCATATTAAAAATATACACACATAGACATGAGTTTGCATTCCTATCCTACTAATAGCCATTACAAATTTAAACAAAAAGGATCTAATAAAAGTTATACATTCAGTACATTGATTCATACAAAATACAATTGTGATTTAGAATGCATCTACATGATCCCTTGCAAAAGTAGGTCCCCGTGTATCGGGTTCCCTAGACATCTCGTGGGTGTGATGTCCCTACAGCAGTCAAAACATTTAAGAGAATGTAATTACTAAATAATAATAATGGTAACTAAACAGTCTGGCAGTTAAGTGAAGCATTGTCATTTATAATTTCTTCATGTACTTGGTATAAACAGCTTGTAGTGTATATAAATGCACCAATTTTTGCAATCAACCATAATCTTAAACCCGGCTATCCTCTTAAGGCATCATTTGCTGAGGTTAACCATTCACTCACCCCGGTCATCCTCTTCGGATGCCATTAGCCGAAGCTAAGCATTCATTTGTCCCGGCCATCCATTCGGATGCCATTAGCCGAAGCTAATCATTGATTTGTCCCGGCCATCCCTTCGGATGCCATTAGCCAAAGCTAATCATTCTTTGTCCTGGCCATCCATTCAGATGCCATTAGCCGAAGCTAATCATTCATTTGTCCCGGCCATCCCTTTGGATGCCATTAGCCGAAGCTAATCCGAATGCCATTAGCCGAAGCTAATCATTCATTTGTCCCCGCCATCCCTTCGGATGCCATTAGCTGAAGCTAATCATTCCTTGTCCCGGCCATCCATTCGGATGCCATTAGCCGAAGCTAATCAACCATTTGTCAACATTTAAGCGTTCGACAATCTAATATCAGTTCTAACACAATATGGTAATAATCATGTTAAAGTATTTCATTAATCAGCGTATGAAAAAAAGAAAGGTGCAAGTCACCTACACTTATTTCAAGAGTTCATATGTTCACATTTAAGTGTTCCACATTTTACACCATCATACTATGAAATTGTTACTAGCATTTAAGTCATTTTTGCCTAGGAGGCTTATTTTAGAAATCGGCAGCGAAAACTGTTTCGGTGAAGGCAGCTAGTTCGGCAGCGAAAACTGTTTCGCTGCCGCCGGCCAGTTCAGCAGCGAAAACTGTTTCGCTGCCGCCGGCCAGTTCAGCAGCGAAAATTGTTTCGCTGCTGGCGCCACAGTTTCGGCAGCGAATCATAATTTCACTGCAGCCAACATGGTTTCGGCAGCGAATCAGAGTTTCGCTGCACAACACACAATTCGGTAGCGAATGCTAGTTCGCTGCAGAAGACTCAGTTTCGGTAGCGAATGCTAATTCGCTGCGGCTGACATAGTTTCGGCAGCAGATCAGAGTTTCGCTGCACAACACACAATTCGGCAGCGAATCACAATTTCGCTGCAGCCATCACTGTTTCGGCAGCGAATCAGAGTTTCGCTGCACAACACATAAATCGGAAGCGAATGCTAGTTCGCTGCAGAAGACTCAGTTTCGGCAATGAATGCTAACTCGCTGCAACTGACACAGTTTTGGCAGCGAATCAGAGTTTCGTTGCACAACACACAATTCGGCAGCGTATGCTAGTTCGCTGCAGCTGACACAGTTTCGGCAGCGACTCACAAATTCGCTGCAACTGACACAGTTTCAGCAGCAGATCAGAGTTTCGCTGCACAACACACAATTCGGCAGCGAATCACAATTTCGCTGCAGCCATCATGATTTCGACAGCGAATCAGAGTTTCGCTGCAGCCATCACGATTTCGGCAGCGAATGCTAGTTCGCTGCAGAAGAGTCAGTTTTGGCAGCGAATCACAAATTCGCTGCAGCTAACACAGTTTCGGCAGCGAATCAGAGTTTCGCTGCACAACACACAATTCGGCATGAACACACACACCACACATGCTTTAACAACCCCAGCATATACACTGTCACTATGTTCCAGCAGAATACACACATTGAAACCATCAATTTCTGCACCTAATCCTTCAACAAAATCCCAGCAAAACACACTTGAAAACCATCAATTTCAGCATATAATCTTTCAATAAATTCCAGCAGAACACACACATCAAAAACCATCAATTACAGCATATAATCTTTCAATAAATTCCAGCATAACACACATCAAAAACCATCAATTTCAGCATATAATCTTTCAACAAATCCCAACAGAACACACACATGTATGCTGGCCAACCCCCTAGTTAAAGTCAGCCCTCTACCATGATTTGTTATTTCCATTTTATTCATATTTCTTTGTTAGATGTTCTGAAATTGGCTTCATTTCATTTCAGTTTCCTTGTTCTCCTAGTTAATTTCAGTTTCCTTCACAGCTAGCTTAGGTCTTAGGTCAATTTCCTTAGGGTTTTTCTTCTTCATTTTTGTTTTTTGGTCTTAAGGGGAAGAGCAAGGGAGTTTCATGACCCATACCTTTCGAATCTAACTAAGTTTGAGGAAGGTTTGACACTATTCTTTCTCTTCTCCTGCTGGTTCTCCTCCTTCTTCTTCCTCTCACGTTTTCCAGCCCTCTTCTTCCTTTCCTCTAGGCAGCTGTCCAGTCTTCTCTCAAGGTCTCATCTTACACTCACACGTTCACAAAACACTCTATACTGGTTTGGTTTAGGTTTCTGTTGTGAAAGAGGAAAGGAAGAATGACATGCAACTCCTGTTCTGGGAAGAGGATGGATCATCCTCTCTCTCTCCTCCTTGTATTTATACTCCCCATGAAATGAGGTGGGTTGTTTGGGGGTTGGTTTAGATGTGTTCTTATCCTTGTTTTGGTTTATCTAAAACTGGTTTTACCCCTCCCTCCCAGCTCTTTAAATTAATTAATTTAATTTTAATATTTTTTTGAACAGTAACTGTGTCACTGCCGATGCAGGAATCGGCAGCGAAAACTGCGTCGCTGCCGATTTCGGCAGCGAAAATTGCATCGCTGCCGATCATGAAATCGACAGCGAAAACTGAGATCGGCAGTGAAAACTGCGTCGTTGCCGATCATGAAATCGAAAGCGAAAACTGAGATCAGCAGCGAAAACTGCGTCGTTGCCGATCATGAAATCGGTAGCAAAAACTAAGATTGGCAGCGAAAACTGTGTCGCTGCTGATTATGAAATCGGCAGCGAAAACTACGTCACTGCCGATCATGAAATCGGCGGCAAAAACTAAGATCGGCAGTGAAAACTGCATCGCTGCCGATCATGAAATCGGCAGCGAAAACTGCGTCACTGCCGATCATGAAATCGGCAGCAAAAACTAAGATCGGCAGTGAAAACTGCATCGCTGTCGATCATGAAATCGGCAGCGAAAACTGCGTCACTGCTGATCATGAAATCGGCAGCAAAAACTAAGATCGGCAGTGAAAACTGCATCATCAATTTATATATATAGCTATATTTTCTCTTGGGTGTTTACATTCTCCCCCCCCTTTAATAGAAATTTCGTCCTCGAAATTTAAGGGGTTTCACACTCCATACCTGGTAGTTCAAATAAATCGGGGTACTTTTTCCTCATCTCAGCCTCCCTCTCCCAAGTTTCCTCTTCTATTTGAGCATTTCGCCATAAGATTCTGACGATGGGGATCTTTTTGTTCCGTAGCTCCTTCACTTCCTGATCTAGTATCCTTATGGGCCTCATTTCCAGTGTTAAGTCTTCCTTGAATTCTACTGGGACTTGGGGTATAACTCGGGCAGGATCCATGTCAGCTTTCCTTAACAGGGAGACATGGAACACATCATGGACCTTGGCTAACTGTGGGGGCAAGTTCACTTTGTAGGCTACTGGTCCTACTCGCTGTAAGATTTTGAAGGGTCCGATGAAGCAGGGAGCTAACTTCCCTCTCAATCCAAACCGTAACATGTTCTTCCATGGGGCTACCTTCAGGAACACCTGGTCCCCCGTACTGAACTTAAGAGGTCTTCTCCTCACATCAACATACTTCTTCTGTCTATCCTATGCGGCTTTGATGCGATCCCTGATAGTTCTCACTTTCTCCGTGGTGACTTGGACCAACTCCGCGCCATATAACTTCCGATCCCCAATTTCCTCCCAACACAAAGGAGTTCTGCACCTCTTACCATACAAGGCTTCATATGGGGCCATCCCTATTGTGGCTTGGTGACTATTTTTATACGTGAACTCCACCAATGCCATGTGTTCCTCCCAGTTTCCTCCAAATTCTAGCACACAGGCCCGTAATAGGTCTTCCAAGACTTAGATGACTCTTTCTGATCCATTTGAGGGTGAAACGCAGTGCTCATATCCAATCTTGTCCCCAAGGCCTGTTGTATGCTCGGCCAAAGTCGAGAGGTGAACCTGGGATCTCGATCCAATACAATGGACACTGGAATCCCATGAAGCCGTACCACCTCATTTATATAGATCTTGGGAAGCTTGTCCACCAAGTTGGTCATCTTTATAGGTAAGAATAGTGCGGATTTCGTCAACTGATCTACGATGACCCATATCGTGTCATTTCCTTTCCTCCCTTTGGGAAATCCTGACACGAAATCCATGGTGATCATCTCCCACTTCCACTCTGGAATTTGTAATGGTGTAATGGTCCCGCAGGCCTTTGGTGTTCAACCTTGACTTGTTGACATATCCCACACTTTGACACATACTCAGCTATTTCCCTTTTCATATTAGGCCACCAATAGAGGTGTTTCAGGTCTCGATACATCTTAGTGCTGCCAGGATGTATGGAGAACTTGGACTCATGTGCTTCTTGTAGAACCATTCGTTTGACTGTTTTGTCATTAGGCACGTACAACCGTTGTCCCATCATCAAGGATCCATCATCCGCAACTCGGAATTTCATTTCTACCCCGGCCTCCACATTCTTCCTCATCTTAGACCCAACCTTGTCATGGAATTGGGCTTGTAGTATCTGTTCCCGATACGTTGGTCGCACCAATAGTTGGGCTACCAACCCACCTCCAGCATTAATGTCCAAATTTACACCCATCTCTTTCAATTCCACCAATTGCCACTCCTTTCCCACTGTTAACCTTCCCAGGGTGGCTCTATTTTTACGATTGAGGGCATCTGCCACCACATTTGTTTTTCCTGGATGGTATTCTATGGTGCAATCATAATCCTTAATGAGCTCTATCCACCTTCTTTGTCGCATGTTCAACTCCTTTTGCGACATCAGATACTTCAGGCTCTTATGATCAGTAAAAATTTGGGTTCGAGACCCATACAAATAGTGTCTCCATATCCTCAAGGCAAATACTACAGCAGCCAACTCCAGGTCATGCACCGGGTAGTTCTCCTCATGAGTCTTTAACTGTCTTGATGCATAGGTGATCACCTTCCCATGTTGCATCAGAACACACCCCAATCCCTTCCCCGAAGCATCACTATATACCACAAAACCTTCGGTCCCTGAAGGAAGGGTTAACACTGGAGCAGTGGTGAGCCTCCTCTTCAATTCTTGGAAGCTTTTCTCACATTCTTCCGACCACACCCATTTCTTATTCTTCCTAGTTAGCTGGGTCAAAGGGGTAGCAATCAGGGAAAAACCTTCGATAAACCTCTGATAGTATCCTGCAAGTCCCAGGAAGCTACGTATTTCGGTGACCGAAGTCGGTCTTTCCCATTTCAAGACTGCTTTGACTTTTTGGGGGTCTACAAAAACACCTTTAGCTGAAATGACGTGTCCTAGAAACGTCACTCTCTTCAGCCAAAATTCACATTTACTCAGTTTTGCATATAATTGGTGATCTCTCAAGGTTTGTAAGGTTTGCCTCAAGTGCTCTTCGTGCTCTCGAAAGAATTCGAGTACACCAGTATGTCATCAATGAATACCACCACAAACTTATCAAGGTACGGTTGGAAAACCCGATTCATCAAGTCCATGAAGAGGGCTGGGGCGTTCGTCAACCCGAACGGTAGCACCAAAAATTCATAGTGTCCGTAACGAGTTCTAAATGCGGTCTTTGCTACATCCGCTTCTTTAATCTTCATCTGATAGTACCCTGATCTCAGATCTATCTTCGAAAATGCCCTCGCCCCCTTTAATTGATCGAACAAATCATCTATCCGAGGTAACGGATACTTGTTTTTCATTGTTATTTTGTTCAACTGCCGATAGTCAATACAAAGTCTATGGGTTCCATCTTTCTTTCTTACAAATAGGACCGGTGCTCCCCAAGGGGAATTACTGGGCCGTATGAACCCTTTGTCTAACAATTCTTGTAGTTGAGTCTTTAACTCGTTCAGTTCTGCTGGAGCCATCCGGTAAGGTTGTTGGGCTATGGGTGGGACTCTAGGAAAAGTGTCTATGGACACCTCCACCTCTCGCTCTGGGGGTAGTCCCGGTAGTTCTTCGGGAAACACATCTGGGAATTCCTTCACCACAGGAATATCCTTCAGTCGTGGACCTTCATCATCAGAGTTTAAGATGTATGCGAGGTATCCCATACATCCCTTTCTTAAAAGTTTTTGGGTTGTTACCACCGATATTAAGGCAATCGGTTTGAGAATTCTCTCTCCTTCAAAAATCATCCTCTCACCCTTAGGGGTTTGGAAAGTAACAGTTTTAGCATAACAATCTATGAGAGCCTTGTATTTACTCAACCAATTCATGCCTAGGATTATGTCAAAATCATGCAGCTTTAAGGGAATCAAGTCTACTTCTGTTTCATACCCAGATAGACTAACCCCCACATCCACATACACAATATTTGTTTCAACCATGTTTCCCATTGGAGTTCCAATTAAGAATCCCTTCTCTACTATTTCTACTCCCTTTCCCAGTTTAGTGACAATTCTCTTAGCAATGAATGAGCAGGTGGCACCCGGATCAAACAACACATGCACATTAAAATCATTTAATAGTAGTGTACCTGCCACCACATCCGATGCAGCCCTGACCTCCTCCTGTGTCAGGTGGAAGACCCTCCCCGGGGTCCGATCATTTTGTGCTTTCGGTCTCCCTCGACTGGAGTTTGCTCCTGATTGAGAAGATCTCACTAGCCTATTCACGGTAACTGACTGTTGATGGCTCTGACTGGGCTGCCTATAGCTTTGTACCTGTCCAGTGTTCCTTTTAGGGCAGTCCCTCTTGAAATGACCTCTTCCACCACAGTAATGACACCCTTGACTCAAATACTGGCAATTCCTCCACCTATGACCTTCTCCTCTGCACACAAAGCATCGCCCGGGGGAAACTGAGCAGTCCCCAGGGTGTTTTTGTCCATATTTCCTACAAAAAGGGTAGTCAACACCCTTTCTGTCACCGGTCCCAGTTGAAGAGTTTTCCCTTGAGTGCGACTGTCCAACCATCATTCTCCCACTTGACTGTTGGTGAGGCGGAAACATCAAACTCTCCTTTTTCATGTACTGCTCAAACACTCCACTTTTTCCTTTTCTTCGAGAGTGGTGGTCTGCCGTTGAAATAGTCCCCCTCTCTCTTTTTGCCTATACCCTGATGTCCCCCTTGGCTTTCTCCAATGCAAGCCTCCAGAGCTTGGGCAGCCTCAATCAACTCTCTCATAGATTTAAACCATAAGGCGATCAATCCTTGTCTCAAATCCTGTCGCAAACCATCTCTCAACTTCTCAATCATATGTTCCTCTGTCGGCACATAGTGTGGGGCGAACAATGAGAGATCATGGAACCTCCTTTCGTACTCCAATACCGACATATCCCCCTGCTTTAATGCCAAGAACTCTTGTTCTTTCACCTTGAGATGGTACCTGGAATAAAACTGATTCTCAAACTCTGTCTTGAAATCACTCCAGGTTAGTGTCTCGGTTGCACGCCTCAACTGAACTGTTTCCCACCATGTCATGGCCCTTTCAGATAGTAACTGGGTTGCACAATTTACCCTCAAACCCTCGGGTATGCTTATTTGAATCATGGTCTTTTCTACCTTCCGAATCCATCGTCCAGCTATCTCTGCATCTTATTCCCCCATATACGGTTCACAGCCCATTTCCCTCATACTCTTGACTAGTCGTACCAATGGCACCACATTATCCGTGGTCATGCTAGTCATAGGGGCTGCCTATGGAATTTGTGTGGTGGGAGTTGTTTGTGTCGCCGAACCAGCCATGCCCTCCATCACTGCTTTAACTATTTGTACAAGGAGTCCCGCATCTACATATTGTGGGGGCACACCAGTTGGAATAGTTGATGGTGGTGCTTCTGATCTTTCCGGCTGCTCTGCTGCAACTGGGGGTACTCCCTCTGTCTGGTTAGGCCTCCCGCCTTCCGCTGCTCCCGCAACTTCCCCCTGTAAGGTTTCGGGTGGTATTATCGGAGCATGAGATGCTGTATCATCCAAGGGATCTTCGTCTTGCCAACCTTGGGCACCTTGGATCCTGCCCCTCCTTTCTAAGGAGGGCGGCTCAGTTCGTGTCCTTCGCCGGGTGCGTACCATCCTGAAATTTCACCATAGCAATGCAATTATCAGTGATCCTCAGGATCCAGATCAGGGGCTTTGATACCAACTGTAACAACCCAGTTTTTTTTATATATATATATATATATATATATATATATATATAATCAGGGAACCTGATCCCTCACATCATCAAAATACAATCCATACAATCAACATTTCATTTAAAAGTGAATCTTACACAAACACGTAATATTATGGCTGCATGATTAAAAGTTCATATTAAAAATATACACACATAGACATGAGTTTGCATTCCTATCCTACTAATAGCCATTACAAATTTAAACAAAAAGGATCTAATAAAAGTTATACATTCAGTACATTGGTTCATACAAAATACAATTGTGATTTAGAATGCATCTATATGATCCCTTGCAAAAGTAGGTCCCCGTGTATCGGGTTCCCTAGACATCTCGTGTGTGTGATGTCCCTACAGCAGTACAAAACATTTAAGAGAATGTAATTACTAAATAATAATAATGGTAACTAAACAGTCTGGCAGTTAAGTGAAGCATTGTCATTTAATTTCTTCATCTACTTGGTATAAACAGCTTGTAGTGTATATAAATGCACCAATTTTTGCAATCAACCATAATCTTAAACCCGGCTATCCTTTTAAGGCATCATTTGCTGAGGTTAACCATTCACTCACCCCAGTCATCCTCTTCGGATGCCATTAGCCGAAGCTAAGCATTCATTTGTCCCGGCCATCCATTCGGATGCCATTAGCTGAAGCTAATCATTGATTTGTCCCGGCCATCCCTTCGGATGCCATTAGCCGAAGCTAATCATTCTTTGTCCCGACTATCCATTCGGATGCCATTAGCCGAAGCTAATCATTCTTTGTCCCGGCAATCCCTTCGGATGCCATTAGCTGAAGCTAATCATTCTTTGCCCCGGCCATCCATTCGGATGCCATTAGCCAAAGCTAATCAACCATTTGTCAACATTTAAGTGTTCGACAATCTAATATCAGTTCTAACACAATATGGTAATAATCATGTTAAAGTATTTCATTAATCAACGTATGAAAAAAAGAAAGGTGCAAGTCACCTACACTTATTTCAAGAGTTCATATGTTCACATTCAAGTGTTCCACATTTTACACCATCATACTATGAAATTGTTACTAGCATTTAAGTCATTTTTGCCTAGGAGGCTTATTTTAGAAATCGGCAGCGAAAACTTGTTCGCTGCAGGTTGCCCAATTCAGCAGCGAAAACTGTTTCAGTGCAGGCAGCTAGTTCAGCAGCGAAAACTGTTTCGCTGCCGCCAGCCAGTTCAGCAGCGAAAACTGTTTCGCTGCTGGCGCCACAGTTTCGGCAGTGAATCACAATTTCGCTGCAGCCAACACGGTTTCGGCAACGAATCAGAGTTTCGATGCACAACACATAATTTGGTAGCGTATGCTAGTTCGCTGCACAAGACTCAGTTTCGGCAGCGAATGCTACTTCGCTGCGGCTGACACAATTTCGGCAGCGGATCAAAGTTTCGCTGCACAACACACAATTCGGCAGCGAATGCTAGTTCACTACAGAAGACTCAGTTTCGGCAGCGACTGCTAACTCGCTGCAGCTGACACAGTTTCGGCAACGAATCAGAGTTTCGCTGCACAACACACAATTCAGCAGTGAATGCTAGTTCGCTGTAGAAGACTCAGTTTCGGCAGCGAATCACAAATTCGCTGCAACAGACTCAGTTTCGGCAGCGAATCACAAATTCGCTGCAACTGACACAGTTTCGGCAGCGAATCAGAGTTTCGCTGCACAACACACAATTCAGCAGCGACGAATGCTAGTTTGCTGCAGAAGACTCAGTTTCGGCAGCGAATCACAAATTCGCTGCAGCTGACACAGTTTCGGCAGCGAATCAGAGTTTCGTTGCACAACACACAATTCAGCATAAACACACACCACACATGCTTTAACAACCCCAGTATATACACTGTCACTATGTTCCAGCAGAATACACACATTGAAACCATCAATTTCTGCACCTAATCCTTCAACAAAATCCCAGCAAAACACACACATTGAAAACCATCAATTTCAGCATATAATCTTTCAATAAATTCCAGCAAAACACACACATTAAAAACCATAAATTACAGCATATAATCTTTCAATAAATTCCAGCAGAACACACACATCAAAAACCATCAATTTCGGCATATAATCTTTCAATAAATTCCAGCAAAACACACATTAAAAACCATCAATTACAGCATATAATCTTTCAATAAATTCCAGCAGAACACACACATCAAAAACCATCAATTTCAGCATATAATCTTTCAACAAATCCCAACAGAACACACACATGTATGCTGGTCAACCCCCTAGTTAAAGTCAGCCCTCTACCATGATTTGTTATTTCCATTTTATTCATATTTCTTTGTTAGATGTTCTGAAATTGGCTTCATTTCATTTCAGTTTCCTTGTTCTCCTAGTTAATTTCAGTTTCCTTCATAACTAGCTTAGGTCTTAGGTCAATTTCCTTAGGGTTTTTCTTCTTCATTTCTGTTTTTTGGTCTTAAGGGGAAGAGCAAGGGAGTTTCATGACCCATACCTTTCGAATCTAACTAAGTTTGAGGAAGGTTTGACACTATTCTTTCTCTTCTCCTGCTGGTTCTCCTCCTTCTTCCTCTCACGTTTTCCAGCCCTCTTCTTCCTTTCCTCTAGGTAGCTGTCCAGTCTTCTCTCAAGGTCTCATCTTACCCTCACACGTTCACAAAGCACTCTATACTGGTTTGGTTTAGGTTTCTGTTGTGAAAGAGGAAGGGAAGAATGACATGCAGCTGCTGTTCTGGGAAGAGGATGGATCATCCTCTCTCTCTCCTCCTTGTATTTATACTCCCCATGAAATGAGGTGGGTTGTTTGGGGGTTGGTTTAGATGTGTTCTTATCCTTGTTTTGGTTTATCTAAAACCGGTTTTACCCCTCCCTCCCAGCTCTTTAAGTTAATTAATTTAATTTTAATTTTTTTGAACAGTAACTGCGTCACTGCCGATGCAGGAATCGGCAACGAAAACTGCGTCGCTGCCGATCATGAAATCGGCAGCAAAAACTGAGATCGGCAGCGAAAACTGCGTTTCTGCCGATCATGAAATCGGCAGCGAAAACTGCATCATCAATTTATATATATACCTATATTTTCTCTTGGGTGTTTACAATTTGCCTGAGGATAAGATTTTGAAAGACGAAGTATTAAGAGAAGCTCATGAATCTCGATTTGCTACTCATCCTGGGAGTACAAAGATGTATAGGGATTTAAAGGAAAACTACTGGTGGCCAAATATAAAGAGGGAAATAGCAGAATTTGTGTCAAATTGTGGGATCTGTCAACAAGTAAAGATAGAACACCAGAAACCTGCAGGGGAATTACAGTCATTATCAATTCCGGAATGGAAATGGGAGGATATTTCTATGGATTTTGTGACGGGATTACCCAGGGGAAAGAAGGGGAATGATGCTATATGGGTGGTTGTGGATCGACTAACAAAATCTGCTTTGTTTTTGCCAATGAAGATGACTGATTCGGTGGATAAGCTGGCAAAATTGTATGTAAATGAAGTAATCAGACTTCATGGAGTGCCGATTTCAATTATATCGAATCGGGATCCAAGGTTCACATCAAGATTGGGCCTAGCTTACAACGGGCAATGGGGACAAAGTTGAATCTGAGCACGGCATTTCATCCTCAGACGGATGGTCAATCTGAAAGGACCATCCAAACTCTTGAGGATCTCTTGAGGTCTTGTGTGCTGGAGTTTGGAGGGAATTGGGAGGATCTCCTGTCATTGGTGGAGTTTACTTATAATAATAGCCATCAAACTACTATTGGTATGGCTCCATATGAAGCATTGTATGGGAGGAAATGTCAGACCCCAATTTGTTGGGAGGAAGTAGGAGAAAGGAAGCTTTTGGGACCTGAGATGGTGCAACTGACAACTGACAAGGTGAGGGTGATCAAAAAGAGAATGAAGGAAGCCCAGGATAGACAAAAAAGTTACTCAAATCGCCGAAGAAGGCCGTTGGAATTCCAAGTTGGGGATAAAGTATTTTTGAAGGTGGCTCCTTGGAAAGGCATCATTCGATTTGGAGTAAAAGGGAAATTAGCCCCGAGATATATTGGCCCTTTTGAGATTAAAGAAAGAATCGGGCCAGTTGCATATCGATTAGAATTGCCTGTATATTTGGATAAGATTCACAATGTGTTCCATGTATCATTGCTGCGAAAGGCTAAGATAGACCCCTCACGGGTATTGCCACAAGTTCCTATGAAGATTAAAGGGGATCTAACCATGAAAACTAAGCCCGTCAAGATCTTAGATCGAGATGAGAAATTATTGAGGAATAAAGAGTTCCCTTGGTGAGAGTATTGTGGAGAAGCTGTCGAATAGAAGAAGAAACATGGGAAAGAGAATCCAAGATGAATGAAAAGTTTCCACACTTATTCTCTGACATAGGTACGTAACTTGAATTTCGAGGACGAAATTTTTATTAGGAGGGGAGATTGTAAATCCCGAGAAAAAAACAAAGCTGGATTAAATTAAAGAAAATAAACTAAAATAAAAAGAAGTGGGGGCAAGAACAAATACACTTGAAGAAAATAGGGCCTAAATGCAAATAAGAATAATTATAGAGCATAAATACTCCTATTCTCACCAAAAACAGATCTGCAGCTACGTAAAGAAAGAAAAGAGGGAGCTTTTATATCTATTTTTACAAATCAAGAAAGAAACACCAAATTTTTTTTTTAAAAAAAAACCCATCCCAGATTGAGGGTTATAGGTAAAATAAACCCTGGTAGGAAAGGGATTAACAAGAAAAATTAAACAAGAAGAGAAAAGGGGAGGGTTGGCTATCATTAGAAAGAAAATGAGGGTTCGAAGCCTTGATTCGCATCAGGTAAGATATTCTAAACCTGGTCTTATGAGTCATTTCAAGTCGATTATGAATTGATGCCTGGATGTTAATTTATATATTGAGTTCTTAGACTTGAATTGAGGAAAAATTAAGAGTTGTTAAAGTAAAGAACTTCATGTGTTGTGTGTAAATGAAAAGGTTGATGAATCTGGATAGTTTCGTCTCCTGACCTTCAAAGAGATTTTGGGTTGGAGAATGAAGGAATTAGGATCCAATTCCTTCATAGAAATTGTAGTTTTGGATGTTTATTAATGAGTTATTTTGACTACCTTAGAAGAAGAACTGGGTTCTTCCCAAAACATAGAACTTATAGCCTCATGTCTTACCTTTCCAACACCATAAATTTTGCTTGAATTGGAGTTTGATAACTCCAGATATAGTTAAAAATATGAGGAGAGGCCAGACAGTAACAATTCAAAAATAGACAGTAACAGTTGGACAGTAACAGTCCAAGTGTTTGTTAATGAGCGATTTTGACTACCTTAGAGGCAGAACTAGGTTCTTCCCAAAACATAGAACTTGTAGCATCATGTCTTACCTTTCCAACTCCATAAATTTTGCTTGAATCGGAGTTCTATAACTCCAGATATAGTTAGAAATCTGAGGAGAGGTCAGACAGTAACAGTTCAAAAATGGACAGTAACAGTTGAATAGTAACAGTCCAAGCATTTGTTAATAAGCGATTTTGACTATGTTAGAGGCAGAACTGGGTTCTTCCCAAAACATAGAACTTGTAGCCTCATGTCTTACCTTTCCAACACCACAAATTTCACTTGAATCGGAGTTCTATAACTCCAGATATAGTTAAAAATCTGAGGAGAGGTCAGACAATAACAGTTCAAAAATGGACAGTAACAGTTGGACAGTAACAGTCCAAGTGTTTGTTAATAAGCAATTTTTCTACCTTAAAGACAGAACTGGATTCTTCACAAAACATAGAACTTGTAGCCTCATGTCTTACCTTTCCAATGCCATAAATTTCACTTGAATCGGAGTTTTATAACTCCAGATATAGTTAAAAATCTAAGGAGAGGTCAGAGAGTAACAGTTCAAAAATGGACAGTAAGAGTTGGATAGTAACAGTCCAAGCATTTGTTAATGAGCGATTTTGACTCCCTTAGAGGCAGAACTGGGTTCTTCCCAAACATAGAACTTGTAGCCTCATGTCTTACCTTTCCAACGCCATAAATTTCACTTGAATCGGAGTTCTATAACCCCAGATATAGTTAAAAATCTGAGGAGAGGTCAGACAGTAACAGTTCAAAAATGGATAGTAACAGTTGGACAGTAACAGTCCAAGCATTTGTTAATGAGTGATTTTGACTACCTTAGAGGCAGAACTGGGTTCTTCCCAAAACGTAGAACTTGTAGCCTCATGTCTTACCTTTCCAACGCCATAAATTTCACTTGAATCGGAGTTTTATAACCCTAGATATAGTTAAAAATCTGAGGAGAGGTCAAACAGTAACAGTTCAAAAATGGACAGTAACAGTCCAAGCGTTTGTTAATGAGCGATTTTGACTACCTTAGAGGCAGAACTGGGTTCTTCTCAAAACATAGAACTTGTAGCCTCATGTCTTACCTTTCCAACGCCATAAATTTCACTTGAATCGGAGTTCTATAACCCCAGATATAGTTAAAAATCTGAGGAGAGGTTAGACAATAACAGTTCAAAAATGGACAGTAACAGTTGGACAGTAACAGTCCAAGTGTTTGTTAATAAGCAATTTTTCTACCTTAAAGACAGAACTGGATTCTTCCCAAAACATAGAACTTGTAGCCTCATGTCTTACCTTTCCAATGCCATAAATTTCACTTGAATCGGAGTTTTATAACTCCAGATATAGTTAAAAATCTAAGGAGAGGTCAGAGAGTAACAGTTCAAAAATGGACAGTAAGAGTTGGATAGTAACAGTCCAAGCATTTGTTAATGAGCGATTTTGACTCCCTTAGAGGCAGAACTGGGTTCTTCCCAAACATAGAACTTGTAGCCTCATGTCTTACCTTTCCAACGCCATAAATTTCACTTGAATCGGAGTTCTATAACCCCAGATATAGTTAAAAATCTGAGGAGAGGTCAGACAGTAACAGTTCAAAAATGGATAGTAACAGTTGGACAGTAACAGTCCAAGCATTTGTTAATGAGTGATTTTGACTACCTTAGAGGCAGAACTGGGTTCTTCCCAAAACATAGAACTTGTAGCCTCATGTCTTACCTTTCCAACGCCATAAATTTCACTTGAATCGGAGTTTTATAACCCTAGATATAGTTAAAAATCTGAGGAGAGGTCAAACAGTAACAGTTCAAAAATGGACAGTAACAGTCCAAGCGTTTGTTAATGAGCGATTTTGACTACCTTAGAGGCAGAACTGGGTTCTTCTCAAAACATAGAACTTGTAGCCTCATGTCTTACCTTTCCAACGCCATAAATTTCACTTGAATCGGAGTTCTATAACCCCAGATATAGTTAAAAATCTGAGGAGAGGTTAGACAGTAACAGTTCAAAACCGAGGTAGTAACAGTTGGACAGTGAAAGTCCAAATATAAAGAAAGGAATGATAACTAGAATTGGACAAAGAATGACAGTAATAATGAGTAAAATGAGAAAAACAAGAAATGACTGAAAGAAAGACTTATTGGTTGTTGATATGGTTATTATAAAACATATCCTTGAGTGAGGAAAATTTATGAGATAAACCTGTGATTTGCAGGAGGGATCACAGACATGGTGCAACAGCAGCAGCAGGGGAGCACGAGTAGAGCTTCTATTGCAGGTAGGTGATTCACACCTATGCTTTGTAGTTAAATTCCATGATTTAATATATTTTGATGTGAAATGTGAATTACTGAATGTATGTGTATTCAGGGTGAAAAGTTGTTATGTGAATTGCCAAGTGATGAAATTACCACTGAAAAAGGAAAATATGAGAATTGTGATTTGAGGCATAAACTAGCATACATTGAGTGTATGTTAGGATCCCGGGTAAGGGGATCACCATGTATTGTCTAGCATACATTGAGTGTATGTTAGGATCCCGGGTAAGGGGATCACCCTGTATTGGCTAGCATACATTTAGTGTATGTTAGGATCCCGGGTAAGGGGATCGTCATGAATGGACTAACATACATTTAGTGTATGTTAGGATCCCGGGTAAGGGGATCACCATGGAATGGCTAGCATACATTGAGTGCATGTTAGGATTCCGGGTAAAGGGATCGCCTTATATCGACTCCTATGGGGTGGTGATGACGATACCAGTGAAATTGGTATCGGTAATGTGATAAGCAAAAGTAATCACGTTGATCTTATAAGGTCTGGAATGAAGGTTGATATTGGTAGAGGAAACGATTATTAATAGTTTGAATAAGGGAGATTTTTAAATAAAAAAAAACTAGAAGGGAGAAGTAAATGAAATATGAAGGCATGTTACCCTGTTGAAATTATTAGATATTCATATTGTTATATTTATGGAAATATTCACCTTGCAATAATATGTATTTTGTTTCAGGATCATCGCATGCACGACAGGAGTAGATCCTAGCTTATGTTCCCTTTTTGAAGTCTAGGTTCTAGGGAGTATACCCTTGTATTTTGTAAACATGAAAATGGTTGTATAACTTAATTTGTATAATAAATATTTAAACTTGATTGGATAAATTTAATGTTGTAGTTTATATAACCATATTTCATTTCTATAAATTTATATTTATTTAAATTATCCATCCATAATGATATTTTTGTTATATCATGCATATCATAAATATTATGGTTGATAGGTGTGAGTATAATTGTGGAATTGAAACCAAGGTTGATTGGGTCGGGAATTAAGTTATGAGATGCGAACTGTTAGAAGTGTAAACATGTTACATGTCAGTAATTTGGGACCTTCCGGTATAGGGGGGACTTCGTCGAAATTTCCGGTAGATGTTAACACGAAGACCATGAATATGTATATAAAAAAAATCTAACTACTCTGTTTTTCTATTGACATGAAATTGTGGTTTTATCCCAGAAATGGGGGATGTTACAGTGTATCACCAAATCAGTTCGCTGAGGAGTCCCTACTTCGTAGATTAGTTCAATGACGAGTCTGTGCTTCAGTGAATCAATTCGATGATGAGGTTTTGTGGTGCATCGATTAAGTTCGATGACGAGCCTGTGCTTCAGCAAATCAGTTCCTTGACGAGGTTGTGTGGTCTAGGTAATCAGTTCCCTGACGAGTTTGTGCTTTAGTGAATCACTTTGCTGATGAGATTGTGTGGTGTGGGGAATTAGTTCATTAACGAGTATGTGCATCCCTAAATCAGTTTGTTGTGGAGTCTATGTTGCGCCAATAAGTTCGCTGACGTGTCGGTGCTTCAGCGCATCAGTTCGCTAACGAGTCGGTGCTTCAACGCATCTATTCGCTGATGAGGTTGCGTTGTGCATCGAAAAAGTTCGCTGAGAGTCTGTGCTTCAGCGAATCAGGTCAATGAGACTCTGTGCTTAAGCGAATTAGTTCCCTAATGAGGTTGCATGGTGTATCGAATCATTTCGCTGACGAGTTTGTGTGGTGCATCGAATCATTTCGCTAACGAGTTTGTGCTTCAACGAATTAGTGCGCTGATGAGTCTATGCTTCAACGAATCACTCCGTTGACAAGGTTCTATGGTGTATCGAAATAATTCGTTGAGAGCCTATGCTTTAGCGAATCAGTTTGCTCACAGGTTTGTGCTTCAGCGAATTCATTCCCTGACGAGGTTACGTGGTGTAGGGAATCAGTTCTCTGACGAGTATGTGCATCACCGAATCAGTTCGCTGAGGAGTCTATGCTTCGCCCATTAGTTCCCTGACAAGGTTATGAGGTCTAGCAAAGCAGTTTGCTGACGAGGTTACGTGGTGCATCGAATCAGTTCAGTGACGAGTCTGTGCTTCAATGAATGAGTTCCTTGACAGGGTTATGAGGTCTAGGGAATCACTCTGCGCTGACGAGTCTGTGCTTCAGCGAATCACTCCACTGACAAGGTTCTGTGGTGTATCGAAATAATTCGCTGAGAGCCTGTGCTTCAGCGAATTAGTTTGCTAACCAGTCTGTGCTTCAGTGAATCAATTTGCTCAACAGTTTATGCTTCAGCGAATCAGTTCCCTAATGAGGTTGTGTGGTGCAGGGAATGCCTTCGCTGACGAGTATGTGCATCACCGAATCAGTTCGTTGAGCAGTGTGTGCTTCGCCGATCAGTTCCCTGACGAGTCTGTGCTTCAACGCATCATTTCGATGACGAGTCTATGCTTCAGCAAATCAGTTCACTAACGAGTCTGTGCTTCAGCAAATCAATTCCTGGACGAGGTTGTGTGGTCTAGGGAATCAGTTCCCTGACGGGTTTGTGCTTTAGCGAATCACTTTGCTGACGAGATTGTGTGGTGTGGGGAATCAGTTCATTGATAAGTATGTGCATCCCTAAATCAGTTTGTTGCAGAGTCTGTGTTGCACCGATAAGTTCGCTGACGAGGTTATTTGGTGTGGGGAATCAGTTCCCTTACGGGATTGTGGTTTAGCGAATCACTTCGCTAACAAGGTTATTTGGTGTAGGGAATCAGTTCGCTGAGGAGTCTGTGCTTCGCCAATCAGTTCGCTGATGAGGTTGCGTGATGCATCGAATCAGTTCGCTGATGAGGTTTGGTGGTGCATAAAATTAGTTCGATGACGATTCTGTGCTTCAGCAAATCAGTTCCTTGATGAGGTTGTGTGGTCTAGGGAATCAGTTCCCTAACGGGTTTGTGCTTCAGCGAATCACTTCGCTGACAAGGTTGTCTAGCGTGGGGAATCAGTTCATTGGGGAGTATGTGCATCCCTGAATCAGTTCGTTGGGGAGTATGTGCATCACTGAATTAGTTCACAGAGGAGTCTCTGCTTCGCCGATTAGTTCGTCGAGCTGTCGGTGCTTCAACAAATCGGTTCTCTTACGAGTCTGTGATTCAGCGAATCTGTTCCCTCACGAGTTTGTGCTTCAGTGAATCCATTTTGTCACGAGTCTGTGCTTCACCGAATCAGTCGCTGACGAGGTTATGTGGTGCTTCAAAGTAGTTCGCTGAAAGTCTGTGCTTCACTGATAAGTTCACTGATGAGTCAGTGCTTCAACGTACCTGTTCGTTGATGAGGTTGCGTGGTGCATTGAATCAGTTCGCTGACAAGTCTATGTGTAACATCCCCCATTTCTGGGATGAAACAACAATCTCATGTCAATAGAAAAACAGAGTAGTTAATTTTTTTTCTATATATATTCATGGTCTTCATATTAACATCTACCGGAATTTCGACGGGGTCCCCCCTATACCGGAAGGTCCCAAGTTACTGACATGTAACCTGTTTACACTTCTAACAGTTCATATCTCATAACTTAATTCCCGACCCAATCATCCTGAGTTTCAATTCCACAATTACACTCACACCTATCAACCATAATATTTATGATATGCATTATATAACAAAATATCATTATGGATGGATAATTAAATAAATATAAATACATAGACATGAAATATGGTTATGTGAACAACCACGTTAAATTCATCCAATCAAGTTTAAACATTTATTACACAAATGAAGTTATACAAACATTTTCATGTTTACAAAATACAAGGGTATACTCCCTAAAACCTAGATTTCAAGAAGGGAACATAAGCTAGGATCTACTCCTGTCGTGCATGCGATGATCCTGAAACAAAATATATATTATTGCAAGGTGAATATCACAATAAATATAACAATATGAATATCTAATAATTTCAACAGGGTAACATGCGTTCATATTTCATTTATTTCTCCCTTCTAGTTTTTTTTATTTAATTTAAAATCTCTTCCTTATTCAAACTATTAATAACCATTCCCTCAGCCACTATCAACCTTCATTCCAAACCTTATAAGATCAACATGATTACTTTTACTTATCACATTACCGATACCAATTTCATTGGTATCGTCTTCACCACCCCATAGGAGTCGATGTAAGGCGATCCCTTTACCCAGGATCCTAACATACACTAAATGTATGCTGGCCAATACATGGTGATCCCCTTACTCGGGATCCTAACATACACTGAATGTATGCTAGCCAATACGTGGAGATCCCCTTACCCGGGATCCTAACATACACTCAATATATGCTAGTCCATTTGTGGCGATCCCCTTACCCGGGATCCTAACATACACTCAATGTATGCTAGTTTATGCCTCAAATCACACTTCTCATATTTCCTTTATCAGTCATAATTTCATCACATGGCAATTCACATAACAACTTTTCACCTTGAATACACATACATTCAGTAATTCACATTTCACATCAATAATATATTAAATCATGGAATTTAACTACAAAGCATAGGTGTGAATCACCTACCTGCAATAGAAGCTCTACTCTTGCTCCCCTGCTGCTGCTGTTGCACCACGTCTGTGGTCCCTCCTACAAATCACAGGTTTATCTCAAAAATTTTCCTCACTCAAGGATATGTTTTATAATAACCACATCAACAACCACTAAGTCTTTTTTTCAGTCATTTCTTAGTACTTTATGTTTTTCTCATTTCACTCATTATTACTGTCGTTCTTTGTCCAATCCTAATTATCATTCCTTTCTTTATATTTGAACTATCATTGTCCAACTGTTACTGCCTCGTTTTTGAACTATTACTGTCTGACCTCTCCTCAGATTTTTAACTATATCTGGAGTTATAAAACTTCGATTCAAGCGAAAGTTATGGCGTTGGAAAGGTAAGACATGAGGCTACAAGTTCTATGTTTTGATAAGAACCCAGTTCTACCTCTAAAATAGTCAAAATCACTCATCAACAAACATTTGGACCATTACTGTCCAACTGTTACTGTCCATTTTTGAACTGTTACTGTCTGTCCTCTCCTCAGATTTTTAACTATATCTAGAGTTATAGAACTCCGATTCAAGCAAACTTTGTGGCGTTGGAAAGGTAAGACATGAGGCTACAAGTTCTATGTTTTGTGAAGAACCCAGTTCTACCTCTAAGATAGTCAAAATCGCTCATTAACAAACACTTGGACCGTTACTGTCCAACTGTTACTGTCTATTTTTGAACTGTTACTGTCTGACCTCTCCTCAGATTTTTAACTATATCTGGAGTTATAGAACTCTGATTAAAGCAAAATTTATGGCATTGGAAAGGTAAGACATGAGGTTACAAGTTCTATGTTTGGAAAGAACCCAGTTCTACCTTTAAGATAGTCAAAAGCGCTCATCAACAAACACTTGGACCGTTACTGTCCATTTTTGAACTGTTACTGTCTGACCTCTCCTCAGCTTTTTAACTATATCTGGAGTTATAGAACTCTGATTCAAGTACAATTTGTGGCGTTGGAAAGGTAAGTGATGCAACCTTATTATTCAATAGTTTCACCCACATTTAACTAGTGTTTTGCCTATGTTTTATATATAAAATGTCTTGATATTCTTTGTTTTATGTTTTGAAGGCACTTTTGGATGAAAGATGCAAAAAGGAGTAAATTGGAGATAATTGGCAGATTTGACCTTCAGTCGATGTTTTGTGCAGAGCATGAGCTCTAGAGGTTGAAATGAAGTGATTCCAGTGGAATTAAAAAGGTAACATCCATACCTTTATGGACATCTAAGGCAAGAAAATAAAATAAGGAAGAGCATGGAAATCGCAGCCTTTAAAATCAAATCTCGCAATCTGCCAGTGTTGACCTTCGGCCATTCCAACTTGAATATCTGGAGCTACAGAAGTCCAATTGATGCAAACTCAATTTTGTTGGATTCATGACTCAAAGTTATATAAACGCGCAAAATTTCAGCCAAAAATGATGTCATATGAGGGAGATATGATTTTTCAAAGATGACATCTGAATTCTGCCAGCAAACAGGTTTCGTGAAGAAACGAGTCCAAATTACGTTCCGAAGCATCTAAACCGATATCCAAGTTTTTATTTCAGCAATTTAGCTCCTCTAAGTCAAAGCTTGAAGATTTCATGCAAGGCTATTTCTTCTTTTTTAGGAAAATAGTTATTGAAGTACTTAAATGTAAACAGTCTACTTAATGGAGGACTATTTTGTAAAATAGAGACCTAGGGTTTCCTAGGATATAAAAAGAATGAGAGAAGAGAAGTGGGGCAGCCAGCCAAGGAAAGAAAAACGCCCCCTTCCTCTAAGAAACCCTAAATTATGCATTCTTCCTTCTTTTTGATTAGTTGTTCAACAAACATGCAAGGCTAAACACTTTTTCTTGGTTGCAAGGACACGGAAACCTTCGGATTTCAAGAACTGTGAGATTTATTTTACCTTTTCTTTTCAGTTTATATGATGAATATGTTTGTTCTCCTATGCTTATTTTTCCTATGATTGTTTATTTTAATTGCTAGAGCGGACTCTAAGTTATTATTGTAGACAATATATTGTTAAGTTTGATATGAAAATCGGAGTTGTGGTATATTAACTTGTGAAGCAACTGAGTTTAATAATTGTGGCGGATCTACGTTCTTAATCTTAGGGAGAACATTCAATCAAATCAAACATAAACTGCGGACAGTTATGTTTTCTTGATTAATCAACTTATCTAGTTCTTAAGGCTGCCATTGAATTAAATTACTAGTGCGGACACTGTGGTTGTTTGATGGTTAGGGCTAGTTATACGGCGGATCCGTTAACTAACCAATGTTAAGAAGAGATAAATATTCAGAATATAAATTGATGTTTCGTTTCCATGATCAGTTCTGATTTCTGTAGGTGGATGTGTGCTTGTGACCAAGGTTTGTTCTCTTGATAATTTTCTAATTTTATTAAATTTAGTTTGATAGTTTTCTGTTTTCTTTTGCTTTAGCCTAGATAACATCCAAACCCCCCCAAATTACATATCATCTAGCATAAAAATCTAACTTGAATCTTCCTCGTGGGATCGACCCCTTGCTTGCTCTATACTATCTTGTGTGTTGTGTTTGAAGCTAGGGTAATTAATTTGTGCGACCGCGACATCGCAACAGTAAGACATGAGGCTACAAGTTCTATGTTTTGGGAAGAACTCAGTTCTACCTCTAAGATAGTCAAAATCGCTCACCAACAACACTTGGACCGTTACTGTCCAACTGTTACTGTCCATTTTTGAACTGTTACTGTCTGACATGTATGACCTCTCCTCAGATTTTTAACTATATCTGGAGTTATAGAACTCCAATTCAAGCGAAATTTATGGCGTTGGAAAGGTAAGACATGAGGCTACAAGTTCTATGTTTTGGGGAGAACCCAGTTATGCCTCTAAGACAGTCACAATTGCTCATCAATGAACCAGACCTACTACCTTATAGGGTCTGTCATGACCCAGTCTCGGTTGGTGACCCATGACTGGAGTTCTATGACTCCAAATTGAGCAAGACCAATTTCATTAGTTAGTAAACATCCAAAACTACAATTTCTATGAAGGAACTTGATCCTTATTTCTTTGAAGGTCAAGAGACGAAACTGTCCAGATTCATCAACCTTTCCATTTACACACAACACATGAAGTTCTTTACTTTAACAACTCATACTTTTTCCTCAATTCAAGTCTAAGAACTCAATATATAAATTAACATCCAGGCATCAATTTATAATCGACTTGAAATGACTCATAAGACCAGGTTTAGAATATCTTACCTGATGCGAATCAAGGCTTCGATCCCTCCTTTTCTTTCTAATAACAGCCGACCCTCCCCTTTTCTCTTCTTGTTCAATTTTTTTTCTTGTTAATCCCTTTCCCACCAAGGTTTATTTTACCTATAACCCTCAATCTGGGATGGGTTCTTGAAATTTTGGTGTTTCTCTCTTGATTTCTAAAAAAATAGATATAAAACTTCCTCTTTTCTTTCTTTACGTAGCTGCAGATCTGTTTTTGGTGAGAATAGGAGTATTTATGCTCTATAATTATTCTTATTTGCATTTAGACCCCATTTTCTTTAAGTGTATTGGTTCTTGCCCCCACTTCTTTTTAGTTTAGTTTATCTTCTTTAATTTAATCCAGCCTTGGTTTTTCTCGGGTTTTACACTGTGCTTCAGGGAATTAGTTCACTGACGAGGTTTTGTGGTGCATCGAATCAGTACGATGACGAGTCTGTGCTTCAGCAAATCAGTTCCTTGACGAGGTTGTGTGGTCTAGGGAATCAGTTCCCTAAAGGGTTTGTGCTTAAGCGAATCACTTCGCTGATGAGGTTTTCTGGCATGGGGAATGAGTTCGTTGGCAAGTATGTGCATCCCTGAATCAGTTCACAAAGGAGTCTGTGCTTCGCCGATTAGTTCGCTAAGCACTCGGTGCTTCAGCAAATCGGTTCCCTAACAAGGTTGTGTGGTTTAGGGAATGCCTTCACTGACGAGTATGTGCATCACTTAATCAGTTCGATGAGTAGTCTGGGCTTCGTTGATTAGTTCCCTAACGAGTCTGTGCTTCAGCACATCATTTTGATGAGGAGTCTTTGCTTCAGCAAATCAATTCCTTGACGAGGTTTTGTGGTGAATAAGTTCGATGACGAGTCTATGCTTTAGCAAATCAGTTCCTTGACGAGGTTGTGTGGTCTAGGAATCAGTTCCTTGACAAGGTTGTGTGGTCTAGGAATTAGTTCCTTGACGAGGTTGTGTGGTCTTTTCTCAATCTAGGTGAGTTAAAACCAACTTCTGTAACTCTTTTACTTGTTGATAGATCTGTAAAAGTGCCTAGAGGAATGGTTGAAAATGTGTTAGTATAAGTTGATAAATTCATTTATCCTGTGGTTTTATTGTCTTGGATACACAACCTGTTGAAGCATGTAATTCAATTCCTATTATTTTAGGACGTCCGTTTCTTACAACTTTTAATGCATTAATTAACTATAGGAATGGACTGATGAAGTTATCATTGGGAAACATGACATTGGAGATGAATATTTTCAATATTTGCAAGCAACCTGGAGATAATAATGATTTACAGGAAGTGGACTTTATTGAAAAATTAGTTCATGATAAATTTGAAACTATTTCCAGTGAAATTGAGTTTAATGAATCTGAGAATTTGCAAATGGTATATTTTCAGGAAGAATCAAAGGCAAGTAATTGGAGACCACAAATTGAAGATTGCCACCAAGATCAATTGAGTCTATACCTTCAAGTGTTCAACCACCAAAACCTGATTTGAAGTCGTTACCATTCAATCTCAAATACTCATTTTTAGGAGAAAATATAACTTTTCTGGTAATAATCTCTTACAAACTTCATACACATCAAGAAGGTAAGTTATTACAAACTCTGAAAATGCATAAAAATGCATTATGATGGACCATAGCTGACATAAAAGGAATTAGTCCTTTGATTTGCACCCATAATATTTATTTGGAGGAAAATGCTAAACCCTCTAGAGAAATGCAACGAAGGCTTAATCCTAATATGGAAGAAGTAGTGAGGAATGAAGTCATTAAGCTTCTAGATAATGGAATCATTTATCCTATTTCTGATAGCAAATGGATAAGTCCTACCCCAGTTGTACCCAAGAAGTCTGGAGTTACTGTGATAACAAATGAGAAAAATGAGTTAATTCCAACTAGGACTATTACTGGTTGGCGCATGTGCATTGACTATAGGAAACTTAATTCAATGACTAGAAAAGATCATTTCCCTTTACCTTTCATGGATCAAATCCTAGAAAGAGTTACAGGTCATGAATTTTATTATTTCCTAGATGGCTATTCAGGTTATAATCAAATTGAAATTGCATTAGAAGATCAAGAGAAGACTACTTTTACATGTCCATTTGGTACTTTTATATATCGAAGGATGCCTTTTGGATTATGTAATGCACCAGCCACTTTTCAAAGATGCATGCTTAACATATTCAGTGATATGGTTGAACGTTTTCTTGAAATTTTTATGGATGATTTTTCTATTTTTGGCGATTCATTTGATGATTGTTTGACTAACTTAGAAAAGGTTTTGAGCGAGTGTGAAGAGAAGAATCTTATGCTGAATTGGGAAAAATGTCATTTTATGGTAACAAACGACATTGTACTTGGTCACATTGTTTCATCGAAAGCGATTGAGGTTGACAAATCTAAAATCAAGTTAATTGCCAACTTGCCAACACCAAAATCTGTTAAAGATATTAGATCATTCTTAGGACATGCTAGTTTTTATAGAAGGTTCATCAAAGATTTTATCTAAGCCATTGTGTAACCTTCTAACAAAGGAGAATGTTTTTGAATGGACTGAACAATGTGAAGAAGCCTTTGTTAAACTTAAAAACTTGCTTACTTCTGCTCCTGTCATTCAACCTCCTGATTGGTCATTACCTTTTGAAATAATGTGTGATGCTAGTGATTATGTCGTAGGTGTTGTCTTAGGACAAAGAAAAGATAAGAAACTCTATATGATTTACTGTGCAAGTAAAACTTTAAATATTGTTCAAATGAATTACACTACCACTGAAAAGGAATTACTTGCAGTAGTATTTGCATGTGACAAGTTCAGATCTTATCTTGTTGGCTCACCTGTTGTTGTTTTTAGTGATCATACAGCTTTGAAATATCTTCTTTCAAAAAAGGATTCTAAGGCTAGATTGGTACAATGAATTTAGTTACTTCAAGAATTTGATATCACAATCAAAGATAAGAAAGGCACTGAAAATGTTGTCGTGGATCATTCGTCAATATTGACAATAGATTCCACATCTGACATCACACAAATCAATGATTACTTTCTTGATGAATATTTACTTTTTGTTGCTACAATGCCTTGGTTTGCTAATATTGTTAATTTTCTTGTTTCAGGACATTTGCCAGCTCATTGGAGAAACCATGACAAAAGAACGTTCTTAAACAAAGTGAAGAACTTTTATTAGGATGACCTTTATTTATTCAAATATTGTCTTGATCAAATATTTCGAAGATGCATTCTTGAAAATGAGGTAAGTAGTGTCATTAAATTTTGTCATTCTGAGGCATGTGGGGGTCATTTCTCATCAAGAAAGACAACTACAAAAATCTTACAAAGTGGATTTTACTGGCCCACCATGTTCAAGGACATGCATGCATTCTGCAAGATTTGTGAAAATTGTTAAAAGTTGGGATCTATTTCAAAACGTCACATGATGCCTTTAAATCCTATTCTTGTCATTGAGATCTTTGACTGTTGGGGTATAGATTTCATGGGTCCATTTCCTCCATCATTTGGTTTCTTGTACATATTAGTCACTGCAAAAATTACAAATAAATGAGCTTAAGGAAATAAGAAATGATGCATATGAAAGTTCAAGAATTCATCATAAAGCAAGAATCAAAGAGTTTCATGACAAAAAAATACTGAGAAAAACATTCAATGTTGGTCAAAAAGTCTTGCTTTATAATTCTCGACTTCATTTATTTCCTGGAAAACTAAGATCAAGATGGAGCGGTCCTTTTTTTGTGAAACATGTGTATCCATATGGGGCCTATGATATCGAGAATCCAAAGAATTGTAATTTTATCAAGGTAAATGGACATCGTTTGAAAGTTTACTTTGACAATTTTTCAATTGAAAATGACTATTAAATTAGGTACTCCTGTATATAAAGATTGATTCTTTTTCTCACATTGTTTTTGTGTTTCTTTTTGGTGTGACCTTTGTTTTGCTAGTTTCTCTCACCTCGATCAAATGGTGGATAACGGTACTCCGTGACTCTTTAGTCGGTTCTTTCCGTTTCCCATTATTACTGATATATGTGTATATATTTGTGCAATTCTTTGCTCTTTCTCCCTTCTTTGCGTCTCTTTTCCACTTCTCATCTAAAAAAAATGGACACCACTCTTGAAAAATTGAAGAAGTATTTTCCCGCTCTGCCTCAGAATGCAATTACAAAAATTTACCGTGTTAGGTGTGAAAGATTGAGATTGTTAATGAACCATGGAATTCCTGAAGATATTCGCTGGCTAATTGAAGCAAAGGTTCGATTATCAGGTGAGTCCTCCAATTCTTTCATTTTATACATGCCTGGAACAAGTAAAAGCACTTTTGCAAAGAAACGTCGTGCAAAACGATTGAAAGTCTGTCACATATGTGCCAGATGGACTTGTAATGCAAAATGTCATTCTTTAGGAATGGTATCTGTAAACCGTGAAGATAAAATACAGTTCATTAAGGATAGCCTGAGTAAGGGGTCTTTAGATAATCTTCTATTAACTCTTGAGACGCACCCTAATAAAGATGTGCATCGTACAATTCATGATTTATGGCCATAATTTCATAAAGAACATGCTCGACATAGTCTTGGGAATCTGACTAAAAAAGACCATGTTTGCCAGTTTTTAAGAAAACTGGATGGGAAGTCTATCCCCGACCCATAGAGGGCGTTTAAGCCGTTCTTGGACGTAAAACCAAGGGAAGATGTGAGCCACAATCACAACTACCTGTACATACACATGCTTTTTCAAAATAAATAAATAAATAAATAAAGAGAGAGAGAGAGAGAGAGAGTGAGACTCCAGTTGGCCTACATATAGGTGGTATGATTGCATCTTCAATTTCTCATCTATAAAATCTTCTCTTCCTTCCCTTCATTTCTACATAACCCACAAATTCAACAGATATCAAAGCGTGTAGAAATAGCAGGTTCGTCAAGTCCTCAAATAAGAAATATTTATGTTTTCGGTGGATTCAATCCTGGGAAAGAAAAAGAGTTTTTAGAATCAACAAATCATCTTGGTCAGGTATTAGCTGAGAGAAAGATTCATTTAGTGTATGGCAGAGGCAGTCTTGGGTTAATGGGGGGTGTGTCAATAGCTGCATTTTTAGGAGGTAGTCAAGTTTTGGGGGTCGTCCCCAAAGCTTTAGCAAAAGAGGACCTCTTGGAAAAACAATTGGAGAGGAACTACAAGTCTCCACAATGTCTGATCGATTAAATACAATGTTTAAACATGTTGATGCCTTCATTGCCTTACCAGGTGGCCTGGGTACATTAGAAGAGATCTTTCATATTTCCTCTTGGGTCCAACTGCACATTCACCATAAACCTATAGGTTTGTTAAATGTTAATGGTTTTTATGATAAATTGTTGTCTTTTCTTAATCAATCCGTGGAATAGAAATTTCTAACATTTTCAGCACGACAAATCATAATCTCTACTGCTAGTGCTGAACAATTGATTGACCAACTACAATCTTTCATCCCTATCATTGATCCCTCCATGGGTCGCATACATTGGTCAACTAAGGAAAGCCATAAAAAGCTTAGATTGGATTTGAGCCTTCGTTTGTGAAACCTTGTGTCTTTTGGTTTTATTAATAGCATATTATTTTGTTTTGTTATTTCTTATATTTGTTTAAGTGTGTTTCAGGTTTGTCAGTGTTCGTTGTTTCAGGTGATGTCTTCTATACTCTATCTTTCTACCTTAAAACATTGAGGACAATGTCTTGTTTTGGTTGGGGGGCAAGGGTAGTAGTTGATTGATACTTAAAAAAAAATTAACTAACTATGTTTTTCTATTTGCAAAACTGTTGTTACTAAGATGGCAGAGTCAAGAAGTTTTTTCGTTAAAGTGACTCTTGAGATGCATCTTAGTAAACATTCTTAACAAGGTCTATCATAATACTTCTTGAAATATTCAGGTTTATAAACTCTCGCATTATTATCAATTGATTCTGCTTATATACTAATTTAACAAGTATTCTTAAACCTTCATTTTCACACACACACTTTAACATATGATTGTGGGTCGCACATTGGATTATTACATTATTTATGTTCTTTTGTTGAAGGTAACAACTAAGGGAAAGTGATAGTATATAATTTGCAAAAAAACAAAAAAACAAAAAAACAAAATAATAATAATAATAAAAACGTAGATAAGTTTGGTTTCGTAGCCTCCCTAATCTAAGCAATTAAGCCTGAATGAGTGTTTTAACACCTAGTACCCTAAAGTCAACTGACTTGGGAGATATTGGCCCAACGCTTGTTACATGGGCTAAGGAGAAAAGCTTAAGGGAATTAAATATTGCACTATCTACATATCAGTTTCTGCAACCCGAGTTACTAAGTTCGAAGGGGTGTCTCAACACCTAATGCCCTAAGACCAACTAGTTTGGGTGTCATTAGCCTAAAGCTCGTTACATGGGTTAAAGATGCATTGTGTTTTAAGTTATATATATATATATATATATATATATATATATAAATTATAATCCCAACCCGAGGAAGTTAACCTTAAACATTAGAATAGAATATTGTTTTCTTCCAATAAAAGCCACATCATCTATGTTTTCATACATTTGAGCACATGAAAAAAAGGTTTATTAATATTTTGTTTAAAAGGTATTGAGCAAATATATATATAAATTTAATAAGAGTTTGTTTACTTGGATAGATTAATGGAAGTTGAATGATGAATGCCTTGCTTTGTGGAACTTGCAAATTGTTTTCTATTTTAATGCTTTGATTACTAGGGACTAGTAATGAGCTGGTTGGGGGGTGTGATTAGTACTTAAAAGGGTATTTTTATCAAGGTTTCATATCATCATTTTGCACTTGAAGTATCAATAACTCCTTAACTAGAGCATGTTTTATAATAACAAGTCTGATAATATAAGATAGCTTTAATTTATGGTAAATGCTCATTTTAAATGCATGCATATCTCACAATTCAAAGGATTGATTGATGTGATTAACTATTGAAAGTGAAAGGACAAAGAAAAGGCTAAGCTTAAAAAGGAGATACCGATTCAATTCAAATTAGAAAACTGTTCAGTTATTGGGTCATATCTGGAGCTGTAGATCTTGAATTTATATGGAAAGAAAGCTAAGAAATAGGCCTACAATGTTCATGAATAGTGGAAGACCCAAATCTATCATTTTCAAACTTAAAGTTTGGCCACGAAAAAGAAGTCA
Organism: Populus nigra; assembly: GCF_951802175.1. Taxonomy (NCBI): domain Eukaryota; kingdom Viridiplantae; phylum Streptophyta; class Magnoliopsida; order Malpighiales; family Salicaceae; genus Populus; species Populus nigra. Next base: position 5,912,550 of record NC_084864.1, on the reverse strand, counting down.
GAATCTATTCTGCAATCCAGCCCAAACACTGCTCAAAAGTTTACCAATAGCTGGAGTTCTAGAAGGCAAAATGATGTCAAATTTGGTGGGTGGAAGGATAAGACAATTTCCAACAACTTTCATAAAGACAACCTGCTCAAATTTTGATGTTAGCAATGACATTTCATCCAGACAAGAGCTTGAGGGCTATCCACTACGTCCACCAGAAGCACTACTCAATATTTTATCCATATCTCGAGCTCTAGTGATCCAAATGCTCTGAAATATTTTGAGTGGAAAGATAAGATGATTACCAACAACTGTCATAAGGAACATTTTGCTAAATTCTGATTGCATCAATGTCATTTCATCCAGCCAAAATGCTTGAGTGTTGCTGTCCACCAAGTCCACTAAATCAATAATTGGCCACTACATCAATAATCAATTACCAAATGAATATTCCCAAATTTTAGCCTATAAAAGGAGGCATTTGCCATTCATTTAGGAATCTTGGTTCTTCAGATCAAGATCTTGCTCTTGCTCTCTTTCTTTGTAATGTTCAAGTTTTATTCCATGTTATATTTTCCTTAATCTCTTGTTTATGCTTTTCATTTCCTTTACTATACTTATTTAACTTATATCATGTTTATGTTCTTATATTTTTTATTTATGTTTTTCTTCTTTATAATGTCTAGCTAAGTTAATTATGTCAAGGTGAAAAGGTTTCACTAATGGTGTTAGGTAATTATAATATAAACTTAATATGGACTTCAATGCTTATATCCTAAACAACTTTCTATTAACATGTCTTATTATTTTTATCTTATTAATTTTTAATACCTTACTTGTTAAATGGTTATTCTAGATTTATGTTGTATAACACTTGGTACATCAAATACTTGATCCTATATAGTCTTCGGCCGACATCGTTATTATGAGAGGAACTTGATTTGTTGTCAACATAAGTTAGCATCATGAATACCTGATAAAATTTATAAGTATGGTATTATGTAAATAAGATGAGTAATATGATCATGTTGATAATTTATAAAGAGTTTATACTTTTACTTATCTCTAATACTATTTATGGATCCTCTAACCTTGACATTTGCTTTTATCATTGTTTAATCTTCACATTAATCTTACATCTCAAAGTCCTCTTTAACTTATCACCATCACCATCACCATCATCATTGTTGTTGATGATGTTATTGTTGTTGTTATTGATAATTTATATAGTTCACCTCCCTATGGTTCGACCCCGGTCTTGCCGGGTTATTTATTACTTTGACACTCCTGCACTTGGGATAAGACATCAACTATTTGATCGTGTCACTATTCCTCTAGGCACTTTTACAAATCTATCGGCAAGTAAAAGAGTTAAAGAAATTGGTTTTAACTCACCTAGATTGAGACTCTCAAAAACTGAATATGGAAGTAAATTCACACTATCTCCAAGATCAAATAAAGCTCTTTCAATTTTATATTCTCCAATAAAGCATGAAATTGTAGGACAACCAGGATCTTTATATTTAAAAGCATTATTGTTCTGAAGAATGGCACTTACCTATGCTTCAGCGAATCAGTTCCCTGACGAGGTTGTGTGGTGTAGGGAATCAGTTCTCTGACGAGTATGTGCTTCACCGATCAGTTCCCTGATGAGTCTGTGCTTTAGCGCATCAGTTTGATAACAAGTCTATGCTTCAACAAATAAGTTCCCTGACGAGGTTATGAGGTCTAGCAAAGCAGTTCGCTGACGAGGTTACATGGTGCATCGAATCAGTTCACTAACGAGTCTGTGCTTAGTTTGCTCAACAGTCTGTGCTTCAGCGAATCAGTTCCCTGACGAGGTTGTGTGGTGTAGGGAATCAGTTCTCTGACGAGTATGTGCTTCACCGATCAGTTCCCTGATGAGTCTGTGCTTTAGCGCATTAGTTTGATAACAAGTCTATGCTTCAGCAAATAAGTTCCCAAACAAGGTTATAAGGTCTAACAAAGCAGTTCGCTAACGAGGTTACATGGTGCATCGAATCAGTTCACTAACGAGTCTGTGCTTCAGCGAATCAGTTCCCTGACGAGGTTGTGTGGTCTAGGGAATCAGTTCCCTGATGGGTTTGTGCTTCAGCGAATCACTTCACTGACGAGGTTGTGTGGTGTGGGGAATCAGTTCATTGACGAGTATGTGCTTCCCTGAATCAATTCGTTGCGGAGTTTGTGCTTCGCCGATAAGTTCGTTGACATCTCGGTGCTTCCGCGCATCTGTTCGCTGATGAGGTTGCAAGGTGCATCGAAGAAGTTCACTGAGAGTCTGTGCTTCAGCGAATCAGGTCAATGAGAGTTTGTGCTTCAGCGAATTAGTTCCCTGACGAGGTTGCATTGTGCATCGAATCATTTCACTGTTGTTTTTGTGCTTCACCAAATCAGTTCACTGAGGAGTCTCTGCTTCGTCGATCAGTTCGGTGATGAGTCTGTGCTTCAACAAATTAGTTCGTTGATGAGGTTGCAAAATGCATCGAATCAATCTACTGACGAGTCTGTGCTTTAGCGAATCAGTTCGCTTTCGAGTTTGTGCTTCAGTTCCCTGACGGGTTTGTGGTTTAGCGAATCACTTCAGTGTCGAGGTTGTGTGGTATAGGGAATCAGTTCATTGATGAGTATATGCATCCTTGAATCAGTTCGTTGCAGAGTCTGTGTTTTGCCGACGAGTCTATGCTTCGTTGAATCAGTTCCCTGACGACTTCGTGCTTCAGTGAATCGTTTCCCTTTCGAGTCTATGCTTCAGTGAATCAGTTTGCTAACGAGGTTGTGTGGTGCATCGAATCAGTTCGCTAACTAGTCTATGCTTCAGCGAATCAGTTTGCTAACGAGTCTTTGCTTCACCGATTTCGTTCGTTGACGAGTCTATACTTCAGTGAATCAGTTCCCTGAAAGTCTGTGCATTAGCGAAGCACTCCGCTGACGAGGTTGTGTGGTGTATCGAAGGAGTTCACTGAGAGTCTGTGCTTCAGCGAATCAGTTTGCTCAATAGTCTATGCTTCAAGGAATCAGTTCCCTCATGAGGTTGTGTGGTGTAGGGAATCAGTTTGTTGATGAGTATGTGCATCACCGAATCAGTTCACTGAGGAGTCTGTGCTTCGCTGATCAATTCCCTAACGAGTCTGTGCTTCAGCGCATCAGTTCGATGACGAGTCTGTGCTTCAACGAATTAGTTTTCTGATGAGGTTTTATGGTGCATCGAATCAGTTCGTTGACGAGTCTGTGTTTCAGTAAATCAGTTCTTGACGAGGTTGTGTGGTCTAGGGAATCAGTTCGCTGACAAGTTTGTGCTTCAGCAAATCATTTTAGTGACGAGGTTGTGTGGTGTGGGAATCAGTTCGTTGACGAGTATGTGCATCCTTGAATCAGTTCGCAGAGGGGTATATGATTCGCCGATCAGTTCGTTGATGAATCAGTGCTTCAGCATATCTGTTCGCTGATGAGTCTGTGCTTTAGCAAATCGGTTCCCTGACGAGTCCATACGTCAGTGAATCTATTCCATCACGAGTCTATACTTCAGTGAATCAGTTTGCTGACGAGTTGTATGGAGCATCAAATCTATTCCCTGAGATTCTGTTCTTTAGCGAATGAGTTCCTTAACGAGGTTATGAGGTCTCGAGAATCAGTTCGCTGGCGAGTTTGTGCTTCACCAAATCAGTTCGCTCACAAGTCTGTGCTTCAGCGAATCAGTTATGTGACGAGGCTATGTGGTGTAGGCAATCCCTTCGCTAACGAGTATGTGCATTATCGAATCAGTTCGTTGAGGAGTCTCTACTTCATTGATCAGTTCGCTAACGAATGAATCTATGCTTCAGCGAATCATTCTATTGATGAGGATCTATGGTGCATCGAAGCAGTTTGCTAAGAGTCTGTGCTTCAACAAATTAGTTACTTGACGAGGTTGTGAGGTCTAGGGAAGTAGTTCACTGACGAGTCTATTTTCAATGAATCAGTTTGCTCACAAGTCCGTGCTTCAGCGAATCAATTCCCTGACGAGGTTGTGTGGTGTAGGGAATCAGTTCGCTGAATAGTATGTGCATCACCGCATCAATTCGATGACGAGTATGTGCTTCACTAAATCAGTTCGCTGATGAGGTTTTGTGGTGAATTGAATAAGTTCGATGACAAGTCTATGCTTCAGCAAATCAGTTCCTTGACGAGGTTGTGCGGTCTAGGGAATCAGTTCCCTGACAGGTTTGTGCTTTAGCGAATCACTTCGCTGATGAGGTTGTGTGGTGTGGGGAATCAGTTCGTTGACAAGTATGTGCATCCTTGAATCAGTTCATAGAGGGGTCTATGATTCGCCGATCAGTTCGCTAACGAATCGGTGCTTCAGCATATCTGTTCGCTGACGAGTCTGTGCTTTGACGAATCGGTTTCCTAACGAGTCCGCGTTTCAGCGAATCCGTTCCCTCTCGAGTCTGTGCTTCAGCAAATCAGTTTGTTGATGAGGTTCTGTGGTGTGGGGATTCAATTCGTTAATGAGTATGTGCATCCCTAAATCAGTTCCCAGAGGAGTTTGTGATTTGCCGATCAGGTCACTACCGAGTCGATGCTTTAGTGCCTTTGTTCGTTCACAAGTCTGTGCTTTGGTGAATCAGTTCCCTCACGAGTCCATGCTTCTACGAATCCATTCCCTCTCGAGTCTGTGCTTTATCGAATCCGTTCTGTCATGAGTCTTTGCTTTAGTGAATCAGTTCGCTGACGAGATTGCATGGAGCAACGAATCAGTTCGCTGACGAGTCTATGCTTCAGCGAATCACTTCGCTGATGAGAGTGTGCTTCGGCGAATCAGTTCACTTACGAGGTCGGGTGGTGTTTCAAAGTTGTTCACTGAGATTCTATTCTTCAGCGAATGAGTTCCCTGACGAGTTTGTGCTTCACCGAATCAGTTCACTCACAAGTCTGTGCTTGAACGAATCAGTTCCCTGACGAGGTTGTGTGGTGTAAGGAATCCCTTCATTGACGAGTCTGTGCTTTAGCGAATCAGCTTGCTCACAAGTTTGTGCTTCAGCGAATCAGTTTCGTGATGAGGTTGTGTAGTGCAAGGAATCAGTTCATTGACGAGTATGTGCATCACCAAATCAGTTCGCTGAGGAGACTATGCTTCCTTGATCAGTTCCCTGACGAGTCTATGCTTCAGCGCATCAGTTCACTGACGAGGTTTTGTGGAGCATCGAATAAGTTCGATGACAAGTCTGTGCTTCAGCAAATCAGTTCCCTGACGAGGTTATGCTTTAGCGAATCACTTCGCTGATAAGATTGTGTGGTATGGGGAATCAGTTTGTTGGTGAGTATGTGCATCCCTGAATTAGTTCAGAGAGGGGTCTATGATTCGCCGATCAGTTAGCTGACGAGTCTGTGCTTCAGCGCATCTGTTCGCTGACGAGTCTGTGCTTTGATGAATTGGTTCCCTGACAAGTCTGTTCTCCAACTAATTGTTTTCCCCTCGAGCCTATACTTAAACGAATCAGTTTTCTGACGAGGTTGTGTGGTTGGGGAATCAGTTCGTTGACGAGTATATGTATCCCTGAATTAGTTTCCAGAGGAGTCTGTGATTCGCCGATCAGGTCGCTGACGAGTTGGTGCTTCAGCGTCTTTGTTCGCTGACGAGTACGTGCTTTGGTGAATCACTTCGCTGACGAGAGTGTGCTTTAGCAAATCAGTTCGCTAACGAGGTCAGGTGGTGTATCGAAGTTGTTCACTAAGATTCTGTTCTTCAGCGAAAAAGTTCCCTGAGGAGGTTATGAGGTCTCGGGAATCAGTTCGCTGAAGAGTTTGTGCTTCACCGAATTAGTTCGCTCACAAGTCTATGCTTCAACGAATCAACTCCCTGATGAGGTTGTGTAAATCCCGAGAAAACCAAGGCTGGATTAAATTAAAAAAGATAAACTAAACTAAAAAACTGTGGGGGCAAGAACCAATACACTTAAAGAAAATGGGGCCTAAATGCAAATAAGAATAATTATAGAGCATAAATACTCCTATTCTCACAAAAAACAGATCTGCAGCTACGTAAAGAAAGAAAAGAGGGAGTTTTTATATCTATTTTTAGAAATCAAGAGAGAAACACCAAAATTTCAAGAACCCATCCTAGATTGAGGGTTATAGGTAAAATAAACCTTGGTGGCAAAGGGATTAACAAGAAAAAAATTGAACAAGAAGAGAAGAGGGGAGGGTCGGCTGTCATTAGAAAGAAAAGGAGGGATCGAAGCCTTGATTCGCACCAGGTAAGATATTCTAAACCTGATCTTATGAGTCATTTCAAGTCGATTATAAATTGATGCCTAGATGTTAATTTATATATTGAGTTCTTAGACTTGAATTGAGGAAAAAGTATGAGTTGTTAAAGTAAATAACTTCATGTGTTGTGTGTAAATGGAAAGGTTGATGAATCTGGACAGTTTCGTCTCTTGACCTTCAAAGAGATTTTGGGTAGGAGAATGAAGGAATTAGGATCAAGTTCCTTCATAGAAATTGTATTTTTGGATGTTTACTAACTAATGAAATTGGTCTTGCTCAATTTGGAGTCATAAAACTCCAGTCATGGGTCACCAACCGAGATTGGGTCATGACAGACCCTTTAAGGTAGTAGGTCTGGTTCATTGATAAGCAATTTTGACTATCTTAGATGCAGAACTGGGTTCTCCCCAAAACATATAACTTGTAGCCTCATCTCTTACCTTTCTAACGCCATAAATTTCGCTTGAATCGGAGTTCTATAACTCTAGATATAGTTAAAAATCTGAGGAGAGGTCAGACAGTAACAGTTCAAAAAACAAGACAGTAACAGTTCGATGTCTAGACAGTAACAGTTGGACAGTAACAGTTCAATGTCTAGACAGTAACGGTTCAAAAACAAGATAGTAATAGTTCAATGTCTAGGCAGTAACAGTTCAATGTCTAGACAGTAATGGTTCAAAAACAAGACAGTAACAGTTCAAAAATGGACAGTAACAGTCCAAGTGTTTGTTGATGAGTGATTTTGACTATCTTAGAGGTAGAACTGGGTTCTTCCCAAAACATAGAACTTGTAGCCTCATGTCTTACCTTTCCAACGCCACAAATTTCTCTTGAATCGGAGTTCTATAACTCCAGATATAGTTAAAAATCTGAGGAGAGGTCAGAGAGTAACAGTTCAAAAATGGACAGTAACAGTTGGACAGTAACGGTCCAAGTGTTTGTTGATGAGCGATTTTGACTATCTTAGAGGTAGAACTGTGGTGGGGACACCAGACCCACACCACAAACTACACGAGTATATAGACGGGGGCGACATAGTATGGCCAAGCCCGTCACGCTTTGGTTGGGGGACTAAGCCCATTTGGGCCTATTTCATTGTAATTTTATTTATTTAGCCCATTTGGGCCTGCTCATTGTTATTTTATTATGTATGCTAAATAGTTTAACTTGATGGGTCGAGCCCAATAGTGGGATGTTACAAGGTTTACTATTTATATGTTTTATTATTTTGAGACTAGACATTATTGATGATTAATGAAATTTGCAGATTTTGCATCTCCCTACTCTCCTCTCTTTTCTTCTTTGGCTTTCTTCTTCCTCTAGGCTTCTTTCTTTTCCCGGCTTTATTTCTTTTGTTTGTTGTCCCGCGTCAAATTTGGTATCAGAGCAAGGCTTTTAATTGTTCTTACAATTAAATGGTCTATAATGTTTATACTAAACTCTAGATCCGGTTTGATCTGGAAAAAAAATCCCTGATCAAAACCCTATTGTTCATCGTCTCCATCATCAAACTAGACGCCGCTACCCACAACACCCATCACAGCCAACATCGGTTCGGGTTTACAGCAGCAAAGGCAGCGCCTCCGCCAGTGTCGTCCTCAACGCCGATCACAGCCAACGATCTCAGCCATCGATCGCAAGCCCACGTCGAGTTACTGCCTTCAACAACCCGCAGCGCCGCAGCCACCGTAGCTCTCTGTCGTCGATTCCAGCGTTGCTAACCAGTAGCACCATCAATCGCACCCCAGCAACAGCACCAACGGCGACCCACCATCCACAGCGCCCTCACTTTCGGCAGCAACCCCGCCCAGCAGCGACACCGGATCAACAACCCCGCCCAGCAGAGACACCAGACACCAGACACCATCACTTCCTCCCCTCACGCCGCTGGCCCCAAGTAAGAGCATGGAGGAAGCCATCGCCGACAGCGGTGGCAACGGGTCACAGAAGCTAGGGAAGCAAGGAAGAAAGAAAGAAAACCACAACTGAAAATATAATTAACCTAGACACGTCATCGCCAGTGTCACCTGACACATCAGCAGGTCTTGCCATGTCATCGTATCTGCCACGTCAGCTCTCTGCCACATCATCTGCCCCCTCAGCATATCCTACCACGTCAGCTGCCACGTAATCCTTCGCTGCCACATCATACAGTCAGAATTTTACCCATTGAAAATCATCATTCCTAGTATGTTTTTTTTTAACACTTGTTAACCAAGATTTAACATTAATATTATCCTTTTATGCTTGCCCATAACTAAATTAAATTACCTTAATTTTGAGTTGGTTTAGCATTGAAGATCTGATCCTCTTGATTAATTGTGGAGCTTGGGTAAATTAGTGGGAAAACTGAAACATTGTGTTGGGATTATTTATGTGCATTTAGAGGACTTACATCGCTTGCTTGCACATTTTCCTGGTTTAATCTGTCATTACTTAGTCTCCAAGTTAATTAAAAAGAAAAAAAAATTAATTACATTAAAAAAAATTATTTAAAATTATTTTCTTTATTCTGATTTCATTTTTATTTTTATTTTTATTTTTATTTTATTTTTAATTTTCTATGTTACTAGCTATAATTTTATTTTACGTTCTACTTGCAAGTGTTAGTTGGTGATCTCAGTTTTAGGATTAGTTTCGCATGCATTTACGTAGTGGTCGTCTAGTACACAATCTAGAAGTCACAGCTACCATGGACCCAAACTCTAGTAATGTTCTTAGAGATATTCAATTACAACTTATGCGAACGGAAATGAGCAACTTGTCCAATCAAATGAACAACCTTTCTGGGAGGGTGGAGTCCATAGAAACTTTGCAAATAAGACCGTCTAGTGAGAGTGAGCATTCTAGTGACAACCATAGGAATCCTCAAAGACCAGTTCCTCGTAGGAACCGCCACCATAACCAACACCAGGGCCACAATGACTTTGATGACCCTCATGATAGTGAGCATTCCAATGATTATGGTCAAAGACCAGCTCATCCTAGGAACCGTCAATACAACTGCAATCGGGGCCATCAAGACTATGATGACCCTGATGAGCGAGTCATGAGGCACATCAAGGTGGAAGCCCCAACTTTTGAGGGTCAACTTGACCCGTGGATTTTTGACAAATGGATCTGTGACATGGATCAATTCTTTAGCTGGTATAATCTGTCTGAGAATAGAAGGGTAAGATTTGCAAAGATGAAACTTAGTGGGACCGCTCAGCTCTATTAGGAAAGTGTAGAAGAGTCTTTGAATAGGAGAGGTCAACCCCCTATTACTGACTGGGTTGAAATGAAGACTAAGTTAGAAGAAAAGTACTTGCCTCGTTCTTATAGAGGAAATCTTTTGGACCAGTGGAATAACTTGAGGCAAGGAGGCAAGTCTGCTAATGACTATGTGGCACAATTTGATGAGTATAGGATGAGGTGTGCAGTTAGGGAGGATGAAGTGATGACTCTAAGTAGATTTTGAAAAGGTTTAAACGATGACCTTAGGAGAGAGATCGTGCTTAGGGGTGTTTCCACCCTGGATGAAGCTTATACCTTAGTATAAAATTATGACTTAGTCACAAAAAGTCAGTGGACAAGACGTCACGACACTCGTAATACCCCTTCCAGGTCTCAACCTGGTAGTTATAACTCCATATTAGGTGCCCACCTCGTAAGCCCAATCCTTTGATTTCCCAAATACCTAGAGAAGACAAGGGAAAGGGTATTTTTCATGAAGCACCTAAGACTTCCAGAATTCAGTGTTTTAAGTGTTAGGGTTTTGGTCACATCTGCTCTAGCTGCCTTAATAAGACTTTGTTCATCAAGGGGCAAGAGGATATGGGTGAAGAAGATAATTGTGATGATAAGATATATGAACCCAATCCCGATGACTTTCAAGATCTAAATGGCAGGATGATGAGTCTAACTTGCTAGGCTGTGTTAGGTTTATATCCACTCAAACCAAGATAACTAGGTTGGGTGTGGTTAGATGTGCTTTAACACAACCTAAAGGAACTGAGGATTGGAGAAGGACTGCTATTTTTTACACTTACATCAAATGTGGAGATAAAGGGTGTAAGATCATCATAGACAGTGGTAATTGTATCAATGCAGTTTCCTTGAGTAGTGTATCCCGCTTGGGTCTAAAGTCTGTTCCACACCCTAAACCCTATAGTGTGTCTTGGGTTAATGATACAGCTATAGTGGTTAAAGAGAGATGTCTTTTTTCCATTAAGATTTTTTACTATCATGATGAAATTTGGTGTGATGTCATCCCCATGAACGTAGGGCACGTCATTTTGGGTAGGCCTTGGTTATATGATTTGGACGTTACAATCTTTGGACGATCAAATTCTTGTTCATTCACTTTTCAAGGTAAAAAAATCCAACTTATTGGATTACCTCCAAGGTCTAATGATAATAGTCAGAAGAAGAGTAAAGTGAGAGAAGGCAGGCTTAACATAATAAGTCCTAGGGAGTTTGATAAGGAGATTTGTGAGGAGGCTGTTGTGTTTGCTGTAGTGGCTAAAGAGATTGTCGAAGACTTTTCAGAGGAGCCCCCTGAAGAGGTCAAAGAAGTGTTAAAAGAGTTTCGAGATGTTTTCCCTTCTGAACTACCTGATGTTTTACCCCTTATGCGTGATGTTCAACATGCCATAGATTTTGTCCCTGGGGCTACACTACCGAACTTGCCTCACTATAGGATGAACCTGTAAACACCCAAGAGAAAATATAGGTATATATATAAATTGATGATGCAGTTTTCGCTTCGCTGCCGATCTTAGTTTTTGCTGCCGATTTCATGATCGGCAGCGACACAGTTTTTGCTGCCGATCTTAGTTTTTGCTGCCGATTTCATGAAATCGGCAGCGACGCAGTTTTCGCTGCCGATTCCTGCATCGGCAGCCACGCAGTTTTCGCTGCCGATTTCTGCATCGGCAGTGACGCAATTACTGTTGAAAAAAAATTAAAATTAAATTAATTAACTTAAAGAGCTGGGAGGGAGGGGTAAAACCGGTTTTAGATAAACCAAAACAAGGATAAGAACACATCTAAACCAACCCCCAAACAACCCACCTCATTTCATGGGGAGTATAAATACAAGGAGGAGAGAGAGAGGATGATCCATCCTCTTCCCAGAACAGCAGCTGCATGTCATTCTTCCCTTCCTCTTTCACAACAGAAACCTAAACCAAACCAGTATAGAGTGCTTTGTGAACGTGTGAGGGTAAGATGAGACCTTGAGAGAAGACTGGACAGTTGCCTAGAGGAAAGGAAGAAGAGGGCTGGAAAACATGAGAGGAAGAAGAATGAGGAGAACCAGCAAGAGAAAAGAAAGAATAGTGTCAAACCTTCCTCAAACTTAGTTAGATTCGAAAGGTATGGGTCATGAAACTCCCTTCCTCTTCCCCTTAAGACCAAAAAACAGAAATGAAGAAGAAAAACCATAAGGAAATTGACCTAAGACCTAAGTTAGCTGTGAAGGAAACTGAAATTAACTAGGAGAACAAGGAAACTGAAATGAAATGAAGCCAATTTCAGAACATCTAACAAAGAAATATGAATAAAATGGAAATAACAAATCATGGTAGAGGGCTGACTTTAACTAGGGGGTTGGCCAGCATACATATGTGTGTTCTGTTGGGATTTGTTGAAGGATTATGTGCTGAAATTGATGGTTTCGGTGTGTGTGTGTTCTGCTGGAATTTATTGAAAGATTATATGCTGAAATTGATGGTTTTTGATGTGTGTGTTCTGCTGGAATATATTGAAAGATTATATGCTGTAATTGATGGTTTTTAATGTGTGTGTTCTGCTAGAATTTATTGAAAGATTATATGCTGAAATTGATGGTTTTCAATGTGTGTGTTTTGCTGGGATTTTGTTGAAGGATTAGGTGCAGAAATTGATGGTTTTCAATGTGTGTGTTTTGATGGGATTTTGTTGAAGGATTAGGTGCAGAAATTGATGGTTTCAATGTGTGTGTTCTGCTGGAACTTAGTGACAGTGTATATGCTGGGGTTGTTAAAGCATGTGTGGTGTCTGTGTTCATGCTGAATTGTGTGTTGTGCAGCGAAACTCTGATCCGCTGCCGAAACTGTGTCAGCTGCAGCGAATTTGTGATTCGCTGCCGAAACTGAGTCTTCTGCAGCGAACTAGCATACGCTGCCGAATTGTGTGTTGTGCAGCAAAACTCTGATTCGCTGCCGAAACTATGTCAGCTGCAGCGAGTTAGCATTCGCTATCGAAACTGAGTCTTCTGCAGCGAACTAGCATTCGCTGCCGAATTGTGTGTTGTGCAGCGAAACTCTGATTCGCTGCCGAAACCACGATGGCTGCAGCGAAATTGTGATTCGCTGCCGAATTGTGTGTTGTGCAGCGAAACTCTGATCCACTGCCGAAACTGTGTTAGCTGCAGCGAATTTGTGATTCGCTGCCGAAACTGAGTCTTCTGCAGGGAACTAGCATACGCTGCCGAATTGTGTGTTGTGCAGCGAAACTCTGATTCGCTGCCGAAACTGAGTCTTCTGCAGCGAAACTCTGATTCGCTGCCGAAACTGAGTCTTCTGCAGCGAATTAGCATTCGCTGCCGAATTGTGTGTTGTGCAGCGAAACTCTGATTCGCTACCAAAACCGCGATGGCTGCAGCGAAATTGTGATTCGCTGCCGAATTGTGTGTTGTGCAGCGAAACTCTGATCCGCTGCCGAAACTGTGTCAGCTGCAGCGAATTTGTGATTCGCTGCCGAAACTGAGTCTTCTGCAGCGAACTAGCATATGCTGCAGAATTGTGTGTTGTGCAGCGAAACTCTGATTCGCTGCCGAAACCGTGATGGTTGCAGCAAAATTGTGATTCGCTGCCGAATTGTGTGTTGTGCAGCGAAACTCTAATCCGCTGCCGAAACTGTGTCAGCTGCAGCGAATTTGTGATTCGCGGCCGGGACAAATGAATGCTTAGCTTCGGCTAATGGCATCCGAAGAGGATGACCGGGGTGAGTGAATGGTTAACCTCAGAAAATGATGCCTTAAGAGGATAGCCGGGTTTAAGATTATGGTTGACTGCAAAAATTGGTGCATTTATATACACTACAAGTTGTTTATACCAAGTACATGAAGAAATTATAAATGACAATGCTTCACTTAACTGCCAGACTGTTTAGTTACCATTATTATTATTTAGTAATTACATTCTCTTAAATGTTTTGTACTACTGCAGGGACGTCACTCCCACGAGATGTCTAGGGAACCCGATACACGGGGACCTACTTTTGCGAGGGATCATGTAGATGCATTCTAAATCACAATTGTATTTTGTATGAATCAATGTACTGAATATATAACTTTTATTAGATCCTTTTTGTTTAAAATTTATAATGGCTATTAGTAGGATAGGAATGCAAACTCATGTCTATGTGTGTATATTTTTTAATATGAACTTTTAATCATGCAGCCATAATATTACGTGTTTATGTAAGATTCATTTTTAAATGAAATGTTGATTGTATGGATTGTATTTTGATGATGTGAGGGATCAGGTTCGCTGATTATATATATGTAAAAAAAAAACCGGGTTGTTACAGAACCCAAGTGAACATGCCGAATTGCAAAGGCAAATAGGTGAGTTGTTACAAAAGGGATTTATACAAGAGAGTTTAAGCCCTTGTGCGGTACCTGCACTGTTAACACCCAAGAAAGATGGATCAAGGAGAATGTGTGTTGACAGTCGAGCCATCAATCGGATTACAATCAAGTATCGTTTTCCAATTCCTCGATTGGATGACATGCTAGATATGATGGCAAGGGCCCAGATCTTCTCTAAGATTGACTTGAAGAGTGGGTATCATCATATTAGGATCCGTCCGGGTGATGAATGGAAAACATCATTTAAGACTAAAGATGGTTTGTATGAATGGTTAGTCATGCCTTTTGGCCTTTCCAATGCACCCAGCACTTTTATGAGAGTAATGACACAAGCACTTCGACCATTTATGAGAAAGTTCTTGGTGGTATACTTTGATGATATTCTTATTTATAGCAAAACCAAGGAAGAACATTTTGATCATCTTATCCAAGTTTGTGCCACCCTAATAAAGGCAAGTTTGTTTGCAAATGTCAAAAAGTGTTCTTTCTTTACTGATCAAGTGGTCTTTTTAGGGTTTATAGTGTCATGGAAAGGAGTCTCTGCTGACCCCCAGAAAGTCCAGGCGATAGTAGATTGGCCTGAGCCTAAGACTATTCATGAGGTTCGTAGTTTTCATGGGCTTACGACTTTCTATCGTCGTTTTATTAAGGGATTTAGCACCATCATGTCGCCTACTACAGATTGTTTGAAACAAGGTGAGTTTAAGTGGAGTAAAGGAGCTAATAGGGCGTTTGAGGAAGTTAAGAAGAAAATGACGGAAACCCCAGTAATGTGGTTACCTTATTTTACTAAAGCGTTTGAAGTAGAATGTGATGCTTTGGGAGTCGGTATAGGTGGAGTACTTAGTCAGGAACGTCACCCTGTAGCCTACTTTAGTGAGAAACTTATGAGGCAAAACAAAAGTACTAGACTTATGATAAGGAGTTCTATGCGGTGGTTCAGGCCTTGCGTTATTGGCGCCATTATTTGCTACCACAAGAGTTTGTTCTTTACTCCGACCATGAGGCCCTCCGCTACCTTAACTCCCAAAAGAAGCTTAATCATAGGCATGGTGATTGGGTTGAATATTTGCAGGCATACTCATTTGTTTTGAAACATAAATCTAGAATAGAGAATAAGGCTGCGGATGCTTTGAGTCGTCAGGTAACGCTGTTATCCGTAATGAGTGTTGAAGTCACAAGAATTGAGAGACTCAAAGAGGAGTATGAATCTTGCTTAGAATTTGGA
Source organism: Populus nigra (assembly GCF_951802175.1). Taxonomy (NCBI): domain Eukaryota; kingdom Viridiplantae; phylum Streptophyta; class Magnoliopsida; order Malpighiales; family Salicaceae; genus Populus; species Populus nigra. The sequence goes on along the minus strand of NC_084864.1, from coordinate 5,897,446 downwards.
GAATATACTTGACATTGAAGGATGAGAGTCACCGTGCTATAAATGGTTTTCACCTCCAAGGTGGGTACTTATTTCAAGATAATAAGCTTTGTATCCCGAAAACATCTGTGCGTGACTTTTTGATATGGGAGATTCATGTTGGAGGTCTTTTAGGACATTTTGGAAGGAATAAAACCATTGAAGAAGTGGAATGCCAGTTTTTTTGGTCTAGCTTGAAGAGAGATGTCGCCAAATTGGTAGGTCAATGTCGAACTTGCCAACTAGCTAAGCATAGAAAACAAAATACTGGTCTTTACACCTCATTGCCCATTCCTACTTGCCCTTGGCAAGATGTGAGCATGGATTTTGTGCTTGGGCTTCCACGTACTGCAAAGAAACATGATTCTATTTTCATGGTTGTGGACCGCTTCTCTAAGATGGCCCATTTTATTCCTTGTACTAAGACCACAGATGCCTCTAAAGTTGCAAAACTCTATTTTGACGAGATTGTCAAGTTGTATGGTCTCCCTCAAACCATAGTGTCGGATAGGGATGTTAGATTCACAAGCTATTTCTGGAAAACCCTTTGGCATATGGTGGGCACCAAATTGAAGTTTTCGACTGCTTACCACCCCCAAACTGATGGTCAAACCGAGGTGGTTAACAGGAGTTTGGGCAACCTTTTAAGGTGTCTAGTGAATGATCATAATCGGAATTGGGATCTGATTCTTCCTACGGCCCAGTTTGCCTATAATAGCTCTATTAATAAGTCAATAGGCATGAGTCCCTTTGAAGTTGTACATGGTTACAAGCCTAGGAAACCTTTAGACCTTCTTCCTATATCCCTTCATGCTAGAGTGTCTGAGTCAGCCGAGTCTTTTGCACGTAGAATTCAGGATTTGCATATTGAGATCACTAAACAGATTGAAGCAAGTAATGCGCATTATTAACTTCAAGCTGATTTACATAGACGACATAATGAGTTTAATGTGGGAGACTATGTTATGATACGGGTTAGACCCGAGCAGTTTCCTTCGGGAGCTAATCGGAAATTACATGCGCACAGTGCTGGGCCTTTCAAAGTGCTATAACGAGTTGGTCCAAATGCTTATGTTCTTGATTTACCACATGATTTAGGCATTAGCTCTACATTTAATATTGAGGATCTAGTTGCCTACCACAAACCACTTCCTATCCTAGATGATCCATTTGAGATGCCACTTAACCCCCCTCCTGATGACACTATTGAAACCTCTATCCCTTTCACCTTGACTTCAGCATAAAAGGATAATATTGATGCTATTCTGGATGAACAAGTTGTTTTTAACAAGAATGGTGAGGTTCAACGGTTTCTAGTTCATTGGGTGGGTCGACCTGACGTAGATTGCACATGGATTACGAGAGATACTTTGCAGCAGCTTGACCCAGATCTTTGGGAGAACTATCAGAGTCGGCCAGTATTACACTCGACGGGGTCGAGTTTCTCTAACCCCAGGAGAGTTGGTGGGGACACCAGACCCACACCACAAACTACACGAGTATATGGACGGAGGCGACGTAGGATGGCCAAGCCCGTCACGCTTTGGTTGGGGGACTAAGCCCATTTGGGCCTATTTCATTGTAATTTTATTTATTTAGCCCATTTGGGCCTGCTCATTGTTATTTTATTATTTATGCTAAACAGTTTAACTTGATGGGCCGAGCCCAATAGTGGGATGTTACAAGGTTTACTATTTATATGTTCTATCATTTTGAGACTAGACATTATTGATGATTAATGAAATTTGCAGATTTTGCATCTCCCTTCTCTCCTCTCTTTTCTTCTTTGGCTTTCTTCTTCCTCTAGGCTTCTTTCTTTTCCCGGCTTTATTTCTTTTGTTTGTTGTCCCGCGTCAAACTGGGTTCTTCCCAAAACATAGAATTTGTAGCCTCATGTCTTACCTTTCCAATGCCATAAATTTCGCTTGAATTAGAGTTCTATAACTCCAGATATAGTTAAAAATATGAGGAGAGGTTAGACAGTAACAGTTCAAAAATGGACAGTAACAGTTGGACAGTGACGGTCCAAGTGTTTGTTGATGAGCGATTTTGACTATCTTAGAGCCAGAACTGGGTTCTTCCTAAAACATAGAACTTGTAGCCTCATGTCTTACCTTTCCAACGCCATAAATTTCGCTTGAATCGGAGTTCTATAACTCTAGATATAGTTAAAAATCTGAGGAGAGGTCAGACAGTAATAGTTCAAAAATGGATAGTAACAATTGGACAGTAACGGTCCAAGTGTTTGTTGATGAGCAATTTTGACTATCTTAGAAGCAGAACTGGGTTCTTATCAAAACATAGAAATTGTAGCCTCATGTCTTACCTTTCCAACGCCATAAATTATGCATGAATCGGAGTTCTATAACTCCAGATATAGTTAAAAATCTGAGGAGAGGTCAGATAGTAACAGTTCAACAATGGGCAGTAACAGTCCAAGTATTCGTTAATGAGCGATTTTGACTGCCATAGAGGCAGAACTGGGTTCTTATCAAACATAGAACTTGTAGCCTCATGTCTTACCTTTCCAACGCCACAAATTGCGCTTGAATCGGAGTTCTATAACTCCAGATATAGTTAAAAATCTGAGGGGTTAGACAGTAACAGTTCAAAAACGAGACAGTAACAGTTGGATAGTGATAGTCTAAATATAAAGAAAGGAATGATAATTAGGATTGGACAAAGAACGACAGTAATAATGAGTGAAATGAGAAAAACATAAAGTACTAATAAATAACTAAAAGAAAGACTTAGTGGTTGTTGATGTGGTTATTATAAAACATATCCTTGAGTGAGGAAAATTTATGAGATAAACCTGTGATTTGCAGGAGGGACCAGAGACATGGTGCAACAGCAGCAGCAGGGGAGCACGAGTAGAGCTTCTATTGCAGGTAGGTGATTCACACCTATGCTTTCTAGTTAAATTCCATGATTTAATATATTATTCATGTGAAATGTGAATTACTGAATGTATGTGTATTTAAGGTGAAAAGTTGTTATGTGAATTGCCAAGTGATGAAATTATCACTGATAAAGGAAATATGAGAAGTGTGATTTGAGGCATAAACTAGCATACATTGAGTGTATGTTAGGATCCCGGGTAAAGGGATCACCATGTATTGTCTAGCATACATTTAGTGTATGTTAGGATCCCGGGTAAGGGGATCACCATGTATTGGCTAGCATACATTTAGTGTATGTTAGGATCCCGGGTAAGGGGATCGCCACGAATGGACTAGCATACATTCAGTGTATGTTAGGATCCCGGGTAAGGGGATCGCCACGAATGGACTAGCATACATTCAGTGTATGTTAGGATCCCGGGTAAGGGGATCTACACGTATTGGCTAGCATACATTCAGTGTATGTTAGGATCCCGGGTAAGGGGATCACCATGTATTGGCCAGCATACATTTAGTGTATGTTAGGATCCCGGGTAAAGGGATCGCCTTACATCGATTCCTATGGGGTGGTGATGACGATACCAATGAAATTGATATCGGTAATGTGATAAGAAAAAGTAATCACATTGATCTTATAAGGTTTGGAATGAAGGTTGATACTGGTTGAGGGAATGGTTATTAATAGTTTGAATAAGGAAGAGATTTTAAATTAAAAAAAAACTAGAAGGGAGAAATAAATGAAATATGAACGCATATTACCCTATTGAAATTATTAGATATTCATATTGTTATATATATTGTGATATTCACCTTGCAATAATATATATTTTATTTCAGGATCATCGCATGCACGACAGGAGTAGATCCTAGCTTATGTTCCCTTCTTGAAATCTAGGTTCTAGGGAGTATACTCTTGTATTTTGTAAACATGAAAATGTTTGTATAACTTAATTTGTATAATAAATGTTTAAACTTGATTGGATGAATTTAACGTTGTAGTTCACATAACCATATTTCATGTCTATGTATTTATATTTATTTAATTATCCATCCATAATGATATTTTGTTATATAATGCATATCATAAATATTATGGTTGATAGGTGTGAGTATAATTGTGAAATTAAAACCCAGGATGATTGGGTCGGGAATTAAGTTATGAGATGTGAACTGTTAAAAGTGTAAACAGGTTACATGTCAGTAACTTGGGACCTTCCGGTATAGGGGGGACCCCGTCAAAATTCCGGTAGATGTTAATACGAAGACCATGATTATATATACAAAAAAAAATTTAACTACTCTGTTTTTCTATTGACATGAGATTGTTGTTTTATCCCGAAAATGGGGGATGTTACAGGTTGTGTGGTATAAGGAATCCCTTCGCTGACGAGTATGTGCATCACCAAATCAGTTCGCTGAGGAGTCTCTGCTTCGTTGATTAGTTCGCTGACGAGTCTGTGCTTCAGCGAATCACTCCGCTGACGAGGTTGTGCGGTGCATCAAAGTAGTTCGCTGAGAGTCTATGCTTCAACGAAGTAGTTCCCTGATGAGTTTATGAGGTCTAGGGAAGCAGTTTGCTGACGAGTCAGTCCTTTAGCAAATCAATTTGCTCACCAATTTGTGCTTCAGCAAATCAGTTCCTTGACAAGGTTGTGTGGTGTAGGGAATCCGTTTTATGACGAGTATGTGCATCACTGAATCAGTTTGCTGAGGAGTCTATGCTTCGCCGATCAGTTCCCTGACAAGTCTGTGTTTGAGCGTATCAGTTCGATGACTAGTCCATGCTTCAGCGAATCCATTCCCTCTCGAATCTATGCTTCAGCAAATCCATTCCATCACGAGTCTTTGCTTCAGTGAATCAGTTCACTGACGAGTCTGTGCTTCAGCAAATCAGTTCGCTGATGAGGTCATGTGATGCATCGAAGAAGTTCGCTGAGATTCATTTCTTCAGTGAATGAGTTCCCTAACGAGGTTATGAGGTCTCGGGAATCAGTTCGCTGACGAGTTTATGTATCACCGAATAAGTTCGGTCATGAGTCAGTGCTTCAACGAATCAGTTCCCTGACGAGGTTATATGGTGTAGTGAATCCCTTCGCTGACGTGTATGTGCAACACCGAATCAGTTCGCTAAGGAGTCTATACTTTGTCAATCAGTTCTCTGATGAGTCTGTGCTTCAGCGCATCAATTCGATGACGAGCCTGTGCTTGAGTGAATCAGTACCCTGACAAGTCTGTGCTTTAGCGAATCAATTCGCTGACAAGTCTATGCTTCAGCGAATCAGTTCGCTAATGAGGTTCATCAAATTAGTTTGCTCACAACACTGTGCTTCAGCAAATCAGTTCGCTAACGAGGTTCATCGAATTAGTTTGCTCACAACACTGTGCTTGAGCAAATCAGTTCCCTGACGAGTCCATGTTTCAGCAAATCTGTTCCCTCACAAGTCTATGCTTCAGCAAATCGCTAACGAGGTTGCATGGTGCATCAAATCAGTTCGCTGATGAGTCTGTGCTTTAGCAAAACAGTTCATTGATGAGGTTGTGTGGTGCATCGAAGGAGCTCGCTGAGAGTCTATGCTTTAGTGAATCAGGTCGCTCAGAGTTTGTGCTTCAATGAATCAGGTTGCTGACGAGGTTGCATGGTGCATCGAATCAGGTCGCTGACAAGTCTATGCTTCAGCGAATTAGTTCCCTGACGAGGTTATAAGGTCTAGGGAAGCAATTCGCTGATAAGGTTGCGTGGTGCATCGAATCATTTCGTTGACGAGTCTATGCTTCAACGAATTATTTCCCAGACGAGGTTATGAGGTCTAGGGAATCAATTCGCTGATGAGTCTGTGCTTCAGCGAATCAATTTGCACACTAGTCTTTGCTTCAACGAATCAGTTCCTTGAGGAGGTTGTTTGGTGTAGGGAATCAGTTCACTGACGAGTATGTGCATCACCGCATCAGTTCGCTGAGTCTGTGCTTCGCCGATCAGTTCCCAGACATGTCCGTGCTTCAGCGAATTAGTTCGTTGAGGAGTCTGTGTTTCAGTAATTTTGTTCCCTCACAAGTATGTGCTTTAGCGAATAAGTTTGCTTACGAGTCTGTGCTTCAGCGAAGCCGTTCCCTTACGAGTGTGTGCTTCAGCGAATCAGTTCGCTAACGAGTTTGTGTTTCAGCGATTATGAGGACGAGTATGTGCTTTAGCGAATAAGTTGGCTTAGGAGTCTGTGCTTCAGCGAATCCATTCCCTCACGAGTCTGTACTTCAACGAATCAGTTCGCTGACGAGTCTGTGCTTCAGCGAAGCCGTTCCCTTACAAGTATGTGCTTCAGTGAATTAGTTCGCTGACAAGGTTGCGTGGTGCGTCGATGTAGTTCGATGAGAGTCTATGCTTCAGCCAAGTAGTTCCCTGACGAGGTTGTGTGGTGCATCAAAGTAGTTCACTGATGAGGTCTAGGGAACTGATTCCCTACACCACATAACCTCGTCAACGAACTGATTCGCTGAAGCAGAGACCTGTCACGGAAATTATTCCCTAGACCACATGATTAGTACTTAAAAGTGCATTCTCATTAAGGCTTTATATCATCGTATTTCACTAAAGTATCGTTAAATTCCCTAACTAAAGCATGTTTTATAATAACAAGTCTAATAATATAATATATCTTTAATTTATGGTAAATGCTTGTTTTGAATGCAGGTATATCTCACAATTCAAAGGATTGATTGATGTGATTAACAATTGAAAGTGAAGAGACAAAAAGAGGACTAGGCTAAGAGAAGAGATGTTGGTTCAATTCCAAACTGGGACACCATTTGGTTATTTGATCATAACTGGAGTTGTAGAACTCGGATTTAGGTCCACTTTATATGGATGGAAAGATAAGATATAGACCTAAAACTTTCATGAAGGATCCAAGACTCAATTCTGCCGTTTTCAAGTTTAAATCTTAGCAACAACGGAGAAGTCGGAACCTGTCCTGCAACTCAAACATTGTTCGGTTTTCAGCTCATATCTTGAGTTCTAGAAGTCCAAATGAGCTCTGGTTTTTTGTTGTTGGAAAGCTGAGACAATTGCCCACAGCTTTCATGAAACAAAGGGCTCAAATTTTGATGTTAGCAATGACGTTTTGGCCAGCCAACAATATCAAAAATCTGCCAACAATGTCAAAAACCAGCCACCAAATCAATGGTTGGCCACCAACTATTTTCTTAGTCCACCAATCAATAGTTCTGAATCTTAGCCTATAAAAGGAGGCATTTGCCATGTATTTAGATATATTATTTTTCAAATCAAAATCATGTTCTTGCTTTCTCTCTTTATATCTTTGTAATGTTCAAGTTTTCTTTCATGTTATATTAATCTCTTGTTTATGCTTTTTTTCATTTCCTTTCATATACTTAGTTAACTTATATCATAATCATGTTCTTATCTTGTTTATTTATGTTTTTCTTCTTCATTATGTTTAGCTAATTTAATTATGTCAAGGTGAAAAGGTTTTACTAATAGTGTTAGAATAGGTATAATATAAACTCAACATGGACTTTAATGTTTATATCCAAGATAAATTGTTATTAGCATATCTTATCTTTTTATCTTACTAATTCTTAATACCTTGCTTGTTAAATGGTTAATCTAGATTTATGTTGTATAACACTTGGTACATCGAATGCTTGATCCTTCATAGTTTTCGGCCGACATCGTTGTTATGATAGGAACTTGATTTGTTGTTAACATAAGCTAGCAACATGAATGCCTGATGATATTTATAAGTATGGTGTTACTTAGACAAGATAATTAATATGATCATGTTAATACTTTATAATGAGCCATTAATGATAAATCATCCGATTAGAACCTCCTTTGTGTGTGGTTTCTAGTTGAGTAATAAAAAGAGTTTATATTATATTTATTTGAAATACCATTAGTGAATCCTCTAACCTTGACATTTGTTTTTATCATTGTTTAATCCTTACATTAATCTTCCATCTCAAAGTTCTCATTAATTTCTTCCTCTTCTTCTTTTTATTATTATTATTACTACTATTACTACTACTACTACTACTATTAATATTATTACTATTATTATTATTATTACTATTATTATTATTATTATTATTATTATTTACATTCTTGTTATATGTTATGTACGTTAAGTATGCTCTGTGTTTGATCAAGGATCCTGACATTGTTGGTCTTGCCTTGTTCATTCGCATCAGAAATCTGTTTATATTATATAATATATCTCTTTGATCTTTTCATAAAATCAATATATAGGCTGGAAACCTGTGACCCGATCTTTTAGATCATTCTCAGGTATAACAACGCCACGTACTGAGTATTATTATTGTTGTTGTTGTTGTTGCATTGTTATTTATAATTTATACAATTAACCTCTCTATGGTTCGACCCCGGTCTTGCCGGGTTATTTATTACTTCGACACTCCTGCACTTGGGAGAAGACATCAATCTTTTGGTCGTGTCACCACACGAACTCGTTAGAGAACTGATTCTTTAAAGCACAGATCCATCACGTAAATGATTTTTCTAAACCATACAACCTCGTCAGGGAAGTGATTTGCTAAAGCACAGACTTGTCATCGAACTGATTCGATGCACCACACAACCTCGTTAGTCAACTGATTCGTTGAAGCACACACTCGTCATTGAATTGATGCGTTGAAGCACAGACTCGTCAGGGAACACCATACAACCTTGTAAGGGAATTGATTCGCTGAAGCACAGACTTGTGAGCGAAGTGCTTCGATGCATCGCACAACCTCGTTAGGGAACTGAGTTGCTGAAGCACAGACTCCTCAGGGAACTGACTCGCTGAAGCACAGACTCGTTAACGACCTAAATTGATGCACCACGCAACCTTGTTAGCGAACTGATTCACTGAAGCATAGACTTGTGAGCGAACTGATTCGATGCATCGCACAACCTCTTTAGCAAATTGAGTCGCAAAAGCACAGACTAATCAGGGAACTGACTCGCTGAAGCACAGACTTGTTAGGGGACTGATTCGCAGAAGCACCGACTCGTCAGCGAACTAATCGGCAAAGCACAGACTCCTCAGCAAAGTGATTCAGGGTTGCACACACTCGTCAGTGAACTGATTCCCTACAGCACACAACCTGGTCAGCGAACTGATTCACTAAAGCATAGACCCGTCAAGGAACTGATTCCCTACACCACACAAACTCGTTAAGGAACTGATTCGCTGAAGCACAAACTCGTCATCGAACTGATTCGATGCACCACACAACCTCGTCAGCGAACTGATGCGCTGAAGCAAGACTCATCATCGAACTAGTGCGTTGAAGCACAAACTCGATAGAGAACTGCTCGGCTAAGCTCAGACTCCTCAATAAACTAATTCAGGGTTGCACATACACGCCAGCGAACTGATTCGCTGAAGCACATACCTGTTATAGAACTGATTCACTAGACCACACAAACACGTCAGGGAACTGATTAGCTGAAGCACAGACTTGTCATTGAACTGATTCGATGCACCACACAACCTTCTCAGCGAACTGATTCAATGCACCACACAACCTCGTTCGCAAACTGATTCATCGAAGCACAAACTCGTCATAGAAATGGTTCGCTGGAGCAAAGACTCGTCAGGGGACTGATTCGCTGTAGCACAGACTCGTCAGGGGCCTGATTCGCTGTAGCACAGACTCGTGAGGGAACTGAGGCGCTGATGCACCGACTTGTCAGCGAACTGACATTGAAGCACCGAATTATAAGTGAACTGATCGGCAAAACACAGACTCCATAGTGAACTGATTCAGGGTTGCACATACTGGTGAGCGAACTACTTCCCTACACCATACAACCTCGTTCGCAAACTTATTCGCCGAAGCACAAACTCGTCACAGAAATGGTTCGCTGGAGCAAAGACTCGTTAGGGGACTGATTCGTTGTAGCACAGACTCGTGAGGGAACTGAGGCGCTGATGCACTGACTTGTCAGCGAACTGACATTGAAGCACCGAATTGTAAGTGAACTGATCGGCAAAGCACAAACTCCATAGCGAACTGATTCAGGGTTGCACATACCGGTGAGAGAACTACTTCCCTACACCACACAACCTCGTCAGGGAACTGATTCGCTGAAGCATAGACTTGTGAGCAAACTCATTCAATGCACCACATAACCTCGTTAGTGAACTAAAGCACCAACCTGTCACCAAACTGATGCATTGAAGCACAAACCCGTCAACAAAATAATGCACTAAAGCACAGACTCATCACATCGTCAGCGAGCTAATTTGATTCACCACCCAACCTCATTAGCGAACTGATTCGCTGAAGCATAAACACGTCAGGGAACTGATTTGCAGAAGCACAGACTCGTCACGGAACTGATTTGTAGAAGCACATACTCGTCCGTGAACTGATGCGTGGAAGCATCGACTCGTTTGCGAAATGATCAGCAAAGCACAGACTCCACAGTGATCTGATTCAAGGTTGCACATACTGGTCAGCGAACTCCTTCTCTACACCACACAACCTCATCATGGAACTGATTCCCTGAAGCATGGACTTGTGAGCGAACTCATTCGATGCACCTCATAACCTCATCAGTGAACTTAGTCGCTAAAGCACGGACTCGTTAGGGAACTGATTCACTGAAGCACGGACACGTCAGCGAAGTAATACGCTGAAGCACCGACTCATCATCAAGCTGATGCGCTGAAGCACAAACCCGTCATCGAACTGACTCGATGCACCACACAACCTCGTCAGCGAATTGATGCGTTGAAGCAAGACTCATCATCGAACTAGTGCGCTGAAGAATAGACTCGACAGGGAACTGCTCGGCTAAGCTCAGACTCCTCAGCAAACTAATTCAGGGTTGCACATATGCGTCAGCGAACTGATTCGCTGAAGCACATACCCATTAGATAACTGATTCACTAGACCACATAAACACATCAGGGAACTAATTCGCTGAAGGACAGACTCGTCAGCGAACTGATTCGATGCACCACACAACCTCGTCAACGAACTGATTCGATGCACCACACAACCTCGTCAGCAAACTGATTCGCTGAAGCACAAACTTGTAACAGAAATGATTCGCTGGATATAGACTCGTCAGGGAACTGATTCGCTGAAGAACAAACTTGTGAGGGAACTGAGGCACTGATGCACCGACTCGTCAGTGACCTGATACGTTGAAGCATCGAATCGTTATGGAACTGATCGGCAAAGCATAGACTCCATAGCGAACTAATTCAGGGTTGCACATACTGGTGAGCAAACTACTTCCCTACACCACACAACCTTGTCAGGGAACTGATTCGCTGAAGCATGGACTCGTCTGCGAAATGATGCACTGAAGCACGGACTCGTCAGGGAACTGAGGCATTGAAGCACCAACTCGTCAGTGAATTGATTAGCAAAGCACAGACTCATCAGCGAACTGATTCTCTACACCACGTAACCTCATCAGGGAACTGATTCACTGAAGCACAGACTCATTAGGGAACTGAGGTGCTGATGCACCGACTCGTCAGCAAACTGATGCGTTAAAGCACTGACTCGTCAGCGAACTGATCAGCAAAGCACAAACTCCTCAACAAACTGATTCAGGGTTGCACATACTCGTTAGCGAACTGATTCCCTACATCATGTAACCTCGTCATAGAACTAATTCCCTCAAGCACAGACATGTGAGTGAACTGATTCAGGGTTGCACATACTCGTCAGCGAACTGATTCCCTACACCATGTAACCTCATCATAGAACTGATTCCCTCAAGCACAGACTTGTGAGTGAACTGATTCGATGCACCACATAACCTCATCACCGAACTAATTCGCTACACCATGTAACCTCGTCATGGAAGTGATTTGTAGAAGCACAGACTCGTTAGGGAACTAATGCGTTGAAGCACAGACTTGTTAGCAAACTAATCGGCAAAGCACACACTCGGTAGGGAACTAATCAACAAAGCACAGACTCCTCAGCGAACTGCTTCAATAATGCATATACTCGTCATCAAACTGATTCCCTACACCATGTAACCTCGTCAGGGAACTAATTCGCTGAAGCACAGACTTGTTAGGGAACTGAGGTACTGATGCATCGACTCGTCAGTGAACTGATGCGTTGAAGCACCAACTCGTTAATGAACTGATCGGCAAAGCACAGACTCCTTAGCAAACTGATTCAGGGTTGCACATACTCGTCAGCGAACTGATTCCCTACACCACACAACCTTGTCAGCGAACTGATTCGCTAAAGCACAGACCCGTCACGAAACTGATTCCATACACCACACAAACTCGTTAGGGAACTGATTCGCTGAAGCACAAACTCATCATCGAACTGATTCGATGCACCACACAACCTTGTCAGCGAACTGATGCGCTGAAGCAAGACTCGTCATCGAACTGGTGCGCTGAAGCACAAACTCGACAGGGAACTGCTCGGCAAAGCTCAGACTCCTCAACAAACTAATTTAGAGTTGCACATAAGCGTCAGCAAACTGATTCGCCGAAGCACATACCCGTCAGAGAACTGATTCACTAGACCACACAAAACGCGTCAGGGAACTGATTCGCTGAAGGACAGACTAGTCAGCTTACTGATTCGATGCACCACACAACCTCATCAACAAACTGATTCGATGCACCACATAACCTCGTCAGCAAATTGATTCACTGAAGTATAAACTCATCACAGAAATGATTCGTTGGACACGAACTCATCAGGGAACTGATTCGTAAAAGCACGCATTTGTCAGCGAACTGATGCGTTGAAGCACCGACTCGTTTGCGAACTGATCGGCAAAGCACACACTCCACAGCGATCTGATTCCGGGTTGCACAAATTGGTCAGCAAACTCCTTCCCTTACACCACACAACCTCATCATGGAACTGATTCGCTGAAGCACAGACTTGTGAGTGAACTCATTTGATGCACCACATAACCTCATTAGTGAACTTAGTCGTTGAAGCACAGACTCGTTAGGGAACTGATTCATTGAAGCACAGACGCATCAGTGAACTGATGCGCTAAAGCACCGACTCGTTACCAAGCTGATGCGCTGATGCGCTGAAGCACCAACCTGTCAGCGAACTGATGCGCTAAAGCAAATACTCATCACGTAAATGATTTGCTAAAGCATAGACTCGTTAGGGAACTGATTCACTGAAGCGCAGACTCTCGTTAGGGAACTGAGGCACTGAGGCATCGATGTGTCAGTGAACTGATGCACAGACTCGTCATAGAAATGATTCGTTGGACACAGACTCGTCAGGGAATTGATTCGCTGAAGCACAGACTCGTGAGGGAACTGAGGCACTAATGCCCGACTCGGCAGTGAACTGATACGTTGAAGCACCGAATCGTCAGCGAACTAATCGGCAAAGCACAGACTCCTTAGCAAATTGATTCAGGGTTGCACATACTGGTGAGCGAACTTCTTCCTTACACAACACAACCTCGTTAGGGAACTGATTCGCTGAAGCACATAACCTCGTCAGTCAACTAAAGCACCGACCTGTAACCGAACTGATGCGCTGAAGCATAGACCCGTCAGCGAACTGATGCGCTAAAGCACAAACTTGTCACGTCGTCAGCGACCTGTATCGATGCACCACGCAACCTCATCAACGAACTGATTCGCTGAAGAACAAACGCGTTAGGGAACTGATTCGTAGAAGAACAAACTCATCAGGGAACTGATTCGCAGAAGCACAGATTCGTCAGCGAACTGCTGCGTTGAAGCACTGACTCGTTTGCAAATTGGTTGGCAAGGCACAAACTCTACAGCGATCTGATTCAGGGGTGTACATACTGGTCGGTGAACTCTTCCATACACCACACAACCTAATCATTGAATTGATTCACTGAAGCACAGACTTGTGAGCGAACTCATTCGATGCACCACACAACCTCGTCAGTGAACTAATGCGCTGAAGCACGGACTCGTCAGGGAACTATTCGCTGAAGCACGGACACATCAGTGAACTGATGTACTGAAGCACATACTCATTAACGAACTAATCAGCAAAGCACACATTCCTCAGCGAACTGATTCAGGATTGCCCATACTCGTCAGCTAACTGATTCCCACACCACGCAACCTCGTTAGCGAATTGATTCACTGAAACAGAGACTCGTGATCAAACTGGTGCCCTACACCACGTAACCTCGTCAGGGAACTGATTCGTTGAAGTATAGACTCGTTATGGAACTGAGGTGCTGATGCACCGACTCATCAGCGAATTAATGTGTTGAAGCACCGACTCATCAGCGAACTGATTAAGGGTTGCAAATACTCGCCGGCTAACTGTTTCCTTACACCACACAACATCGTCGGTGAACTGATTCGTTGAAGCATAGACTCATCATCTAGCTGGTGTGCTGAAGCACAGACTCCTTAGCGAACTGATTCAATGATGCATATACTCGTCAGTGAACTGATTTCCTACACCACACAACTTCGTCAGTGAACTGAGTCGCTAAAGTATAGACCCATCATGGAACTGATTCCTTAAATCACACAAACTCGTTAGGGAACTAACTCTTTGAAGCACAAACTCGTCAGTGACTTGAATCGATACACCACGTAACCTCATCAGTGAATGGATTCGCTGAAGCATAGACTCATCAGGGAACTGATTCTCAGAAGCACAAAATCTTGAGGGAACTAATTCGCTGAAGCACAGACTCTTTAGGGAACTGATGCACTGAGCACCAACTCGTCAGCAAACTGATCGGCAAAGCACAGACACCTCAGTGAACTGATTCTGGGTTGCCCATACTCGTCAGCGAACTGATTCCCTACACCACACAACCTTGTCAGCTGATTTGCTAAAGTGTAGACCCATCACGAAACTGATTCCCTAGACCACACAAACTCATCAGGGAACTGATTTGCTGAAGCACAGACTCATCATCGAACTAAATCAATTCACCACACAACCTCATCAGGGAACTGATTCTCTGAAGTACAAACTCATCATCGAACTAAATCAATTCACCACACAACCTCGTTAAGGAATAGTTCGACGAAGCACAGACTCCTTAGTGAACTGATTCAATGATGCACATACTCATCAGCGAACTAATTCCCTACATCACGTAACCTCGTTAGGGAACTGATTCCCTAAAGCACAGACTTGTGGGTGCACTAATTCGATGCACCATACAATCTCATCACCAAACTGATTCGTTGAAGCATAGACTTGTCAGGGAACTAATTTGTTGAAGCACAGACTTGTCAGGGAACTGATTCGCTGAAGCACAGACTCATTATCAAACTGATATACTAGAGCACAGACTCATCAAGGAAGTGATTCGCTGAAGCACGGACTCGTCAGGGTACTGATTCGCTGAAATACAAACTCGTGAAGGAACTTAGACACTGAGGCACTGACTTGTCAGCGAACTTAAGCGTTGAAGCATTGACTCGTCAGCGAATTGATATGCCAAACACAGACTTCTTAGCGAACTGATTCAGGGTTGCCCATACTCGTTAGCCAACTGATTCTCTACACCACACAACCTTATTAGTAACACATCACCGAATTGATTTGCTGAAGCAAGGACCCGTCATCGAACTGATACGGTGAAGCACAGACTCGTCAATGAAATGATTCGCTGAAGCACAGACTCTTCAGCGAACTGATGCGTTGAAGCAGCGACACATCACTGAATTGATGCGCTGAAGCAAGGACCCGTCATCAAACTGATACGGTGAAGCATAGACTCGTCAAGGAAATGATTCGCTGAAGCGTAAACTCGTTAGGGAACTGATTCGCTGAAACACGGACTCGTCAGGGAACTGAGGCGCCGAAGCACCGACTTGTCAGCGAATTGACGTGTTAAACTAGAGACTTGTGAGAGAACTGATTCAATGCACCACACAACCTCATCAGTGGACTAATTCATTGAAGCATAGACTCGTTAGGGAACTGACTCGCTGAAGCACAGACTCGTTAGCGACCTGAATCGATGCAGCACCCAACCTCTTCAGCGAACTAATTCGCTGAAGCACCGACTTGTAAGAGAACTAATTCGATGCATCACAAAACTTCGTCAGTGGACTAAGTCGGTGAAGCACAGACTCGTTAGGGAACCGACTTGCTGAAGCACAAACTCGTTAGCGACCTGAATCGATGCACCATGCAACCTTGTTAGCAAACTGATTCGCTGAAGCACGGACTCGTCAGGGAACTGATTCTGAAGCACTCACTCGTCAAGGAACTGATTCGCTGAAGCACGGACTCATTATTGAACTGATGTGCTAAAGCATCGACTCGTCATAAAAATGATTCACTGTAGCATGGACTCGTTAGAGAACTAATTCGTTGGAGCACGAACTCATGAGGCAACTAAGGCGCTGAAGCACTGACTCGTTAGCGAACTAATTGGCAAAGGACAGACTCCTTTGCGAACTCATTCAAGGTTGCATATATTGGTCGGCAAACTGATTCCCTACACCACACAACCTCGTTAGGAAACTGATTCGTTGATGCACAAACTTGTGAGTGAACTGATTCGATGCACCACACAATCTCGTCAGCCAAATGATTCGCTGAAGCACAGACTCGTTAGGGAACTGACTCGCTAAAGCACAGACTCGTTAGCGACATGAATCAATACACCACGCAACCTCATCAGCGAACTAATTGGCAAAGGACAGACTCCTCAGCAACTAATTCACATATTGGTCAGCGAACTAATTCCCCACACCACACCACACAACCTTGTTAGGGAATTGATTCGCCGAAGCACAAACTTGTGAGTGAACTGATTCGATGCACCACACAACCTCGTTAGCCAAATGATTCGCTGAAGCACAAACTCGTCAGGGAACTGACTCGCTGAAGCATAGACTCGTTAGCGACCTGAATCAATGCACCATGCAACCTCATCAACGAACTGATTCGCTCAAGCATGACTCATCAGGGAACTGATTCGCAAAAGCATGGACTCGTCAGGGAACTGATTCGCTGAAGCACAGACTCAACTAGAAACTGACTCGATGAAGTACAGACTCGTCTGCGACCTGAATCTATGCACCACGCAACCTTGTCAGCGAACTGATTGGCTGAAGCACGACTCGTCAGGGACCTGCTTCGTTGAAGCACGGACTCGTCTGCGACCTGAATCGATACACCATGCAACCTCGTCAATGAACTGATTCGCTAAAGCACGACTCGTCAGGGACTTGCTTCGTTAAAGCATGGACTCGTCAGCGAACTGGTACGCTGAAGCATCGACTCGTCAGGGAACTGCTCGGCAAAGCAAAGACTCCTCAACAAACAGATTTAGGGTTGCACATACTCGTCAGCGAACTGATTCCCTACACCACACAATCTTGTCAATAAACTGATTTGCTGAAGCACAGACCTACCAAGGAACTAATTCCCTAGACCACACAAACTCGTCAGGGAACTGATTCGCTGAAGCACAAACTCGTCATCGAACTAATTCGATGCGCCACACAACCTCGTCAGTGAACGGATTTGCTAAAGCATAGACTCGTCATCGAACTGATGCACTGAAGCACAGACTTGTCAGGGAACTGATCAGCGAAGCACATACTCCTTGGCGAACTGATTCGGCGATCCATATACTTATCATGAACTGATTCTCTACACCACACTTCCTCGTCAGGGAAATTATTCTATAGACCACACAACCTCGTCAGGGAACTGATTCCCTAGATCACACAACCTCGTCAGGGAACTGATATACGGAAGCACAGACTCGTCAGTGAACTAATTTGATGCACCACACAACCTCGTTAGCAAACTGATTCGCTGAAGTACAGACTGAAGCACGAACTGATACATGAAAGCACAGACTCGTTCGCAAACTGATTCGATGCACCACACACACTTGTCAGCCAACTAGTCGCTGAAGCACAAACTCGTCAAAGAACTGACTCACTGAAGCACAGACTCGTCACCAACCTGAATTGATGCACCACGCCACCTCGCCAACAACTGATTCGCTGAAGCATAGACGCAACAGCGAACTAATGCGCTGAAGCACGGACCCGTCACTGAACTGATTCCCTACACCACACAATCTCATTAGTGAACTGATTCGTTGAAGCACAGACCCATCAAGGAACTGATTCGCTAGACCACACAAACTCGTCAGGGAACTGATTCGCTGAAGCACAGACTCGTAATCGAACTGATTCGATGCACCGCACAACCTCGTCAGCAAACAAATTCACTAAAACACAGACTCGTCATCGAACTGATGCGCTGAAGCATTGATTTGTCAGGGAACTTATCGGCGAATCACATACTCCTTAGCAAACTGATTCAGTGATCCACATACTATAACGAACTGATTCCCAACACCACACAAACTCGTCAAGGAACTGATTCGCTGAAGCACAGACTCGTAATCAAACTGATTCGATGCACCACACAACCTCGTCAGCGAGCAGATTCGCTGAAGCACAGACTCGTCATCGAATTGATGTTCTGAAGCACAGACTTGTCAGGGAACTGATCGGCGAAGCACAGACTCTTTAATGAATTGATTCGATGATCCACATACTCGTCAACAAACTGATTCCTTACACCACACAAACTCGTCAGGGAACTGATTCGCTGAAGCACAAACTCATCGTCGAACTGATTTGATGCACCACACAACCTAGTCAGCTAACTGATTCGCTGAAGCATTGACTTGTCAGTGAACTAATCGGCGAAGTACAGACTCCTTGGTGAACTGATTCAGGGTTGCACATACTCGTCAGCGAACTGATTCCCTACACCACACAATCTCGTCAGTGAATTGATTCGCTGAAGCATAGATCTACCAAGGAACTGATTCCCTAAACAACACAAACTCGTTAGGGAACTGATTCGCTTAAGAACAAACTCATAATCGAACTGATTCAATGCACCACACAACCTCGTCAGCGAACGGGTTCGCTGAAGCACAAACTCGTCATCAAACTGATGCGTTGAAGCACAGACTTGTCAGGGAACTGATCAGCGAAGCACATTCTTATGATTGATATTACCTATTCTTTGGCATTTCTCACATGATTTACAGAAGTGATATGCATCTTTAAAAATAGAAGGCCAATAGAAACCACTTTCAAGTACCTTATGTGTTGTTCTTTTTGCTCCAAAGTCCCCACCACAAGAATGAGAATGACAAAAAGTGAGAATGGAATGAAATTCATCTTGTGGTACACATCTCCTTACTACTTGATCCACACAAAATTTCCACAAGTAAGGAGTATCCCAAAAATAATATTTAGCATCAGCTCGTAACTTGTCCTTTTGGGATGTAGACAAACCTGGAGGGAATTCTTTGGTGACTAAATAGTTCACCAAATCAGCATACCACGGTCTTGTACAGGAATGTAGCACATACAACTGTTCATTGGGGAATATTTCTCTTATTGTTTCGGTTTGTATATCCTTGGTCCTCAGTTGGCTCAAGTGATCAGCTGCATGGTTTTCGACACCTTTTTTGTCTTTGATCTCAAGATCAAATTCTTGCAAAAGCAAGATCCACTTAATCAATCTTGGTTTGAACTCCTTTTTTTTTAAAAGATACCTTAAAGCTGTATGGTCAGTAAAAACAATGGCTTTTGTACCAAGTAGATATGACTTGAATTTTTCAAGAGCAAACACCACTGAAAAAAGTTCATTTTCATTTGTATGGTAATTGCATTGCGCTCCGTCCAACATGCGGGAAGCATAGGCGGTAACATGCAAATTTTTCCCTATTCTTTGCCCAAGCACAGCACCTACTGCATAATCACTCGCATCACATATTATCTCAAAAGGC
This sequence comes from Populus nigra, assembly GCF_951802175.1. Lineage (NCBI taxonomy): Eukaryota > Viridiplantae > Streptophyta > Magnoliopsida > Malpighiales > Salicaceae > Populus > Populus nigra. The sequence continues at coordinate 5,877,733 of NC_084864.1, read as the reverse complement.
TCATCCCAGTTTGGTGGTTGGATTATAGGGGCAGATGTGACACGCCTCTTAAGCTCATCATGGGCATCTTTACATGCTTGATCAAACACAAAATTCACTTCTTTGGCTAATAGTTTGCACAAGGGTGCTGTAATCTTTGAGAAATCTTTGATAAAGCGTCGATAGAAACCTGCATGACTTAGAAAAGAGCGAATTTCCCTCATGCATGAGGGGTAAGGCAATGATGAAATAACATCTATTTTAGCTTTATCAATCTCTAATCCACATGAAGACACAACATGCCCAAGAACTATTCCTTATGTTTATTCTCCTATGCTTATTTTTCCTAGAGCGGACTGTAAGTTATTATTGTAGACAATCTATTGCTAAGTTTGATATCAAAATCGGAGTTGTGGTATATGAACTTGTGAAGCAACTAAGTTTAATAATTATGGCGGATCTACATTATTAATCTTAGGGAGAACATTCAATCAAATCAAACATAGACTGCGGATAGTTATGTTTTCTTGATTAATCAACTTATCTAGTTCTTAAGGCTGCCATTAAATTAAATTACTAGTGCGGACACTGTGGTTGTTTGATGGTTAGGGTTAATTATACGACGGATTTTTGTGATGTCGCGGTTGCACAAATTAATTACCCTAGCTTAAAACACAACACACAAGATAGTATAGAGCAAGCAAGGGGTCGATCCCACAAGGAAGATTTAGTTCTGATTTTTATGCTATACGTTATGCAATTGGGGGGTTTTGATTTGTGATGATCTAAACTATGGAAGAAATTAAACTAGCAAACAAAATCAATTGAAACCGAAATTTATCAAGAAAACAAACCTTGGTCGCAAGCACACATCCACCAACGAAAATTAGAACCGATCCTTGAAACGAAACTTCAATTTATATTTTGAATTTTTATCTTTTCCTAACGTTGGTTAATTAACGGATCCGCTGTATAACTAACCCTAACCAACAAACAATCACAATATCCGCATTAATGAATTAGTTCAATGGCAGCCCTAAGAACTAGATAAATTGATTAATCTCTTGATAACCAAGTTGTCTGCAACTTGTGTTCCTTTGTTTGAGTGTTCTCCCTAAGTTTAATAACGTAGTTCCGCCACAATTATCAAGCTTAGTTGCCTCACAAGTTCATTTATCACAACTCCGGTTTTGATATCAAACTTAGCAATAGATTGTTCACAATAATAACTTAAGAGTCTGTTTTAGCAATTATCAACAACAATCATAGAAAATATGCATAGAAAAACAATCATACTCATTCATAACATACACTGAAAATAAAAAGAAGAATAAATCTCACGATTCTTGAAATCCAAAGGTTTGTTGTGTCCTTGCAACCAAGAAAATGAGTTTAGCCTTGCATATCTATGGAACAACTACTTTTAAAGATAGAAGAAAGCATTATTTCTGGTTTGTAGTAAGGAGAGTTTGTGTTTCTTCACTTCTGGTTGCTGCCCCCTTTCTGCCCTCTTTCCCTTCTCTCTTTTTATATGCTAAGAAACCCTTGTCCCTATTTTACAAAATAGTCCTCCCTTAAGTTGACAGTTTACATTTAAGTACTTCAATAACTATTTTCCTAAAAAAGAGAAATAGCCTTGCATTAAATCTTCAAGCTTTAAATTAAAGGAGCTAAATTGCTGAAGTAAAAACTTGGACACCGGTTTAGATGCTTCGAAACATAATTTGGACATGTTCCTTCACGAAACTGTTTGCTGGCAGAATTCAGCTGTCATCTTTTAAAATTAATATCTCTCTCATATAAAATCATTTTTGGCTGACATTTGGAGAGTTTATAGGTCTTTAAGATAGGAATCCAAAAAAATTTCATTTGCATCAATTGGACTTCTGTAGCTCCAGATATTGAATTTTGAATGGACAAAGGTCAACATTGGTAGAATGTGAGATTTGACTTTGAAGGATGTGATTTCCATTATCTTTCTCCTTTTATTTTTCTTGCATTAAATTTATAGAAAGGTATGGATGTTTACTTTTTAGTGCCACTGGAATCACTTCATTTTGACCTCCAGAACTCACGCTCTGCACAAAACATCGACTGAACATCAAATCTGCCAATTACCTCCAATTTACTCCTTTTTGCATCTTTCATTCAAAAGTGCCTTCAAAACATAAAATAAGGAATATCAAGGCATTTTATATATATAACATAAGCTAAACACTAGTTAAATGTGGGTGAAACAATCGAATAATATGGTTGCATCACGGATCCGTTAACTAACCAATGTTAAAAAGAGATAAATATTCAGAATATAAATTGATGTTTCGTTTCCATTATCAGTTTTGATTTCTGTAGGTGGATGTGTGCTTGCGACCAAGGTTTCTTCTCTTCATAATTTTCTAATTTTATTAAATTTCATTTGATAGTTTTCTTTATTCTTTTGCTTTAGCCTAGATAACGTCCAAACCCCCCCAAATTGCATATCATCTAGCATAAAAATCTGACTTGAATCTTCCTCGTGAGATCGACCCCTTGCTTGCTCTATACTATCTTATGTGTTGTGTTTGAAGCTAGGGTAATTAATTTGTGTGATCGCGACATCGCAACAGGGAACTCATTGACGAAGCACAGGCTCCTCAACGAACTGATTCAGTGTTGCACATACTCATCAGCGAACTGATTCCCCACACCAAACAACCTCGTCAGCGAAGTGATTCACTAAAGCACATACTCGTCATCAAACTGATTCGATGCACCACACAAACTCGTCAAGGAACTGATGCGCTGAAGCACAGACTCGTCATCAAACTGATTCGATGCACCACACAACCTCGTTAGAGAACTAATTTGCTGAAGCACAGACTCGTCATCGAACTAAAACGCTGAAGCGTAGACTCCTTAAGGAACTGATCGGCGATGCACAGACTCCTCAGTGAACTGATTCAGTGATGCACATACTTGTCAGGAAACTGATTCCCTACATCACACACACTTGTCATGGAACTGATTCGTTGAAGCAGAGACTCGTCATCGAACTGATTCGATGCACCACACAACCTAGTCAGCGAACTGATTCGCTAAAGCATCGACTCGTCAATGATATGATCATAGACCACACAAACTCCTCAGCGAACTGATTCAGGGTTGCACATACTCGTCAGCAACCACACAACCTCGTCTGCGAACTAATTCGCTGACGCACAGACTCATCATCAAACTGATGCGCTGAAGCACAGACTTGTCAGCAACCACACAAACTTGTCAGGGAACAGATTCGTTGAAGCACATATTTTTGAGCGAACTGATTCGATGCACCACACACCCTCGTCAGGGAACTGATTCATTAGACCACACAACCTCATCAGGGAACTCATATGCGGAAGCACAGACTCGTCAGCGAACTGATTCGCTGAGCACAGACCCATCACGAAACTGATTCCCTAAATCACACAAACTCATCAGCGACCTGAATCGATGCACCACTCAACCTCGTCAGTGAACTAATTTGCTGAAGCACAAACTCGTCAGGGAACTAATTCCCAGAACCACGAACTTGTCAGGAAACTGATTCGCTGAAGCAAGGACGTGTCAGCGAACTGATTCAGGGTTGCACATACTCGACAGCAAATTGATTCCCTATACCAAACAATCTCGTCAATAAGTTGATTCGCTGAAGCACAAAGTCATCAAGGAACTGATTCCCTAGACCACACAAACTCGTTAGGGAACTGATTCGCTAAAGCACAGACTCGTCATCAAACTGGTGCGCTAAAGCACATACTCGACAAGGAAGTCATCGGCGAAGCACAGACTCCTCAATGAATTGATTCAGGGTTGCACATACTCATTAGCGAACTGATTCCCTAAACCACACAAACTCGTCAGGGAACTGATGCACTGAAGCACAGACTCGTCATAGAACTGATTCGATGCACCACACAAATTCATCAGGGAACTGATGCGTTGAAGCACAGACTCGTCATCAAACTCATTCGATGCACCACACAACCTCGTTAGAGAACTGATTAGCTGAAGCAAAGACTTGTCATGGAACTGAAACGCTGAAGCATAGACTCGTTAGGAAACTGATCGGCGATGCACAGACTCCTCAACGAACTGATTCCGTGATGCACATACTTGTCAAGAAACTAATTCCCTACACCACATAAACTTGATAGGGAACTGATTCGCTGAAGCACACACTCGTCATCGAACTGATTCGATTCACCACACAACCTAGTCAGCGAACTGATTCGCTGAAGCATCAACTCATCAGTGATGTGATCATAGAACACACAAACTCCTCAGCGAACTGATTCAGGGTTGCACATACTCGTCAGCAAACTGATTCCCTACACCAAACAATCTCGTTAGTGAATTAATTCACTGAAGCACAGACCTGTCAAGGAACTTATTCCCTAGACCACACAAACTCATCAGGGAACTGATTCGCTGAATCATATACTCGTCATCGAATTGATTCGATGCACCACACAACCTCGTCAGCGAACTAATTCACTGAAGCACAGACTCGTCATTGAGCTGATACGCTGAAGCACAGACTTGTCAGGGAACTGATCGGCGAAGCATAGACTTCTCAGCGAACTGATTGGGCGATCCACATACTCTTCAGCAAACTGATTCTCTACACCTCATAACCTCGTCAGGGAACAGATTCGTTGAAGCACATATTTTTGAGCGAACTGATTCGATGCACCACACACCATCGTCAGGGAACAGATTTGTTCAAGCACATATTTTTGAGCGAACTGATTCGATGCACCACACACCCTCGTTAGGGAACTGATTTCGTAAACCACACAACCTTATCAGGGAACTCATAAGTGAAAGCACAGACTCGTCAGCGAACTGATTCACTGAGCACAGACCCATCATGGAACTGATTCCCTAAATCACACAAACTCGTCAGCGACTTGAATCGATGCACCACACAACCTCGTCAGCGAACTGATTCACTGAAACACAGACTCATCATCGAACTAGTTTGATTCAGAACACAACCTCGTCAGCAAACTGATTTGCTGAAGCATAGACTCGTCATTAAATTGGTGTGCTGAAGCACAAACTTAACAGGGAACTGATCGGCGAAGCACAGACTCCTCAGCGAATGGATTCAGGGTTGCACATACTGGTCAGCAAACTGATTCGCTGAGCATAGACCCCTCATGGCACTGATTCACTAAATCATAGAAAACTTGTCAGGGAACTGATATGCTGAAGCACAGACTCGTCACAGAAATGATTCGCTGGAGCACAGACTCGTCAGGAACTGATTCGATGAAGCACAGACTCGTGAGGGAACTGAGGCGCTAATGCACCGACTCATGAGGGAATTGAGGCGTTGATGCACCGACTCGTCAGCGAACTGATGCGTTGAAGCATCGAATCGTCAGCGAACTGATAAGTCAAACTCCACAGCGAACTGATATAGTGTTGCACATACTGGTGAGCGAACTACTTCCCTACACCACACAACCTTGTTAGGGAACTGATTCGCTAAAGCATGGACTCGTTACCGAACTGATGTGTTGAAGCATAGACTCCTCACAGAAATGATTCGGTGAAGCACAGACTCATCAGGGAACTAATTCAGAGGTGGCCATACTCGTCAGTGAACTGATTCCCTAAAGCACACAACCTCGTCAGCAAACTGATTCGCTGAAGCATGACCCATCACTGAAATGATTCCCTAGACCACACAAACTCATCAAGGAACTGATTCGCTGAAGCACAGACTCGTCATCGAATTGATTTGGTTCACCACGCAACCTCGTCAGCGAACTGATTTTCTAAAGCACAGACTTGTCATCAAACTGTTGTGCTGAAGCACAAACTCGTCAGCGAACTGATTTGTTGAAGGAAAGACTTGTTAGCGAATTGATTCGATGCACCACACAACCTCATCATGGAACTAATTTCTTAAAGCACACACTTGTCAAGGAACTTATTCGGTGCACCACACAACCTTGTCAGCGAAATGATTCACTAAAGCTCAGACTTGTCAACGAACTGATTCCCTAGACCACAAAACCTTGTCAATGAACTGATTTGCTGAAGCACAGACTCTTAAGGGAACTGATTCGGTGCACCACACAACATCAACAACGAACTGATTCGATGAAGCACAGACTCGTCAGCGAACTAATTTGATGCACCATTTAACCTCATCAGTGACCTGAATCGCTGAAGGACATACCCGTCAGGGAACTGATTCGTAGAGCACAAACTCGTCACTAAATTGTTGTGCTACAAAACACAACGTCGTCACCGAACTGATTCGTTGAATCATAGACTCGTCAGTGACCTCCTTCCCTACACAACATAACCTTGTCGGGGAACTGATTCAGTGATGCATGTACTTGTTAGGGAACTAATTCGATGCACCATACAACCTCGTCAGCAAACTGATTCAATGCACCATACAACCTTACCAGCGAACTAATGTGTTGAAGCACAGACTCGTCAACAACCTACTTTGCTCCACCACACAACCTTGTCCCGAGCTGATCCGCTGAAGCACGGACTCATCAGTGAACTGATTCAGCAATGCACTTACTCGTCAACGAACTTATTCCCTACACCACACAACCCCGAAAGCAAACTGATTTGTTGAAGTACAGACTCATCAACGATTTGATTCCACAGACCTCAAAAACTCATAAGGGAATTGATACGCTGAAGCACAGACTCGTCAGTGACCTACATCGGTCCACCACACAACCTCGTCTCGAAATGATTTGTTGAAGCACAGACTCGTCAGCGACCTAATTCGCTACACAACACAACTTCATCACCGAACTCATTTGTTGAAGCACAGACTCGTCAACGAACTGATTTAATGATGAACATACATGTGAGCGAACTAATTCCATACGCCAAATAACCTCATTAGGGAACTGAGATGTTGAAGCACAGACTCGTTAGAGAACTGATTCATTGCACCACACAAACTCGCCAGCGAACTAATTCGCATAAGCACAGACTCGTCACCAACCTCCTTCCCTACACCACACAACCTCGTCAAGGAACTTATTCAGTGATGCATGTACTCATTAGGGAATTGATCCGCTGAAGCACAGATTCGTCATGGCTATGATTCGATGCACCACACAATCTCGTCAGGGAATTGATTCACTGATGCACAGACTCATCAGGGAATTGATTTGCTGAAGGACAGACTCGTCACCGAACTGATTCGATGCACCACACAACCTCGTTAGGGAACTGATTCACTGAAGCACACACTCATCATATAATTGAGTTGCTGAAGGACAGACTTGTCAGCGAATTGATTCGATGCACCACATAACCTCGTCAGGGAACTAATTCGCAAAAGCACAGACTCGTCAGCGACCTCCTTCCCTATACCACATAACCTTGTCAGGGAACTGATTCAGTAATGCACTTACTCGTTATGGAACTGATTCGATACACCACATAACCTGATCAGCGAATTGATTCACGGAAGCACAGACTCATCAGCGACCTCCTTCCCTATACCACATAACCTCGTCAGGGAACTAATTCAGTGATGCACGTACTCGTTACGGAACTGATTCAATACACCACACAACCTTGTCAGCGAACTGATTTGCCGAAGCATAGAATCATTAGGGAATTGATTTGAAGAAGCAAAGACTCGTCAGCGAACTGATTTGATGCACCACACAACCTCGTCAGCGAATTGATGCGCTGAAACACAGACTTGTCAGTGACCTGCTTCGCTTCACCATACAACTTCGTCTCGAACTGATCTGCTGAAGCAAAGACTCGTCAGCGAACTTATTCCCTACACCACACAATCCCGAAAGCAAACTGATTTGCTAAAGCACAGACTCGTTAGCGACCTGCTTTGCTTTACCACACAACCTCATCCCGAACTGATTCGTTGAAGCACAAACTCGTTAGCGAATTGATTCAGGGATGCACATAATCATCATCGAATTGATTCGTTAGACCACACAACCTCATCCAAGAACTGCTTTGCTGAAGCACAAACTTGTAATCGAACTCATTCGCTAAAGCACAGACTCATTAGCAAACTGATTCCCTAGACCACACAACCTCTTCAAGGAACTGAAGCGCTGAAGCACATAATCCTTATGGAACTGATTCGATGCACCATACAAACTCGTGAGGGAACTAATTCGTTGAAGGACAAACTCATCAACGAACTGATTCGATGTACTATACAACCTCGTGAGAGACCTGATTCGCTGAAGCAGAGACTTGTCAGGGAATTGATTCATAGAAGCACATACTCGTCATGGAACTGATTCAATGCATCACACAACCTCTTCAGGGAACTGATTCGCTGAAGCATAGACTCGTCAGGGAATTGATTTGCTAAAAGACAGACTCAGTAGCGAACTGATTCGATGCACCACACAAACTCATCAGTGAACTTATTCGTTGCACCACGCAACCTGGTCAATAAACTGATTCACTGAAGCACGGACTCGTCAGGGAAATGATTTGCTGAAGCACAGACTCGTCAGCAAACTGATTCCCTGAAGCACAGACTTGTTAGCAAACTCCTTTGCTACACTAACCAACCTCGTTAGGGAACTCATTCGCTGAAGCACAGACTCGTCAGGGAACTCATTCGCTGAAGCACAAACTCGTCAGGGAACAGATTCGCTGAAGGACAGACTCATCAGTGAACTGATTCGATGCATTATACAACGTCATCAGCGACCTGATTCGTTGATGCACAGATTTGTCAAAGAACTTGTTCAGTGCACCACACAACCTCGTCAGCGAACTGATCCGTAAAAGCACAGACTTGTAAAAGCACAGAATCGTCAGGGAACTGATTCGCTTAAGCACAGACTCGTCAGGGAACTGATTTGCTAAAAGATAGACTCGCCAGTGAACTGATTCGATGCACCACACAAACTCGTTAGGGAACTTATTTGTTGCACCACGCAACCTTGTCAGCGAACTGATTCGCTAAAGCGTAGACTCGTCAAGGAAATGATTCGCTGAAGCACAGACTCGTTAGTGAACTGATTCCCTAGACCACACAACCTCGTCAGTGAACTGATTCCTTGAAGCACAGACTCATTAGCAAACTCCTCCGCTACACCAACCAACCTCGTTAGGGAACTGATTCGCTGAAGCACAGACTCGTTAAGGAACTCATTCGCTGAAGCACAGACTCATCAGGGAACGGATTCGCTGAAGGATAGACTCGTTAGCGAACTGATTCGATGCACTATACAACCTCCTCAACGACCTGATTCGCTAAAGCACAAACTTGTCAAAGAACTTATTCGGTGTACCACATAACGTCATTAGCGAACTGATTCGCAAAAGCACAGACTCGTCAATGAACTGATTAGCTAAAGCACAGACTCGTCAGCAAACTAATTCCTAGAACACACAACCTAGTAAGCGAACTGATTCGATCAAGCACAGACTTGTTAGGGAACTTATTCTCTGAAGCACATACTCGTTAGGGAACTGATTCGAGGCACCACTCAACTTCATGAGGGAACTTATTCGATCCACCACATAACTTCATCAGGGAATTGATTCGATGCACCACAAAACTTCATCAGGGAACTGATTCGCTGAAGCGCACACTCGTTAGTGAACTGATTCGCTCGTCAGGAAACTCATTCGAGGCACCACATAACTTCATAAGGGAACTGATTCGATGCACCACATGACTTCGTCACAGAATTGATTCGATGCACCACACCACTTTGTTAGGGAACTGATTCGCTGGAGCACAGACTCCTCAGGGAACTGATTCGATGCACCATAGACTCCTCAGGGAACTGATTCGATGCACCACACAACTTTGTCAGGGAACTGATTTGCTGAAGCACAGACTCATTAGGGAACTGTTTCCATGCACCACATAACTTCATCAAGGAACTGATTTGCTGAAGCACAAACTCGGGAGGGAACTGATTCTGTGATGCATGATTAGTACTTAAAAGTGCATTTTTATCAAGGTTTTATATCATCATTTTGCACTTGAAGTATCAATAACTCCTTAACTAAAGCATGTTTTATAATAACATATCTAATTATATAAGATACCTTTAATTTATGGTAAATGTTCATCTTAAATGCAGGCCTATCACATAAATGAAAGAATTGATTGATGAGTTGAAGTACTGAAATTGAAAGAACAAAGAGATGGCCAAACTTAGAAAAGAGATGCTGGTGCAGTCCAAATTGGAACACTGTTCGGTAATTGGGTCATATCTGGAGCTGTGGATCTTGGATTTAGGTCCCTTTTATATGGATGGAAAGATAAGATATAGGCCTACAACTTTCATGTGGAGCCCAAGATTTAAAAATGCTGTTTTCAAGTCCAAATTGTAGCAACAACGAAGAAGTCCGAATCTATCCTGCAGCCCAGACACTGTTCAGTGTTCAGCCCATATCTCGAGTTCTAGAAGTTTAAATGATCTCAAATTTTTACCCTGGAAAGATGAGACAATTTCCTAGAACTTTCATGATTTAAGTTTGTTCAAATTATGACATTATCAATGACGTTTTTGGCAGACAAGAAGATAAGAATTGTCACCAAGTCAAGATGTGGCCACCCACTCATCAATTAGTCAACAAATCAATAGTTCCGAATTTTGGCCTATAAAAGGAGGCATTTGCCTGTATTTAGGCATCTTGGTGTTGAGATCAAGATCATGCTCTTGCTTTCTCTCTTTGTATTGCTTATGCTTTGCTTTCATTAATATCAAGTTTATGCCTTTCATTTCCTTTCCTTTACTTAGTTAACTTTTATCTTACTTATGTTCTTATCTTGTTTATTTATGTTTCTTTCTTTCATTATGTCTAGCTAAGTTAATTATGTCAAGGTGAAAAGGTTACACTAATGGTGTAAGGATAAGTATAATATAAACTCAACATGGACTTTAATGTTGGATACTAACATGCTTTATATTTGTTATCTTATTCACTTTTAATACTTTGCTTGTTAAATGGTTAATCTAGATTTATGTTGTATAACACTTGGTACAACAAATACTTGACACTTTCATAGCCCATACTGTATGGTATAACCGACACCTGAGCTATGAAAGGAACTTGATCTGTTGTTAACATAAGTTATAATCATGAATGCCTGAAAACATTTACAAGTATTAGCATTATTCGAATAACATAGCTAATGTAATCATGTTAACAATTTATAATCTGATTGGAACCTCCTTGTGTGTGGTTTCCAATTGAATAATAAGGGTTTATACTATACTTGTTTGAAATACCATTAGTGGATCCTCTAACTTTGACATTTGTGGTTATCATTGTTTAATCCTTACGTTAATCTTTCATCTCAAAGTTCTCATCAACTTCTTCCTCTTCTTCTTCACTATTATTATTATCACTATTATTATTATTATTATTATTATTATTATTATTACTATTGTTGTAGTATTATTGTTGCTTATAATTTATACAAGTAACCTCCCTATGGTTCGACCCCGGTCTTGCCGGGTTATTTATTACTTCGACACTCCTGCACTTGGGAGAAGACATCAATCTTTTGGTCGTGTCAATGCACATAAACGTCAGTGACCTTATTCGCTACACCATACAACCCCGAAAGCAAACTGATTTCATGAAGCCCACTCTTGTCAGCGAACTGATTCCCTAGAACACACAACCTCATCACCAAACTGATTCACTGAACCACAGACTCGTCAGGGAACTGATTGGCTGAAGCACAGACTCCTCAAGGAACTGATTCGGTACACTACACAACCTCATCAGCGAACTAATTCGCAAAAGCACAGACTCGTCAGGGAACTGATTCGTTGAAGCACAGACTCGTCAGCGAACTGATTCCCTTGAACACACAACCTCGTCAGCTAACTGATTCGCTGAAGCACAGACTGGTCAGGGAATTGATTCGCTGAAGCACAGACTCGTTAGGGAACTCATTCGGGGCACCACACAACTTCGTGAGGGAACGGATTCGATGCACCACACCACTTCGTTAAGGAACTAATTTGCTGGATCACAGACTCGTCAGCGAACTGTTCCCTACACAACCCAACCTCATCATGGAACTGATTCGCTGAAGCACAACCTCTTCAGGGAACTAATTCAATGAAGCACAGACTTGTCAGGGAACTGATTGGCTGAAGGAGAGACTCATCAGCGAACTAATTCGATCCACCACACAACCTCGTTAGGAAACTGATTCGTTGAAGCACAAACTCGTTAGGGAACTTATTCATTGCACCACGCAACCTCGTCAGCGAACTGATTCGCTGAAGCACAGACTCGTTAGGGGAATGATTCGTTGAAGCACAAACTCATTAGCGAACTGATTTCTTAGACCAAACAACCTCGTCAGCGAACTAATTCCTTGAAACACAGACTCGTTAGAGAATTCCTTCGCTACACCGACCAACCTCGTCAGGGAACTCATTCGCTGAAGAACAAATTTGTTAGGGAACGGATTTGCTGAAGGACAGACCCGTCAGCGAACTAATTCAATGCACTATACAACCTCGTCAGCAACCTGATTCGCTGGAGCACAAACTTGTCAAAGAACTTATTCGGTGCACCACACAACCTTGTCAGCGAACTACTTCACAAAAGCACATACTCGTCAGGGAACTGATTCGCTAGAACACAAACCTCATCAGCGAACTGATTGGCTGAAGCAGAAACTAGTCAGGGAACTGATTTGCTGAAGCACACACTCGTTAGGGAACTGATTCGAGGCACTACTCAACTTCATGAGGGAAATTATTCGATGCACCATACAACTTCATTAGGGAACTGATTCGATGCAGTACACAACTTCATCAGGGAACTGATTCGCTGAAGCACAGACTCGTCAGGGAATTATTTCAACGCACCACACAACTTCATCAGGGAACTAATTCATTGAAGCACAAACTCGGGAGGGAACTGATTTGTTGAAGCACACACTCGTCAATGAATTGATTCCATGATGCACATACGCGACAACGAACTTATTCACTCCACCACACAACCCCGAAAGAAAATTGATTTCATGAAGCACAGACTCGTCAGTGAACTGATTTCGTAGAACACACAACCTCATCATTGAACTGATTCGCTGAACCACATACTCGTCAAGGAACTGATTGGCTGAAGCACAAACTCCTTAGGGAACTAATTTGGTACACCACACAACTTTGTCAGTGACCTGATTCACAAAATTATAAACTCGTCAGGGAATTGATTCGCTGAAGCATAGACTCATCAGCGAACTTATTCGCTACACCACACAACCCCGAAAGCAAACTAATTTCATGAAACACAAACTCGTCAGAGAACCAATTCCCTAGAACATACAACCTTATCATCGATCTGATTTGTTAAAGCACAGACTCGTCAGGGAACTGATTGGCTAAAGCACGGACTCCTTAGGGAACTAATTCAGTACACCACACAACCTCGTCAGCGAACTGATACACTGAAGCATAGACTGGTCAGTGAACTGATTCGCTCATCAGGGAACTCATTCGAGGCACCACACAACTTTGTGAGGCAGCTTATTTGATGCACAACACGACTTCACCACGGAACTGATTCGAAGCACCACACCAATTTGTCAAGGAACTGATTCGCTAGAGCACAAACTCGTTTGGGAACTGATTCGCTGGACCACAGACTCCTTAGGGAACTGATTTGATGCACCACACAACTTCGTCAAGGAACTGATTCGCTAAAGCACAAACTCGTGAGGGAATTGATTCGCAAAAGCAGACACTCATCAGCGAAATGATTCCGTGATACACAAACACGTCAACAAACTTATTCCCTACCCCACAAACCCCGAAAGCAAATTGATTTGATGAAGAATAGACTCGTCAGTGAACTGATTCCCTAGAACACACAACCTCATCAGCGAACTGATTGGCTGAAGCATAGACTCGTAAGTGAACTGATTCCCTAGAACACACAACCTCGTCACCGAACTAATTCGCTCAAGCACAGACTCGTCAGTGAACTGATTCGTTAAACCACACACACTCGTCAGGGAACTGATTCGATGAAGCACACTCTCATCACGAAACTGATTCGAGGCACCACTCAACTTCGTGAGGGAACTTATTTGATGCACCATAGAACTTCATCAAGGAATTGATTCGATGCACCACACAACTTTATCAGGGAACTGATTCTGTGATGCACATACGCATCACCAAACTTATTCGCTACACCACATAACCCCGAAAGCAAACTGATTTCATGAAGCATAGATTCGTCAGCGAACTGATTCCCTAGACCACACAACCTCGTCAGCGAATTAATTCGTAAAAGTATAGACTCGTTAGGGAACTGATTCGTTGAAACACAGACTCATCAATGAACTGATTCCCTTGAACACATAATCTCTTCAGCGAACTGATTCCCTGAAGCACAGTCTCATGAGGGAACTGATTCGCTGAACCTCAACCTCGTTAGCGAATGGATTAGGTGTAGCCCATACGCGTCAGTGAATTGATTCACTGCACCATTCAACCTCATCAGCGAATTGATTCCGCTGGAACGTCGAGTCATCAACGAACCAATTCACTACAACACACACTCAGAGCGAATCGATTCATTGAAGCAAAGACTTGTAAGGGAACTGATTTGCTCAAGCCCGGACTCGGTAGGGAACTAATTTGCTGCACCTTAACCTCATCTACTAACAGCTTCGGTAAAGCCTAGACTCGACAACAAACTCATTCGTTAAAGTAGAGACTAGTCAGCGAACTGATTTGTTGCATCGTAAATTGATCAACGAACTAATTCGTTGAAGCACTGACTTGTCAGCGAGCTGATTCGGTGATGCACATACTCTTCAACAACCTAATTCACTACACCGTACAACCTCGTCAGTGACTTGATTTCGCTGGCACATAGAGTCATCATTGAACTGATTTGCTGCAAAGAAAACTCAAAGAGAACTGATTCCCTGAAGGACAGACTCGTCAGCGAACTGCTTCACTGCACCCCAACGAACAAATTCGGTAAAGCACAGACCAATTAGGGAGCTGATATGGTGATGCACATACTCGTTAGCGAATGGATTCACTGCACCACACAACCTCGTCAGCGAACTGATTCCGCTAAAACGTAGAGTCATTAGCGAAAAGATTCGCTGCAATGCAAACTCAGAGTGAACTGATTCGCTGAAGCACATACTCGTGAGGGAATGGATTTGCTAAAGCACAGACTCATGAGGGAGCTGATTCGCGGAAACAAATACTCGTTAGAAACTGATTCGCTGCACCTTAACCTTGTTAATGACC
The DNA here is from genome assembly GCF_951802175.1 of Populus nigra. Taxonomy (NCBI): domain Eukaryota; kingdom Viridiplantae; phylum Streptophyta; class Magnoliopsida; order Malpighiales; family Salicaceae; genus Populus; species Populus nigra. The sequence continues at coordinate 5,862,476 of NC_084864.1, read as the reverse complement.
GGATTTGATGTAGCACAGACTAGTCAATGAGCTGATTCGGTGATGCACATACTCGTCAATGAACTGATTCACTACACCACACAACCTCATCAGCGAACTGATTCCGCTGGAACGTAGAGTCATCAGCGAACAAATTTGCTGCAATGCAAACTCGGAGTGAACTGATTCGCTGAAGCACATACTCATGAGGGAATGGATTCGGTAAACTACAGACTTATGAGGGAGCTGATTCGCTGAAGCAAATACTCATCAGAAACTGATTCGCTGCAGCTTGACCTTGTTAGTGACCGAATTTGGTGTAGCACAAACTAGTCAACGAGCTGATTTGATGATGTACTTACTTGCTAGGGACCTGATTCACTGCACCACTCAACCTCGTATGCGAACTGATTCGCTGAATCATAGACTCGTTAGAGAACTAAATTGGTGAAGCGCAGACTCGTCAGCTAACGGATTCGTTGAAGCATGGACTAGTTAGTGAACTGATTCGGTGATGCAGATACTCGTCACCAAACTGATTCATTGCACCACACAACCTCATAAGCGAACTGATTCCGCTGAAATGTAGAGTCATCAACGAACTCATTTGCTGCAACGCAAACTCATCAGAGAACTGATTCGCTTCACCTTAACCTGGTCAGCGAATGGATTCCGCATGAAAATAGAGTCATCAGCGAACTAATTCGCTACAATGCAAACTCGTAGTGAACTGCTTCGCTGAAGCACATACTCGTGAGGGAATGGATTTGCTAAAGCATAGACTCGTGAGGGAGCTAATTTGCTGAAGCAAACACTTGTCAGGGAACTGATTCGCTGCACCCGAATCAGTTCATCAATGAAACTGGTGACACAGACTCGTCAGCAAACTTATGCGCTGGAATAGAGAGTCCTCAATGAACCAATTCGCTGCAACGCTAACTCGTTAGCGAACGCATTTGCTGTAACACTAACTTGTGAGTGAACAAATTCGTTGTAACGCCAACTCGTCAGCGAACGGATTCGCTGAGGCATAGACTTGTCACCGACCTGATTTACTGAACCACATACTCATCAGGGAACTTATTCACGAAAGCACAGACTCGTTAGGGAACTTATTTGCTGAAGCATAAACTAGTCACTGATTCGTTGCATAAGAAATTCGTTGGCAGAACTGGGACATAGACTCATCAGCGAACTGATCCACTGGCACAGAGAGTCATCAGCGAACTGATTCGCTGCAACGCAAACTTGTTAGCCAATGGATTCGCTAAAGCACAGACTCGTCAAGGAATTGATTCCCTGCAACACACAACCTTGTCAGTGAACTGATTCATAGAAGCACAAACGCACAAACGCATCAGTGACCTGATTCTCAGCACCTCAACCTCGTCAGCAAACTGAATCGGTGAAGCACATACTAGTCAATGAATTGATTTGCTGCACCACAAGTTTGTTGGCAAAACTGATAACAGGGACTCGTCAGCGTACTGATTCATTGCAACGCACACTCATCAGCGAACTAATTCGTTGAAGCTCAGACTAGTCACATAACGGATTCACTGAAGCAGAGAATTGTTAGGGAACTTGTGATATCCCACATCGAAAACGAGTGTCCAGAGCCAGGGTCTTATAAGCGGGGACGGTTGCTAGCATGTTGGACGTGTTTTGGGGCGTCAGGCTCAGAAGTGAGCTCGTGTCACCAAGAACAAAACTGTGAGGGCGGTAAGGCCCAAAGCGAACAATATCCAGCATGTTGGGCCGGGCCGTTACATTTGGTATAAGAGCTGAGGACAGCTCGTCTTAAGGTGGGGGGATTGTGGTATCCCACATCGAAAGCGAGTGTCCAGAGCCAGGGCCTTATAAGCGGGGACGGTTGCTAGCATGTTGGACCGGGCCGTTACATTTGGTATCAGAGCCGAGGACGGCTCGTCTTAAGGTGGGGGGATTGTGATATCCCACATCGAAAGTGAGTGTCCAGAGCCAGGGCCTTATAAGCGGGGACAATTGCTAGCATGTTGGACGTGTTTTGGGGCGTCAGGCTCAGAAGTGAGCTCGCGTCACCAGGAACAAAATCATGAGAGTGGTAAGGCCCAAAGCAGACAATATCCAGCATGTTGGGCCAGGCCATTACAGAACTGATTTGCTAAAGTATAGACTCATCAGAGAATTGATTCGCTGAAGCACAGAATCATCAGGATCCACTTCTGTCCCTATATCACTCACCACAAATCCCAACAGCTTCCCAGATTTTACCCCGAATGAACACTTTGTGGGGTTAAGCCTCAATTTATATTTCCTTAGTCTTTCAAACAATTTCTTCAATATTTGGACATGATTCTCTCCCCCTTTAGATTTAGCAATGAGGAGCTATGTGCTACATTGTCAGCTAACATATCTATGTGTGGTAGAGGAAAATTGTCTTTAGGGCTAGCCCGATTTAAGTCCATAAAGTCCATACAAACTCTAATTTTATCTTTTTTTTTGTACTACCACTATGTTGGACACCCATTGGGACTCCTTCCAGCATTCCACTACTTTTCAATTTCTGTCTTTACTCTGATTAAGACATCCAGATGAAAAAAAAATATCCAAAGTTTAAAAGAAAATATGTTTTAGTATGGATTTCTTAAACACAAATTATTTTCGTGCATTTTGAATTTTACAACATGTTTGTAAATTCCAAAGGGTGTTGGCCAATATTCCAAAAATATAAAAATCTTATTTGTAACACCCTACCTTCCATGACACATTAAGTCCATTAATCATAGTAAGATGACACCTTTAGGGAAAAAAATTTATATAAAATAGTCACTTTGACACGTTATCATATTTGCATTTCTATGTGGAAGGAGTCTACCGAAATTTCGGTAGAGTTTCCTTTGTATTTATAACGTATCAAGTTATCGACTAATTCATAATTACCCAAACCACCATCATTATATAGTCCAACCATCCTGGACTTACTTCTACCATCATTACTCAACACATCACACAATTCATTCATCCATCATATATACCTTATGAACAAGAACAATATAAAAGTAGTACATAATATAATCAATTAAAGTCTAGAAGAAAGAAAAGGGCATTACCACACAAGAATTACTAAAAGTTATAAAAGGATTATTTACAAGATATCTAAGGAATTCTAATTAATACACACCTAGGAATATACCAATATAAAAGATACCTAACACTACTAATTATCCTAATAACCAATTAGCTCTATCCTGCTGCATGTGATGGTCCAGCACCTATATACAACAAAACAAAATAAAAATTACATGAACAAATAATTTACTATTACTAAAGGTCATCCTCGAATCATTCTAAAGAACAAAAATGATTTAATAAGTACAAATAATTATCTTATCTTTCTATAAACCACTTTCTTGATAATTCATTTCCTATATTGAGCTTATCAACCCACCATCTAGTTATCTCCACCTTCACAACCTTTTCCACGTCTTAATTCCTTACATACTCCTATATCCTAATATGAGTTTCCATATAATACATCATTAACTTCCATTTAATAAAGGAAGCAACATGTAGTGATTTCCATCAACTATGGAAACAACAAACATTGGCTTAAAGCAACAAAACAATGGTTTCCATTCGAAATGAAAACAACAAACAGTGGCTTTCATTCAATAATGAAAGCAACAAACATTAGTATTCATCAAATGATGAAAACAACATAATCAGTGGCTCACCATCGTAATGGAAGCAACAAACCAACTTTCTTTTCCTGTCTTCACATAATCTATCCATTATCATATCCTTCACTACTAAATCATCTTCTCATACACTCACTCTTCAACACCATCATTTCTTTCTCAATTAACATATAGCCAAACATAATATTTCTACATATATATAATCATCATTAATTTAACCATTATCATCTTTAACTAAGCCTTTCTTCAATATAAATTCCTTACAATCACTTAAAAACATTAAAGCATATACATAATATTATAAGAATTTAGATACTGAATTAAAAGATTAAGGTGCAATAGCACCTACCTGAATCTCCAATTAAGCGTGCTCCTCCAGCTGCTGAGGATGCTGCTCCAGAAACTCCTCCTAATCCAAGGAAAATATCATGATTAACATTTCATTCATTTCATTTCATGATATACCCAAAAAGTCTTTTAAAACTAACTTATAGTTTTAAAGTCATATTCAGTATTTTTCTTTTTTTATTCCTGAATATATTTATATAGAAATTTCCTTCTATTCTAGTTTGTCCTTTTCATATAACTACTCAAGAATCAAATTACATACCAACTCATCACTAAAGTCTTTTCCTACACCAATTCTTCATTTTCGGTCATAAAGCCTTTTTCCATTTCTTTTCTTTTCTAATTCTTTTCTTTACTTCTAGCATAGTCTAAAATCCAAATTATATTACATAACCAAACACACTCCTTAAGATATTTCCTCTAATCTTTCTTTTCTTCACTCACATTACTAGAATTCCAATATATTAGTTAACCTTGATATTATATATCATTCCATTCCAAACTTTACTCATTTATCATATTTTCTACACTAATGACCATATTTACTCACATATTGTTTCTTTTAGATTGACTGGCCATGCAAGGAGCTTTTCCCACTAAGTAATTAATTTTTTTCTTTCATTCTTTCTTAACATCAATTGACATTCATAATACTTATTTTAACATTTCTATAAATCAATTGGAAAAGCACCCCAAAATTCACATATAAACTCTAATGACATAATCTTAACACATTCAATCACAATTAATCAAATTCATATTAATCAACTCAGTTAAGTTTAGAATATCTTATAAGTCACTCAATTTACATTCATAATACTCATTTTAACATTTCTAACAATCAATTGACAAAAACCCCTAAAATTCATAAATAAACCCTAATAACATAATTCTAACAAATTCAATCACAACTCAATCAAATTCATATTAATCAACCCAATTAAGTTTAGAATATCTTTACCAATCACTAATATATCCTCCAAAAGCTAGCCAAATTGAAATTGCTCCAAGCTTTCATCTTATTCCCTCACTTTCCTTATCTTCTCTCACTAAACTCTACTTTCTCTTAATTTCCTATCTTAATCACAAGTGTATAAGTGTTTAAAATCATTAAATCTCACAAACCTCCTCACAAATCCATGATCTCCTTTATTTATTTTTTCCTATTATCTAACTAAGAAAGATGAATAATTTTCATTCCTAAACATTTCTATAAGTTTTGGCCAACAAGCCTATTTATTGGCAATAACGTTTTAAAAAATCCCTTTATATCCTTGCCTTGCACCTTTAAGTTTTCACAGGTAATTTTTCCCGGGTCTTGATGCTGGTTTATTCCAAACTTAAAACTGGTGAATTTGAATTTCATTAAATGACATGTTACTATTTTTATTTATTTTTATTTTCTTTCATATAATTTTTATTCTCATTTTTTTATTTTTTTTATTTTCTGGTATTTTTCAAGTTTCCATTTTTTAAACTCGGTACAAAAACTTTTCATTCCAAATTTCTCAACCCAATATCATTCCTCTAAGGTAAATATAAATTTGACATGCTTAGTGTAATATTTAATTCACTATCCTTGTAGGTTTATATTTATATCATAATATTTACACTGGTGTGTACATAAAAATAATTTTCCTGAATAATATAAAAAATCCAATACCACCCCCATTAAGGTAAATATTCAATTTACTGTATCGGACAAATATTTATTTCCCATTTCGTGTAGATTTATTTGGGGGTTTCATATTATTTTTGGGGGATTTCTCTATTATTCACGGTCAATATTTGGATAAAGAAACCCCAAGTGGTTAATATCCAAAATATTTTTCTAGGAATAATAAGTCATTATCCTTTAATAATATAAGGACAAAGAAACCTATGAAAGGTAAATGTCTAAAATATTATTGAGAGTAATACAACTTGTTTATTTTTAACATAAGGGTAGATTTATGCCTAAAATGTTATTTAGAACAATTTAATTGCACATCCTTGAAAGAAGCCTCAATTATAATTGGGGACATTTCAATTTTTGTTCCACGGTTTATGAGTCGTGAAAGTATGAAATACTAAGGCAAAAATAGGCTTTTAAAGCACCTTGAATTTCCTTAGATTTCTAACTTAGTTTTTCTGTTTCTCTTCCTTGCGATTTACGAGTTGCGAACACTTGAAATACTAAGAGAAAAATGAGCTTTTAAGCACATTGAATCTCCTTATATTTCTATCTTAGGTCTCTTAATTCATAGGTTGTAAATTTAGTTCAAATCAAACATAAATTTCAAGAGATTGACATCAGTTCTCCTTGGCACTCTATAGACATATTGGCCAAGGGTTCTTTCTTTTAGACTTTGAACCTAAGTTTGTTCATCATATCAAACTTATCCTAGAAAAACTGATTAGAGAACACCAACACCATAGCAATTATATGGCAAACCAAACACCAAGCAGCTTACCTTAGGTAAGGCGTACTAGGAGTGCTAAAACTTTTCCTTTACGGAACAAGTCCCTTGCCTTAGAATCTCTGAAGACCAATTAGGTTTTCTAGTAACCATAATACTAGGTAGCGACCCCCTTTTACATAAAACAAAGACCCCAAAATCAATTCCCCGCTCTAGGAAGGGTCGTTGCGCTCTCGTGAGGGTGCGATATCGTCAGCGAACATATTCGCAGGAATATAAAGTCATCAGCGAACTGATTCATTGCAATGCGAACTCGTCAACGAACAAATTTGCTCAAGCACAGATTCATCAAGGAACGGATTCGCTAAAGCATAGACTCGTTAGGGAACTGATTCCCTGCACCACACAACCTTGTCAGCGAACTGATTCACATATTCTTAAGCAAATTGATTCACTGCACCTCAACCTTGTCAGTGAACTAAATTGGTGAAGCACAGACTTGACAACAAACTAATTTGCTGAAGCATAGACTAGTCACGAAACGGATTTGCTGAAGCACAGAATTGTCAGGGAATGGATTCGCTGAAGCACAAACTCGTGAGGGAACTAATGCGCTGCACCTCAACCTCATCAGCGAATAGATTTTGTGAAGCCTAAACACGTCTGTGAACTAATTCGTTGAAGTAGAGAGTTGTCAGCGAATTGATTCATTGAAGCACAGACTCGTCAGCGACCAGATTTGCTCAAGCACAGACTCGTTAGCAAAACTTGTGACACAGACTCGTGAGCGAACTGATCCGCTGGAACATAGAGTCATCAAGGAACTGATTCGCTGCAACGAACACTCGTCTGTGAACATATTCGCTGTAGGATAGACTTGTCAGCAAACTGATTCTCTAAAGCAAAGACTCATCAGCGAACTGATTCTCTAAAACACAGACTCGTTAGCGAATAGATTAGCTGAAGCACAGACTCGTTAGTGAATTGATTCACTAAAGTAAAGATAACTCAGCGAACTGATTTGCTGCAACGCAAACTCGTCAGTGAACTGATTCGTTGAACCCTAGACTCGTTAGTGAACTAATTTGCTGAAGCATAGACTCATCATTAGCCTGAATCGCTGGAGCACAGACTCATCAATGAACTGATTCGGTGATGCACATACTCATCAGCGAACTCATTCGGTGATGCACCTACTCATCAGCGAACTGATTCGCTGAAGCACAAACTCGTCATCAACCTGAATCGCTGAAGCATAGACTCGTCAACGAACTGTTAGCTAAAGCATAAACTTATCAGCGAACTGATTCGTTACACCACAAGTTCGTTAGTGAAACTAGTGACATGGACTCATCAGCAAACTGATCTGCTGCATTGCATACTCATCAATAAATGGACTCGGAGAAGCACAGACTCGTCAGTGAACTGATTCAGTGATGCACATACTCCCAGCAAACAGATGCGGTGATGCACATACTCGTTAGCGAACTGATTCGTTGCACCACATAACCTCATTAGGGAACTTAATCGCTTAAGCACAGACTCGTCAGCGAACTGATTCGCTGCAACGCACACTCATCACCAAAATGAATCGTTGCACCTCAACCTCGTCAGCGAACGAATTCGGTGAATAATAGACTCGTCAGCGAATTGATTTGGTGATGCACAAACTCATCAAGGAACTAATTCACTGAAGCACAGACTCATCAGTGACCAGATTTGCTAAAGCGTAGACTCATCAACAAACTACTTTCCTGCTCCTCAACCTCGTCAGCGAACTGATTCGTTGAAGGACAGACTCGTTAGCAAACCCATTCGCTGAAACACAGACTTGTCAGCCTCCTGATCAGCTGAAGCATAGACTCATCAGCCTCCTAAATTGCTGCGAACTGATTCGCTCCAACGCAAGTTCGTTAGCGAAACTGGTGACACAATCTTGTCAGCGAAATGATCCGCTGCCCCGCAAACTTGTAAGCGCACTGATTCGCTACACCGCAAACTTGTCAGCGAATGGATTCAAAGAAGCACAGACTCGTCAGCGAACTAATTCGGTGATGCATATAATCATCAGCGAACAGATTCGGTGATGCACATACTTGTCAGCGAACTGATTCGCTACACTATATAACCTCATCAGGGAACTTAATCGCTTAAGCACAGACTCGTTAGCGAACTGATTCGCTGCAACACACACTCGTTAGCGAAATGAATCGCTGCATCTCAACCTCATCAGCGAACGAATTCAGTGAATCATAGACTTGTGAGTGAACTGATTTGATGATGCACAGACTCGTCAAGAAACTAATTCGGTGAAGCATAAACTCGTCAACGACCAGATTCGCTAAAGCACAGACTCATCAGCAAACTACTTTGCTGCACCTCAACCTCGTCAGCAAACTCATTCGCTGCAGCATAGGCTCGTCAACCTCCTGATCAGCTAAAGCACAGACTTGTGATCCTCCTAAATCGCTGAGAATTGATTTGCTCCAACGCAAGTTTGTCAGCGAAACTGATGACATGATCTCATCAGCGAAATGATCTGCTGCATCGTATACTTGTCAACACATTGATTCGCTGCATCGCAAACTTATCAACGAACAGATTCAGAGAAGCACAGACTCATCAATGAACTGATTCGGTGATCCACATACTTTTCAGCGAACTGATTCGTTGCACCACACAACCTCGTCAGCGAAAAGATTTGCTAGAACACATAGTCATCAGTGAACAGATCCTCTGGAGTAAAGACTCATCTACGAACTGATTTGCTGAAGCACATACTCGTCAGCGAACTAAATCGTTGAATAACTGACTTGTCAGCGTATTAATTCGTTGAAACAAAGACTAGTCAACAAACTGATTCGTTGTACCATAAACTTGTCATCAAACTGGTGATATGGAATCATCAGCTATCTGATCCGCTAGAACATAGAATCATTAGCGAACTGATTCGGTGCGCTGCAACCTCATCAGCGAACAGATTCAGTGAAGCACAAACTCGTCAGCGAATTGATTCAGTGAAGCATAGACTCCTCAGCGAACTGATTCGCTGAAATAGAGAGCAGTCAACGAACTGATTTGCTGTACCACACACTTGTCAGCAAATTGAATCGTTGCAGCACATATTCGTTAGCGACCTGATTCGCTGAAGCATAGATTAGTTAGCAAACCGATTCGCTGCAATGCAAGTTTGTCAGCAAAACTGGTGACACGGACTTGTCAGCAAATTGATCTGCTGGAACATCGAGTCATCAGGGAAATGATTCGCTACAATGCACACTCGTCAATGAACGGCTTCGCTGAAGCACAGACTCATCAATAATCGTTAGCAAACAAATACGGTGAAGCACAGACTCGTTAGTGAACTAGTTCGGTGATGCATAGACTCATCAAGAAACTGATTTGTTGAAGCACAGACTTGTCAGCGAACAGATTAGCTGAAGTATAGACTCTTCACCGAATTGAATCGCTAAAGAATATACTTGTTAGCAAACTTATTTGCTGAGGCAAAGACTACTCAGCGAACTGATTCGCTGCAATGCAAACTCGTCAGCGAATTGATTTGCTGAAGCCAGACTCGTCAACGAACTGAGTCATTGAAGCACATCCTCGTCAGCCATCTGAATCGCTACAACGGACATTTTTCAGCGAAACTAGTGACACGAACTCATCAATGAATTGCTCCGCTGCACCTCAACCTCATTAGAGAACAGATTCGGAGAAGCACAAACTCGTCAGCGAACAGATTCGCTGAAGCACAAACTCGTTAGGGAACTGATTGGCGAAGCATAGACTCATCAGGGAACTGATTCGATGCACTGTAAACACGTCAGCGAATGGATTCGATGAAGCATAAACTGTCAGCAAATGGATTTGGTGAAGCAAAGACCCGTTAGCGAGTTGATTCGGTGTAGCATAGACTCGTTAGTGACCGGATTTGGTGATGCACAGACTCGTCAGTGATCTGTGTCACTGAAGCACAGACTCGTCAGCGATCTAACTCTCTGGTTCACAGATTCATTAGCAAATCTGATGACACGCGGAGTTGTGGTATATGAACTTGTGAAGCAATTGAGTTTAATAATTGTGGTGGATCTACGTTATTAATCTTAGGGAGAACATTCAATCAAATCAAACATTGACTGCGGACAATTATGTTTTCTTGATTAATCAACTTATCTAGTTCCTAAGGCTGCCATTGAATTAAATTACTAGTGCGGACACTATGGTTGTTTGATGGTTAGGGTTAGTTATACGATGGATCCGTTAACTAACCAATGTTAAGAAGAGATAAATATTCAGAATATAAATTGATGTTTCATTTCCATGATCAGTTCTAATTTCTGTAGGTAGATGTGTGCTTGCGACCAAGGTTTATTCTCTTGATAATTTTCTGATTTTATTAAATTTTGTTTTCTGTTTTCTTTTGCTTTAGCCTAGATAACATCCAAACCCCCCCAAATTGCATATCATCTAGCATAAAAATTTGACTTGAATCTTCCTCATGTGATCGACCCCTTGCTTGCTCTATACTATCTTGTGTGTTGTGTTTGAAGTTAGGGTAATTAATTTGTGCGACCGCGACATCGCAACAAATTTTGGCGTCGTTGCCAGGGAAGTAATTTTAGTTGATTCTTGTGCTATTATTTTTATTTGCTGTGATTGTTATTTCTTTTTCTGAAAAAAAAACAAAATTTTTGCTTGTTGCGGTACTGTTCATTACGGCAGCAGTATTATTTAAAATAGATTTTTTTGTGGAATTAGGTATCAACCTTTTGTTTCCTGAAGTGAAATGACGTTCTAAACAGGACTGGTGGAGATCCACGAGCCCCACCCTATCGAGGCTAAATTCTGCTGTTTTCTAGGGTTTTTAGGCAGTTTTAGTTTTCTAACGTAGGATTTTCGTACAATTTGCATTGTTTTCTATCTCTTATGTGGTTGGTTTCTTTTGAGTTTTCTTGATGATTTATTCCAGTAACCCGTTCTACTAATCAAAGTCAAGTGTAGTTGGATCTTGAAATAGAAAAAACTTTACGCAGGTTACGAAAGGAAGCTCGCCTCAACACCATGGCTGTTGCACGACAACAAACACTCAAGGAGCTTGCTGCTCCTAACGTGGAAAATCAGCCATTGTGCATAAACATTGACAATAATGTAAACTTTGAGCTCAAATCTGGTTTTATACATTTGCTTCCAACATTTAATGGTCTTGCAGGAGAAGATCCTCACACTCATCTTAAGGAGTTCCATATAGTTTGTGTTGGCATGAAACCGAACGAAGTTGATGAAGAACAGGTTAAGTTGAAAGCTTTCCCTTTCTCTTTAAAAGGGGTAGCAAAGGCATGACTTTTCTCCATTCTCCCAGGTTCAATTGGAACTTAGAATGGCATGAAGAAGATCTTCCTTGAGAAGTATTTCCCATCATCTCAAGTTGCCAACATAACAAAAGAAATATGTGGGATTCGTCAATCTCATGGAGAGACATTTTTCGAGTATTGGGAAAGATTTGAGCAACTGTGTATTCAATGCCCTCATCATCAAATACCCGATTAGCTGCTCATTCAATATTTCTATGAAGGATTAATGCCTACTGACCGTAGTATCATTAATGCTGCAAGTGGAGGGGCATTGGTAGATAAGACACCCGAGGCTGCACGTCAATTGATCTCAAACATGGCAGCCAACTCGAAACAGTTTGGCACTCGTGGAGACTTCTCAAACAAACGAGTAAATGAGGTAAGTATTTCTAACCTTGAGAATAAGGCTAATGATCTTACTTCTCTTATGTGTTCTTTGGCTTGTGGCAATGTACAGCAGGTGAAAGTTTGTAACATATGCTCCTTACAAGGGAATGCTTCAGATATATGCCCAACAATGCAAGAATATTATATTGAACAAGCTAATGCAGTTGATGGAGCATTCAATGGACATCCTCAGCATAAGTATGATCCTTTTTCCTACACGTACAATCCTGGATGGAGAGATCATCCCAACCTACGGTATGGGAACCAGCCTTAACAAGGCAATCAAGGCTGACAATTCCATCCCCATGGATTTCAGCCCCAACAGAATTATCAACCAAGACAACCCCCTCCATTCACAAACTCCAATGTTATGGGATCGTCATCCAGTTATGATCTTCATGAGATGATGAAAACTTTGGCTTCTAACACTGTGACCTTGCAAGAAAATGTCATGTCTTTTCAAAAGCAAACAAGGTCAAGTATTCACAACTTGGAGAAGCAAATGGGGCAAGTAGCTTCAAGTGTGGGGAAATTGGAAGCACAAATGAATGGAAAATTGCCCTCCCAAGCATTGAATCCAAAAGAGAATGTTAGTGCGATCATGCTGCGAAGTGGAAAAGAACTTGAAGAGAAAAGGTCGAAAAAAATTGAGATGGAGGAAGAAGAAGAGATAGAAACAGAATTGAGTACAAAGAAGGAACATCCTTCTCCTCTACAAACTGAAACATCGACTAACACTCCAAAGGTAACTCCTCACTCAATGAATTCCAGTTTTAAAATAATTCCACCCTTTCCTGTAAGTTCTTCTAGGTCAAAGAAAGAGGACAAAGAAAAAGAGATTTTAGAAGTTTTCAAGAAAGTAGGACTCAACATTCCTTTGCTTAATGCTATCAAGCAAATTCCTAAATATGCCAAATTCTTGAAGGAGTTGTGTACTACCAAGAGAGCTTTCAAACTGAAAGGTTATGAAATGGTAAGTATGAGTGAAGTTGTATCTGTTGTTGTTTAAAAGAATATGCCTTTAAAGCAAAAAGACCCAGGTGTGTTTACTATCCCATGTGTTATTGGTAATGCTAGTTTCAAAAGGGCCTTGTGCGATTTAGGTGCATCCATTAGTGTTATGCCCAAACATGTTTATGATTCTCTTAGTCTTGAGCCTTTTAATAAAACTAGCATTATAATACAACTTATGGATCGTAGTTTTGTTTACCCACTTGGTGTGATAGAAGATGTCCTAGTCAAGATTGATAATTTGGTCATTCCATGTGACTTTTATATTCTTGATATGGAACATGATTCTTGTGATTCATCAAACATCACTCCTATATTGTTTGGGAGACCATTCTTGAAAACTACCAATACAAAGATTGATTGTGGTAAGGATACTTTGTCTATGAAAGTAGGAGATGAAAAAATTAAATTTAATTTTCATGATGCAATGAAATATCCTTATAGCAATGTTTATTCTATCACATGCTATGACCAAAGTTGATAAGTATGTACAAAAAGTTTTTGATTTTGATTGTGAGGATGGATTAAGCGTAGCTTTGAGCTATGGCTATGATTTTACTAAGACAGAATAGATGGAGAGGCACATATATGTTCCCCAAAACGTGCACAAATCAGCATTGGCTTTGCAATCTTTGCAAACTGTTCCCCATGGTAATGTCTTTATTGATTTAGTACTTTCACATAAAAAGCTTTTGCCATCTATTTTACAAGCCCCTGAGTTAGAATTGAAACCTTTGCCCGATAATTTGAAGTACGTATTCATTGGCGACAACAATACACTTCTCGTTATTATAGCAACAAGTTTGACAAATACGCAAAAGGAAAAACTTGTGAAGTTGTTGTGTGATCATAAGACGGTCATTGGATGAACTTTAGCTGACATCAAGGGCATTAGTCCCTCAATGTGTATGCATCACATACTATTAGAGGACAATGCGAAACCAACAAGGGAAATGCAAAGGAGGTTGAACCCGCCTATAATGGAGGTAGTGAAAGCTGAAATTTTGAAATTGTTAGATGCAGGAGTCATTTATCCCATCCCAGACAGTAAATGGGTGGCGCAAATCCATGTGGTGCCTAAAAAGATCGGAATCACGTTGGTGAAAAAAAAAATGATGAGCTCATTCCTACTCGCATCTCGAGTGGATGGAGAATGTGTGTTGATTACAAAAAGCTAAATCTTGCTACACACAAAGATCATTTCCCATTACCATTCATGGATCAAATGCTTGAATGCCTAGCAGGTTGTTATTAATTCTGAGGATTAAGAAAAGACTACATTTACATGTCCATTTGGTACATATGCATATAGGAGAATGCCCTTTGGTCTCTGTAATGCACCTGTAACTTTTCAAAGATGCATGATGAGTATTTTTTCTGACTATGTTGAAAGAATAATTGAGGTTTTCATGGATGATTTCACGGTACATGGTGATTCTTTTGATAAGTGTCTAGACAATTTATCTTTGATCTTGAAAAGGTGCATTGAAACTAACCTTGTCTTAAACTATGAAAAGTGTTATTTTATAGTACAACAAGGAATAGTTTTTGGGCATGTTGTGTCTTCACGTGGATTAGAGGTTGATAAAGCTAAAATAGATGTTATTTCATAATTGCCTTATCCCTCATGTGTGAGGGAAATTTGTTCTTTTCTTGGCCATGCAAGTTTCTATCGACACTTTATCAAAGATTTCTCGAAGATTACAGCACCCTTGTGCAAACTATTAGCCAAAAAAGTGGATTTTGTGTTTGATGAAGCATGTAAAGATGCTCATGATGAGCTTAAAAGGCGTGTCACATCTACCCCTATCATCCAACCACCAAATTGGGATGAGCCTTTTGAGATAATGTGTGATGCGAGTGACTATGGAGTAGGAGTTGTCCTTGGGCAAAGAATAGGGAAGAATTTGCATGTTATTGCCTATGCTTCCCGCATGTTAGACGGAGCACAATGCAATTACCATACAACTGAAAAGGAACTTTTTACAGTGTTGTTTGCTCTTGAAAAATTCAGGTCATATCTACTTGGTACAACAGTCATTGTTTTTACTGACCATACAGCTTTAAGGTATCTTTTGAAGAAAAAGGGGTTCAAACCAAGATTGATTAGGTGGATCTTGCTTTTACAAGAATTTGATCTTGAGATCAAAGACAAAAAAAAGTGCTGAAAACCATGTGGCTGATCACTTAAGCCGACTGAGGATATACAAACTGAAACAATACGAGAGACATTCCCCGATGAGCAGTTGTATGTGTTACATTCCTCTACAAGACCATGGTATGCTGATTTGGTGAACTATTTAGTCACCAAAGAATTCCCTTCAAGTTTGTCTACATCCCAAAAAGACAAGTTACGAACTGATGCTAAATATTATTTTTGGGATACTCCTTATTTGTCGAAATTTTATGTGGATCAAGTAATTAGGAGATGTGTACCACAAGATGAATTTCATTCCATTCTTACTTTTTGTCATTCTCATTCTTGTGGTGGGCATTTTGGAGCAAAAAGAACGGCCCACAAAGTACTTGAAAGTGGTTTTTATTGGCCTTTTATTTTTAAGGATGCATATCATTTTTGCAAATCATGTGAAAAATGCCAAAAAACAGGTAATATCACTCATAAGAATCAAATGCCTTTAACAAATATTCTTGTAAGTGCAATTTTTTATGTTTGGGGTATTGATTTTATGGGTCCATTTCCTTCTTCTTTTGGCAATCTTTATATCCTTCTTACTATTGATTATGTGTCCTAATGGATTGAGGCGAAAGCCACATGAACTAACGATGCTAAGGTTGTTTTAGATTTTATCAGGATTCACATATTTGACAGGTTTGGAATCCCTAAAGCTATCATTAGTGATCGTGACACTCATTTTTGTAATTGTTCAATGGAAGCATTGTTACGCAAATATCATGTGACTCATCGGACTTCCACAGTATACCATCCTCAAATGAATGGCCAAGCTGAAATTTCAAATCGAGAAATCAAGTCCATTTTGGAGAAGACAATGCAACCTAACTGGCGAGATTAGAGTCTACGACTTGGTGATGCACTTTGGGCTTATTGGACTGCTTACAAATCACCTTTAGGAATGTCACCTTATAGGATGATTTATGGAAAAACATGTCATCTACCGGTGGAGCTTGAACACAAAGCTTTTTGGGCCATTAAAAAATGTAACATGGATTATGATGCTGCTGGGATTGCAAGAAAGTTGCAATTGTAAGAGTTGGAAGAGATTCGAAATGATGCTTATGAGAATGCAAGGATTTACAAATAAAAGACTAAGAGTCTCCATGATCGAATGATTACAAAAAAAGAGTTTAATGTTGGAGACAAAGTCCTTCTTTATCATTCGCATTTGAAACTTTTTCCTGGAAAGTTGCGCTCTCATTGGATTGGACCCTTTGTTGTTTCTAATGTTTTTTCTTATGATGCAGTTGAAATTACAAGTTTAGAAACTAACAAAGTACTCAAGGTCAATGGGCATCGCTTGAAACCTTTCTATGAAGGTTGGACGACAGAACTCACCGCTTCTACGGAGTTAGCTTAACCAATCTATGAAGAATGAGCATGCAACATCTCGAGCCAATGACATAACAAAAGCGCTTACTGGGAGGCAACCCAGTAAAAAAAAAATTAGGTTTGCTTTCTTTTTCCTTATCTTTTATTTTTTGCATTTTACTTTATTTTTATCATTCTCTTATATTCCTTTTCTTTTATTTCAACATTGAGGACAATGTTGTGTTTTAAGTGTGGGAGTATTGGGAGAACATTGGTTTTCTTATTTTGATTTTCTTTGTTGTTCCAAAAAAAACAAATTTCTATGTTTGACCTTTTGAACTCCTATTGGTTTATGAGAATGTGAGTATTATATTTGAGAATTAATTGAGATAGATGAAGATATAAATCGAATGAAGGAATGTGCATGCAAGTTTAAGGTTTAATTGGTTTAAGGATTGACTTTGAGAATATTCCATGTTGACTTTATAGTGTTATACCAATGCAAGCTTTTCAGCCTTCAACATTATATTCCTTGATTGTGCATTCTTTCAATGATATGTATCTCTAGAACTTGCTTCATATCTTGTTGAGATTACATTTGCATTACATATATACATGAAGATGATAAAGGCATTAGGAATTTTAACCACTTGAGCCAAAAAGCCAACCTAAAGCATATTCTCCTTAGTGAGCCCTTTTTGAGCTTGTTTATCTCTTCTTTGCTTTATCCATGTATAAGCCTTAACTTTATATATGTTTTCCTTTTCCCTTAGCCAAGGATTAGTAGAGCATATACTTGTGATACTTCATGGAATTATGGTTGGAAATTATGTGAAAAGAAACAAGAAGAAGTGATGCTTGATGAAAAGATGAGCAAAGTTTCCAAAAAAAAAAAGAAAAAGAAAAAAAAGTGTTCCTTTATGTTCTTAAGATTTTATGTTGAAAAAGCTTGAAATTAAAAGAAGTTAAGCATTGGTGATTAAAGATGGAAAATTTTTGTGCTTTGATGGAATATCATGTTTGAAATATCATTTTTCAGAATGCTCTACTTTCTTTGGTTTGAACCTTTTCTTTTACTCTCTTTTACCTCAGTTTAACCTTAGCTCCATTACAACAAGAAAATAAGACCTTTTAATTCATGCATTGTTTGTAATATGTTAGTAATGGAGATGAGATTGAAGAGCAAGCTTATGGTAGAACATATTCATTGATTGAATTTGAGAGATTTAAACACATAAGCCTTAAACACATGAGTGTTGGAGTGTATTTTAATGAGAGGACCTATCACTTTGGCATGACATAGATTTCATAAATCCCGACGATTAATTGAGTTTTGAAGTTTGCATGTAAAAAAATTCATGAAAATATATACTCTTTATCCTTCTTAATTGTGTTCTTGTTTATAATGCATATATTCTTGGATATTGATGGGAGATTAGAAGATTAGTCATAGTGATTGAATTTAATCTAACTTCAATTTGATTTTACCTATCCTTTCTCGAGGACGAGCAAAAGCTAAGTGTGAGGGTATTTGATGCAACCATATTATTCGATAGTTTCACCCATATTTAACTAGTGTTTTGCCTATGTTTTATATATAAAATGCCTTGATATTCTTTGTTTTATGTTTTGAAGGCACTTTTAGATGAAAGATGCAAAAAAGATTAAATTGAAGATAATTAGCAAATTTGACCTTCAATCGATGTTTTGTGCAGAGCGTGAGCTCTAGAGGTCGAAATGAAGTGATTCTAGTAGAATTAAAAAGCTAACATCCATACCTTTCTAGAAATCTAAGGCAAGAAAATAAAACGAAGAAGAGCATGGAAATCGCAGCTTTCAAAATCAAATCTCGCAATTTGCCAGTGTTGACCTTTGGCCATTCCAACTTGAATATCTGGAGCTACAGAAGTCCAATTGATTCAAACTCAATTGTTTCGGATTCTTGACTCAAAGATCTATAAACTCTACAAATTTTAGAAAAAAAGGATGTCATATGAGGGAGATATGAGTTTTCAAAAATGAGAACTGAATTCTGCCAGCAAACAGGTTTCGTGAAGAAACGAGTCCAAATTACGTTCCGAAGCATCTAAACCGATATCCAAGTTTTTATTTTAGCAATTTAGCTCCTCCAAGTCAATTCTTGAAGATTTCATGTAAGGCTATTTCTTCTTTTTTAGGAAAATAGTTATTGAAGTACTTGTAAACTGTTTACTTAAGGGAGAACTATTTTGTAAAATAGATACTAGGGTTTCCTAGGATATAAAAAGAATGAGAGAAGAGAAGGGGGGCAGCCAGCCAAGAGGAGAAAAACGCCCCCCTCCTCTAAGAAACTTGAAATTATGCATTCATCCTTCTTTTTGATTAGTTGTTCAACAAACATGCAAGGCTAAACACTTTTTATTGGTTGCAAGGACACGGAAACCTTCGGATTTCAAGAACTGTGAGATTTATTTTACCTTTTCTTTTCAGTTTATATGATGAATATGTTTGTTCTCCTATACTTATTTTTCCTATGATTGTTTATTTTAATTGCTAGAGCGGACTCTAAGTTATCACAATCTATTGCTAAGTTTGATATCAAAACCGGAGTTGTGGTATATGAACTTGTGAAGCAACTGAGTTTAATAATTGTGGCGGATCTACGTTATTAATCTTAGGGATAACATTCAATCAAATCAAACATAGACTGCAAACAGTTATATTTTCTTGATTAATCAACTTATCTAGTTCTTAAGGATGCCATGGAATTAAATTACTAGTGCGGACACTGTGGTTGTTTGATGGTTAGGGTTAGTTATACAACAGATCCGTTAAGAAGAGATAAATATTCAGAATATAAATTGATGTTTTGTTTCCATGATCAGTTCTAATTTCTGTAGGTGGATGTGTGTTTGCGACCAAGGTTTGTTCTCTTGATAATTTTCTGATTTTATTAAATTTGTTTGAAAGTTTTCTATTTTCTTTTGCTTTAGCCTAGATAACATCCAAACCCCCCCCTCAAATTGCATATCATCTAGCATAAAAATCTGACTTGAATCTTCCTCGTGGGATCGACCCCTTGCTTGCTCTATACTATCTTGTGTGTTGTGTTTGAAACTAGGGTTAATTTATGCGACCGCGACATCGCAACAACAAACTCATCAGTGAACTAATTCCCTAAACCACACAACCTCGTCAGTGAACTGATTCGCTGAAGGACAGACTCGTCAGTGAACTAATTCCCTAAACCACATAACCTCGTCAGCGAACTAATTCGCTGAAGGACAGACTCATCAAGGAACTGATTCACTGAAGCACAGACTCGTCAACGAACTGATTCCCTAGACCTTATAACCTCATCAGGGAACTAATTCGCAAAAGCACAGACTTTCAGTTAACTGATTCGATGCATCACACAACCTCGTCAGCGAACTGATTCCCTACACCACACAATTTCATCAGGGAACTGATTCACTGTAGCATAGACTTGTGAGCGAACTGATTCACTAAAGCACAGACTCGTCAACAAACTGATTCCCTAAACCACATAACCTCGTCAGGGAACTGATTCACTAAAGCACAAACTCGTTAGGGAACTGTTTGGTGAAGCACAGACTCGTCAGTGAACTGCTTCGCCGAAGCACAAACTTGTCAGGAAACTGATCGATGAAGCACATACTCGTCAGCGAATTGATTCGGTGATGCATATACTTGTTAGCGAACTGATTCGTTGTAGCATAGACTTATGAGCGAACTGATTCGCTGAAGCATAGACTCGTCAGCGAACTGATTCCCTAGATCACACAACCTCATCAAGGAACTGATTAGCTGAAGCACATACTCGTTAGGGATATGATCGATGAAGCACAGACTCGTTTTGATCTGATTCGTTGATGCACATACTTGTTAGCGTCCTAATTCGCTATATCACAACCTTGTCAGTGAACTAATTTACAACAATAAGTGTCATGAATTACAATATAATTACATAACAAAAGATAGCTAAACTAAGATCACTCCCAGCATGAGCCTGATGGACCTGAAAATAATAATTAACATGTACATATAAAGATAAAAAGGTAATAACAACAATCATAACAACAACATGTAATAATTTTCATGGCATTTCTTTTGACACATAAAATTTGGCATTGACTTCTTTACAATATGCATTTTCCATCTAGTACCCTAACTAATTGCCGAGAATAATTTCATCTTGGAAATCACAACATGACTAAAATGATTTCGAATGTCATCTCTTTATGTATCAATTCTCACTTGATACCAAGATATTTTTCTTTCGATATCATTAGTTTATCCTATTCTTTCAAAATAACTAATTAACATTTTTCCTCCTATACTCCGAAATGTAATTGCTAAAACTAATGAATCTTATTAGTATCATTAGTCTTCCATTACCGGGTTGGACTAATCAATTTCACTCAAGTGCCGATATCAATACAATCGATTGATATCATTAACTATTCCTACCCTGGAATAGTTAATCAATTCTTTTCCACATTTGGTTTATCATCTAAGTTGCTGATGTCAAGAACCCTTGATATCATTAGCCTCCTTACCCGGAGTAGCTAATCACACTAAAAATAGTTGTCGATACCAATGCGACCCTTTGATATCCTTAACTATTTCCAACTCGAAATAGTTAATCAATTTATCTTTTTCCCTTAATCGAGATAACCATGCCGATTTTAGTAATCTTTACTAACATTATTAGTCACCTAATTACCTAGGATCAACTTATCAATTTAAGGAATGTCGGCACCAATGGAACCCCATTGATACCATTAGCTATTCAAACCCGGATAGTTAATCAATGTCATTTGAAATGCCAGTACCAAAGAAACCTCATTGATACTGACACGACCAAAAAGTTGATGTCTTCTCCCAAGTGTAGGAGTGTCGAAGTAATAAATAACCTGGCAAGACTGGGTTCAAACCACAGGGAGGTTAACTGTATAAACTACAAATAAAGAAGTAGATAATAACAGAAAAGAAATTGAAGAGAGCTTTGAGATGTGATATTGATAAAACGATTAAACAAGGATAAAATAATTGTCAAGGTTAGAGGATCCACTAATGGTATTTCAAACAAGAATAGTATAAACTCTTTTTATTACTCAACTGGAAACCACACACAAAGGAGGTTCCAATCGGATTATAAATTGTTAACATGATTACATTAGTTATCTTATTCAAATAATGCTAATACTTGTAAATGTTGTCAGGTTTTCATGATTATAACTTATGTTAACAACAAATCAAGTTCCTTTCATAGCATAGGTGTCGGTTATACCATACGGTTGGGCTATGAAAGTGTCAAGTATTTGTTGTACCAAGGGTTATACAACATAAATTTAGATTAACCATTTAACAAGCAAAGTATTAAGAGTGAACAAGATAACAAATACAAAACATGTTAATATCAAAGATTAAAGTCCATGTTGAGTTTATACTATACTTATTCTTACACCATTAGTGTAACCTTTTCACCTTGACATAATAAACTTAGTTAAACATAATGAAAGAGAGAAACATAAATAAACAAGATAAGAACATAAATAAGATATAAGTTAACTAAGTAAAGAAAAGGAAATGAAAAGCATAAATAAGAGATTAATATAAACAAAACTTAAGCATTACAAAAATATAAAGAGAGAGCAAGAACATGATCTTGATTTGAAAACCAAGATGCCAAAATGCATGGCAAATGCCTCCTTTTATAGGCCAAAATTTGAAACTATTGATTTGATGACTAATTGTAAATTTTTGATCTATTAATACGCTTACATTTTGATAGAAAAAAAAAGTATACTACGTCATTACTTATGAGCATTTATTCCTGTTAAATCAATAATCTATAAAATTTCTTTTTAATCATCTCATTCATTATTATCCCTATTTCTTTAAAATTATGTCTCATGTTTCCATTAAATCTTTTTTCCTTAAGTTCTTTAACAAAAAGCAAACCTACATCACAATTGGTGTATTTCCCTTATTCGAGCACTATTTATTTTTTCATCTGTAACTAACATTATATAGTTTAGTTTAAGGTGTGGCTTATTCTATCAGAAAGTTAAGATAGGGGGCTACAAGTCTACTGAAGGGAGAAGAACCCAATTCTACTCATAAAACCCTCAAAACTACTTGTTATTGAGAAGGTGGTTAATTGTCTAGTAGGGCCTGTCTCGATCCCCCCTCGGTGTTTAGTTCATATCTGGAGTTGTAAAACATAATTTAAGAAAGGTTAACTTACTTGGACAGTTAACATCTAAGGCCATAATTTTTATGAAGAGACCTAGTCCAAATTCCCCATTTTCATGCTCGTATTCCCTTTGGAAGACCAAGAGATGAAACTGTCCAATTTCATAAACATTCATACATCATCAATTTAACTTATCCTTATCAAAATAAATTCCTTGCCATGTTATATACATTATAATGTTGCCAAAAACACCTTTTAAGAATTAGTTTGCCTAATTTCATCAACTTATCAATCAACATTCTTCTCAACCCTCTCTAATACCTTCATTTTTATTTCTTCATGCATTTCTCATCATTTTAATTCATATAAACTCACATCATCAAGTCAAAGATTCAAATAAACACCTTTCTTCTTCCTACATCAATGGTCGGTCACACACTTAGTAAGGAGCTTAAATTTTCTTTCAAAATTACTTGCTATTTCAACTTATTTTAACCTTATTCTATGTCACAAACATCAATTCAATTCAATTTCGCATTTCCCTCAAAATTCATCATGAACCCTAATCTCAATTTGATGAAAAATTCAAAGGAAACTTAACAATTATTGTAAGAACTTGTTAAATGGATATTGGGACACCTTACCAAAACGTAATCTAGGCTCCAATTGCTAACCAATCAAGGATTTCCACGTCTTCTTCCTTGCTTGTTGTTGCTACCACTTTCTCCTCATTCTATCCCCAAATTTCTTATCTCAAAACACTTTAAATCTAAAAGATTTTGTTGCTTTAAATCCTTTAGTATCACTAAATCTCTTCTTTTTCCTTGTATTTCTCTAGATTTCTTAAGAGTTTTCAAACAAAATGAAGTTTTTCCCTCTTTTCCTTCTCTATTATCCATGGCCAGCCATAACAAGCCACCCAGACCTCTCACCAACCACCATGAGCTCCTCCATGACCCCCTTAGTAGAACAAGAACCTATGATAGCCACAAATCTTAGAAAAATCAAGAGAGAGAAGAAAAACAAAAAATAATAAAGTGGTAGAAACAGACAGCATACTACCAGAGCTTCAAGCTGCCAGATCTCACTCCATTGCCCGTGGTGATCTACAATGCCACCATTTGTAGGAATAACAGGGGGTTATGTAAAATGCAAAGTGGTCCACACATAACCTCCCCACACTATAAAGCTAAACAGAACATTGAAAGTAAGGTTGTCAAGAAAAGACAATATTAAATGCAAAAAAAAAAACAGATCTTTTTGGCCACTAGTCTACCACCCTACATGGCGATGACTAACATCACAACTACTAGGAGGAAGATAAGGACATGGTGCTTTACATGAAATAGGTCACATGCCTCCTCTTCCCGTAGTTTATTCAAACAAAGTGACGCAATTCGAGTCGTCGCTACCAAGTTTTCTAGCATTGTCTAGCAGCCTTTAACCATTATTTTAGCCTTTTTAGCCCGACTTCAGCCACCTTGGGAGATTCATTTTGAACTCTAAACATCTTTGTAATGAATTTTTGGTTTATGGTTAATTTGGATGCATATTGTGATAAATGTTTTGAGATTTAATGGATTTTGATATTGATTATTTATGTTTGTATACTCTTGAATTTGTTTACGTGTTTTCTAACATGATGTGTTTTGCGGATGAATGTGCATTGTGAATATATTCAATGTTTTTCCAAGTCTTTTTGGTCTTTATACATCTAGGCCAAATCTTTCAAAGATTGCATCTTCCTTTTAAAATTCTAAACCCTTATGCCTTATATCCATTGATGACACCTTGAGTATTAATCGAGAGTATTAATTTTCTTCACAGATCCCAAGCATTCATACCACTAGATCCCACCTTTAAGTAGATCAACTCATAATGATTACAACTTGGGATATCTTAGGACTAGGGTAAAAAAACCTCGTTCAACAAAAATTATGAGTGAACCTTAGTACTATAGAATAAATGAACCTGAAAAAGTCACTATCCATAGGCCATTGTAGCATAAAAAAAATATTTAGCGACAACTCTTCTAAGGATGAAAGCTAGGTTTAATGAGCCCTATAACGATCCGGCTTTTTCAAGGTCAAAATTGATGGATTTTTTTTAAACTTCTTGTAATGACATTTTGTGAATTAGTAATTATGTTCCTTCCTTATCATGGCATCATAGGGATATAGTTCTCGTAAAACAACATTCTCATACAACAGATACCCAATACACATGTCCATAATATTATATTTTCATATTTATACATTTATATTATGTCATATTGGCATACCCATGTGTTTGCATTCCTGTTCTAATCTCGTTATCAACACGAGTTTATGATCGACAATCTTACACAACTAGTACTTTCTTTCATACGATCCTCATGTGATTTCACAACATATCATCCTTATAAAAGGAAATACCACATAAATGTATTCATAGCATCATGTCTACATGTTCGCACATCCCCATCTGTGCTCCATTACAATTTCCATTACAAGTCCTTACAAAAGTGTCAAATGACAAATATTCAACATAACAGCTAAGTTGTACTATTACATAACACCTTTCAAAATATGTGAACCTATGGAATGAGCTTCTTTCCTATGCACCTTGATTGTGTGATAGCCCTATTACAAAACAACATGGATACAAGAATTGTACATAATCTAACATAATAATAAACATCTAGAAGTGCATTGTCGTTGCTTTTCATTATTAACTTAGAATGGGAAGATTCCTTCTTATACTTCTTATATACATTGTACTTCTCTTATTATTTCGTTAACTGTACTTTTCTCACTCACACACCCTAACCTCTCCACGAGGTTGTAGGGCCGAAGTTTAACATCGATCGGGGTTAAATACTTTGTCTTAATCCGGTCATCCACCTTGGATACTTATAGTCGTAGCTAATTGCAACATTTAAATTCAGCCTTCCTTCTTGGATGCCATTAACAAAAACTAATCACGAAATTAACCCCCGTCATTCCTATAGATACCATTAACCAAAGCTATTTTTTATATATAATCAATTCAACCATTCACCATGGATGCCATTAGCCAAAGCAAATCATCAAAGGCAACCTGGTCATCCATCATGGATGCCATTAGCCGAAACTAATCATCAATCACAACTCGGTCATCCGTGTCAGATGCCATTAGTCAAAGCTGATCAAACATTTGTCTCGGTCATCCATCTCGGATGCCATTAGCCAAAGCTAATCATCATTTATCCTGGTCATCCACTTAGTAGCTGAAGATAATCATCATTTATCCCGGTCATCCACTTAGGATGCCATTAGCCGAACCGAAGCTAATCAATTAATTGTTCCGGTCATCCATCTCGGATGCCATTAGCCGAAGCTAATCAACATTTATCCCAGTCATCCACTTAGGATGCCATTAGTCAAAGCTAATCAATCAATTGTCTTGATCATCCATTCGAATGCATTTAGCCGAAGCTAATCAAACATTTGTCTTGGTCATCCATTCGAATGCCATTAGCCATAACTAATCATCATTTATCCCGGTCATCCACTTAGGATGTCATTAGCCGAAGCTAATCAATTAATTATCCCGGTCATCCATTCAGATGCCATTAGCCGAAGCTAATCAAACATTTGTCCCGGTTATCCATTCGGATGCCATTAACTGAAGCTAATCATAAACCAATCAAACATTCCAAAGGCGATTTATGAGATCACTATAACATGGTAGTATCCTTTGAATTGCTCATTCAAGCGATTCATAACAATTTGACATTCCCTGTAACATAATAGTAGAACCTTCGTGATACTCGTACAAACATCCTATAATAGTTTCCCGTAATTATTCAAAAAACACGATAACAGATCCTTTGTAATACACAAACAAACATTCCATAATAGTTTGACATTCAGTATAACACAATAGTACACCCTTTGTAGTACTCATCCAACCATTCATGACAGTTAATGATCAATATGATACAACACTAGATCCCTCTTAATACTCATACAACCATTCATGATAATTAACACTCAGTATAATACAATAGTAGATCTTTTGTAATACTCATACAACCATTCATCACAATTACATTCAATAAAATACAACGGTAGATCCGTCATAATACTCATTCAACCATTCGTCACAATTACATTCAATAAAAAACAACAGTAGATCCTTCGTAATACTCATACAACCATTCGTCATAATTACATACAATAAAATACAACAACAGATCCTTCGTAATACTCATACAACCATTTGTCAGTAGCCCAAATTCATAATAGCCCAATCAACATCTCATAGTCAGTTTAATATTCATCGCAACACAATAATATACCACCTCAAACAGGTCATTTCAGAACATTAACATTTTCATCATCGTCTCAACATTAATCAAGAACTCGATCAACATTTCATAGTCATTTCGACAATCCTCAAGAATTCAGTCGGACACTTTATTGTTATTTCATCATTCATCAAGGATTCAATAATATATCATCATCAATAAATCATTTCAAAACATAAACGTCATACGAGAAGGTGGAAAACACCTACATGTTCCACTTGTGGTTTGTCCTTGGCCTGACGATGGTCCGATCCCAACCGCATCACCTAAGACATCAATGTCACAATTCAGTATATTTGCATCCTTAAATCACATTCATCACCATACTTATTTCAAGAATCCATATGTTCACATTCAAGTGTTCCACATATTACACCATCATACAATGAAATTGTTGCAAGCATTTGAGTCATTTCTGCCCTGGAGGCCTATTGTAGAAATCGACAATGAAAACTTACTTGCTACAGGACGAACAGTTTGGCAGCGAAAACTGTTTTGCTGCTAGCACCACCATTTCGACAGCGAATGCTACTTCGCTGCAGCTGATGTAACCATATTATTCGATAGTTTCACCCACATTTACCTAATGTTTTGTCCATGTTTTATATATAAAATGCCTTGATATTCTTTGTTTTATGTTTTGAAGGCATTTTTGGATGAAAGATGCAAAAAGGAGTAAATTGGAGGTAATTGGCAGATTTGACGTTCAGTCGATGTTTTGTGCAGAGCGTGAGTTCTAGAGATCGAAATGAAGTGATTCCAGTGGCACTAAAAAGCTAACATCCATACCTTTCTGGAAATGTAATGCAAGAGAAATAAAAGGAGAAAAATCATGGAAATCACATCCTGCAAAGTCAAATCTCGCATTCTGCCAGTATTGACCTTTGGCCATTCAAAATTTAATATCTGGAGCTACAGAAGTCCAATTGATGCAAACTCAATTTTCTTGGATTCCTAATTCAAAGACCTATCCACGCTCAAAGGTTCAGCCAAAAACTATGTCATATGAGGGAGATATGATTTTCCAAAGATGACAACTGAATTCTGCCAGCAAACAGGTTTCATGTAGAAACAAGTCCAAATTACATTCCGAAGCATCAAAACCGATATCCAAGTTTTAATTTCAGCAATTTAGCTCCTCAAGAACATCAATCCAGAAGGTCAAGGAAGGCAGCCACCAACCTCAAGCCACCAACCTCAAACCACCAACCACAAACCAGCTGCCAGCCACCAGCCGCCAGCCGCCAGCCGCCAGCCGCCTTCACACTACCACCATCTCTTGATGTTCACACTTGAACTTTGATTTTTCTTACTTAAAATTTGTGTATAAATAGGCAGCTAAGTTTATGCTATGAAGAGAGCCAAGAGAGAGGGAGAGAGAGTGCAGTAGAATCAAAGAAAGAAGGGTGGCAGCCATAAGAGAAGAAACACAAACTCTCCCCTCTACAACCCAAAAATCATGTATTCTTTCATCTTTAGGAGTAGTTGTTCAATAGATATGCAAGGCTAAGCTCGTTTTCTTGGTTGCAAGGACGCAAACACCTTCAGATTTCAAGAACTGTGAGATTTATTCTTCCATTTATTTTCAGTTTGTATTATGAATGCGTATGTTTGTTTTCCAATGCATAGTTTCTATGATTGTTTATCTTAATTGCTAGAGCGGACTCTAAGTTATTATTGTGAACAATCTATTGCTAAGTTTGATATCAAAACCGGAGTTGTGGTATATAAACTTGTGAAGCAACTAAGCTTGATAATTGTAGCGGAACTACGTTATTAAACTTAGGGAGAACATTCAATCAAATGCAACACAAGCTGACAACTTGGTTGTTAAGATTAATGAATTTATCTAGATCTTAAGGCTGTCATTGGATTAAATCATTAGTGCGGACACTGTGATTGTTTGTTGGTTAGGGTTAGTTATATGGCGGATCCGTTAATTAACCAATATTAAGAAAAGATAAAAATTCAGAATATAAACTGGAGTTTCGTTTCAAGGATCAGTTCTGATTTCTGTTGGTGGATGTGTGCTTGCGACCAAGGTTTGTTTTCTTGATATATTTTAGTTTTAATTGATTGTGTTTGCTAGTTTAATTGCTGCCATAGTTTAGATAATCACAAACCAAATCCCCCCAATTACATAACATACAACATAAAAATCTGACTTGAAACTTCCTCGTGGGATCGACCCCTTGCTTGCTCTATACTATCTTGTTTATTTTAAGCTAGGGTAATTAATTTGTGCGATCGCGACATCGCAACAAATTTTGGCACCGTTGCCGGGGAAGTAATTTTAGTTGATTCTTGTGCTTATACTGTTATTTTTATTTGTTGTGATTGTTATTTATTTTTCTGAAAAAAAAAAAGAGAAACAGATTTTTTGCTTACGGCGGTACTGTTCACTTACGGCAGCGGTACTGTTCAAAACATATTTTTTGGTGGAATTAGGATCTGGCCTTTTGTTTCCTGAAGGGAAACAACGTTCTGAACAGGACTAGTGGTAAACCACTAACCCCACCCTATCGAGGCCAAATTCCGCTGTTTTCTAGTGTTTTTAGGCAGTTTTAGTTTTATAGCGTAGAATATTTATACAATTTGCATTATTTTCAATCTCTTGTGTGATTGGTTTATTTTGAGTTTCCTTGAAGATTTATGCCTGTAACTCGTTCTACTAATCAAATTCAAGTGCAGTTGGATCTTGAAATAGAAAACACATTACGCAGGTTACGAAAGGAAGCTCGCCTCAACACCATGGCTGTTGCACGACAACAAACACTCAAGGAGCTTGCTGCTCCTAACGTGGAAAACCAACCATTGTGCATAAACATCGATAATAATGTAAACTTTGAGCTCAAATCTGGTTTTATACATTTGTTACCAACATTCAATGGTCTTGCAGGAGAAGATCCTCATACTCATCTCAAGGAGTTCCATATGGTTTGCATTGGCATGAAACCGAATGGAGTTGACGAAGAACAGGTTAAGTTGAAAGCTTTCCCTTTCTCTTTAAAAGGGGCAGCAAAGACATGGCTTTTCTCTATTCTCCCAGGATCTATTGGAACTTGGAATGCCATGAAGAAGATTTTCCTTGAGAAGTATTTCCCAGCATCTCGAGTTGCCAACATAAGGAAAGAAATATGTGGGATTTGGCAATCTCATGGGGAGACACTCTCCGAATATTGGGAAAGATTTGAGCAACTCTGCATTCAATGTCCTCATCATCAAATACCTGATCAACTGCTCATTCAATATTTCTATGAAGAATTGATGCCTACTAACTGTAGTATCATTGATGCTGCAAGTAGAGGGGCATTGGTAGATAAGACACCCGAGGCTGCACGCCAATTGATCTCAAACATGGCAGCGAACTCGCAACAGTTTGGCACTCATGGAGATTTCTCAAACAAACGAGTAAATGAGGTAAGTGTTTCTAACCTTGAAAATAAAGTTAATGATCTTACTTCTCTTGTGCGTTCTTTGGCTTGTGGAAATGTACAGCAGGTAAAAGTTTGTAGCATATGTTCCTTACAAGGACATGCCTCAGCTATGTGCCCAACAATGCAAGAAGATTATATTGAACAGGCTAATGCAGTTGATGGAGCATTCAATGGACAACCCCAGCGTAAATATGATCCCTTTTCCAACACGTACAATCCCGGATGGAGAGATCATCCCAACTTACGCTATGGGAACCCACCTCAACAAAGCAATCAAGGCCGACAGTTCCATCCCCATGGATTTCAATCCCAACAGAATTATCAAGCAAGACAACCCCCTCCTCCATTCACAAACTCCAATGTTATAGGGTCGTCATCCAATGATGATCTTCGTGAGATGATGAAAACTTTGGCTTCTAACACTGTGACCTTACAACAAAATATCATGTCTTTTCAACAGGAAACAAGGTCAAGTATTCACAACTTGGAAAAGCAAATGGGGCAAGTAGCTTTAAGTGTAGGGAAATTGGAGGCACAAATGAATGGAAAATTGCCCTCCCAAGCTTTGAATCCAAAAGAGAATGTTAGTGCAATAATGCTGCGAAATGGGAAAGAACTTGAAAGACAAAGGTCAAAACAAATTGAGATGGAGGAAGAAGAAGAGATAGAAACCGAATGGAGTACAAAGAAGAAACATCCTTCTCCTTCCCAAACTGAAATAACGACCAACACTCCAAAGGTAATTCCTCAATCAATGAATTCTAGTTTTAAAACAATTCCACCCTTTCCTGTAAGTTCTTCTAGGTCAAAGAAAGAAGACAAAGAAAAAGAGATTTTAGAGGTTTTCAAGAAAGTGGAACTCAACATTCCTTTGCTTGATGCTATCAAGCAAATTCCCAAGTATGCCAAATTCTTGAAGGAGCTATGTACTACCAAGAGAGCTTTCAAATTGAAAGGTCACGAAACGGTAAGTATGGGTGAAGTTGTCTCTGCTGTTGTTCTAAAGAATATGCCTTTGAAGCAAAAAGACCCAGGTGCGTTTACTATCCCATGTGTTATTGGTAATGCTAGTTTCAAAAGGGCCTTGTGCGATTTAGGTGCATCCATTAGTGTTATGCCCAAACATGTTTATGATTCTCTTAGTCTGGAACCTTTGAATAAAACTAGTATTGTCATACAACTTGCGGATCGTAGTTTTGTTTATCCACTTGGTGTGATAAAAGATGTCCTAGTCAAGATTGATAGTTTGGTTATTCCATGTGATTTTTATATTCTTGATATGGAACATGATTCTTGTGATTCATCAAACAACACTACTATATTGTTTGGGAGACCATTTTTGAAAACCGCCAACGCAAAGATTGATTGTGGTAAGGATACCTTGTCTATGGAGGTAGGAGATGAAAAAATTGAATTCAATTTTCATGATGCAATGAAATATCCTTATAGCAATGTTTATTCTATCACATGTTATGACCAAATTGATAAGTGTGTGCAGCAAGTTTGTGATTTTGATTGTGAAGACGGATTAAGAGTAGCTTTAAGCTATAGCTATGATTTTACCAAGATAAAAGAGATGGAGAGGCACATATGTGTTCCCCAAAATGTGCACCAATCAGCATTGACTTTCCAAGCTTTGCAAACTATCCTCCATGATGCAAAAGTCATTCTCCCTATCACGGAAAATGAATGGGTGGCGTCTATCCTTTTGGTACCCAAAAAGACTGGAACCACGTTAGAAGAGACTCAAAATGATGCTTATGCAAATGCAAGGATTTATAAAGAAAAGACCAAATATCTTCATGATCGAATGATTACAAGAAAAGAGTTTAATATTGGAGAAAAAGTCCTTCTTTATCATTCGCGTTTGACACTTTTTCCTGGAAAGTTACGCTCTCGTTGGGTTGGACCATTTGTTGTTTCCAATATTTTTCCTTATGGTGCAGTTGAAATTACAAGTTTAGAAACCAACAGAGTACTCAAGGTCAATGGGCATCGCTTGAAACCTTTCTATGAAGGTTGGACGACAGAACTCACCGCTTCTGCGGAGTTAGCTGAACCAATCTATGAAGAATAAGCATGCAACATGTCGAGCCAATGACATAAAACAAAAGCGCTTACTGGGAGGCAACCCAGCACACAAAAAAAAATCAGATTTGCTTTCTTTTTTCCCTTATGCATTTTACTTTATTTTTGTCATTCTCCTATATTCCATTTCTTTTATTTCAACATTGAGGACAATGTTGTGTTTTAAGTGTGGGGGTATTGGGAGAATTTTGGTTTTCTTTGTTATTTTTCAAAAAAAAATAAAATTATGTTTGATCTTTAGAACTCCCATTGATTTTTGAGATATGAGTATTATGTATAAGAATTAGTTGAGATAGATGAAGATATAAATCAAATGAATGAGTGTGCATGCCTATTTTAAGATTTAATTATTTTAGGGATTGACTTTGAGAATATGCCATGTTGACTTTATAGTGTTATACCAATGCAAGCTTTTGAGCCTTCAACATTATATTTTTTTTTTATTGTGCATTCTTTCAATGATATGTATCTCTAGAACTTGCTTCATATCTTGTTGAGATTACATTCACATTACATGTGTACATGAAGATGAAAAAGACATTAGAAAATTTAACCACTTGAACCAAAAAAGCCAACCTAAAGCATATTATCCTTAGTGAGCCTCTTTTGAGCTTGTTTATCTTTTCTTTGCTTTATCCATGTATAAACCTGAACTTTTTATATGTTTTCCTTTTCCCCTGGCCAAGGATTAGTAGAGCATATACTTGTGATATCTCTTGGAATTATAGTTGGAAATTATGTGAAAAGAAAGAATAAGTGATGCTTGATGAAAAGATGGGCAAAGTTGCCAAACGTGAAAAAAAAAAAGTGTTCCTTTATATTCATAAGATTTTATGTTGAAAGAGCTTGAAATCAAAAGAAGAGAAGCATTGATGATTAAAGATGGAAAATTTATGTGCTTTAATGGAATATCTTGTTTGAAATATCATTTTTCAGAATGCTCTACTTTCTTTGGTTTGAACCTTTCCTTTTACTCTCTTTTACCTCACCTTAACCTTAGCCCCATTACAAACAGAAAATAAGACCTTTTGATTCATGCATTGCTTGTAATATGTGGTAATGAAGATAAGATTGACGAGCAAGCTTATGGTAGAACATATTCTTTGATTGAATTTGAGAGATTTAAACACATAAACCCTAAACACGTGAGTGTTGGAGTGTATATCAATGAGAGGACCTATCACTTTGGCATAGCATGGATTTCATTTAAATCCCGACGATTAATTGAGTTTTGAAGTTTGCATGTAAATGAATTCATGAAAATTTATACTCTTTATCTTTCTAGATTGTATTCTTGTTTATAATGCATATATTCTTATACATTGATGGGAGATTAAGAGATTGATCATAGTTATTTTCAATTTGATTTTATCTATCCTTTCTCGAGGACGAGCAAGAGCTAAGTGTGGGGGTATTTGATGTAACCATATTATTCAATAGTTTCACCCACATTTACCTAATTTTTTGTCCATGTTTTATATATAAAATGCCTTGATATTCTTTGTTTTATGTTTTGAAGGCATTTTTGGATGAAAGATGCAAAAAGGAGTAAATTGGAGGTAATTGGCAGATTTGACGTTCAGTCGATGTTTTGTGCAGAGCGTGAGTTCTAGAGATCGAAATGAAGTGATTCCAGTGGCACTAAAAAGCTAACATCCATACCTTTCTGGAAATGTAATGCAAAGACCTATCCACGCTCAAAATTTCAGCCAAACACGATGTCATATGAGGGAGATATGATTTTCCAAAGATGACAACTGAATTCTGCCAGCAAACAGGTTTCATGAAGAAACGAGTCCAAATTACATTCCGAAGCATCAAAACCGATATCCAAGTTTTAATTTCAGCAATTTAGCTCCTCAAGAAAATCAATCCAGAAGGTCAAGGAAGGCAGCCACCAACCTCAAGCCACCAACCTCAAACCACCAACCACAAACCAGCTGCCAGCCACCAGCCGCCAGCCGCCAGCCGCCTTCACACTACCACCATCTCTTGATGTTCACACTTGAACTTTGATTTTTCTTACTTAAAATTTGTGTATAAATAGGCAGCTAAGTTTATGCTATGAAGAGAGCCAAGAGAGAGGGAGAGAGAGTGCAGTAGAATCAAAGAAAGAAGGGTGGCAGCCATAAGAGAAGAAACACAAACTCTCCCCTCTACAACCCAAAAATCATGTATTCTTTCATCTTTAGGAGTAGTTGTTCAATAGATATGCAAGGCTAAGCTCGTTTTCTTGGTTGCAAGGACGCAAACACCTTCAGATTTCAAGAACTGTGAGATTTATTCTTCCATTTATTTTCAGTTTGTATTATGAATGCGTATGTTTGTTTTCCAATGCATAGTTTCTATGATTGTTTATCTTAATTGCTAGAGCGGACTCTAAGTTATTATTGTGAACAATCTATTGCTAAGTTTGATATCAAAACCGGAGTTGTGGTATATAAACTTGTGAAGCAACTAAGCTTGATAATTGTAGCGGAACTACGTTATTAAACTTAGGGAGAACATTCAATCAAATGCAACACAAGCTGACAACTTGGTTGTTAAGATTAATGAATTTATCTAGATCTTAAGGCTGTCATTGGATTAAATCATTAGTGCGGACACTGTGATTGTTTGTTGGTTAGGGTTAGTTATACGGCGGATCCGTTAATTAACCAATATTAAGAAAAGATAAAAATTCAGAATATAAACTGGAGTTTCGTTTCAAGGATCAGTTCTGATTTCTGTTGGTGGATGTGTGCTTGCGACCAAGGTTTGTTTTCTTGATATATTTTAGTTTTAATTGATTGTGTTTGCTAGTTTAATTGCTGCCATAGTTTAGATAATCACAAACCAAATCCCCCCAATTACATAACATACAACATAAAAATCTGACTTGAAACTTCCTCGTGGGATCGACCCCTTGCTTGCTCTATACTATCTTGTTTATTTTAAGCTAGGGTAATTAATTTGTGCGACCGCGACATCGCAACAGCAGCCAACACGTTTTTGGCAGCAAATGCTAATTCACTGCAGACAACTCAATTCCCTCAGCAAGTCACAAATTTGCTGCAGACAATACAACTTTGGCAGCAGGTCACAATTTTGCTGTAGAATACACAATTCGGCAGCAAATGCTAATTCGTTACAAACAACTCAATTTCAACAGCGAATTTCAAATTCGCTACAAAATATACAACTTCGGCAACAAACCCTAAATTCGCTACAGGGGACACAATTCGGCAGTGATTGTTAATTTGCTGCAAACAACTCAATTTCGGTAGCAAATTTGAAATTCGCTGCAGACCATACAACTTCGGCAGCGAATCCCAAATTCGCTGCAGGACACACAATTAGAAAGCGAATGTTAATTCGTTGCAAACAACTCAATTTCGGTAGTGAATTTCATATTCGCTGCAAAACACACTGTTTAGTAGCGAATGTTAATTCGCTACATACAACTTAATTTCGACAACGAATGCTGATTCACTACAGACAACACGATTTGACAACGAAACTGATTCACTACAGGCAACACCATTCAGCAGCGGAACTAATTCGCTGTTGACAACACAATTCGGCAGCGAAAATTCCTTCATTGCAGATAACACAAATCGGCAGCAAAATTAATTTGTTCCAGACCACTTGATTGGGTAGTGAAACTAATTTGTTGCAGACCATGCAATTCGGCAATGAAACTAATTCGCTGCATACAACATAACTCTGCACATAACATCATCTTAACATATTATTATACAATGTCATAAAACACAAACAGAAATTTATGTCATTAACACCAACATAGTTTCAGTTTTGGTTTCAGCAAGGTCTAAGGTCCTAATGACTACATAATTTTGTACATAATCCTTTCTAACACAATTTCTTCTATCATACATGCAAGATTTAAGATAATAACACCATCATGCATTCTGTTTTAGTTCAAGTATGTCCTTAAGAGTTCAACAAGATCATAATTTCTGCATATCTTCATCACATTCCCCTTAGATCTTCCATTTAATTATTTTCGAAACTATGAGTGCATGAACACTAAACTTTCTACTTTGGGGTTTTCATCCCCTCCTTACTCTGAAATCGTGAGGCAGCAACCAACCAAGGAAAAATACTTCTCTTACCTCATGTTTTTGACAACTTTAGAGCAAGTTTTGGTGACATGGTTCTTTCATTAATCTCAGTTTTTCCTTCTCTTCCATCTTTGCTGTACAGCGGGTCTATCACACTCCCTTTCCTCTCATGGTTTCAGTCATCAACGTAACTCTTTAGCTTTCTTCTTCTTCAAACACTCAAGGTAGGGGACATGCAGTTTGTGTAGGTGGGTCTTCTCCTTAGAGAGGGTGGTTGTTGTTGTAATCACAGCTACTGGCCTATTATGGGGAAGGGGCCTAAACTCCTTCTCCTTCCATAGCTTCAGCCACTTCTATCTTTCCATTGGTCACCCTTCTTCTCCAACATTTAAAGGTGGTGCATATAGCTGGGTATGCAGCCTGTTTTGGAAAGAGTGCCCCTTTCTCTCTCCTTGCTACATTTATACCCCTCTTAAATGCAAATGGGTGTTTGGACGTTGGACCAAGGCTGTCCTTATCCCTTTTTTGGGCTATCATTGGGCTGGTTTCTATTCCCATTCGCCCCTAAGATAGGCTGGTCCAACAATAATTTTTTGTTAGGTTTGACAGTTTCACTACCGATTTAGAAATCAGCAGCCATAAACTGCGTCGTTGCCGATTCAGAAATCGGCAACAAGAACTGCGCTACTGTTAACTCATAAATCGGCAACCAAACTATGCTGCTGCCAATTCAGAAATCAACAGCCAAAAACTGTGTTACTACCGATTCTAAAATCAGCAACGAAGTTTGTGCCGCTGCCGATCCAGAAATGAATAGCCAAGTACTGTGCTGTTGTCGAGAAATCGGCATAAAAAATTGTGTCGCTGCCGATCCAGAAATTAGCAGTGACGGTGGAGTCGTTTTAGCTTAACTCTTTTTTTTTGTTGGGTGTTTACAAGCCCAATGAAAGTCCACCTAATTATTCATTAACATGTCTTAATAGACCATTAATGATCAAAGGCTATAATCAAGAGTATTGTAGATATGTTAGTTCACCAAGCAATTGGATGTGGCAAAGATGACTTGGACTTCAGAATGGATAGGCTTAAACATACTCGTCCACCCAGGGCTTAACTCTTTACAGTAGATAGAGCATTGGTATTAGGCGTAAAAGACCATTAAGAATTGAAGACAAGTATAAATGCAATTTACTCTAAGTAGGATGCTTTAGGGTAATATTATCTTTTCTTTAGCATAATCAACCCCTTATTTTAGAACTCTAAAGACTATTTAGGGTTCTCAATGACCATAATACTAGATGATGACTTATTTACACTTTTCATAAGTTTAAGACATTTTCTTCCTCATAAAACAAAAAAATCTTTTCCCTTTTAGAAAAAAGCATAAGCCACCACGATGTCGAGTATGATAATAGTTATAAGCCTAAGCATATATATCTTTCAGATGATTAGAACATGATATTAACTCAAATGTTATGATGATGTTTTCCCCCATTTTTGTAAATGGACATGGTTAGAACATTAAAATCCTATTAGATATAAGAAAGAAAGAAAGAAAGAAATGGTTAATTACAAAATTGCATTGACGAGTTTACATCAATTCAGTATTTCATTGGAAAGGGCTTAGACTAGCTTACATCAAATCATAACTATAAAAACAATACATAAGCTAATAAGCATCCAAATTAACTAATTATGTCAAATGGGCTTCTAAAACCATTCCTTTCTAACACATTTTAGAGTTTATATATATATATATATATATATATATATATATATATAAAATAAAAACTAGTTTATTGTATATGCTATGATAGGGTAAGACCAAAAACATTTTTGAGTATTTTTTTTCGAACTACAAGAAACTTTTTGGTATTGTTATTAAATCTAGTTCATCGACACATCTTTGAAACTTCTCGACCCAAATTTTTATTTAACTTGAGTTTCCAATTAAAACATGTGGGAGTTGCCTAGACATGATCCAGTTGACTTGGTAAATCCAAAAATAACTTGTATGACTAATAAAAATGCGGTTCGATTTAAAAAAAAATTCAAGATGATATTATTATTATTATTATTGTTGAGACTGTGACATATCGAATCGACTCGGGCTACATAACTTAATCCACCAAACTTGTCATCCGGGTTATGGACTCTTCTAGTTTTAAAAACTATGTTTTTTAAAATTATTTTTTTTATTCCGATGTGACCTAGTCAATTTGACAATTTCTAAATCTACCCAGATGATCGATAAAAACATGAATTGATTTTAAAAAATATTTCAAGATGATATTTGTTTTTTAATATTAAGACGACAACATATTAGATCGACTTGAATTTGACAACTTAATTTTCCAAACCCATAACCAGGGTCATGGACTCAGCTAGATTTAATAACTCTGTTTTTTATTAACTATTTTTACTTAACTATATGATAGCAAAAATATAATCTTATAAAATTAAGTACCAACCAAATACTAAGACATTTGTTTATGACTATGATAACCTTAAAGAAAAAAAAATTAAAATAAATTATGAAAGTCAATTCAAAATAAAATAAGCCTTAAAAATAAAAAATAAAAATTAGAAGAAAGATTAAAAAAAAAAAGTTTGCACTATTCATATGATCAGTGCATTAGTTGTTTACCCTTTAATTCATATGAATCCCTAAATTCTATTCTTTCAGTGTGGCTAGTAATAACTGCAATAACCATTAATATCCAGCTATGCAATTCTTTTTCATCCTTTTCTTCTTCTTTTGTGGCCCGGACACTTGGGCCATCTAAGTTTGGAAATACTTGGAAATTAAAAAAATAAAAATAAAAATAAACTCGTAGCTATGAAAGGGAAATTAAACGTAAACTTCGTTAAACTGTCTATACACTAACCACCATAATTATATGGCATATACTGCATTTCCAAGAAGATAAAAATAACAAATAAAAAATAAAATTAATCAAGATACAT
Source organism: Populus nigra (assembly GCF_951802175.1). NCBI lineage: Eukaryota > Viridiplantae > Streptophyta > Magnoliopsida > Malpighiales > Salicaceae > Populus > Populus nigra. The sequence continues at coordinate 5,822,722 of NC_084864.1, read as the reverse complement.
ACAAGTTAGTCTATATACCCATATTAATCTAAAAAAATAAATAAATAAAAAAATCAACCAGCAAATTATACCAAACCTCAGGTTCTTGGCGAGGAGCCAAGCTTACAATGAATCCATCAGCTTCTGCCATACTTTGACAAGCCGGCCAATTTGAAATGACTTCAAATTTATTGTCGACTCTGAATTTTATTCACCCAAGTGGAGAGGGTAAAAAAAAAAGAATTAGCCTAAACATAAGGCAAAGGAATAGACTACAGGGAAGGATCTTAAACTCCTGGTTTATAACTAAGTTAAACAGTCAAAATCTTCTGAGGTAGGGGGCGTTTCTTAGTAGTAGGTTCCTCCTACCTATTGTCTTCATCAGAAATACTTCGCTGAATTTGTTCTCGCCTTTCTCTCCATTTCACTCCCCACACCTTGGCCTCTGCCACAGCACGGTCCCGATCTAAATCCTTGTCTAATATCATTTTTGAGTGACTTGGGGAGAAGTCAATCTCTGGCCATTTGGCACAGTCATTCTTTACCTTCTTTGATTCATTTTTACGAGAGAACAAGTAATCCATGGCTTGCACCAATTCACTCGAGGAAGGGCGTGAATTGGCATTTTCACCGAGACACATTGATGCCACTTCTATAACCTTCTTTAAGACAGACATTGAGTACTTGCCTTTAAGCATTGGATCTGCTAATCTTGAAAAGTTGTGGTCTTTCATCAAGGGAAGTGCCTATATTCAAAAGGAAATTTTGAATTAGAAAATCGATATCATGAAAGATGATTAGAAAAATGTACCAATAATCCATTATGAGGAGAACCAAAAAACATTCTCATACCATATCTAAAGACACTAAAGAAAAATAAGCAGGATGATGCAGGCATCTAATTTTAATCAAGCATAGTGACTTGATTCAGCTAGTGTCTAATCCTCGCAAAGTTAACAAGCATACATACTGGTTTTGGCAAACTGACAGATATGTAGAATTATAGGATGTGAATTACCCAGTTAACAAGATATTCTTGATGACCGTTAACCTCGTCCAGTGCTCTATGTCCAGTGATGAGCTCTAACAAAACAATTCCATAACTGTAGATATCAGTCTTTATGGTCAACCTTCCAGATGATGCATATTCAGGAGCACAGTAACCATAGGTACCCATGACCCTGGTGGAGACATAGGACTTGTCACCAACTGGGCCAAATTTAGCAAGTCCAAAATCCGAGAGTTTTGGGTTAAAACCATCCTCCAATAATATGTTAGACGCTTTCAAGTCCCTGTATATGACGGGGGGATTTGCAGAATGCAGAGAATCCAATCCTCTGGCTGCACCCGCTGCTATCTTCATTCTTGTATTCCAGTCAAGAGGCTCCATATGCGGTGTCACATCTGCACATATAACATGTCATGACTTCATGCTAAATTATTAAAGACTTGGAAACGGCAGCAGATGTTCCGTGGCATCTCTATTTATGCAAGGTATTACATGCTATCTTTACTGCACTATTTATGGGAAATATGAGTTGCACAACATGAAGTGTACAGAAAATATCTTTTCATGCTGTTTCACTGGCTTTCGTATGCTTGTCTTTCTTATTTCTAGAAGGAAGAAGAGAAAACCAAAGCAAACCAGATATAATGGACAGTAAAATGAAGCAGAATCATCAACCTTAAGATTCACTGTACAAAGCTCACTGACAAACATGAAATGTTGTGACATGAATTCCAACTTGTTTACTCTTGTAACTTTCAAAATTATAAATTTCCCTTGGTTAGATAAAGAGATATCTTCATGTATTTAACCTTGTTGTAAGATAGACACTAACCAACAACAATTTCATTTTTTCAGATCATGTAATTTAATCACTCAAATGGATTCTACTGTGAATTTTGTGTTTCAAATGAGAACTTTGTAGGTCCTTCCATGAAAGAAGTTCCATCATAAGCCGTCTTGAATTGTTTTCCATTGAAAGTCTGGGTACTCTAGGGTGCTTCAAATGACGTTATAGTAAAACCATATATTATGTTATAAGGAAGGAAGCAGAGAGATTGAAGATATACCAAAAAGGTGATCTTCCAAGGATCCCAAAGGCATGTATTCATAGACAAGAAGACGATGGTCTCCTTCGGCACAAAAACCAATCAAGTTGACAAGGTTAGGGTGATGCAGTAGGGAGAGCATGAGAACCTCCACCAGAAACTCCTTGTCGCCTTGAATACCTGATGGATCTAGCTGTTTAACAGCTACAACCTGCTACAACCGTATTAGGTGTGATCCAGGAAAAAAGAGACTAGTCAAAACAAATTCAAAAGAATTAACACGAGAAAAAATATTGGGAGCAAATGAGAAAAGAAACTAAAATAGCCTCTGTTTGTACCAGAATGGGGGAAGAAAATCAAAAGTATTTTGAGCAAATCGAATTTACCTGACCAGTGCTTTCTAACTTTCCTTTAAATACAGCACCAAATCCACCTCTTCCAATTAAAGATTCAGACCTAAAATTGTTTGTTGCAAATGAAAGTTCTTCATAGGTGAATGTCGCAGAGAAATGAGCACTGGGTCCATCTTTTACAACAGCTGATTTAAATCTTGAATCAACACTCTTTTTTGATACTGTTCCCAATCTTTGTTCTGTGTCGATTTTAGTAAAAAAAGATCAAACTTTTGAAGGGAACATGTTAGAAAGAAAAAGTGCGCTGTGCGAAATTCCAGAGGAGCAAATTATGTGTTTAACCATCTCAACCTACAGCAGATTACCAATAAGCGGTGGCTCTTTGAAAGCACCCTACAGAAGCAATGTGAATCAAGTACATTCCAATCCTAATTTTACTTTTATTCCACTCTTAAAAGATATTTCCAGTCTCCATAACAAAACGTGCATGTATCATGTGTAAAATTTTTGCCAAAATAGATTTCCTAGAAAAAGGCATGCACTAAGATTTGAGGAAAAATCCCACAACTGAAATTACTGATTAAAGTTGTAAAGCACCTGCCAAACTAACAGCTTTAGAGAAGGAAGAGCTTCAGTGCTAAACCAAATCAATAAAGGGATTCTCATTTTAAGTTTATTGCATCTCTTGTAAATCACATCAAAAGATTTCATTGAAGATTTTCCGATGAATAAGAGAAAAGTTTCTATAAGATGCAAACAAATGTAAGGGAAGAAAAGAGACATATATCGAAGCAAAAACAATTTCCTGGTATATGCAGGCTCTTCTGGTCATTGGAAGAGAAATGTATTAAAAAAACACTAAACACGTGTTACAATGGTTGCTGAACTAGCGTTGTTCATGTATATCAAACAATCTACTTAACTTATGACAAAGGCATGGTATTTCTCTATAAATTTTTTTGCCTCTACAGATAAGATAGTAAGGCAAGTTTTCAACATCATGGAAGAATCCGTGCTCCCTTTATCAGATTAACAAGTTCAGTTGATGTGCTAAAGTAGAACCAACGGAAAATTTCACTTCTTATAGAAATTTCTGGTCAGCAGATAACATTGCCTTGAAAAATGACAAATATTTTTCAATTGTGAAATTGAAACTTGCAATTACGTGATCCATGTTATCATGCATTTGATTTAGAAATATTTATTATTCTCTTGCCTTCAGATATAGCATGTACATATATAAATTTCAGACAATCTGGAAAGCACATAAAAAGGACACCGCAATTTTGTGCATGATCACACTGTAACGACAGTGAATCAATTAGTACTCTAGATGAATCAAAATTCAAATTATCACAACAATTATAATTATATTTAGCAGCTAGACAATAAAGAGCACTAAGGAGCAAAACACGGTTGAAAGAGGAAGTTGCTACTACATTCAATAACATAAATCACTTGCTGAAATGATGGCTAGATTTCTAGCAAAAATGATGGGTTTTACAGTCTAAAGAATTGGTAGACTTAGGCAAACTAAGATAACATAAAAGAGATATCAAATTCTCAGAGATCCACTCATCCCAAATCCGCATTGTGTTTGTGAAACAATTTCCATGCATAATCAAGATGGGGTTTGAAATTTGGTTATTCCCATAAACATGATGCATGCCTATCAAATCAAGAACCGTAAAACTATGTAATCAAAAAAATTCTAGACACGAAAAAAAACAAAATGTAAGAAAAAGAAACACCATTTAGAGATTACATCGTAGAATACATGGTTATCAGACAAAACTCACCATAAGATGGCTGTTTCTTGATATGATCGCTTTTCACCTTCTTGCTTTTAGAAAACCCGAAACAAGGGCAAAAACCCATTTCCAGAAAAACAAAACCACAATGTGATTTCCTAATAATTAGTGAACTTGACAATGGCTTATATTCTAAAAGAAATGCAGAAAATGAGAGTTTGTTCCGTTGGGAAATATAAGCCAAAAAGAAAAGAACGAAGAGATCTTTTTTGGGGGGTTCAGGTTCAGATTATTAATTCTACACGCTTTCCTAGAAAAAAACATAAATTAAAATATAAATATATTTTAAAAGGAAATAAAAAACAGCTACACCCTAAGTACAACCGTACACGGTTGTTGTTTTCAATAGAATCTAGGTGTTGTCTTTAACTTCACTGTGACGTCAGAGAATTGGAAGTGACCATTTCGTAACATTAATAAATTATATGAAATAATTTTGGCAGGTTTCGTGGATAATTTGTGTTGAATGAGTATCATAACTTTCAATTCTGCCATGATTGAAAATTCCATACACTGGTTTTTTTTTTCTATGTAACTGTTAATTTGATGTCTTGAAAATAAACCTACATCACCATTGGGTTGATGAACTTGAACATGCTTAATCACGCAGGCATATATGAATTTTTTCCTCTAAAAAATAGGTTTGTTTTTTTAAAATACACAAAAGAAAAGTGATAGATATATTGTTTTTTTTACTTATATGTAATAATTTAACTGGGTATATTTTAAAATGATTATAAAATTTTCTAGTTATTGATATGTTTTTTTTATGATATATCAAAACCTAAAATGTTTATGTAACAAGTTATTTAGTTTGTGGATAATGATTAATCAAGATGTCTAGGTAAACAATTGTCTTTTCCTTATCTTCAGAAGCACCAAATTATTGATAAAAACTTAAGTGCGTGCAAAAACAATTCAAATCGAGAGATTTAAAGACTCTCTGATTATAAAGTCAATAACTTTACAAGAAAGATAATAAATAACTTAAAAAACCTTAAATTTCAAGAATAGATGGTGTTTGTTATTGTATTTTAGGATGATTAATGCTCTAACATATAGTAAGCTATTAAGAATAAAAAAAGATTTTAAACCCTTACTTGGATGGTTAGAGGGTATTTATATCCCTTGAACCTTGTTAATTTCAGGCAAATAAATGATGGACAAATCCCTTGCTTTTAGTGGCATTAATGAGGGACACATATCCTTTACATATCATTAATAATATGATAAGTGTGGTAGCCCTTAAGAGACATTTTATATATCTATAAGTGTAAGGAGATCATTACCCCTGACATGAATAATTTATATAATTGTTCTAGAGGTAGGATTCACTAGATACTTAAGACCTGGGATGTAACCAAATATATAAAATAAAAAAAGTATGAAGGTTTATCCAATCCATAACACTTTTAGTTTAGAAGATTGTTTAGGATCTGGCATATTACTTGGGTTCAATTGATTACTAAACCCAAGTATTTTAGGTTTAACATCTCTATGAGCCCACGTTTCCTTGGATTCAGTTGTCGACTAAACCCAAGTATATTTGTTCTAGCATCACGCCAGGCCCAAGTTTCCTTAGGTTTAGCAGACAGTTTGTAAAACCCAAAAGTAAATAGTATTAGGTCGGCCTATGCTAAGAAAGAATTAGAGTAAACAAACTGGTTTGCTCTAGGTGGAAATTATGGGATGAAAACAAGGCTATCCTAGGTAGGAATTGGGGAAGGAGCAAGCCAACCCTTGGTTATCCAAAAAGAGAATATGAACAATGTTAACCAGCCCCCAAACACCCCACCTCATTTATGAGTGATATAAATACAAGGGGGAGAAAAAGAGATGACCTTTCCTCCTTCAAAAGTCAGCAGCAGCAATAATTGCAGTAACCCACCCCTTTCCAAGGGAAAACTGAACCAAACCAACTTGCATTCCACTTCCTTGAGTGTTTGATGGAAGGGAGAGTTAGAGAAAAGAAGAATGGTTGAAAACATAGAAGAAAAAAGAACCTAGAAGGCCGGTTGGAATAGCAGGAGAAGGAGAGAAGAAAACTGTGAGGAAGAGAAAAAGAAATAACCAAACGTTCCTAAAATTGTTTGAAAACAGTGAGGTAAGGGTGATATCATTTCCTTGGTTGGTTATTACTTGATGATTTAGATAAGGAAGGGGGGGAGAGAAATTCAAATAAAAGGTTTAGGGTTCTTACATCTTTAGCTCAAAATTTAAAAGTTAGATGAGAAGATTAGAGTAGAATAAAGAATCAAAGGACACAAGTATAGATTTCACAAAAGAAATATGAACAAATATGAATGATTTTTAATGTAAGAACCTAAAGAGAGGCCGACCAAATTAAAGGGCTGGACATAATGCAAATTAATGTGATAAAATGCTTTGAATTATGACCTTGTGAGAGTCTTAGAACATGCTTGAGCTAAAACAGAATTGTGCTTATTTGTCATTGAAGAATTTGTGTGTTTATGGATCAAAGGTGTGAATATATGTTATAGCACGTTAATGGGAACATAAATGTGTTAGACTTGATAAAATGCATGTGAAAGATTGAATGAGAGGGAAAGCTATGTTTCGACCAAGAAATCATGAAGAAACCTTACATGATGAACACCTTTAGAATGGCAAGAGATAGTGTCACACCCAGACATCGCGACGACCGATTAAAAAGTTTTTGGAAAAGAAAAGGAACAGATATTTGGCATTTTGTTCTTGGGGGGAAAGATATAGTTCAAGGAGTCGTCACCTAATATTATGGTCACTAGGAATCCTAATTGGTCAATAGAGATTCTATGATACAAAACTAGTTACGCGAAAAGGAAGATACTATCACCCCTTAAGCGTCCTACCTGAGGCAGGCTGCATTGCTGGTTTTATTTTATATTGCTAAGAATTTGTTCTCCTCTCCTTTTTTTTGTTCTTCACATCATGTTCCTGACTCTAGTGTCAGTGAACAATACCTATAAATATTTCCAACTCTGGTGTTGGTAAATATTGCACAAATCCAAAAAAATATGGTATTCCTAACTCTAGTGGCAATGAATAAATCCATAAAATTTGTATTAAAAGAAAAAAGAAACTATTTTTATTTTTTTATATTTTTTTATATTTGTGTAGTTCGGTCTTAAATTTTTTAGAAGAAAAAAAGGAGAGAAAAAAAAACCATTGTTGCATGCATGCATGAGTAATTCACACATGTATGCAACAGTTTGCAAAACAGGGGAAGAAGAGGAACTTACCTGGTCGCTGCAAGCAGAGGACAATGGCAATCAAGGTGTGAGATTGCTGGCTAAAATAAAACTCTCTCCTCTGCTTCTTCTTTTCTTATGCTACCCCCTGTTCTTCTTTACATTTATGTCTGTGTTCGTCCCTTTTGTTTATCTTATGGTTCCTTCTCCTTTAATCGTTTTCGTCCCCTTCCTCTGGTTTTTTTTTACATGTTCTCCTTCGCATCCCATGTCCTTACTAAGAAGAGAAGGTTGCTGCAGCTATAGCTGTTGCATGCTAATGGTGCATGGATGAACTGTGACTATTGGTGATGATTGTGTGCTGGTGTAAGACACAGAGAAGAGCTCATTATTTGGAATGTGAAGCAAAGCTCCTAAAGTTGTTGTGGCTCACGGTTTGGCTGGTCTTAAGAGAAGTTGCTAGACTATGGGGGAGAATCTAGTGGTGATGGGGAGAAGCCAAAAGAGGAAAGGAGAGGAATGAGGCTTTGGCTTTCTGAATGTTATCAGGAGGGGTTGAGAGAGAGGCGGGTTGAGATTGAGGCTATGAAGGTTCTTTTCTGCTGGTTCTGTGAGATAAGGGAGATGAAAGGTGGTCTTTTGAAAGGATACGGATGTGAGGTAACAAAGAGGAATTAAAGTTCTTGGTCAGAGGAAGATGTAGCTTGTGACCAGGAAAACATGACAAAGATCATAAGGGGAGCCTGTAGGGATAATAGGCTTTAGGTTTTCTTCTTCTCCTTTTTTTTTATTTGGCATTCTCCTTCCTCTTTATTAATGTCTCCCCCAGGGTTTCTTATAATGGCCTCCTTCTCTTGCTGTCAAAATCTCTCTTATTTTTAGGCTAATTAAGAGTCCATGAGATACTCAATTTGTTCCTTTTTTATCTGATTTTTAAAGTTGGATAAATCTCTCAGAATTTATGTTGAAAATTAATTCTGTTGCTGTCACAATTTTGCTATAATATCAACTTTATTGCAATTTAGACTTTGATTTTGACTTAGTTTCGTGCAATATTCGACTATCCCAACTATATTTTTTAATTCATGACATATTAAAAGCTTGATCTGCACCTTTCTAAGGTGTTGAGTCCCATCATTTTTATGTCAGACTCTCAGCTATATTGGGATGCTCGACATTGTTAGTTTCTGAATAAGATCAGGAGACCCATTTCAACCAACCTGATTGCATTTGGATTCTATCCTTCAAAAAGATTTTATCTGACTTAGAGTCCTTCATGAAAGTTGTAGTCCTTGATGTGTAGATGAATTTGGGTTTTTCAATCACCGTATTTTGATATCAGAATCCTAAGATATTCTTGTTTGAATATCTAGTGTGAAAGTAGAGAATCCCGTTGCGAAGGATTCTGGTCCGAGTTTGCATGTCTGATTCAAGGTCCAAATAAGATCGAAGTTTTTCCCATAATATTTCCCTGAAAAGCTTAACATGTTTACTTTGATTTATAGTCAACCCGCATTCTCGTTCTGGAACTCTAACTTGGCGAAAAACCTGTCACAAGAAACTAGATCCAAAACATAAAATGCAGAATTTCTTATCTTTAGCAATTAATTTACAAAGTCTCTTCAACATGCCAAACTCATAAAAATAACTCCAAAATCCAAATAAGATTAGTGTGAACACCGTGGTTGTTTGATGGTTATAATTAGTTATACAATGAATCTGCTAACTAATCAATGTAACAAGAGATAAATATTTAGAGTATAAATTGACATTTCATTTCCATGATCAGTTCTGATTTCTGTAGGTGGATGTTTACTTGTGACCAAGGTTTGTTTTCTTGATAAATTTCAGTTTTCTTTGATTTAGCATTGATTGCTTCTTTCTGTTTACTATAACATAGCATAACTAACTTCAAAACCCCCCCAGTTGCATATCATATAGCATAAAAATCTGAACTAAACCTTCCTCGTGGGATAGACCCCTTGCTTGCTCTATAATATCTTGTTTATTTAAGTTAGGGTAATTAATTTGTGCGACCACGACATCACAAAAATTTTGGCATCGTTATCGGGGAAGTGATTTTAGTTGATTCTTGTGCTGTGGTTGTTATTTATTTTGTTAGAAAAAAAGAGAAACAAATTTTTTGCTCGTGGCGGTACGGTATATTATGGTACAATTACTGTTCAAAATCGATTTTTGGTGGAATTAGGTCTCGGCCTTTTGTTTCCTAAAAGGAAACGATGTTCTGAATAGTTTTTGTGTTCTAACGTCGGATTTTCATTCAATTTGCACCATTTTAAATCTCTTATATGATTGGTTTCTTTTAATGTTTTTTGATGATTTATGCCTGTAACTCATTCTGCTAACCAAAAACAAGTGTAGGTAGATCTCAAAATAGAAAATACTTTACGTAGGTTATGAAATGAAGCTCGCATCAACACCATGGTTGTTACACAATAACAGACACTTAAGGAGCTCATTGCTAACAGACACTTAAGGAGCTCATTGCTCCTAATATGGAGAATCAACCATTGTCTATAAACATTTACAATAATGCCAACTTCGAGCTAAAGTTTGGTTTTATACACTTACTGTCAATATTCAATGGACTTGCTAGAGAAGATCCTCATACTCATTTCAAGGAGTTCCACATGGATTGTGTTAGTATGAAATCGAACGGAGTTGATGAAAAATAGGTTAAGTTGAAAGCTTTCCCTTTCTTTTTAAATAAAGCAACAAAGGCATGACTTTTCTCTATTCTCCCAGGTTCCATTGAGACTTGGAATGACATGAAGAAGATTTTCTTTGAAATATGTGGGATTCAGCAATCTTATGGGGAGACACTCTTTGAGTATTGGGAAAGATTTGAGTAATTGTGCATTCAATGCCCTCATCATCAGAGATACCCGATCAGCTGCTCATTCAATATTTCTATGAAGGACTAATGCCTACTGACCGTAGTATCATTGATGTGGCAAGTAGAGGGGCATTGGTAGATAAGACACCCGAGGTTGCATGCCAATTGATCACAAATATGACAGCCAACTCGAAACAATTGGCACACATGGAGACTTCCTAAGAAAATGAGAAAATAAGGTAAGTATTTCTAACCTTGAGAATAAAGTTAATGATCTTACTTCTCTTGTGCGTTCTTTGGCTTGTGAAAATGTACAGTAGGTGAAAGTTTGTAGCATATGTTCCTTACAAGGACATGCTTTGGATATATGCCCAACAATACAAGAAGATTACATTGAACAAGTTAATGCAGTTGATGTAGCATTCAATGCATAGCCTAGCGTAAGTATGATCCCTTTTCCAACACGTACAATCTTGGATGGAGAGATCATCCAAACTTATGCTATGGAACCCCACCTTAACAAGGCAATCAAGGCCGACAGTTCCATATATTTCAGTCTTAACAAAATTATCAAGCGAGATAGCCCCTTGCATTCACAAATTACAATGCAATGGGTTCATTGAATGATGATCTTCGTGAGATGATGAAAATTTTGGCTTCTAATACAGTGACATTGCAACAAAATGTCATGTCTTTTCAATAAGAAACAAGGTCAAGCATTCATAACTTAGAGAAGCAAATGGGACAAGTAGCTTCAAGTGTAGGGAAATTAGAGGCACAAATGAATGGAAAGTTGTCCTCCCAAGCATTGAATCCAAAAGAGAATGTTAGTGTGATCACCCTGCGAAGTGGGAAAGAACTTAAATAGCAAAGGTCGAAACAAATTGAGATGGAGGAAGAAGAAGAGATACAAATTAAACTGAGTATAAAGAAGAAACACCCTTCTCCTTTACAAAATGAAACAACAACCAATACTCCAAAGGTAAGTTCTAATTTAATGAATTCCAGTTTTAAGATAATTCCCTCATTTCCTATGAGTTTTTCTAGGTTTAAGAAAGAGAACAAAGAAAAAGAGATTTTAGAGGTTTTTAAGAAAGTGGAACTCAACATTCCTTTGATTGATGTTATCAAGCAAATTTTCAAGTATGTAAAATTCTTGAAGAGTTATGTACTACCAAGAGAGCTTACAAGCTAAAAGGTTACGAAACGGTAAGTATGAGTGAAGTTGTATCTGTTGTTGTTCAAAAGAATCTACCTTTGAAACAAAAAGACCCAAGTACATTTACTATCCCATGTGTTATTGGTAATGCTAGTTTTAAAAGAGCCTTATGCGATTTAGGTGCATCCATTAGTGTTATGCCTAAACATGTTTATGATTCTCTTAGTCTTGAGCCTTTGATTAAAACTAGCATTGTAATACAACTTGCAGATAGTAGTTTTGTTTATCCACTTAGTGTGATAGAAGATGTCTTAGTTAAGATTGATAGTTTGGTTATTCCATGCGACGTTTATATTTTTGATAAGGAACGCGATTCTTGTGACTCATCAAACAACACTCCTATATTGTTTGGGAGACTATTCTTGAAAACTGTCAATATAAAAATTGATTATGGTAAGGATACTTTGTCTATCGAAGTGGGAGACAAAAAAAAAAAATTTAATTTTCATGATGCAGTGAAATATCCTTACAACAATGTTTATTCTATCACATGTTATGACCAAGTTGATAAGTGTGTGCAACAAGTTTTTGATTTTGATTGTGATGATGGATTAAGCATGGCTTTGAGCTATGGCTATGATTTTACCAAGATAGAAGAGATGGAGAGGCACATATGTGTTCCCCTAAATGTGCAGGAATCAGCATTGGCTTTGGAAGCTTTGCAAACTGTTCCTCATGGTAATATCTTTGTTGATTTAGTACTTTCACATAAAAAGCTTTTGCCATCTATTTTACAAGCCCCCAAGTTAGAGTTGAAACCTTTGCTTGATAATTTGAAGTATGTATTCATTGGCGACAACAATACATTTCCCGTTATCATAGCAAAAGGTTTGATAAGTGCGCAAAAGGAAAAACTTGTGAAGTTGTTGTGCGATCACAAAACAGTTATTGAATGGACTTTAGCCGACATCAAGGGCATTAGTCCCTCGATGTGTATGCTTCACATACTATTGGAGGACAATGCGAAACCAACAAGGGAAATGCAAAGAAGGTTGAATCCCCCTATGATGAAGGTAATGAAAGCTAAAATTTTAAAATTATTAGATGCATGAGTTATTTACCCCATTACGGACAGTAAATGGGTGGCGCCTATCCATGTGGTGCCCAAAAAGACTGGAATCACATTGGTTAAAAAAAAAGGATGAAGTCATTCCTACTCGCATCTTGAGTGGTTGGAGAATGTGTGTTGATTATAGAAAGCTTAATCTTTCTACACATAAAGATCATTTCCCATTACCATTTATGGACCAAAAGCTTAAACATTTAGAAGGTAAGTCTTTTTATTGCTTTCTTGATGGATATAGTGGATATAATCAGATTGTTATTAATCCTGAAGATCAAGAAAAGACTACATTTACATGTCCATTTGGTACATATACATATAGGAGAATGCCTTTTGGTCTCTGTAATGCACCCACAACTTTTCAAAGATGCATGATGAGTATTTTTTCTAACTATGTTGAAAGAATAATTGAGGTTTTCATGGATGATTTCATGGTGTATGGTGATTCTTTTGATAAGTGTTTAGAAAGTTTATCTTTAGTCTTGAAAAAATGCATTGAAACTAACCTTGTCTTGAACTATGAATAATGTTATTTTATGGTAGAAAAAGGAATAGTTCTTGGGCATGTTATGTCTTCGTGTGGATTAGAGGTTGATAAAGCTAAAATGGATGCCATTTCATCATTGTCTTACCCCTCATGCGTGAGGGAAGATCGTTCTTTTCTTAGCCATGCAGGTTTCTATCGACGTTTTATCAAAGATTTCTTGAAGATTACAACACCCTTGTGCAAATTATTAGCCAAAAAAGTGGATTTTATGTTTGATCAAGCATGTAAAGATGCTCATGATGAGCTTAAGAGGCGTGTCACATCTGCCCCTATCATCCAACCACTAAACTGGATGAGCCTTTCGAGATAAAGTGTGATGCGAGTGACTATGCGATAGAGGTTGTACTTAGGCAAGGAATAGGGAAGAATTTGCATGTTATCGTCTATGCTTCCCGCATGTTGGACAAAGTGCAATGAATTACCATACAACTGAAAATGAATTTTTTGCAGTGGTGTATGCTCTTGAAAAATTCAGGTCATATCTACTTGGTACAAAAGTTATTGTTTTTACTAACCATGTAGCTTTAAGGTATCTTTTGAAAAAAAAAGAGTCCAAACTAAGATTTATTAGGTGGATCTTTCTTTTATAATAATTTGATCTTGAGATCAAAGATAAAAAAAAAAAAGGTGTTAAAAACCATATGGCTGATCACTTGAACCGACTGAGGACCAAGGATATACAAACCGAAACAATAACAAAGACATTCCCCGATGAGCATTTGCATGTGTTACATTCCTCTATAAGACCATGGTATGCTGATTTGGTGAACTATTTAGTCACCAAAGAATTCCCTCCAGGTTTGTCTACATCCCAAAAAGACAAGTTACGAGCTGGTGCTAAATATTATTTTTGGGACACTCATCTGTGAAAATTTTGTGTGGATCAGCAGTTAGGAGATGTGTACCACAAGATGAAATTCATTTCATTCTCATCTTTTGTCATTCTTATTCTTGTGGTGGGCATTTTGGAGCAAAAAGAATGACCTAGAAGGTACTTGAAAGTGGTCTTTATTGGCCTTTGATTTTTAAGGATGCATATACCTTTTGCAAATCATGTGAAAAATGCCAAAGAATAGGTAATTTCACTTATAAGAATCAAATGCCTTTAACGAATATTCTTGTGAGTGAAATTTTTGATGTTTGGGGTATTGATTTTATGAGTCCATTTCCTTTTTTTTTTAGTAATCTTTATATCCTTCTTGTTGTTGTTTATGTATCCAAATGGATTTTGACAAAAGCCACATGAACTAATGATGCTAAGCTTGTTTTAGATTTTGTCAGGACTCACATATTTGACAGGTTTGAAATCCCTAAAGCTATCATTAGTGATGTGACACTTATTTTTGCAATCATTCAATGGAAGCATTACTCCGCAAATACCATGTGACTCATCAGACTTCCACAGCCTACCACCCTCAAATGAATGACCAAGCTGAAATTTCAAATCGAGAAATCAAGTCCATTTTGGAATAAACAGTACAACCTAACCTACGAGATTAGTGTCTACCACTTGTTGATGCACTTTGGGCTTATCGGACTACTTACAAATCACCTATAGGAATGTCACCTTATAGGATGATTTATGGGAAAGCATGTTATCTACCAATGGAGCTTGAACACAAAGCTTTTTGGGGCATCAAACAATGTAACATGGATTATGGTGCTCCTGGGATTGCAAGAAAGTTGCAATTGCAAGAGTATTGTTCTAGACAACCTGCCCGATAACAAAGAAGAAACACGAAAAGGATTTCACGAGAAGTCTAATTATTAAAGGTAACCTGCTCGAATTGTTCTAAGCGACCTACCCGATAGTGAAGAAGAAATGCGAAGGATTTTGCGAGTGGTCTAATTATTTCAGGCGACCTGCCAGATAGGAAGAAGAAAAAGGATTTCGCGAGTGATCTAATTATCCCAGACGACCTATCTGATAGTGAAGAAGAAACACGAAAAAGATTTCATGAGTGGTCTAATTGTTCTAGACAACCTACCCGATAGTGAAAAAGAAACATGAATAGGATTTCACAGGTGGTCTAATTATTCCAGGCGACTTGCTTGATATGAAAAAGCAAAAAAGATTTCTCGAGTGGTCTAATTATTCCAGACAACTTGCTTGATAGTGAAAAAGAAACACGAAAAGGATTTCATAGGTGGTCTAATTATTACAGGCGACCTGCTCGATATGAAGAAGCGAAAAGGATTTCGTGAGTGGTCTAATTTTTCCAGGCGACCTATCCAATAGTGAGAAGAAATGCGAGGAATTTCATGAGTGGTCTAATTGTTCCAAGTGACCTTCCATAGTGAAAAATGCAGAGATTTTTTTGTTTGAAAAATACAAAGATTTTTTAGAGATGGTCTTATTGTAATGGGTGACCTACTCAAATGGAAAAGTACACAGATTTTTAAAGGGGTCTCATTGTAATGGGTGACCTGCCTATGGGGGAAATATAAAGATTTTTCGGAAGGGGTCTTATTGTAATGGGTGCCCTATCTAAGGGGAAAAATACAGAGATTTTTCAAAAGGGGTTTCGTTGTAATGGGTGACCTGCCCAAGAGGGAAAAATACAAAGATTTTTCAGAAGGGATCTAACTGTAATGTGTGACCTATCCAAGTGGAAAAATACAAAGATTTTCCAGGTGGCTTAATTCTCGTGGGCGGCCTGCCCAGGTCAAAAGTCGAAGAGTCTCATTGTGATATATGGCTTTGCCAATTGAAAAATATGAAGATTTTTCGGGTGGCCTAATTGTCACATCCCCCGTTCCAGGATAAAGACAACAATCTCATATCAATCGAAAAATAGAGTAATTATATATATATATATATATATATATATATATATATATATATATATATATATATATATATATATATTCATGGTGTTCGTATTAAAGTCTACCGAAATTTCGACGGTGTCTCCCCTCAATTCTAACTCTACAATATATAGTTTTACCCCTCTATAAATATCATCAATATGTATATTCTCTCCTAGAGGTGTACTAACACATGCAAGTTACTAGATAACACATGCAAGTTATTCACAATTCTATAAGATACAAAGGAATAACTAGCTCCAGGATCAATTAAAGCATACACTTACATTGTATCTAACTGTAAAGTACCTGCCACCACATCAGGTACAACTCCCACATCCTCGTAGGTCATGTGATATACCCGACCCTGAGTCCTCTCCTCCTGATTTCATCCTTGACTGGGCATGCCTAATAGGACGATCGACTGTAACTGATTGTTGTTGGCTCTGAACCTCAATCATCTGACCATGGGCTCCCTTGGTAGTTTTACGAGGACAATCCTTCTTCCTGTTACTTGTGTCCCTATAATAGTAACAACCTCTGCTTACATGCGAGCACTCTCTTTATCGATGCCCCTCTCCTTTACAAATATAACATCTTCCCGACATAGCAAAACAATCTCCAAGGTGTCGCTGCTCACACCTCTAACATAATGGATATACTGGTCCCTTCTGCTCTATAGACCCTCCAGCAGTTTTGACTCTTTATCTAGGTTGTCCTCCCCAAGATCATCTTCCACTAACCTATCTAGATCCTCCTGGGGTGAAACTCCCACCTCTTCTCTAGAACTATCTTGATGATTGCCCGCTCTTCCTTTTCTTTGGGAGAGGAGGTCTCCCAGTCAAAAACTTAAAATCTCTCCTCTTAGCTCCAATTGCCTAACTCTGCTCGACCACTAGCTTTAGGGTATCCCTTATTACCCACTCTATACCCTGAGCAGCCCATACCAATTCCCACACAGACTGAAACTACATGGCTATCAATATCATCCTTAGTTCCTGCCTCAGTCCATCACAGAACCTCTCCACCTTGTGGCGCTCTATGGGAAGGTAATGGAGGCAAAAGCTGCTAAAACCTGAAATCTCCTCTCATACTCTAGAAATGTCAAATCTCGCTACCTCAAATCCAAAAAATCTTGTTCTTTCTCCCTTCTATGCTTCCAAGAATAGTACCTCTCCTCAAACTCTTCATGAAAGTCCCTCCATCTCAATGCCTCCCCTGATGTCCTCTCTCTAATGGTCTCCCACCAAGAGTGGGTACTTTCAATCAATAGCTGAGTCACGCAATCCACCCGTAGCTCCTCTGGCACCTGCATCTGATTTATAACTCTTTCCACTTTCCTCAACCAATGCATAGCAACCTCAGCATCCTCTTCACCACGGTAAGTCATACAAACCCATCTCTCTCATACCCTTCACCCACTGCACTATGGCGACTACCCCCCTGATCTAGGAGCTGTACTGGAGGCTCCCACTGCCATTCCTGCTGCTATAGCTCTCACTATATGTTTCATAAAAGCAGGATTCAAAAATGAGTTTGACCCAGCTACCGATGCCACTGGTGGGGGGTATATTATGTCCCCTCTGTCTGTCTAATACCTCGAGCATTGATACATCTGCCTGACGGGACAACAAATCATCTCAAAGTCTACTGATTCGCCCCTTTTAGAGTACACTAATGTTGCAGGTATATGAGAGGAGGTGTTTGCCAAGGGATCCTAGTCTGGATCACTTTCATTAGGAAAACTCTAATCACTTCCCCGAACTAGGGATGGATCAGTCTTGGCTCCTTGCTTGTCATCACCATCCTGAAACACATTACAAAATCATATAATTATAATTATTCTTGTCCCCGGAATAGCGACCTAAGCTCGAATACCAAAATATAACATCCCTCGTTCCGGGATAAAGACAGCAACAATCGCATATATATATATATATATATATATATATATATATATATATATATATGGTGTTCTTATTAAAGTCTACCGAAATTTTGACGGAGTCTCCCCTATACCGTAAGGTTCCAAGTTATCGACATTTAACCTGTTTACACTTCTAATAACCCACATCTCCTAACTTAATCTCGACCCAATCATCCTGGATCTCAATCCCACAAACATCATCATACATAGCAACCACAATATTTATGATAAACATTATATAACAAATATCATTATGGATGGATAGAAATATAAATACACATATATGAAACATGGTTATATGAACTACAAAGTTAAGTTCATTTCAATCAAGTTTAAATATTAATTATACAAATTAAGTTATACAACAATTTTCATGTTTAGAAAATACTAGGGTATACTCCCTAGAACCTAGATTTCAAGAAGTGAACATAAGATATGATCTACTCCTGTCGTGCATGCGATGATCCTGAAACAAAATACATATTATTTAAACATGAAAATCATAATAAATATAACAACACAAATATCTAACAATTTAAAAGGGGCAACATGCATTCATATTTTGTTCACTTCTCCTTTCTGGTTTTCATTAAAATCTCTTTCTTGTTCAACAACTAAAACTCGTTTCCCTTCCCATTATCAACCTTCATTTCCAGATTTTATAAGACATGATTATTTCTGCTTAACACATTACCGATACCAATTTCACAAGTATCATCATCATCACCCCTTAGGAGTCAATGCAAGGTGATCCCCTTACCTGGGATCCTAACATACACTAAATGTATGCTAGCCAATACATGGTGATCCCCTTACCCGAAATCCTAACATACACTAAATGTATGCTAGTCAATACATGGTTGATCCCCTTACCCAGGATCCTAACATACACTAAATATATGCTAGCCGATACATGATTGATCCCCTTATCCGGGATCCTAACATATACTAAATGTATGCTAGTCCAAACATGGCGATCCCTTTACCCGGGATCCTAACATACACTAAATGTATGCTAGTTCATGCCCCAAATCAACTTCTCATATTTCATTTGTTAGCGATAATTTCATCACTTGACAATTCACATAACAACCTGTCACTTTAAATACACATACATTCAGAATACTATCCAAAATATCGACATCATTACACAAACTTTCCTCTTTTCACCTAATATCCAACATTTGGTAATTCACATTTCACATTGGTAAGATATTAAATCATGGAATTTAACTAGAAAGTATAGGTGAAATTCACCTACCTACAACAAAAGCTCTACTCTTGCTCCTTTGCTGTTGCTATTGCACCACGCCTGTGGTCCCTCCTGTAAATCACAGGTTTATCTCATAAATTTTTCTTACTCAAAGATATGTTTTATAATAACCATATCAACAGCTAATAAGTCTTTCTTTCAGTCTTTTCTTAATATTTTATGTTTTTTTCTCATTACACCCATTAATATTGTCGTTCTTTGTCCAACCATAATTATCATTCCTTTCTTTATATTTGAACTGTTATTGTTTAAATCTTGAACTGCTACTGTCCAACTATTACTATCTAGACATTGGACTGTTACTGTCCAACTGTTACTATCTTGACATTGAATTGTTATTGTCCGACCTCTCCTTAGATGTTTAACTATATCTAGAGTTATAGAACTCTATTTCAAGCGAGATTTGTCTCACTCGAAAGCTTAGACACGAGGCTACAAGTTCTCTAAAGAAAGGAGAACCCAGTTCTAACTCTAAGACAATCAAAATTGCTCATCAACAAACAATGGACTGTTTCTGTCCAACTGTTACTATCTTGACATTGAACTGTTACTGTCCGACCTCTCCTTAGATTTTTAACTATATCTAGAGTTATAGAACTTGGTTACAAGTGAGATTTGTCTCACTTGAAAGCTAAGACACGAGTCTACAAGTTCTCTAGAAGGAAGGAGAACCCAATTCTTCCTCTAAGACAGTCAAAATTGCTCATCAGCAGACATTGGACTGTTACTATCCAACCGTTACTGTCTTGACATTGAACTGTTACTGTCCGAACTCTTCTCATATTTTTAACTATATCTAGAGTTATAGAACTCCGTTTCAAGTGAGATTGGTCTCGTTGGAAAAAGACACGAGGCTACAAGTTCTCTAAAGAAAGGAGAACCCAATTCTGCCTTTAAGATAGTTAAAATTGCTCATTAACAAACATTGGACTGTTACTCTCCAACTGAAACGACATTGAACCCTAATCTATAATTCAACATCTAGGCAGCAATTCATAATCGACTTATAAGACCATGTTTAGAACACCTTACCTGGTAAAAATCAAGGTTTCGATCTTCAACTCTCTCTTTTTCTTTCTAATGACAGCCGACCCTCCCCTCTTCTCTTCTTGTTTAAATTTTCTTGTTAATCGCTTGCCCACAAGTTTTTATTCTACCTATAACCCTTAATCTTGTATGGGTTCTTGAAATTTTGGTGTTTCTCTCTTGATTTGCAAAAATAGATAAAAAAAACTCCCTTTTTTCTTTCCTTACGGTTGCTGCAGATTTTTGGTGAGAAGAGGAGTATTTATGCTCTATAATTATTCTTATTTGCATTTTGGCCCTATTTTCTTTAAGTGTATTATTTTTGCCCCCACATATTTTTTTTCTTCTTATAATTAAGTTATACCTCTTTTCTTTTCTTATAATTTCACCTCACAACTTTTAGTTTAGCTATTTTTTTTTAATTAATCCAGCCTTGATTTCTTTCCTGGGGTTTACACTAATTCTCGTGAGTGGCCTACGCAGGTCAAAAATTTCTCAAAAGTGAGCAATTTTCATAAGCATTTTCAGTTTTTGGCCATTTGGAGGTGCCCATCCTTTCGAGGGATCCCATTGGGGATTTCTCTTATGAATCTTTGCAAAACACATTGTTCAATGTCTCAAAGTTTAGATGATATGCATGCATCTTTCACCTAATTTGAAATATAGGCCCCCATTTCTTCTTAATCTTCTTATTGCTTGATTGGTGAGGACTTGCTATCTCTAATTTAGATCATCTTTGTCATTTGGTTTCTAGCCCACTCAAGTTGGCCCATGTGAGTCTTTTCCCAAATTTGTTTACACAACTCAACCTTCATGGTGTCTCTTGTGACCCATTTGCCTATTAGAGATTTTCTATCTCGTCAAATAATTTAAGAGGATAATTCATTACTCCTCGTCTCGCTGCTAAAAACATTAGCGTCACTTGGTATAACATATAAGGTCAGTTCTAGTCGTTAAATGCATCACGAGGGTAGGTTACTATCTAGTCTCATAGGGTCTCTTATAGGCTCAATGATCGTCATTGAAAGGTTGATATGAGGCTTACAAGTAGTGTGAAGATAGAGGTTATGAGTAATACTAGATTGGCATACCAACCACTATCGAGTAAACAATCAAATGAGAGTTGGATAGTTTCACAAGTCTTACCAAGCTAAAATCATTGGGGTACCATTACTCCTCCATATATCCTAAACTTTAAGGTATGTGCTCTTGAAGTGATGCATGATAATAGATATGTGTGCTAAAATAGTAAAAAGAGATAACTATATAAACACAACATAACAAACATTATAGCAATTGATAAATAAATGACAATGTTTAGTCCAAAAAATCCCTAGTGGAGTCGCCATTCTATCACACCCGAACATCGTGGCGATCAATTAAAAATTTTCTGGGAAAGAAAAGGAATAAATATTTAGCATCTTGTTCTTGGGGAAAAAGGTCTAGTTCAAGGAGTCGCCACCTAGTATTATGGTCACTAGGAACCCAACCAGCCAATGAAGATTCTATGGTACGAAACTGGTTATATGAAAGGAAAGATACTATCACCCCTTAAGCGTCCTACCTGAGGCAGACTGCATTGCTGATTTTGTCTTATATTGCTAAGAATTTGTTCTCCTCTTCTTTGTTTTGTTCTTCCTATCATATTCCTGACTCTGGTATCAATGAATATACTTACAAAGATTTCCAACTCTAGCGTTGGTAAATATTGCACAAACCCAAAAAAAATATGGTATTGCTGACTCTGGCGCTAATGAATAAATCTGTAAAATTTGTATTAAAAGATAAAGGAAAACTGTTTTTATTTTAATTTTTTTTATGTTTGTTTTGTTATTTATGTAGTCCGGTCTCAAATTTTTTAAAAGAGAAAAAAAAACCATTATTGCATGCGTGCGTGAAGAATTCACGCATGCATGAAACAGTAACAAGTTAATTAATTTAGCAAAACAGGGAAAGAAGAGGAACTTACTTGGTCGCTGCAAGCCGAGGATGATGGCGATCAAGGCGTGTGGTTGATGGCTGAAAAGAAACTCTCTCCTCCGCTTCTTCTTATCTTGTGCTACCCCTTCTTCTCCTTTGCGTTTTTGTCTGTGTTCGTCCCCTTTGTTTATCTTATGGTTCCTTCTCCTTTGTTCGTTCTCGTCCCCTTCCTCTGGTTTTTTTACATGTTCTCCTTTGCATCCCTTGTCCTTACTAATAAGAGAAGGTTGCTGCAGCTATGGTTGTTGCATGCTCACGGTGCATAGATGAACTGTGACTGTTGGTGATGGCTGCATGCTGGTGTAAGACGCAGAGAAGAGTTCATTGTTTGGAATGTGAAGCAAAGCTCCTAAAGTTGTTGTGGCTCACGGTTTGGCTTGTCTTAAGAGAAGTTGCTAGACTATGGGAGAGAATCTAGTGGTGATGGGGAGAAGCCAAAAGAGGGAAGGAGAGAAATGAGGCTTTGGCTTTCTAAATGTTATCAGGCGGGGCTGAGAGAGAGGCGGGTTGAGATTGAGGCTATGAGGGTTCTCTTCTGCTGGTTCTGTGAGATAAGGGAGATGAAAGGTGGTCTTTTGAAAGGATACGGATGTGAGGTAACAAAGAGGAATTAAAGTTCTTGGTCAGAGGAAGATGTAGCTTGTGACCAGGAAAACATGACAAAGATCATAAGGGGAGCCCGTAGGGATAATAGGCTTTACTGTCTAACCTCTCCTAAGATTTTGAACTATATCTGGACTTATAGAACTCCAATTCAAGCCAGATTAGTCTAGTTGAAAGCTAAGACATGAGGCTACATGTTCTCTGAAAGAAGGAGAACTCAGTTATGCCTCTAAGATAGTCAAAATTTCTGCTCAAAAACATTTGGAGTGTTATTGTCCAACTGTTACTGCCTCATTTTTGAATTGTTCCTGTCTGACCTCTCCTAAGATTTTTAACTATATCTGGAGTTATAGAACTCCGATTCAAGCTAGATTAGTCTAGTTGGAAAGCTAAGACATGAGGCTACAAGTTCTCCGAAGGAAGGAGAACACAGTTTTGCCTCTAAGACAGTCAAAATTTCTCCTCAACAAACATTTGGACTCTTAGTGTCCAACTGTTACTGTCTCGTTTTTGAACTGTTACTGTCTGACCTCTCCTAAGATTTTTCACTATATTTGGAGTTATAGAACTCCGATTCAAGCCAGATTAGTCTAGTTTAAAGCTAAGACACGAGGCTACAAGTTCTCTGAAAGAAGGAGAACTTAGTTATGCCTCTAAGACAGTCAAAATTTCTGCTCAATAAACATTTGGACTATTACTGTCCAATTGTTACTGCCTCATTTTTGAACTATTAATGTCTCACCTAACCTTAGATTTTTAACTATATCTGGAGTTATAGAACTCCGATTCAAGCGAGATCAGTCTCGCTGGAAAGCTAAGACATGAGGCTACAAGTTCGCTGAGGCAAGAAAAACCCACTTCTGCCTCTAAAAGAGTCCAATTTTCTCATCAACAAAGATTTGAACTGTTACTGTCCAACTATTACTGTCTCGTTTTTGAACTGTTACTATCTGACCTCTCCTAAGATTTTTAACTATATCTGGAGTTATAGAACTCCGATTCAAGCCAGATTAGTCTAGTTTAAAGCTAAGACAGGAGGCTACATGTTCTCTGAAAGAAGGAGAACTCAGTTATGCCTCTAAGACAGTCAAAATTTCTGCTCAAAAAACATTTGGACTATTACTGTCCAACTGTTACTGCCTCATTTTTGAACTATTAATGTCTCACCTCACCTTAGATTTTTAACTATATCTGGAGTTATAGAACTCCGATTCAAGCGAGATCAGTCTCGCTGGAAAGCTAAGACATGAGGCTACAAGTTCGCTGAGGCAAGAAAAACCCACTTCTGCCTCTAAGAGAGTCAAAATTTCTCATCAACAAAGATTTGAACTGGTACTGTCCAACTATTACTCTCTCGTTTTTGAACTGTTACTCTCTGACCTCTCCTAAGATTTTTAACTATATCTGGAGTTATAGAACTCCGATTCAAGCCAGATTAGTCTAGTTTAAAGCTAAGACATGAGGCTACAAGTTCTCTGAAAGAAGGAGAACTCAGTTATGCCTCTAAGACAGTCAAAATTTCTGCTCAAAACATTTGGAGTGTTATTGACCAACTATTACTGCCTCATTTTTGAACTGTTCCTGTCTGACCTCTCCTAAGATTTTTAACTATATCTGGAGTTATAGAACTCCGATTCAAGCTAGATTAGTCTAGTTGGAAAGCTAAGACATGAGGCTACAAGTTCTTCGAAGGAAGGAGAACACAGTTTTGCCTCTAAGACAGTCAAAATTTCTCCTCAACAAACATTTGGACTCTTAGTGTCCAACTGTTACTGTCTCGTTTTTGAACTGTTACTGTCTGACCTCTCCTAAGATTTTTAACTATATCTGGAGTTATAGAACTCCGATTCAAGCCAGATTAGTCTAGTTTAAAGCTAAGACACGAGGCTACAAGTTCTCTGAAAGAAGGAGAACTCAGTTATGCCTCTAAGACAGTCAAAATTTCTGCTCAATAAACATTTGGACTATTACTGTCCAACTGTTACTGCCTCATTTTTGAACTATTAATGTCTCACCTAACCTTAGATTTTTAACTATATCTAGAGTTATAGAACTCCGATTCAAGCGAGATCAGTCTCGCTGGAAAGCTAAGACATGAGGCTACAAGTTCGCTGAGGCAAGAAAAACCCACTTCTGCCTCTAAGAGAGTCAAATTTTCTCATCAACAAAGATTTGAACTGTTACTGTCCAACTATAACTATCTCGTTTTTGAACTGTTACTATCTGACCTCTCCTAAGATTTTTAACTATATCTGGAGTTATAGAAGTCCGATTCAAGCCAGATTAGTCTAGTTTAAAGCTAAGACAGGAGGCTACATGTTCTCTGAAAGAAGGAGAACTCAGTTATACCTCTAAGACAGTCAAAATTTCTGCTCAAAAAACATTTGGACTATTACTGTCCAACTATTACTGCCTCATTTTTGAACTATTAATGTCTCACCTCACCTTAGATTTTTAACTATATCTGGAGTTATAGAACTCCGATTCAAGCTAGATCAGTCTCGCTGGAAAGCTAAGACATGAGGCTACAAGTTCGCTGAGGCAAGAAAAACCCACTTCTGCCTCTAAGAGAGTCAAAATTTCTCATCAACAAAGATTTGAACTGGTACTGTCCAACTATTACTGTCTCGTTTTTGAACTGTTACTCTCTGACCTCTCCTAAGATTTTTAACTATATCTGGAGTTATAGAACTCCGATTCAAGCCAGATTAGTCTAATTGGAAAGCTAAGACATGAGGCTACAAGTTCTCCGAAGGAAGGAGAACACAGTTTTGCCTCTAAGACAGTCAAAATTTCTCATCAACAAACATTTGGACTCTTAGTGTCCAACTGTTACTGTCTCGTTTTTGAACTGTTACTGTCTGACCTCTCCTAAGATTTTTAACTATATCTGGAGTTATAGAACTCCGATTCAAGCCAGATTAGTCTAGTTGAAAGCTAAGACATGAGGCTACAAGTTCTCTGAAAGAAGGAGAACTCAGTTATGCCTCTAAGACAGTCAAAATTTCTGCTCAATAAACATTTGGAGTGTTGTTGTCCAACTGTTTCTGCCTCATTTTTGAACTATTACTGTCTCCCCTCACCTATGATTTTTAACTATATCTGGGGTTATAAAACTCCGATTTAAGCGAGATCAGTCTCGCTGGAAAGCTAAGACATGAGGCTACAAGTTCGCTACGGCAAGAAAAACCCACTTCTGCCTCTAAGAGAGTCAAATTTTCTCATCAACAAAGATTTGAACTGTTACTGTCCAACTATAACTATCTCGTTTTTGAACTGTTACTATCTGACCTCTCCTAAGATTTTTAACTATATCTGGAGTTATAGAACTCCGATTCAAGCCAGATTAGTCTAGTTTAAAGCTAATACATGAGGCTACAAGTTCTCTGAAAGAAGGAGAACTCAGTTATGCCTCTAAGACAGTCAAAATTTCTGCTCAATAAACATTTGGACTATTACTGTCCAACTGTTACTGCCTCATTTTTGAACTATTAATGTCTCACCTAACCTTAGATTTTTAACTATATCTGGAGTTATAGAACTCCGATTCAAGCGAGATCAGTCTCGCTGGAAAGCTAAGACATGAGGCTACAAGTTCGTTGAGGCAAGAAAAACCCACTTCTGCCTCTAAGAGAGTCAAATTTTCTCATCAACAAAGATTTGAACTGTTACTGTCCAACTATTACTGTCTCGTTTTTGAACTCTTACTCTCTGACCTCTCCTAAGATTTTTAACTATATCTGGAGTTATAGAAGTCCGATTCAAGCCAGATTAGTCTAGTTTAAAGCTAAGACAGGAGGCTACATGTTCTCTGAAAGAAGGAGAACTCAGTTATACCTCTAAGACAGTCAAAATTTCTGCTCAAAAAACATTTGGACTATTACTGTCCAACTATTACTGCCTCATTTTTGAACTATTAATGTCTCACCTCACCTTAGATTTTTAACTATATCTGGAGTTATAGAACTCCGATTCAAGCTAGATCAGTCTCGCTGGAAAGCTAAGACATGAGGCTACAAGTTCGCTGAGGCAAGAAAAACCCACTTCTGCCTCTAAGAGAGTCAAAATTTCTCATCAACAAAGATTTGAACTGGTACTGTCCAACTATTACTGTCTCGTTTTTGAACTGTTACTCTCTGACCTCTCCTAAGATTTTTAACTATATCTGGAGTTATAGAACTCCGATTCAAGCCAGATTAGTCTAATTGGAAAGCTAAGACATGAGGCTACAAGTTCTCCGAAGGAAGGAGAACACAGTTTTGCCTCTAAGACAGTCAAAATTTCTCATCAACAAACATTTGGACTCTTAGTGTCCAACTGTTACTGTCTCGTTTTTGAACTGTTACTGTCTGACCTCTCCTAAGATTTTTAACTATATCTGGAGTTATAGAACTCCGATTCAAGCCAGATTAGTCTAGTTGAAAGCTAAGACATGAGGCTACAAGTTCTCTGAAAGAAGGAGAACTCAGTTATGCCTCTAAGACAGTCAAAATTTCTGCTCAATAAACATTTGGAGTGTTGTTGTCCAACTGTTTCTGCCTCATTTTTGAACTATTACTGTCTCCCCTCACCTATGATTTTTAACTATATCTGGGGTTATAAAACTCCGATTTAAGCGAGATCAGTCTCGCTGGAAAGCTAAGACATGAGGCTACAAGTTCGCTACGGCAAGAAAAACCCACTTCTGCCTCTAAGAGAGTCAAAATTTCTCATCAACAAAGATTTGAACTGTTACTGTCCAACTATTACTGTCTCGTTTTTGAACTGTTACTGTCTGACCTCTCCTAAGATTTTGAACTATATCTGGAGTTATAGAACTCCGATTCAAGCCAGATTAGTCTAGTTGGAAAGCTAAGACATGAGGCTACAAGTTCTCTAAAGGAAGGAGAACGCAATTATGCCTCTAAGACAGTCAAAATTTCTGCTCAATAAACATTTGGACTATTACTGTCCAACTGTTACTGCCTCATTTTTGAACTATTAATGTCTCACCTCACCTTCGATTTTTAACTATATCTGGAGTTGTAGAACTCCGATGCAAGTGAGATGAGTCTCGTTGAAAAGCTAAGACATGAGGCTACAAGTTCTTTGAAGGAAGAAGATCCTACTTTTGCCTATAAGAGAGTCAAAATTTCTCATCAACAAACATTTGGACTGTTAGTGTCCAACTGTTACTGTCTCGTTTTTGAACTGTTACTGTCTGACCTCTCCTAAGATTTTGAACTATATCTGGAGTTATAGAACTCCGATTCAAGCCAGATTAGTCTAGTTGGAAAGCTAAGACATGAGGCTACAAGTTCTCTAAAGGAAGGAGAACGCAGTTATGCCTCTAAGACAGTCAAAATTTCTGCTCAATAAACATTTGGACTATTACTGTCCAACTGTTACTGCCTCATTTTTTAACTATTAATGTCTCACCTCACCTTAGATTTTTAACTATATCTGGAGTTGTAGAACTCCGATGCAAGTGAGATGAGTCTCGTTGAAAAGCTAAGACATGAGGCTACAAGTTCTTTGAAGGAAGAAGATCCTACTTTTGCCTCTAAGAGAGTCAAAATTTCTCATCAACAAACATTTGGACTGTTAGTGTCCAACTGTTACTGTCTCGTTTTTGAACTGTTACTGTCTGACCTCTCCTAAGATTTTGAACTATATCTGGAGTTATAGAACTCCGATTCAAGCCAGATTAGTCTAGTTTAAAGCTAAGACATAAGGCTACAAGTTCTCTGAAAGAAGGAGAGCTCAGTTATGCCTCTAAGACAGTCAAAATTTCTGCTCAAAAAACATTTGGACTATTACTGTCCAACTGTTACTGCCTCATTTTTTAACTATTAATGTCTCACCTCACCTTAGATTTTTAACTATATCTGGAGTTACATAACTCCGATGCAAGTGAGATGAGTCTCATTGAAAAGCTAAGACATGGGGCTACAAGTTCTTTGAAGGAAGAAGATCCTACTTTTGCCTCTAAGAGAGTCAAAATTTCTCATCAACAAACATTTGGACTGTTAGTGTCCAACTGTTACTGTCTCGTTTTTGAACTGTTACTGTCTGACCTCTCCTAAGATTTTTAACTATATCTGGAGTTATAGAACTCCGATTCAAGCCAGATTAGTCTAGTTGGAAAGCTAAGACATGAGGCTACAAGTTCTCTAAAGGAAGGAGAACGCAGTTATGCCTTTAAGACAGTCAAAATTTCTGCTCAATAAACATTTGGACTATTACTGTCCAACTGTTACTGCCTCATTTTTGAACTATTAATGTCTCACCTCACCTTCGATTTTTAACTATATCTGGAGTTGTAGAACTCCGATGCAAGTGAGATGAGTCTCGTTGAAAAGCTAAGACATGAGGCTACAAGTTCTTTGAAGGAAGAAGATCCTACTTTTGCCTATAAGAGAGTCAAAATTTCTCATCAACAAACATTTGGACTGTTAGTGTCCAACTGTTACTGTCTCGTTTTTGAACTGTTACTGTCTGACCTCTCCTAAGATTTTGAACTATATCTGGAGTTATAGAACTCCGATTCAAGCCAGATTAGTCTAGTTGGAAAGCTAAGACATGAGGCTACAAGTTCTCTAAAGGAAGGAGAACGCAGTTATGCCTCTAAGACAGTCAAAATTTCTGCTCAATAAACATTTGGACTATTACTGTCCAACTGTTACTGCCTCATTTTTGAACTATTAATGTCTCACCTCACCTTCGATTTTTAACTATATCTGGAGTTGTAGAACTCCGATGCAAGTGAGATGAGTCTCGTTGAAAAGCTAAGACATGAGGCTACAAGTTCTTTGAAGGAAGAAGATCCTACTTTTGCCTATAAGAGAGTCAAAATTTCTCATCAACAAACATTTGGACTGTTACTGTCCAAGTGTTACTGCCTCATTTTTGAACTATTATTGTCTCACCTCACCTTAGATTTTGAACTATATCTGGAGTTGTAGAACTCCGATTCAAGTGAGATCAGTCTCGTTAAAAAGCTAAGACATGAGGCTACAAGTTCTTTGAAGGAAGAAGATCCTACTTTTGCCTCTAAGAGAGTCAAAATTTCTCATCAACAAACATTTGGACTGTTAGTGTCCAACTGTTACTGTCTCGTTTTTGAAATGTTACTGTCTGACCTCTCCTAAGATTTTGAACTATATCTGGAGTTATAGAACTCCGATTCAAGCCAGATTAGTCTAGTTGGAAAGCTAAGACATGAGGCTACACGTTCTCTGAGGGAAGGAGAACACAGTTATGCCTCTACGATAGTCAAAATTTCTCCTCAATAAACATTTGGACTGTTAGTGTCCACCTGTTACTGTCTGACCTCTCCTAAGATTTTTTACTATATCTGGAGTTATAGAACTCCGATTCAAGCCAGATTAGTCTAGTTGAAAGCTAAGACATTAGGCTACAAGTTCTTTGAAGGAAGGAGAACACAGTTATGCCTTTAAGACAGTCAAAATTTCTGCTCAATAAACATTTGGAGTGTTGTTGTCCAACTGTTACTGCCTCATTTTTGAACTATTACTGTCTCACCTCACCTAAGATTTTTAACTATATCTGGGGGTATAAAACTCCAATTCAAGCGAGATCAGTCTCGCTGGAAAGCCTTAACATGAGGCTACAAGTTCGCTGAAGCAAGAAGAACCCACTTCTGCCTCTAAGAGAGTCAAAATTTATCATCAACAAAGATTGGGACTGTTAGTGTCCAACTGTTACTCTCTCGTTTTTGAACTGTTACTGTCTGACCTCTCCTAAGATTTTTAACTATATCTGGACTTATAGAACTCCGATTCAAGCCAGATTAGTCTAGTTGAAAGCTAAGACATGAGGCTACAAGTTCTCTGAAAGAAGGAGAACTTAGTTATGCCTCTAAGACAGTCAAAATTTCTGCTCAATAAACATTTGGACTATTACTGTCCAACTGTTACTGCCTCATTTTTGAACTATTAATGTCTCACCTAACCTTAGATTTTTAACTATATCTGGAGTTATAGAACTCCGATTCAAGCGAGATCAGTCTCGCTGGAAAGCTAAGAAATGAGGCTACAAGTTCGCTGAGGCAAAAAAAACCCACTTCTGCCTCTAAGAGAGTCAAATTTTCTCATCAACAAAGATTTGAACTGTTACTGTCCAACTATTACTGTCTCGTTTTTGAACTGTTACTATCTGACCTCTCCTAAGATTTTGAACTATATCTGGAGTTATAGAACTCCGATTCAAGCCAGATTAGTCTAGTTTAAAGCTAAGACAGGAGGCTACATGTTCTCTGAAAGAAGGAGAACTCAGTTATGCCTCTAAGACAGTCAAAATTTCTGCTCAAAAAACATTTGGACTATTACTGTCCAACTGTTACTGCCTCATTTTTTAACTATTAATGTCTCACCTCACCTTAGATTTTTAACTATATCTGGAGTTATAGAACTCCGATTCTAGCGAGATCAGTCTCGCTGGAAAGCTAAGACATGAGGCTACAAGTTCGTTGCGGCAAGAAAAACCCACTTCTGCCTCTAAGAGAGTCAAAATTTCTCATCAACAAAGATTTGAACTGGTACTGTCCAACTATTACTGTCTCGTTTTTGAACTGTTACTCTCTGACCTCTCCTAAGATTTTTAACAATATCTGGAGTTATAGAACTCCGATTCAAGCCAGATTAGTCTACTTGAAAGCTAAGACATGAGGCTACAAGTTCTCTAAAAGAAGGAGAACTCACTTATGCCTCTAAGACAGTCAAAATTTCTGCTCAATAAACATTTGGAGTGTTGTTGTCCAACTGTTTCTGCCTCATTTTTGAACTCTTACTGTCTCACCTCACCTATGATTTTTAACTATATTTGGGGTTAGAAAACTCCGATTCAAGCGAGATCAGTCTCGCTGGAAAGCTAAGACATGAGGCTACAAGTTCGCTAAGGCAAGAAAAACCCACTTCTGCCTCTAAGAGAGTCAAAATTTCTCATCAACAAAGATTTGAACTGTTACTGTCCAACTATTACTGTCTCGTTTTTGAACTGTTACTATCTGACCTCTCCTAATATTTTTAACTATATCTGGAGTTATAGAACTCCGATTGAAGCCAGATTAGTCTAGTTTAAAGCTAAGACATGAGGCTACAAGTTCTCTCAAGGAAAAAGAACGCAATTATGCCTTTAAGACAGTCAAAATTTCTCATCAACAAACATTTGGACTATTACTGTCCAAGTGTTACTGCCTCATTTTTGAACTATTATTGTCTCACCTCACCTTAGATTTTGAACTATATCTGGAGTTATAGAACTCCGATTATAGCGAGATCAGTCTCGCTGGAAAGCTAAGACATGAGGCTACAAGTTCGCTACGGCAAGAAAAAACCACTTCTGCCTCTAAGAGAGTCAAAATTTCTCATCAACAAAGATTTGAACTGTTACTGTCCAACTATTACTGTCTCGTTTTTGAACTGTTACTATCTGACCTCTCCTAATATTTTTAACTATATCTGGAGTTATAGAACTCCGATTCAAGCCAGATTAGTCTAGTTTAAAGCTAAGACATGAGGCTACAAGTTCTCTCAAGGAAAAAGAACGCAATTATGCCTTTAAGACAGTCAAAATTTCTCATCAACAAACATTTGGACTATTACTGTCCAACTGTTACTGCCTCATTTTTTAACTATTAATGTCTCACCTCACCTTAGATTTTTAACTATATCTGGAGTTATAGAACTCCGATTCTAGCGAGATCAGTCTCGCTGGAAAGCTAAGACATGAGGCTACAAGTTCGTTGAGGCAAGAAAAACCCACTTCTGCCTCTAAGACAGTCAAAATTTCTCATCAACAAACATTTGGACTCTTAGTGTCCAACTGTTACTGTCTCGTTTTTGAACTGTTACTGTCTGACCTCTCCTAAGATTTTTAACTATATCTGGAGTTATAGAACTCCGATTCAAGCCAGATTAGTCTAGTTGGAAAGCTAAGACATGAGGCTACACGTTCTCTGAGGGAAGGAGAACACAGTTATGCCTCTACGAGAGTCAAAATTTCTCCTCAATAAACATTTGGACTGTTAGTGTCCACCTGTTACTGTCTCGTTTTTGAACTGTTACTGTCTGACCTCTCCTAAGATTTTTAACTATATCTGGAGTTATAGAACTCCGATTCAAGCCAGATTAGTCTAGTTTAAAGCTAAGACATAAGGCTACAAGTTCTCTGAAAGAAGGAGAACTCAGTTATGCCTCTAAGACAGTCAAAATTTCTGCTCAATAAACATTTGGACTATTACTGTCCAACTGTTACTGCCACATTTTTGAACTATTAATGTCTCACCTCACCTTAGATTTTTAACTATATCTGGAGTTCTAGAACTCCGATTCAAGTGAGATCAGTCTCGTTGAAAAGCTAAGACATGAGGCTACAAGTTCTTTGAAGGAAGAAGATCCTACTTTTGCCTCTAAGAGAGTCAAAATTTCTCATCAACAAACATTTGGACTGTTAGTGTCCAACTGTTACTGTCTCGTTTTTGAACTGTTACTGTCTGACCTCTCCTAAGATTTTGAACTATATCTGGAGTTATAGAACTCTGATTCAAGCCAGATTAGTCTAGTTGGAAAGCTAAGACATGAGGCTACAAGTTCTCTGAAGGAAGGAGAACGCAGTTATGCCTCTAGGATAGTCAAAATTTCTCCTCAATAAACATTTGGACTGTTAGTGTCCACCTGTTACTGTCTCGTTTTTGAACTGTTCCAGTCTGACCTCTCCTAAGATTTTGAACTATATCTGGAGTTATAGAACTCCGATTCAAGCCAGATTAGTCTAGTTTAAAGCTAAGACATGAGGCAACAAGTTCTCTAAAGGAAAGAGAACGTAATTGTGCCTTTAACACAGTCAAAATTTCTCATCAACAAACATTTGGACTATTACTGTCCAACTGTTACTGCCTCATTTTAAACAATTAAAGTCTCACCTCACCTTAGATTTTTAACTATATCTGGAGTTAAAGAACTACGATTCAAGTGACATGAGTCTCGTTGAAAAGCTAAGACATGAGGCTACAAGTTCTTTGAGGGAAGAAGATCCTACTTTTACCTCTAAGAGAGTCAAAATTTCTCCTCAATAAACATTTGGACTGTTAGTGTCCAACTGTTACAGTCTCGTTTTTGAACTGTTCCTGTCTGACCTCTCCTAAGATTTTTAACTATATCTGGAGTTATAGAACTCTGATTCAAGGCAGATTAGTCTAGTTGAAAGCTAAGACATGAGGGTACAAGTTCTCTGAAAGAAGGAGAACTCAGTTATGCCTCTAAGACAGTCAAAATTTCTGCTCAATAAACATTTGGACTATTACTGTCCAACTGTTACTGCCTCATTTTTGAACTATTAATATCTCACCTCACCTTAGATTTTTAACTATATCTGGAGTTATAGAACTCCGATTCAAGTGAGATCAGTCTCGTTGAAAAGCTAAGACATGAGGCTACAAGTTCTTTGAAGGAAGAAGATCCTACTTTTGCCTCTAAGAGAGTCAAAATTTCTCATCAACAAACATTTGGACTGTTAGTGTCCAACTGTTACTGTCTCGTTTTTGGACTGTTCCTGTCTGACCTCTCCTAAGATTTTGAACTATATCTGGAGTTATAGAACTCCGATTCAAGCCAGATTAGTCTAGTTGGAAAGCTAAGACATGAGGCTACAAGTTCTCCGAAGGAAGGAGAACACAGTTATGCCTCTAGGATAGTCAAACTTTCTCATCAACAAACATTTGGACTGTTAGTGTCCAACTGTTACTGTCTCGTTTTTGAACTGTTCTTGTCTGACCTCTCCTAAGATTTTTAACTATATCTGGAGTTATACAACTCCGATTCAAGCCAAATTATTCTAGTTGAAAGCTAATACATGAGGCTACAAGTTCTTTGAAAGAAGGAGAACTCAGTTATGCCTCTAAGACAGTCAAAATTTCTGCTCAATAAACATTTGGAGTGTTCTTGTCCAACTGTTACTCCCTCATTTTTGAACTATTACTGCCTCACCTCACCTAAGATTTTTAACTATATCTGGGGTTATAAAACTCCGATTCTAGCGAGATCAGTTTCACTGGAAAGCTAAGACATGAGGCTACCAGTTTGCTGAAGCAAGAAGAACCCATTTCTGCCTCAAAGAGAGTCAAAATTTCTCATCAACAAAGATTTGGACTGTTACTGTCCAACTCTTACTGTCTCGTTTTTGAACTGTTACTGTCTGACCTCTCCTAAGATTTTGAACTATATCTGGAGTTATAGAACTCCGATTCAAGCCAGATTAGTCTAGTTGGAAAGCTAAGACATGAGGCTACAAGTTCTCTGAAGGAAGGAGAACGCAGTTATGCCTCTAGGATAGTCAAAATTTCTCCTCAATAAACATTTGGACTGTTAGTGTCAACCTGTTACTGTCTCGTTTTTGAACTGTTCCAGTCTGACCTCTCCTAAGATTTTTAACTATATCTGGAGTTATAGAACTCCGATTCAAGCCAGATTAGTCTAGTTTAAAGCTAAGACATGTGGCTACAAGTTCTCTAAAGGAAAGAGAACGTAATTATGCCTTTAACACAGTCAAAATTTCTCATCAACAAACATTTGGACTATTACTGTCCAACTGTTACTGCCTCATTTTGAACAATTAAAGTCTCACCTCACCTTAGATTTTTAACTATATCTGGAGTTAAAGAACTACGATTCA
This sequence comes from Populus nigra, assembly GCF_951802175.1. Taxonomy (NCBI): domain Eukaryota; kingdom Viridiplantae; phylum Streptophyta; class Magnoliopsida; order Malpighiales; family Salicaceae; genus Populus; species Populus nigra. Next base: position 5,787,358 of record NC_084864.1, on the reverse strand, counting down.
AGTGACATGAGTCTCGTTGAAAAGCTAAGACATGAGGCTACAAGTTCTTTGAGGGAAGAAGATCCTACTTTTACCTCTAAGAGAGTCAAAATTTCTCCTCAATAAACATTTGGACTGTTAGTGTCCAACTGTTACAGTCTCGTTTTTGAACTGTTCCTGTCTGACCTCTCCTAAGATTTTTAACTATATCTGGAGTTATAGAACTCTGATTCAAGGCAGATTAGTCTAGTTGAAAGCTAAGACATGAGGTTACAAGTTCTCTGAAAGAAGGAGAACTCAGTTATGCCTCTAAGACAGTCAAAATTTCTGCTCAATAAACATTTGGACTATTACTGTCCAACTGTTACTGCCTCATTTTTGAACTATTAATATCTCACCTCACCTTAGATTTTTAACTATATCTGGAGTTATAGAACTCCGATTCAAGTGAGATCAGTCTCGTTGAAAAGCTAAGACATGAGGCTACAAGTTCTTTGAATGAAGAAGATCCTACTTTTGCCTCTAAGAGAGTCAAAATTTCTCATCAACAAACATTTGGACTGTTAGTGTCCAACTGTTACTGTCTCGTTTTTGGACTGTTCCTGTCTGACCTCTCCTAAGATTTTGAACTATATCTGGAGTTATAGAACTCCGATTCAAGCCAGATTAGTCTAGTTGGAAAGCTAAGACATGAGGCTACAAGTTCTCCGAAGGAAGGAGAACACAGTTATGCCTCTAGGATAGTCAAACTTTCTCATCAACAAACATTTGGACTGTTAGTGTCCAACTGTTACTGTCTCGTTTTTGAACTGTTCCTGTCTGACCTCTCCTAAGATTTTTAACTATATCTGGAGTTATACAACTCCGATTCAAGCCAAATTATTCTAGTTGAAAGCTAATACATGAGGCTACAAGTTCTTTGAAAGAAGGAGAACTCAGTTATGCCTTTAAGACAGTCAAAATTTCTGCTCAATAAACATTTGGACTATTACTGTCCAACTGTTACTGCCACATTTTTGAACTATTAATGGCTCACCTCACCTTAGATTTTTAACTATATCTGGAGTTCTAGAACTCCGATTCAAGTGAGATCAGTCTCGTTGAAAAGCTAAGACATGAGGCTACAAGTTCTTTGAAGGAAGAAGATCCTACTTTTGCCTCTAAGAGAGTCAAAATTTCTCATCAACAAACATTTGGACTGTTAGTGTCCAACTGTTACTGTCTCGTTTTTGAACTGTTCCTGTCTGACCTCTCCTAAGATTTTTAACTATATCTGGAGTTATACAACTCCGATTCAAGCCAAATTATTCTAGTTGAAAGCTAATACATGAGGCTACAAGTTCTTTGAAAGAAGGAGAACTCAGTTATGCCTCTAAGACAGTCAAAATTTCTGCTCAATAAACATTTGGAGTGTTCTTGTCCAACTGTTACTCCCTCATTTTTGAACTATTACTGCCTCACCTCACCTAAGATTTTTAACTATATCTGGAGTTCTAGAACTCCGATTCAAGTGAGATCAGTCTCGTTGAAAAGCTAAGACATGAGGCTACAAGTTCTTTGAAGGAAGAAGATCCTACTTTTGCCTCTAAGAGAGTCAAAATTTCTCATCAACAAACATTTGGACTGTTAGTGTCCAACTGTTACTGTCTCGTTTTTGAACTGTTACTGTCTGACCTCTCCTAAGATTTTGAACTATATCTGGAGTTATATAACTCCGATTCAAGCCAGATTAGTCTAGTTGGAAAGCTAAGACATGAGGCTACAAGTTCTCTGAAGGAAGGAGAACGCAGTTATGCCTCTAGGATAGTCAAAATTTCTCCTCAATAAACATTTGGACTGTTAGTGTCCACTTGTTACTCTCTCGTTTTTGAACTGTTCCAGTCTGACCTCTCCTAAGATTTTTAACTATATCTGGAGTTATAGAACTCCGATTCAAGCCAGATTAGTCTAGTTTAAAGCTAAGACATGAGACTACAAGTTCTCTAAAGGAAAGAGAACGTAATTATGCCTTTAACACAGTCAAAATTTCTCATCAACAAACATTTGGACTATTACTGTCCAACTGTTACTGCCTCATTTTGAACAATTAAAGTCTCACCTCACCTTAGATTTTTAACTATATCTGGAGTTAAAGAACTACGATTCAAGTGACATGAGTCTCGTTGAAAAGCTAAGACATGAGGCTACAAGTTCTTTGAGGGAAGAAGATCCTACTTTTACCTCTAAGAGAGTCAAAATTTCTCCTCAATAAACATTTGGACTGTTAGTGTCCAACTGTTACAGTCTCGTTTTTGAACTGTTCCTGTCTGACCTCTCCTAAGATTTTTAACTATATCTGGAGTTATAGAACTCTGATTCAAGGCAGATTAGTCTAGTTGAAAGCTAAGACATGAGGTTACAAGTTCTCTGAAAGAAGGAGAACTCAGTTATGCCTCTAAGACAGTCAAAATTTCTGCTCAATAAACATTTGGACTATTACTGTCCAACTGTTACTGCCTCATTTTTGAACTATTAATATCTCACCTCACCTTAGATTTTTAACTATATCTGGAGTTATAGAACTCCGATTCAAGTGAGATCAGTCTCGTTGAAAAGCTAAGACATGAGGCTACAAGTTCTTTGAAGGAAGAAGATCCTACTTTTGCCTCTAAGAGAGTCAAAATTTCTCATCAACAAACATTTGGACTGTTAGTGTCCAACTGTTACTGTCTCGTTTTTGGACTGTTCCTGTCTGACCTCTCCTAAGATTTTGAACTATATCTGGAGTTATAGAACTCCGATTCAAGCCAGATTAGTCTAGTTGGAAAGCTAAGACATGAGGCTACAAGTTCTCCGAAGGAAGGAGAACACAGTTATGCCTCTAGGATAGTCAAACTTTCTCATCAACAAACATTTGGACTGTTAGTGTCCAACTGTTACTGTCTCGTTTTTGAACTGTTCCTGTCTGACCTCTCCTAAGATTTTTAACTATATCTGGAGTTATACAACTCCGATTCAAGCCAAATTATTCTAGTTGAAAGCTAATACATGAGGCTACAAGTTCTTTGAAAGAAGGAGAACTCAGTTATGCCTCTAAGACAGTCAAAATTTCTGCTCAATAAACATTTGGAGTGTTCTTGTCCAACTGTTACTCCCTCATTTTTGAACTATTACTGCCTCACCTCACCTAAGATTTTTAACTATATCTGGGGTTATAAAACTCTGATTCAAGCGAGATCAGTTTCACTGGAAAGCTAAGACATGAGGCTACCAGTTTGCTGAAGCAAGAAGAACCCATTTCTGCCTCAAAGAGAGTCAAAATTTCTCATCAACAAAGATTTGGACTGTTACTGTCCAACTCTTACTGTCTCGTTTTTGAACTGTTACTGTCTGACCTCTCCTAAGATTTTTAAATATATCTGGAGTTATAGAACTCTGATTCAAGCCAGATTAGTCTAGTTTAAAGCTAAGACATAAGGCTACAAGTTCTCTAAAGGAAAGAGAACGCAATTATGCCTTTAAGACAGTCAAAATTTCTCATCAACAAATATTTGGACTATTACTGTCCAACTGTTACTGCCTTATTTTTGAACTATTAAAGTCTCACCTCACCTTAGATTTTTAACTATATCTGGAGTTATAGAACTCCGATTCAAGTGAGATCAGTCTCGTTGAAAAGCTAAGACATGAGGCTACAAGTTCTTTGAAGGAAGAAGATCCTACTTTTGCCTCTAAGAGAGTCAAAATTTCTCATCAACAAACATTTGGACTGTTAGTGTCCAACTGTTACTGTCTCGTTTTTGAACTGTTACTGTCTGACCTCTCCTAAGATTTTGAACTATATCTGGAGTTATAGAACTCCGATTCAACCCAGATTAGTCTAGTTGAAAGCTAAGACATGAGGCTAAAAGTTATCTGAAAGAAGCAGAACTCAGTTATCAAAATTTCTGCTCAATAAACATTTGGAGTGTTATTGTCCAACTATTACTGCCTCATTTTTGAACTATTACTGGGGTTATAAAACTCCGATTCAAGCGAGATCAGTCTCGCTGGAAAGCTAAGACATGAGGCTACAAGTTTGCTGAAGCAAGAAGAACCCACTTCTGCCTTTAAGAGAGTCAAAATTTCTCATCAACAAAGATTTGGACTGTTACTGTCCAACTGTTACTGCCTCATTTTTGAACTATTACTGTCTCACCTCACCTAAGATTTTTAACTATATCTGGGGTTATAAAACTCCAATTCAAGCGAGATCAGTCTCGCTAGAAAGCTAAGACATGAGGCTACAAGTTCACTGAAACAAGAAGAACTCACTTTTGCCTCTAAGAGAGTCAAAATTTCTCATCAACAAAGATTTGGACTATTACTGTCCAACTGTTACTCTCTCGTTTTTGAACTGTTACTGTCTGACCTCTCCTAAGATTTTTAACTATATCTGGAGTTATAGAACTCCGATTCAAGCCAGATTAGTCTTGTTGAAAGCTAAGACATGAGGCTACAAGTTCTCTAAAGGAAAGAGAACGCAATTATACCTTTAAGACAGTCAAAATTTCTGCTCAATAAACATTTGGACTATTACTGTCCAACTGTTACTGCCACATTTTTGAACTATTAATGTCTTACCTCACCTTAGATTTTTAACTATATCTGGAGTTCTAGAACTCCGATTCAAGTGAGATCAGTCTCGTTGAAAAGCTAAGAACATGACGCTACAAGTTCTTTGAAGGAAGAAGATCCTACTTTTGCCTCTAAGAGAGTCAAAATTTCTCATCAACAAACATTTGGACTGTTAGTGTCCAACTGTTACTGTCTCGTTTTTGAACTGTTACTGTCTGACCTCTCCTAAGATTTTGAACTATATCTGGAGTTATAGAACTCCGATTCAAGCCAGATTAGTCTAGTTGGAAAGCTAAGACATGAGGATATAAGTTCTCTGAAGGAAGGAGAACGCAGTTATGCCTCTAGGATAGTCAAACTTTCTCCTCAATAAACATTTGGACTGTTAGTGTCCACCAGTTACTGTCTCGTTTTTGAACTGTTCCTGTCTGACCTCTCATAAGATTTTTAACTATATCTGGAGTTATAGAACTCCGATTCAAGCCAAATTATTCTAGTTGAAAGCTAATACATGAGGTTACAAGTTCTTTGAAAGAAGGAGAACTCAGTTATGCCTCTAAGACAGTCAAAATTTCTGCTCAATAAACATTTGGAGTGTTATTGTCCAACTGTTACTCCCTCATTTTTGAACTATTACTGCCTCACCTCACCTAAGATTTTTAACTATATCTGGGGTTATAATACTCCGATTCAAGCGAGATCAGTTTCACTGGAAAGCTAAGACATGAGGCTACCAGTTTGCTGAAGCAAGAAAAACCCACTTCTGTCTCAAAGAGAGTCAAAATTTCTCATCAACAAAGATTTGGACTGTTACTGTCCAACTCTTACTGTCTCGTTTTTGAACTGTTACTGTTTGACCTCTCCTAAGATTTTTAAATATATCTGGAGTTATAGAACTCTGATTCAAGCCAGATTAGTCTAGTTTAAAGCTAAGACATAAGGCTACAAGTTCTCTAAAGGAAAGAGAACGCAATTATGCCTTTAAGACAGTCAAAATTTCTCATCAACAAATATTTGGACTATTACTGTCCAACTGTTACTGCCTCATTTTTGAACTATTAAAGTCTCACCTCACCTTAGATTTTTAACTATATCTGGAGTTATAGAACTCCGATTCAAGTGAGATCAGTCTCGTTGAAAAGCTAAGACATGAGGCTACAAGTTCTTTGAAGGAAGAAGATCCTACTTTTGCCTCTAAGAGAGTCAAAATTTCTCATCAACAAACATTTGGACTGTTAGTGTCCAACTGTTACTGTCTCGTTTTTGAACTGTTACTGTCTCGTTTTTGAACTGTTACTGTCTGACCTCTCCTAAGATTTTGAACTATATCTGGAGTTATAGAACTCCGATTCAAGCAAGATTAGTCTAGTTGAAAGCTAAGACATGAGGCTACAAGTTATCTGAAAGAAGGAGAACTCAGTTATGCCTCTAAGACAGTCAAAATTTCTGCTCAATAAACATTTGGAGTGTTATTGTCCAACTGTTACTGCCTCATTTTTGAACTATTACTGTCTCACCTCACTTATGATTTTTAACTATATCTGGGGTTATAAAACTCCGATTCAAGCGAGATCAGTCTCCCTGGAAAGCTAAGACATGAGGCTACAAGTTTGCTGAAGCAAGAAGAACCCACTTCTGCCTTTAAGAGAGTCAAAATTTCTCATCAACAAAGATTTGGACTGTTACTGTCCAACTGTTACTGCCTCATTTTTGAACTATTACTGTCTCACCTCACCTAAGATTTTTAACTATATCTGGGGTTATAAAACTCCGATTCAAGCGAGATCAGTCTCGCTAGAAAGCTAAGACATGAGGCTACAAGTTCACTGAAACAAGAAGAACTCACTTTTGCCTCTAAGAGAGTCAAAATTTCTCATCAACAAAGATTTGGACTATTACTGTCCAACTGTTACTCTCTCGTTTTTGAACTGTTACTGTCTGACCTCTCCTAAGATTTTTAACTATATCTGGAGTTATAGAACTCCGATTCAAGCCAGATTAGTCTTGTTGAAAGCTAAGACATGAGGCTACAAGTTCTCTAAAGGAAAGAGAACGCAATTATACCTTTAAGACAGTCAAAATTTCTGCTCAATAAACATTTGGACTATTACTGTCCAACTGTTACTGCCACATTTTTGAACTATTAATGTCTTACCTCACCTTAGATTTTTAACTATATCTGGAGTTCTAGAACTCCGATTCAAGTGAGATCAGTCTCGTTGAAAAGCTAAGAACATGACGCTACAAGTTCTTTGAAGGAAGAAGATCCTACTTTTGCCTCTAAGAGAGTCAAAATTTCTCATCAACAAACATTTGGACTGTTAGTGTCCAACTGTTACTGTCTCGTTTTTGAACTGTTACTGTCTGACCTCTCCTAAGATTTTGAACTATATCTGGAGTTATAGAACTCCGATTCAAGCCAGATTAGTCTAGTTGGAAAGCTAAGACATGAGGATATAAGTTCTCTGAAGGAAGGAGAACGCAGTTATGCCTCTAGGATAGTCAAACTTTCTCCTCAATAAACATTTGGACTGTTAGTGTCCACCAGTTACTGTCTCGTTTTTGAACTGTTCCTGTCTGACCTCTCATAAGATTTTTAACTATATCTGGAGTTATAGAACTCCGATTCAAGCCAAATTATTCTAGTTGAAAGCTAATACATGAGGTTACAAGTTCTTTGAAAGAAGGAGAACTCAGTTATGCCTCTAAGACAGTCAAAATTTCTGCTCAATAAACATTTGGAGTGTTATTGTCCAACTGTTACTCCCTCATTTTTGAACTATTACTGCCTCACCTCACCTAAGATTTTTAACTATATCTGGGGTTATAATACTCCGATTCAAGCGAGATCAGTTTCACTGGAAAGCTAAGACATGAGGCTACCAGTTTGCTGAAGCAAGAAAAACCCACTTCTGTCTCAAAGAGAGTCAAAATTTCTCATCAACAAAGATTTGGACTGTTACTGTCCAACTCTTACTGTCTCGTTTTTGAACTGTTACTGTTTGACCTCTCCTAAGATTTTTAAATATATCTGGAGTTATAGAACTCTGATTCAAGCCAGATTAGTCTAGTTTAAAGCTAAGACATAAGGCTACAAGTTCTCTAAAGGAAAGAGAACGTAATTATGCCTTTAAGACAGTCAAAATTTCTCATCAACAAATATTTGGACTATTACTGTCCAACTGTTACTGCCTCATTTTTGAACTATTAAAGTCTCACCTCACCTTAGATTTTTAACTATATCTGGAGTTATAGAACTCCGATTCAAGTGAGATCAGTCTCGTTGAAAAGCTAAGACATGAGGCTACAAGTTCTTTGAAGGAAGAAGATCCTACTTTTGCCTCTAAGAGAGTCAAAATTTCTCATCAACAAACATTTGGACTGTTAGTGTCCAACTGTTACTGTCTCGTTTTTGAACTGTTACTGTCTGACCTCTCCTAAGATTTTGAACTATATCTGGAGTTATAGAACTCCGATTCAAGCAAGATTAGTCTAGTTGAAAGCTAAGACATGAGGCTACAAGTTATCTGAAAGAAGGAGAACTCAGTTATGCCTCTAAGACAGTCAAAATTTCTGCTCAATAAACATTTGGAGTGTTATTGTCCAACTGTTACTGCCTCATTTTTGAACTATTACTGTCTCAACTCACCTAAGATTTTTAACTATATCTGGGGTTATAAAACTCCGATTCAAGCGAGATCAGTCTCGCTGGAAAGCTAAGACATGAGGCTACAAGTTCACTGAAGCAAGAAGAACCCACTTCTGCCTTCAAGAGAGTCAAAATTTCTCATCAACAAAGATTTGGACTGTTACTGTCCAACTGTTACTGCCTCATTTTTGAACTATTACTGTCTCAACTCACCTAAGATTTTTAACTATATCTGGGGTTATAAAACTCCGATTCAAGCGAGATCAGTCTCGCTGGAAAGCTAAGACATGAGGCTACAAGTTCACTGAAGCAAGAAGAACTCACTTTTGCCTCTAAGAGAGTCAAAATTTCTCATCAACAAAGATTTGGACTATTACTGTCCAACTGTTACTGTCTCGTTTTTGAACTGTTACTATCTCAACTCACATCAGATTTTTAACTATATCTGGAGTTATAAAACTCTGATTCAAGCGAGATCAGTCTAGTTGGAAAGCTAAGACATGAGGCTACAAGTTCACTGAAAGAAGGAGAACGCAGTTATGCCTCTAAGAGAGTCAAAATTTCTCATCAACAAAGATTTGGACTGTTACTGTCCAACTGTTACTGCCTCATTTTTGAACTGTTACTGTCTCACTTCACCTAAGATTTTAAACTATATCTGGGGTTATAAAACTCCGATACAAGCGAGATCAGTCTCGCTGGAAAGCTAAGACATGAGGCTACAAGTTCGCTGAGCAAGAACAACCCACTTCTGCCTCTAAGAGAGTCAAAATTTCTCATCAACAAAGATTTGGACTGTTACTGTCCAACTGTTACTGCTTCATTTTTGAACTGTTACTGTCTCACTTCACCTAAGATTTTTAACTATATGTGGGGTTATAAAACTCTGATTCAAGCGAGATTAGTCTCGCTAGAAAGCTAAGACATGAGACTACAAGTTCGCTGAAGCAAGAAGAACCCACTTTTGCCTCTAAGAGAGTCAAAATTTCTCATCAACAAAGATTTGGACTGTTACTGTCCAATTGTTACTGCCTCATTTTTGAACTGTTACTGTCTCACCTCACATCAGATTTTTAACTATATCTGGAGTTATAGAACTCTGATTCAAGCGAGATCAATCTAGTTGGAAAGCTAAGACATGAGGCTACAAGTTCTCTGAAGGAAGCAGAACGCAGTTATGCCTCTAAGATAGTCAAAATTTCTCATCAACAAAGATTTGAACAGTTATTGTCCAACTGTTACTGTCTCGTTTTTGAACTGTTACTATCTCACCTCACATCAGATTTTTAACTATATCTGGAGTTATATAACTCTGATTCAAGCGAGATCAGTCTAGTTGGAAAGCTAAGACATGAGGCTACAAGTTCTCTGAAGGAAGGAGAACACAGTTTTGCCTCTACGATAGTCAAAATTTCTCCTCAATAAACATTTGGACTGTTAGTGTCCAACTGTTACTGTCTTCTTTTTGAACTGTTCCTGTCTGACCTCTCCTAAGATTTTTAACTATATCTGGAGTTATAAAACTCTAATTCAAGCCAGATTAGTCTAGTTGGAAAGCTAAGACACGAGGCTACAAGTTCTCCGTAGGAAGTAGAACACAGTTTTGCCTCTAAGACAGTCAAAATTTGTCATCAACAAACATTTGGACTATTAATGTCCAACTGTTACTGTCTCGTTTTTGAACTGTTACTGTCTGACCTCTCCTAAGATTTTTTACTATATCTGGAGTTATAGAACTCCGATTCAAGCCAGATTAGTCTAGTTGAAAGCTAAGACATGAGGGTACAAGTTCTCTGAAAGAAGGAGAACTCAGTTATGCCTCTAAGACAGTCAAAATTTTTGCTCAATAAACATTTGGAGTGTTAGTGTCCAACTGTTACTGCCTCATTTTTGAACTATTACTGTCTCACCTCACCTAAGATTTTTAACTATATCTGGGGTTATAAAACTCCGATTCAAGCGAGATCAGTCTCCCTGGAAAGCTAAGACATGAGACTACAAGTTCGCTGAAGCAAGAAGAACCCACTTCTGCCACTAAGAGAGTCAAAATTTCTCATCAACAAAGATTTGGACAGTTATTGTCCAACTGTTACTGTCTCATTTTTGAACTGTTACTATCTCACCTCACATCAGATTTTTAACTATATCTGGAGTTATATAACTCTGATTCAAGCGAGATCAGTCTAGTTGGAAAGCTAAGAAATGAGGCTACAAGTTCTCTGAAGGAAGGAGAACACAGTTTTGCCTCTACGATAGTCAAAATTTCTCCTCAATAAACATTTGGACTGTTAGTATCCAACTGTTACTGCCTCGTTTTTGAACTGTTCCTGTCTGACCTCTCCTAAGATTTTTAACTATCTGGAGTTACAGAACTCGGATTCAAGCTAGATTAGTCTAGTTTAAAGCTAAGACATGAGGCTACAAATTCTCTAAAGGAAAGAGAACGCAATCATGCCTTTAAGACAGTCAAAATTTCTCATCAACAAATATTTGGACTATTACTGTCCAACTGTTACTGCCTCATTTTTGAACTATTATTGTCTCACCTCACATCAAATTTTTAACTATATCTGGAGTTATAGAACTCCGATTCAAGTGAGATCAGTCTCGTTGAAAAGCTAAGACATGAGGCTACAAGTTCTTTGAAGGAAGAAGATCCCACTTTTTCCTCTAAGAGAGTCAAAATTTTTCATCAACAAACATTTGGATTGTTAGTGTCCAACTGTTACTGTCTTGTTTTTCAAATGTTACTGTCTGACCTCTCCTAAGATTTTTAACTATATCTGGAGTTATAGAACTCCTATTCAAGCCAGACTAGTCTAGTTGAAAGCTAAAACATGAGGCTACAAGTTCTCTAAAGGAAAGAGAACGCAATTATGCCTTTAAGACAGTCAAAATTTCTCATCAACAAATATTTGGACTATTACTGTCCAACTGTTACTGCCTTATTTTTGAACTATTAAAGTCTCACCTCACCTTAGATTTTTAACTATATCTGGAGTTATAGAACTCCGATTCAAGTGAGATCAGTCTCGTTGAAAAGCTAAGACATGAGGCTACAAGTTCTTTGAAGGAAGAAGATCCCACTTTTTCCTCTAAGAGAGTCAAAATTTTTCATCAACAAACATTTGGATTGTTAGTGTCCAACTGTTACTGTCTTGTTTTTCAAATGTTACTGTCTGACCTCTCCTAAGATTTTTAAATATATCTGGAGTTATAGAACTCTGATTCAAGCCAGATTAGTCTAGTTTAAAGCTAAGACATAAGGCTACAAGTTCTCTAAAGGAAAGAGAACGCAATTATGCCTTTAAGACAGTCAAAATTTCTCATCAACAAATATTTGGACTATTACTGTCCAACTGTTACTGCCTTATTTTTGAACTATTAAAGTCTCACCTCACCTTAGATTTTTAACTATATCTGGAGTTATAGAACTCCGATTCAAGTGAGATCAGTCTCGTTGAAAAGCTAAGACATGAGGCTACAAGTTCTTTGAAGGAAGAAGATCCCACTTTTTCCTCTAAGAGAGTCAAAATTTTTCATCAACAAACATTTGGATTGTTAGTGTCCAACTGTTACTGTCTTGTTTTTCAAATGTTACTGTCTGACCTCTCCTAAGATTTTTAACTATATCTGGAGTTATAGAACTCCTATTCAAGCCAGACTAGTCTAGTTGAAAGCTAAGACATGAGGCTACAAGTTCTTTGAAGGAAAGAGAACGAAGTTATGCCTCTAACATAGTCAAAATTTCTCATCAACAAACATTTGGACTGTTACTGTCTAACTGTTACTGTCTGACCTCTCCTAAGATTTTTAACGATATCTGGAGTTGTAAAACTCCGATTCAAGCCAGATTAGTCTAGTTGGAAAGCTAAGACATGAGGCTACAAGTTGTCTGAAGGAAGGAGAACCCAATTCTGCCTCTAAGAGAGTCAAAATTTCTCATCAACAAACATTTGGACTCTTACTGTCTCGTTTTTGAACTGTTACTGTCTGACCTCACCTCATATTTTGAACTATATATGTAGTTATAGTATCCGATTGAATTGAGATTAGTCTCGTTGGAAAGCTAATACATGAGGCTACAAGTTCTCTGAAGGATGGAGAACCAAGTTCTGCCTCTAAGATAGACAAAATTTCTCATCAACAAACATTTGGACTATTACTGTCTCGTTTTTTTACTATTACTGTATGACCTCTCCTCAGATTTTTAACTCTATCTGAAGTTATAGAACTATGATTCAAATGAGATTAGTCTCGTTGGAAAGCTAAGACATGAGGCTACAAGTTCTTTGAAAGAAGGAGAACCCAGTTCTGCCACTTAGAAAGTCAAAATTTCTCATCAACAAACTTTTGGACTGTTACTGTCCAACTATTACTGTCTTGTTTTTGAACTGTTACTGTCTGACCTCTCCTCATATTTTTAACTACATCTCGAGTTATAGAACTTAATTCTATAATTTAACATCCAGGCATCAATTCATAATCGACTTTAAAATGACTCATAAGACCATGTTTAGAATACCTTACCCGGTATGAATCAAAGTTTCAATCCCTCCTTTTCTTTCTAATGACAGCCGACCCTCCCCTCTTCTTTTCTTGTTCAATTTTTCTTGTTAATCCCTTGCCCACCAGTGTTTATTCTACCTATAACCTTTAATCTTGGATGGGTTCTTGAAATTTTGGTGTTTCTCTCTTGATTTGTAAAAATGGATACAAAAACTCCCTCTTTTCTTTCTTCACTATAGCTGCAAATTTGTTTTGGGTGAGAAGATAAGTATTTATGCTCTATAATTATTCTTATTTGCATTTAGGCCTCATTTTCTTTAAGTGTATTCATTTTGCCCCCACTTTTTTTTTTAGTTTAGTTTATTTTCTTTAATTTAATCTAGCCTTGATTTTCTCGGGAGCCACCTTAAAAAATACTTTATCCCCCACTTAGAATTCCAAGGGCCTTCTTTGGCTATCTACGTAACGTTTTTTGTCTATCCTGGGCTTCCTTCATCCTCTTTTTTATCACCCTCACCTTGTCAGTTGTTAGTTGTACCATTTCAGGTCCTAAAAGCTTCCTATCTCCTACTTCCTCCCAACAAATTGGGGTACGACATTTGCTCCCATACAATGCTTCATATGGAACCATACCAATAGTAATTTGATGGCTATTATTATAAGTAAACTCCACCAATAGTAGGAGATCCTCCCAATTCCTTCCAAACTCCAGCACACAGGACCTTAGGAGATTCTCAAGAGTTTGAATAGTCCTTTCAGATTGACCATCCGTTTAAGGATGAAAGGTCGTGCTCAGATTCAACTGTCCCCATTGCCTGTTGTAAGCTAGGCCACAATCTTGATGTGAACCTTAGATCCCGATCCAATATAATTAAAATTGGCACTCCGTGAAGTCTGATTACTTCATTTACATATAATTTTGCCAGCTTATCCATCGAATCAGTCATCTTCATAGGAAAAAACAAAGCAAATTTTGTTAGTCGATCCACGACCACCCATATGGCATCATTCCCCTTCTTTCCCCTGGGTAATCCCGTCACAAAATCCATAGAAATATCCTCCCATTTCCAATCCGGAATTGATAATGAATGTAATTCCCTTGCATGTTTCTGATGTTCTATCTTTACCTGTTGACAGATCCCACAGTTCGACACAAATTCTGCTATTTCCCTCTTCATATTTAGCCACCAGTAGTATTCCTTTAAATCCCTATACATCTTTGTACTCCCAGGATGAGTAGCAAATCGAGATTCATGAGCTTTTCTTAATACTTCATCTTTCAAAGTCTTATCCTCAAGCAAATAAATTCGCTTACCCATAGCTATTAGCCTATCAGATAACATTTGAAATGATGTCTCTATACCCTTGTTTACCCTCTCCTTGATCTCTTTTTAATTTCCCATCTGCTTGTTGAGCCACCAAGACCTTGTCTCGAAGCACAGATCGGATCTTTAACTGAGCTAACAGTGATCCCTCGAGCCTTACACTTAGGCGCAAGCCCATTTTCTTTAATTCCACTATACTTTCCTGTTCCTTAAGCTCTATATTATTCATCATTGTTTTTCCCTTCCTACTCAAGGCATCGACTACTACTATATTAGCCTTACCAGGATGGTAGTCAATAACGCAATCGTAATCTTTTATTAGCTCTACCCATCTTCTCTGCCGTATGTTCAACTCCTTCCGTGACGTCAAATACTTCAAACTTTTATGGTTTGTAAAGATTTGAACTTGTGTCCCATAGAAATAATATTTCCATACTCTTAAGGCAAACACCACCACCGCAAGTTCTAGGTCATGAACTGGGTAATTCACCTCATGCGACTTTAGTGTCTTGATATATAAGCAATCACACGCCCATGTTGCATCAATACACATCCCAAACCCCTTTTTGAGGCATCACTATATACCACAAACCCTTCTATCCCCGATGGAAGGGCCAGCATAGGAGCAGAAGTGAGCCTTTCTTTCAGTTCTTGAAAGCTTGCTTCACACTCTTCCAACCAAACAAACCTGACTTCCTTGCGGGTCAACTTAGTTAAAGGTGATGCTATAGTGGAGAACCCCCCAATAAACCTTCAGTAATATCCAGTAAGGCCCAAGAAACTTCGGATTTCTGTCACATTGGTAGGCTTTTCCCATTTTAACACGGCCTCAACCTTTCTTGGATCCACAAATATTCCTTCTGCGGATATTACATGGCCCAAAAATACCACTTCCTGGAGCCAAAACTCACATTTATTCAGCTTTGCATATAATTGATTCTCCCTTAAAGTCTATAGCACAACCCTTAGATGTTGTTCATATTGTAAGTGACAGTTTGAATACACCAAGATATCGTCAACAAATACAATCACATATTAGTCCAGGTAAGGCCGAAACACCCGATTCATCTAGTCCATAAACATGGTCGTAGCATTGGTTAACCCGAAAGGCATCACCAAAAACTCGTAATGCCCATAACGAGTTCGGAATGCAGTTTTTTGTATGTATTGTTCCTTGATTCTCAACTGGTGGTATCCAGATCTTAGATTTATCTTAGAGAACACCCTAACACCCTTCAACTAATTAAACAAGTCATCTCTTCCTGGGAGTGGGTACCTGTTCTTCATCGTCACTTTATTTAATTGACGATAATCAATGCACAAATGAAGGGTGCCATCCTTCTTCTTTACAAACAATACCGGAGCTCCCAAGGGCAAGTTACTAGGCCAAATGAAGCCTTTATCTAACAATTCTTGAAGCTGGACCTTCAGTTCTGCCAATTCCATAGGTGCCATCTTATAAGGAGACTAGGCTATAGGAGAAACTCCTGGAATAGTTTCTATGGAAACTTCAATTTCTCTAACTGGAGGTAATTCAGGCAACTCTTACATGGGCTAACCAAGCAGAACAACCCTTTCTCAGTAATTTTCTAGCCACCAATACTGAGATTACACAACTTGGAATTACTTTTCTTTCCCCTTTAAACACTACTCTTTTATCACCTATTCCTTGGATTGTCACCGTCTTGGTGAAACAATCCACTTGTGCCTTATGTTTACTTAGCCAATCCATGCCCAGAATCACATCAAAATCATATAGCTCTAACGACATAAGATCTACCCTCAACTCTAACCCTCCAATATATAGTTTTACCCCTCTATAAATATCATCAATATGTATATTCTCTCCTAGACGTGTACTAACCATCACTCCTACACCCAAGTTACTAGATAACACATGCAAGTTATTCATAATTCTATAAGACACAAAGGAATGACTAGCTCCAGGATCAATTAAAGCATAAACTTGCATCGTATCTAACTGTAAAGTACCTACCACCACATCAGGTACAGCTCCCACATCCTCGTAGGTCATGTGATATACCTGACCCTGAGTCCTCCCCTCCTGATTTCTGGGCCTCCCACGAGTAGCACTCGTCCCTGATTGGGTATGTCTGATAGGAGGAACGACTGTCACCGATTGCTGCTGGCTCTGAACCTCAATCCTCTGACCATGGGCTCCCTCTGTAATTCTACGAGGACAATTCTTCTTCCTGTGACTCGTGTCCCCATAATAGTAACAGTTTCTGCCTATATGCGAGCACTCTTTCCATCGATGCCCCTCACCTCTATAAATATAACATCTCCCCGGCATCACAGAGCAATCTACAGGGTGTCGCTGCTCACACCTGTTACAAAATGGATATATTGGTCCCTTTTGCTCTATAGACCCTCCAGCAGTTTTGACTCCTTGTATAGACTGTCCTCCCCAAGCTCCTCTTCCACTAATCCGTCTAGATCCTCCTAAGCTCCTTCCTGGGGTGAAACTCCTGCTTTTTCTCTGGAACTATTCTGATGATTGCTCGCTCTTCCCTTTCTTTGGGAGAGGAGGTCTCCTAGTCAAAAACTCAAAATCTCTCCTCTTAGCTCCACTTACTTGACTCTGCTCGACCATTGGTTTCGAGGTATCCCTTATTACCCTCTCCATACCCTGAGCAGCTCGTACCAATTCTCGCACAGATTGAAACTACATGGCTATCAATATCATCCTCAGTTACCTCCTCAGTCCATCACGAAACCTCTCTACCCTGTGGCACTCTGTGGGAAGATAAGTGGAGGCAAAAGCTACTAAGTCCTGAAATCTCCTCTCATACTCCAGAACTGTCAAATCTCCCTGCCTCAAATCTAAAAACTCTTGTTCTTTCTCCCTCCTATGCTCCTAAGAATAGTACCTTTCCTCAAACTCTTCACGAAAGTCCCTCCATCTCAATACCTCCCCTGATCTCCTCTCTCTGATGGTCTCCCACCAAGAGTGGGCACTATCAACCAATAGCTGAGTCACGCAATCCACTCGTAGCTCCTCGGCGCCTACATCTGATTTATAACTCTTTCCACTTTCCTTAACCAATGCCTAGCAACCTCAGCATCTTTTTCGCCACGGTAAGTCATACAACCTATCTCTCTCATTCCCTTCACCCATTGCACTATGGTGACTACTCCCCCTGATCTAGGAGCTATATTGGAGGCTCCTACTACCATTCCTGCTGCTACAGCTCTCACTATATGTTCCATAAAATCAGGATCTAAAAATGGGTTTGATCCAGCTACTGGTTCCACTGGTAGAGGTATATTATATCCCCCCTGTCTGTCTGATACCTCAGGCATGGATACATCTGCTTGACGGGACAATGAATCATCTCAAAGTCTCACTAACTCGCCACCTTCAAAGTACACTGATGTTGCAGGTATATGAGAGGAGGTATCTACCAAGGGATCCCAGTCTGGATCATTTTCATTTTGAAAACTCTGGTCACTTCCCCGATCTAGGGATGGATCAGTCCTGACTCCTTGCTTTGTTCTCACCATCCAGAAACACATTTCAAAATCATATAATCATTCATGTCCCCGAAATAGCAACTTGCGCTCTGATACCGAACTGTAACATCCTCCATTCCTGGAAAAAAATAACAATCTCATGTCAACCGAAAAACAGAGTAATTAATATATATATAAATATATATATATATTTTGTATTAAAATCTACTGAAATTTCAACGGAGTCCCCCCTATACCGGAAGTCCCAAGTTATCTACATGTAACCTATTTACACTTCTAATAACTCGCATCCCATAACTTAATCCCGACCCAATCATCCTGGGTTTCAATTCCACAAATATTCTCACACCTATCAACCACAATATTTATGATATACATTATATAACAAAATATCATTATGGATGGAAAAAGAAAATAAAAATACATAGACATGAAATATGGTTATATGAACTACAGAGTTAAGTTCATTGAATCAAGTTTAAACATTAATTATACAAATTAAGTTATACAAACATTTTCATGTTTACAAAATACAAAGGTATACTCCCTAGAACCTAAATTACAAGAAGGGAACATAAGCTAGAATCTACTCCTGTCGTGCATGCGATGATCCTGAAACAAAATACACATTATTGAAAGGTGAAAATCACATAAATATAACAACATGAATATCTAACAATTTCAAAAAGGTAACATGCATTCATATTTTGTTCACTTCTCCTTTCTGGTTTTCATTAGAATCTCTTCGTTATTCAACTATTAATAATTGTTCCCTCTTCCACTATTAACCTATTCCAGACTTTATAAGATCAAACATGATTATTTTTGTTTAACACATTACTGATACCAATTTCACTGTAATCATCATCATCACCATCACCCCGCAGGAGTCGATGCAAGGTGATCCCTTACCTGGGATCCTAACATACACTAAATGTATGCTGGCCAATACATGGTGATCCCCTTACCCGGGATCCTAACATACACTAAATGTATGCTAGTTAATACATGCTTGATCCCCTTATCCGGGATCCTAACATACACTAAATATATGTTAGTCCAAACATGGCAATCCCCTTACCCGGGATCCTAACATACACTAAATGTATGCTAGTTTACGCCTCAAATCACACTTCTCATATTTCCTTTGTCAGTGATAATTTCATCACTTGGCAATTCACACAACAACCTTTCCCCTTGAATACACATACATTCAGTAATTCACATTTCACATCATTAATATATATTAAATTATGGAATTTAACTAGAAGGTATAGGTGTGATTCACCTACCTGCAATAGAAGCTTTACTCATGCTCCCCTGCTGCTGCTGTTGCACCATGCCTGTGGTCCCTCCTGCAAATCACAGGTTCTTTTAATAAATTTTCCTCACTCAAGGATATGTTTTATAATAACCATATCAACAATCAATAAGTATTTCTTTCAGTCATTTCTTAATATTTTATGTTTGTCTCATTTCACCCATTAATATTGTCGTTCTTTGTCCAACCACAATTATCATTCCTTTCTTTTTATTTGAACTATTTCTATTTAAATCTCGAACTACAACTGTCTAGACATTGAACTGTTACTGTCCGACCTCTCCTTAGATTTTTAACTATATCTAGAGTAATAGAACTTTGTTTCAAGCGAGATTAGTCTTGTTAGAAAGCTAAGACATAATAAGGCTACAAGTTCTCTGATGGAAGGAGAACCCAGTTCTTCCTTTAAGATAGTCAAAATTGCTCATCAACAAACATTTAGACTGTTACTGTCCAACTATTACTGTCTCGTTTTTGAACTGTTACTATCTGACCTCTCCTCAGATTTTTAACTATATCTGGAGTTATAGAACTCCAATTCAAGCGAGATTAGTCTCGTTGAAAAGCTAAGACATGAGGCTACAATTCTTTGAAGGAACGAGAACCTAGTTCTTCCTCTAAGATAGTTAAAATTTCTCATCAACAAACATTTGGACTGTTATTGTCTCATTTTTTAACTGTTATTGTCTGACCTCTTCTCAAATTTTTAACAATATCTAGAGTTATAGAACTTCAATTCAAGCGATATTAGTCTCGTTGGAAAGCTAAGACATGAGGCTACAAGTTCTCTAAAGGAAGGAGAACCTAGTTCGGCCTCTAAGACAGTCAAAATTTCTTATCAATAAATATTTGGAGTGTTATTATCCAACTGCTATTATTTCTCATCAATAAATATTTGGACTGTTACTGTCTCGTTTTTTAACTGTTACTGTCTGATCTCACCTTAGATTTTTAACTATTTCTAGAGTTATAGAACCCTGATTCAAGCGAGATCAGTCTCGTTGGAAATTTAAGACATGCCAAATGAGGAGGCAATAGAGTTTAAAGGGGAGAGAAATGGATTGTGTAATGGGTTGATTTCAATTATGATGGTTGGGAAATTAATAAGAAAAGGGTGTGAGGTGTTCTTAGCATATGTGAAGGATACCCATAAAAAGGAAGAAAAGTTAACAGGTATTCCAGTAATATAGGAGTATCTTGATGTTTTTCCTGAGGAATTACTGGGATTACCACCTAGACGAGAAATAGATATGACTATAGAAGTGTTTTGGACACTACACCTATTTCCCAGGCTCCATGTAGAATGGCTCCAATGGAGTTGACAAAATTAAAGGTGCAATTACAAGAACTACTGGAAAAAGGGTTCATTCAACCTATTAGTTCGCCTTGGGGAGCCCCTGTATTATTTGTGAAGAAAAAGGATGGTACCCTACGACTTTGTATAGATTATAGACAATTGAATAGGGTGACCATAAAGAATAGATATCCACTTTCTAGAATTGAGGACTTGTTTGATCAACTTAAAGGAGCACAAGTATTTTCCAAGATAAATCTACAATCAGGGTATCATTAGATGAGAATAAAAGAAATAGATGTACAAAATACAGCTTTTAGGACCCGTTATGGACACTACGAGTTCTTAGTTATGTCATTTAGGTTAACCAACGCCCCAACAATGTTTATGGATTTAATGAAAAGAGTCTTTAAGCCTTATTTGGATGCATTTGTAGTAGTATTCATAGATGATATTTTGGTGTTTTCACGTTCTCAAGATGAACATGAGCAACATTTGCGGATTGTTTTGGAGACTTTAAAGGCAAATAAATTGTATGCCAAACTGAGTAAGTATGAGTTTTGGTTAAGCGAGGTAGTATTCTTAGGTCATGTGATATTAGAAAAGGGTATTTATATAGATCCTAAGAAAGTAGAAGCAGTGTTAAAGTGGGAGAGACCTACAACTGTAACTAAAATTAGTAGTTTTCTGGGTTTAGCGGGCTATTATAGAAGGTTTATAGAAGTATTTTCAACTATAGCTTCTCCATTAACTCAGTTGACTAGAAGAAGTTAAGTTTAAATGGTTTGTGGATTGTGAAAAGAGTTTTCAGGAGTTCAAAGAGATTAACCTCAGCCCCAATGTTGGCACTTCTAGAAGGACTAGACAAATTTGTGGTGTATTGTGATGCTTCCATTAGAGGCTTGGGTTGTGTACTTATGCGACACAACAAAGTAATTGCCTATGCTTCTAGACAATTAAAGCCATATGAAGTGAACTATCTGGTACATGATTTGGAATTAACTGTTGTGGTGTTTGCATTGCGAATATGGAGGCATTACTTATATGAAGCTCAGGTACAGATTTTTACAGTTTATAAAAGTTTGAAGTATTTGATGTCTAAGAATGAGTTGAGCATGAGACAGAAAAGATAGGTTGAATTGATAAAGGATTATGATTGTGTTATTGATTATCATCTTGGAAAAGCTATGTAGTAACTGATGTCTTGAGTCGGATGAATAAGACAATAATTGGTGGGTTAATAGTAAGAGATAAGAGGGAGCTATTAGAATTGGCTAAGTTGGGAGTACAGTTAATTGTAGGAAGAACGGGATCCTTAATGGCAAGATTAGTAGTGCAACTTGTTTTGAGAGAAAGAATTGTGAAAGCTCAGAAATTAGATGGTGATATATAAAAGATAAGAAGAAGAATGGAGTCAGAGCAGAATACAACATTTAGAATATTGGAGAATGGAATGTTCATGATGGGAAAAAGGCTTTGTTTGCCTAATGATAAAACTTAAAAAGATGAAATTCTTAGTGGGGCACATGAATCCAAACTAGCAGTTCACCTAGGGAGCAACAAGATGTATCAGGATCTAAAGGAGTATTATTGGTGGCTTAAAATGAAGACAGAAATAGCTGAATTTTTAGCGAAATGTGGTATATGTCAACAAGTAAAGGCAAAACATCAACGACCTATAGAGCAGTTGTAATCTCTTCCAATTCCATAGTGGAAATGGAAGAATATTACCATGGATTTTGTGATAGGATTACCGAGAAGTAGGAAAGGAAACGATGCAGTTTGGGTGATTATTGATAGATTGACTAAATCCGCTATGTTTCTACCCATGAAAATGAGTGATTCTGTGGAAACGTTGGCCGGAATATATGCAAATGAAGTGATTAGACTACATGAAGTGCCAGTTTCTATAGTTTCTGATAGGGACCCAAGGTATACTTCTAGATTGTGGCCAAGTATAGCATGCTTTGGGCACCAAATTTAGCTTAAGTATTGCCTTCCATCCACAGACATATGGTCAATCGGAGAGGACAATTCAGATATTAGAAGATTTATTAAGATCTTGCATATTAGAGTTTGAAGGACAAAGGGAAGATCATTTGCCTTTAGTATGGCACCTTATGAAGCTATGTATGGGAGAAAGTGTCGAACTCTTATATGCTGGGATAAAGTGGGTGAAAGAAAGTTATTGGGACCAAAATTAGTGCATATGACTATGGATAAGGTTAAGTTAATCTAAGAAAGAATGAAAGAAACGCAAAAAAGACAGAAGAGTTGTGCAGATACACGTAGAAGGCTGTTGGAGTTCATGGTGGGAGATAACGTGTTTTTGAAGGTTGCACCATGGAAAAATATTATCTGTTTTGGTATGAAAGGTAAATTGGGACCGAGATATATTGGTCCTTTTGAAGTTATTGAAAGGATTGGTCCCGTTGCTTATCGATTGATAGTGCCACCACATTTGGCAAAGATACATGATGTATTCCATGTATCACTGCTTCGAAAAGCAGAGTTAGATCCTACCAAAGTTTTGCCCCAAATTCCGATAGAAATTCGTGAAGATTTGACAATGGAAATTCAACTAGTGAAGATAGAGGATCAAAGTGTAAAGGAGTCAAGGATTAAAAAGGTACCATTAGTAAAAGTACTACGGAGGAGCTCCCAAATCAAAGAAGAAACTTGGGAACAAAATTTAGAAATGATGAAAAAGCATCTAGAGTTATTTGCAAGCCTAGGTACGTATTCAAATTTCGAGGATGAAATTTTTATAAGGTGAGGAGAATGTGAAACCCCGAATAAATTTACATGGAATGGGAAATAATTATTTTTCCAAATGAGTAAATTGAATATCTACCTTAACAAGAGTGGAAATGGATTTCTGGAATTATTCGGGGAAATTGTTTTCAGATACATACTGGTGTAAATATTATGATATAAATGTAAACCTACAAGGATAGTGAATTAAATATTACACTAAGTATGTCAAATTTATATTTACCTTAGAGGAATGATATTGGGTCGAGAAATTTGGATAGAGAAGTTTCTATATCGAGTTAAAAAAAATGGAAAGTTGAAAAATACCGTAAAATAAAACAAGACTAAAATGAGAATAAAAATTTTATGAAAGAAAATAAATAAATAAATAGTAACATGTAATTTAATGAAATTCAAATTCACAAGTTTTAAGTTTGGTATAAACCAGTGTCAGGACCTGAGAAATATTACCCGTGAAAAATAAAAGGTTTCAAGGCAAGGACATAAAGGGAATTTTTAAAATTGTTATCTATAAATGGGCATGTTGGCTGAAACTTTTAGGAAGGTTTAGGAGTGAAAATTCTTCATCTTTCTTAGCTAGATAATAGGAAAAAAAACATGGGAGATCATAGATTTGTGAATTAGTTTGTGAGATTTAATGATTCTAAACACTCTAAAACTTGTAATTAAGAGAGGAAATGAAGAGAAAATAGAGTTTAGTGAGAGAAGATAAGGGAAGTAAGGGAAGAAGAGGAAACTTGGAGTAGTTTCAATTTTGCTAGCTTTTGGAGGATAAAGCAGTGATTGGTAAGATATTCTAAACTTAATTAAGTTGATTAATATGGATTTGATTGCATTTGTTGGAATTATGTCATTAGGGTTTATATGTGAATTTGGGGTTTTTGTTAATTAATTGTTAGAAATGTTGAAATGAGTAGAAGTGAGTAGAAATTAGTGATGGGTAAGATATTCTAAACTTAAGTGAGTTAATTAAATGGATTTAATTGAATTGTGATTATGTTTGTGAGAATTATGTCATTGGGATTTATATGTGAATTTGGGGTTTTTGTCCATTGATTGTGAGAAATATTAAAATGAGTAGAAATGAGTTTTATGGATGTAAATTGATAAAAAAAAACAACAACAACAACAATAATAATAAATTACAAGTGAATTAATATATTGAAAATA
The DNA here is from genome assembly GCF_951802175.1 of Populus nigra. NCBI lineage: Eukaryota > Viridiplantae > Streptophyta > Magnoliopsida > Malpighiales > Salicaceae > Populus > Populus nigra. The sequence goes on along the minus strand of NC_084864.1, from coordinate 5,763,245 downwards.
TGTTGAGTGTGTTACAGAGTGAAGAAAAGGGGAAATATATTAAGGAGTGTGTTTTGGTTATGTGATATATATATATATATATATGTATGTATATAGAATTTATGGTTTAGACTATGTTAGAAGTAAAGAAAAGAATTGGAAAAGAAAAGAAATGAAAAAGAGCATTGGGATCGAAAATGAAAAATTGGTGTAGGAAAAGATTTTAGTGATGGGTTGGTGTGTAATTTGATTCTTGAGAGTATTTATATTGAAAAAGGAATGAAAGGAAAAAACTAGAATAGAATGAAAGTACTATATAAGTATATTCGGAAATAAGGAAAGGGAAATACCAAATATGACTTAAAAAAAAGACTTTTGGGTATATCATGAGATGAAATGAAAAAATGTTAATCGAAATATTTTTCTTGGATTAGAAGGAGTTTCTGGAGTGGCATCCTCAGCAGTTGGAGGAGCACGCTTAATTGGCAATTTCAGGTAGGTTCTATTGCACCTTTATCTTTTAATTAAGTATCTAAATTCCTATAATTTTATTTATATGTTTTAATCTTTATTAAGTGATTGTAAAGAATTTGTATTGAAGAAAGGTTTGGTTAGAGATGATAATGATTGAATTAAATATGATCAAATATATGTGGAAATATTAAGTTTGGTTATATGTTAATTGAGAAAGAAATTATTGGGTTAAAGAGTGAATAAATGAGAGGTCAACTAAGAAGTGAAGGGTATGATAATGGTGAGATTATGTGAAGACAGAAAAGGAATGTTGGCTTGTTGATTCCAAATATAAAGGTGAGCCACTGATTTTGTTGTTTTCATCATTTGATGAAAACTAATGTTTGTTGTTTGCGTTATTGAATGGAAACCATTGCTTGTTGTTTCCAACTTTGAATGGAAACCAATGATATATTGCTTTAAGCCAATGTTTGTTGCTTCCATTAGTGAGTGGAAGCCACACTATTTATTCTTGATATGTTGCTCTCTTCGTGGAAAGGAAGCCAATGTTTGTTATTTTTCATAGTTGATGGAAATCACTACATGTTGTTTCTAGTATTGAATAGAGATTTATACATTAAAACTAAGGCTAAAAGATAGGAGTATGTAAGAATTAAGAAATGGAAAATATTATGAAGGTTGAGGTAATATTATAACTCAGTATAATTATTAGTACTATAATTGTAAAAATGATTCGAGGATGATCTTTAGTAGTAGATTATTAATTGATGTAATTCTTATTTTGTTGTATATAGGTGCTGGACCACCACACGCAACAGGACAAAGTTGATTGGTTATTAGGATTGTTATAATGTTAGGTAGCTTTTGTACGTGTCTAATTCCTAGGTGTATTAATTAGAATTCCTTAGTTATCTTGTAAATACTTCTTTTGTAACTTTTAACACTTCATGTATGGTGTTTAAAATTTTCATATTACGTGCTAGTACATTTTCTTTTCTTTTGGACTTCAATTGAGGATATGTGTATTATTATTATTATTTATCAAATGTAAGAAATTATATAGATTAAAAAGAGAAACAAAGCTGGAAATCAGAAGGTCAGATATAGACATGTACATATAAGCAAGCAAAGGAAATAGGTTCCCTTGATCAAATAAATACAACCAAATAGGGAATATGCTCCCTAAACAAAGATATCAAAACTAGCAAGCAGGCACCAAAAGCCTATTAATTAAACCCCAGCATCTAACAATGTAATCAGCAGCAAACCAATCGGGCAGTTGACCTAACTAGCAACACAAGACAAAACATTGCCTACATCATCAAACAACAATCCAAAAAGATCATAACCATATAGCAACCTGGCAGGAGCAACAGAGCCAGCAGCAAAGCAATACCAGCAAAGCAGCCAGGTAGAACAAAAGTTACAGAATGTAACCCAGAAGGCCATCCAATAGCAGCATGCCTTTCAAAACAGGAGTAGGCATTGAAAACAAGCAAAGTGAGTGGCAATCGTAGTGACAACCCATGACATCCACAAACAAGCAGTTAGGAAGCATAGCAAGGCCAAAACCAGATATCCCTGCGACAACTTGCATGAAGATGGGACCAACCAATTCAAACGAGGCAGCCAGACATATCAGACTAGCCTGCACACCCTAAACGTGGAGAGCATCCAACAAGGAAGGAGAAGCTTCAGGCAGTAAGGAGAAACATACCAGCCAAGACCTCCCAACACAAAGATAGTCAACACAAACAAACCATAGCCAACACTGCAAGTGGAATCAACCAATCAGCAGAAACATAACAACAAAGTAAAAATAACTCTAGCAAACCAACCTCAGCAGTCAGTAGTAGTAGCATCCTGCAAAGGTGATGAAGTGTTGTGTAATGATAATGGGAGTAAAGTCCAAGATGATTGGACTAGGTAATGATGGTTTTTTTTTTCGTAAATGTGAAATAGTCGATAACTTGGTACGTTCTAAATACGAAGGAAACTCTGCCAAAATTTTGGTAGACTCCTTCCACAAGGAAATTTGAATATGTTAATGTATCAATTAAAAACAAAATTCCAAAGGAGTCATATTACTATGAATAATAGACTTAAATATGTTTTAAAAAGTAAGGTGTCACAAAAGTAGTGTAAAAAATGACTTAGTTTTCGTTGACAATTTATATGTCGGTAGTGACTTAGTTTTCGCTGATGATTTCTTTGTCAGTAGTGACTTAGTTTTCGTTAACAAATTTCATACAAAAATGATATAGTTCTCATTGACGATTCCAACATCAGTTTTGCCTAACCCCACTACGAGACTAAGGAATTAAACCATAGGATTTTCGTGGGTAACCTACATCTAGAATTGAGAAGAATATATGGATATGATGATTTTCATTATATGATTATATGATATAAGGAACACTTGAATGTGAACAAATGTATTCTTGGAATATGTCTGGTATTAGTCTATGAGATTGTTGAATGCAAATATACTGATTGGTGATTGATTAGTATTTAAAAGTGTATTTTTATCAAGGTTTTATATCATTATTTTGCACTTGAAGTATCAATAACTCCTTAATTAGAGCATGTTTTATAATAACAAGTTTGATAATATAAGATACCTTTAATTTATGGTAAATGTTTATTTTAAATGCAGGCGTATCACATAAATCAAAGGATTGATTGATGAGTTTAACTACTGAAATTGAGAAGACAAAGAGAGGGTTAAGGTTAGAAAAGAGATGCTGGTTCAGTCCAAACTGGAATACCATTCGGTTATTAGATCATAACTTGAGCTGTAGAACTTGGATTTAGGTCTGGTTTATATGTATTGAAAGCTAAGATATAGGCCTAAAACTTTCATGAAGAGTTCAAGATTCAAAAGAACCGTTTTCAAGTCCAAGTCGGAATCTGTCATGCAGCTAAGACACTATTTAGTGTTCAATCCAAATCTCGAGTTCTAGAAGTCCAAATGCGTTGATTCTTATTTTGTTGGAAAGTTAAGACAATTTCCCAGAACTTTCATGAAGACTATCTGTTCAAATTCTGATGTTAATAATGATGTTTTGTTTAGACAAGAAGATAAGGATTGTCACCAAGTCAAGATGTGGCCACCCACTCAACAATTAGTCATCATATCAATAGTTTCGAATTTTGGCCTATAAAAGGAGGCATTTGCCATGCATTTAGGTATCTTGGTTTTCAGATCAAGATTATGTTCTTGCTCTCTCTCTTTATATTTTTGTAATGCTTAAGTTTTGTTTATATTAATCTCTTGTTTATGCTTTTCATTTCCTTTTCTTTACTTAGTTAACTTATATCTTATTTATGTTCTTATCTTGTTTATTTTTGTTTCTCTATTTCATTATGTTTAGCTAAGTTTATTATGTCAAGGTGAAAAGGTTACACATTAATGGTGTAAGAATAAGTATAGTATAAACTCAACATGGACTCTAATGTTTGATACTAACATGTTTTGTTATCTTGTTCACTTTTAATAATTTGCTTGTTAAATGGTTAATCTAGATTTATGTTGTATGACCCTTAATACAACAAATACTTGACACTTTTATAGCTCAACCGTATGGTATAACCGACACTTATGCTATGAAAGGAACTTGATTGTTGTTAACATAAGTTATAATCATGAATGCCTGACAACATTTACAAGTATTAGCATTATTCGAATAAGATAACTAATGTAATCATGTTAACAATTTATAATCCGATTGGAACCTCCTTTATGTGTGGTTTCCAGTTGAGTAATAAAAAGAGTTTATACTATACTTATTTGAAATACCATTAGTGGATCCTCTAACCTTGATAAATATTTTAACCTTGTTTAATCCTTATATCAATATCACATCTCAAAGCTTTCTTCAACTTCTCTTTTAGAAAAAAGGAGCTGATGACAAGAGAGGGTTATATAAACAAACATGACGAAGCCCTCACCACCAAACACATGAAAGAAAACAAGGATGTAAGTTGGTACAACTTTCCTAAAACAATTTCAAAACATACAACCTTCCTTAAACAGTTTCAAAACATTTTGGGTAAGCTATATGTAGAAAATCACGACCCTAGATTGAGTTCTTAAGGATTTTTCTAGATATGTTTAAGGAGGGATGCGAAAGGGAAGAGAGATGGGGAAGAGTGTGAGGATGTCCTTAACTAAAACAAGAACAAGGAGACCAAGTTAAGGCTTACAAGCCTTTGGCCAAACAGAAATATGAAGGGGGGGGGATGCATCCTTGAAAACTAGTTATGCACGCATATTAAAAATAACAATGTAGAAAATCCCATAAGAAGTATGATGTGCTGGAAAGTTTAGACTCATGAACAAACCCTTGTTACTTGTACTTTTATGAAGCCTAATTTTAAGTAAATTATATTTTCATTTATGATTGTTGGTGTGAAGATAAGTTCTCTAAGTGATAGTGGTTAAGGAAAAGAATAAAATGCATTAAAATAATGATTATATATGCTGGACATCAAAATCGAAGAAATCTGGGTTGTGTTGATTTGTTAGTTTGTGACTAGAATCTGATCTAGTTAAAGGCATAATCTGGTAAAATATCCTTCATTAAAGATGTATAATTGGATGTTAGCTTTTAAATGAAATTGGAATCACCTAAATTGGAGCTGTAGAACCCCATATATTGGCAGAAAATCATAGACAAGTCAGAATTGGAAAATTCTAGGACCTTGAGCTAGGATTCTGGATAAGTAACTATAAGAGTTTGGGGTAAATGTATTCATGAAAGACATGTGCCATTATGTTATCTTTCATAAGATGTAATCTGATTAGTACTTAAAAGTGCATTTTTATCAAGGTTTTATATCATCATTTTGCACTTGAAGTATCAATAACTCCTTAACTAAAGCATGTTTTATAATAACATATCTAATTATATAAGATACCTTTAATTTATGGTAAATGTTCATCTTAAATGCAGGCCTATCACATAAATAAAAGAATTGATTGATGAGTTGAAGTACTGAAATTGAAAGGACAAAGAGATGGCCAAACTTAGAAAAGAGATGCCGGTGCAGTCCAAACTGGAACACTGTTCGGTAATTAGGTCATATCTGGAGCTGTAGATCTTGGATTTAGGTCCATTTTATATGGATGGAAAGATAAGACATAGGTCTACAACTTTCATGTGGAGCCCAAGATTTAAAAAGGCCGTTTTTAAGTCCAAATTGTAGCAACAACGAAGAAATCCGAATCTGTCTTGCAGCCCAGACACTGTTCAGTGTTCAGCCCATATCTCGAGTTCTAGAAGTTTAAATGATCTCCAATTTTTACCCTGGAAAGATGAGACAATTTCATAGAACTTTCATGATTTAAGTTTGTTCAAATTATGACGTCATCAATGACGTTTTTGGCAGACAAGAAGATAAGAATTGTCACCAAGTCAAGATGTGGCCACCCACTCATCAATTAGTCAACAAATCAATAGTTCCAAATTTTGGCCTATAAAAGGAGGCATTTGCCATGTATTTAGGTATCTTGGTGTTCAGATCAAGATCATGCTCTTACTCTCTCTTTTGTAATACTTAAGTTTTATATTAATCTCTTGTTTATGCCTTTCATTTCCTTTTGTTTACTTAGTTAACTTCTTTCTCATTTATGTTCTTATTTTGTTTATTTATGTTTCTTTCTTTTATTATGTCTAGCTAAGTTAATTATGTCAAGGTGAAAAGGGTACACTAATGGTGTAACAATAAGTATAATATAAACTTAACATGGACCTTAATGTTGGATACTAACATGCTTTATATTTGTTATCTTGTTCACTTTTAATACTTTGCTTGTTAAATGGTTAATCTAGATTTATGTTGTATAACACATGGTACAACAAATACTTGGCACTTTCATAGCCCATACTGTATGGTATAACCGACACCTGAGCTATGAAAGGAACTTGATTTGTTGTTAACATAAGTTATAATCATGAATGCCTGACAACATTTACAAGTATTAGCATTATTCGAATAAGATAACTAATGTAATCATGTTAACAATTTATAATCTGATTGGAACCTCCTTTGTGTGTGGTTTCCAATTGAATAATAAGAGTTTATACTATACTTGCTTGAAGTACCATTAGTGGATCCTCTAACCTTGACATTTGTTGTTATCATTGTTTAATCCTTACGTTAATCTTCCATCTCAAAGTTCTCATCAACTTCTTCTTCTTCTTCTTTATTATTATCATTATTAATAGTATTATTGGTATTATTATTATTATTACTACTATTACTATTACTATTACTATTACTATTACTATTACTAGTATTACTACTACTACTATTATTATTATTGTTGTTGTTGTTGTTGTTGTTGTTGTTACTATTGTTGTTGTATTATTGTTGCTTATAATTTATACAAGTAACCTCCCTGTGGTTCGACCCCGGTCTTGCCGGGTTATTTATTACTTCGACACTCCTGCACTTGGGAAAAGACATCAATCTTTTGGTCGTGTCAAGTTTTTGGCGCCGTTGCCGGGGAGGTAAATTTTTGTACAAATTATAGTATTTATTTTATTTTCTCTTTTCTCTTTTCTTGTATCTAACTTTGTTTCTTTTGTTTTCTTCTTCCTTTTATTCTCTTCCTGCACGTGCATGAGAGTTTGGTCACGTACATTAAGTGGTAGACTTTGTAGGGTATCCTCATCATTTTCAGAAAATATGGCCAAATAAGACAATCAGTCGCTTCATAATGAGAATAATGAGAATAACCGAATGAAAACACTTAGAGACCACATGAATCCCACAAGAAAAAGTGCACCCTCATGCATAGTTTTTCCTCCTGATGCATCTCATTTTAATTTTAAGATAGGCATTATTCAACTTTTACCATTTTTTCGTGGCTTAGATTTAGAAAATCCGTACTTGCATTTAAGGGAATTTGAGGAGGTTTGCAACATGTATAATGACTCAAATTATAGCATGAACACCATTAGATTGAAGCTTTTTCCTTTTTCATTAAAAGATAAAGCTAAAACATGGCTACAAAATTTGAGACCTGGATCCATTCGTGCTTGGGATGAAATGCAACAACAATTTTTAAAGAAGTTTTTTCTGTCCCACATAACAAACTCTTTCAAAAGACAAATCATTACTTTCTCTCAAAAACCAGGAGAAACATTTTATCAATGTTGGGATAGGTATCGAGACTTACTTAATACTTGCCCCCATCATGGTTTTGAAACATGGAGATTAGTTTCACATTTTTATGAAGGGTTAACTCCTAGAGATAGGCAAATGGTTGAATTGATGTGCAATGGAACTTTTGAGGATAAAGATCCTAATGAAGCAATGGAATACCTAGACTTGCTAGCTGAAAATGCGCAAAATTGGGACACTACAGGAACTTATGAGACACCAAGTAAAACCCAACCTCATACATCTAGTGGGGGTATGTACAACCTTAGGGATGATCATGACCTCCAAGCCAAGTTTGCATCTCTAGCTAAAAAAGTCGAAGCACTGGAATTGAAAAAGAGTGGTCAATTAAAATCTGTTCAAGACATTGCGTGTCAAATCTGTGAAAGCAATGACTGTCCAACCTTGCCTTCTTTTAAAGAATATCTTCATGAACAAGCCCATGCATTAAACAGTTTTCAAAGGCCCAACCATAACCCATATTCGCAAACATATAACCCTGGCTGGAGAAATCATCCAAATTTCAGTTGGAAGAGTGAGAACAATAATGCTAAAACTTCACAGCCACCGTTTCAAGCACATCATAATTTCCAAAATTCTCATGGATATGCACCTCCTTATGCCCCCCCTCATAGAAGAAATCTTGAGGAAACATTGCATGTATTTATGGAAAAGCAAGAGGCAATTAACACTCAACTTGCTCAAAGCATGACAGATTTTAAAGATACTCTTGCAAAGTTCACATCTGCTCTCAGTTTCCAAGAGAAAGGTAAGTTTCCATCTTAACCACAACAAAATCCCAAGGGGCAATACAATGCGAATGCAAGTAATTCGGGAAGCCAACACATGGATCACGTTAAATTAGTCATCACTCTTCGCAGTAGTAAGGTTATTGAAAAACCCATTCTTGAACCTTGTGAGAATGATGATGAGTCAATCTCTGAGGGTAAGGAAGCGGTTGAATCTGATCATTGCAAAGAGAAGACTGATTCTCCGCCAGCACTTCCATTTCCTCATGCCATGACCAAACAAAGGAAAGTCAATCACAACTCTGAAATCTTTGAAACCTTCAAACAGGTAAGGATCAATATACCTTTGTTGGATGCTATTAAACAGGTTCCTTCTTATGCTAAATTTTTGAAAGATCTGTGCACTGTGAAGAGAAAACTGAATGTGAAAAAGAAAGCCTTTTTAGCTGAACAAGTAAGTGCCATTCTTCAGAACAATAATGCTTTGAAATATAAAGACCCTGGTTGTCCTACAATTTCTTGCTTTATTGGAGAACATAAAATTGAAAGAGCCTTACTTGATCTTGGAGCTAGTGTGAATTTACTTCCATATTCAATTTTTCAAAGTCTCAATCTAGGTAAGTTAAAACCAACTTCTATGACTCTTTTACTTGCCGATAGATCTGTAAAAGTGCCTAGAGGAATGGTTGAAGATGTGTTAGTACAAGTCGATAAGTTCATTTATCCTGTGGATTTTATTGTCTTGGACATACAACCTGTTGAAGCATGTAATTCATTTCCTGTTATTCTAGGACGTCTGTTTCTTGCAACTTCTAATGCATTGATTAATTGTAGGAATGGACTGATGAAGCTATCATTTGGGAACATGACATTGGAGATGAATATTTTCAACATTTGCAAGCAACCTGGAGATGATAATGATTTACAAGAAGTAGATTCTATTGAAGAATTAGTTTATGATCAATTTGAATCTACTTTGAGTAATACTAAGTTTGATGAATTTGAAGATTTGCAAATGATTTATTCTCAGGAAGAAATCACGGATGAAAAAGACACCGAAAATATTGATGCGGATCTTTTATCAAGAGTGACAACAGATTCAGCATCTGACATCACACCAATCGATGATTACTTTCCTGATGAATCCTTACTTTCTCTTAGTTCAATGCCTTGGTTTGCTAAAAATATCAATTTTCTTGCTACAGGAGATTTGTCAACTCATTGGAGTACCGAAGACAAAGGTAAGTTTTTGAACGAAGTGAAGAACTTTTATTGGGATGACCCTTACTTATTCAAATATTATCCTGATAAAATATTTCAAAGATGCATTCCTGACAATGAGGTAAGTAATGTCATTAAATTTTGTCATTCTAAGGTATGTGGGACTCATTTCTCGTCAAAAAAGGCAACTGCAAAAATCTTACAATGTGGATTTTATTGGCCCACCATGTTCAAAGACACACATGTATTCTGCAAAGCTTGTGAAAATTGTCAAAAGTCAGGATTTATTTCAAAACATAAAGAATCTTTAGATAATCTTCTACTGACTTTTGAGACATATCCTAGTGGAGATGTGCACCATGCATTTCAGGACTTATGACACATTTCCATAAAGAACATGATCGACTTAGTCTTGGGAATCTGACTATAAAAGACCTTGTTTGCCAGTTTTTAAGAAAAATGAATGGGAAGCCTATCCCCGACCCATAGAGGGCGTTTAAGCCGTTCTTGGACGTAAAACCAAGGGAAGATGTGAGCCACAATCACAACTACGATTTGAGTCTGAGTTTGTAAAAATTTATGTCTTTCTGTTTTATTAATAGCATAATATTTTTTCTGCTTTGTTATCTCTTATATTTGTTTAAGTGTGTTTCAGGATTGTCAGTGTTCGTTGTTTCAGGTGTGTCTTCTATACTCTATCTTTCTATCTTATGACATTGAGGACAATGTCTCGTTCTGGTTGGGGGGAGAGGGTAGTAGTTGACATCAAAAAAAAAACTAACCAACTAACTGTTTTTGTTTTAAAAACCATTTGGCAAAACTGTTATTACTAGGATGGCAGAGTAAGGGGGAATTGTATTGACTCTTGAGATGCATCTTAGTAAACATTTTCTAATGGTTATTTGCAATATTCATAACAAGGCCTATTAGAATACTTCTTGAAATATTCAGGTTTACAAACTCTCGCATTGTTATCACTTAATTCTGCTCATATACTCATTTAACAAGTATTTTTAAACCTTCATTTTCACACACACACTTTAACATATGATTGTGGATTGCGTATTGGATTATTACATTATTTATGTTCTTTTGTTAAAGTTAACAACTAAGGGATAGGGATAGTATATAATTAAAAAAAAGACAAAAAAAAATGATGATAATAAAAACATAGATAAGTTTGATTTCGTAGCCTCCCTAACCTAAGTAATTAAGCCCGAAGGGGTGTTTTAACACCTAATACCCTAAAGTCAACTGACTTGGGAGCTATTGGCCCAAAGCTTGTTACATGGGTTAAGGAGAAAAGCTTAAGGGAATCAAACATTGCACTATCTAAGTATCAGTATCTGCAACCCGAGTTACTAAGCTCGTAGGGGTGTCTCAACACCTAATGCCCTAAGATCAACTAGTCTGGGAGTCATTAGCTGAAAGCTCGTTACATGGGTTAAAGATGCATTGTGTTTTAAGTTATATGTATAGATATTTAAAAAAAAAGGTAAAATAAAATAAAATAATCCCAACCCAAGGAAGTTAACCTTAAACATTAGAACAAAATATTGTTTTCTTCCAATAAAAGCCCCATCATCTATGTTTCATACATTGAGCACATAACAAGGAAGGTTTATTAATATTGTGTTTAAGAGATATTGAGCAGATATATAAAATTTAATGAGAGTTTGTTTATCTGGATAGATTAATGGAAGTTGAATGATGAATGTCTTGCTTTGTGGAATTTGCAAATTGTTTTTCTATTTTAACGCTTTAATTACTAGGGACTAGTAATAAGCTGGTTGGGGGGTGTGATTAGTACTTAAAAGTGCATTTTTATCAAGGTTTTATATCATCATTTTGTACTTGAAGTATCAATAACTCCTTAATTAAAGCATGTTTTATAATAACATATCTAATTATATAAGATACCTTTAATTTATGATAAATGTTCATCTTAAATGCAGGCCTATCACATAAATAAAAGAATTGATTGATGAGTTGAAGTACTGAAATTGAAAGGACAAAGAGATGGCCAAACTTAGAAAAGAGATGCTGGTGCAGTCCAAACTGGAACACTGTCCGGTAATTAGGTCATATTTGGAGCTGTAGATCTTGGATTTAGGTACATTTTATATGGATGCAAAGATAAGACATAGGCCTACAACTTTCATGTGGAGCCCAAGATTTAAAAAGGCCGTTTTTAAGTCCAAATTGTAGCAACAACGAAGAAATCCGAATCTGTCCTGCAGCCCAGACACTGTTCAGTGTTCAGCCCATATCTCGAGTTCTAGATGTTCAAATGATCTCAATGTTTTACCCTAGAAAGATGAGACAATTTCCTAGAACTTTCATGATTTAAGTTTGTTCAAATTATGACGTCATCAATGACGGTTTTGGCAGATAAGAAGATAAGAATTGTCACCAAGTCAAGATGTGGCCACCCACTCATCAATTAGTCAACAAATCAATAGTTCCAAATTTTGGCCTATAAAAGGAGGCATTTGCCATGTATTTAGGTATCTTGGTGTTCAGATCAAGATCATGCTCTTACTCTCTCTTTTGTAATACTTAAGTTTTATATTAATCTCTTATTTATGCCTTTCATTTCCTTTTGTTTACTTAGTTAACTTCTTTCTCATTTATGTTCTTATTTTGTTTATTTATGTTTCTTTCTTTCATTATGTCTAGCTAAGTTAATTATGTCAAGGTGAAAAGGGTACACTAATGGTGTAACAATAAGTATGATATAAACTTAACATGGACCTTAATGTTGGATACTAACATGCTTTATATTTGTTATCTTGTTCACTTTTAATACTTTGCTTGTTAAATGGTTAATCTAGACTTATGTTGTATACCACTTGGTACAACAAATACTTGGCACAACAAATACTTGGCACTTTCATAGCCCATACTGTATGGTATAACCGACACCTGAGCTATGAAAAGAACTTGATTTGTTGTTAACATAAGTTATAATCATGAATGCGTGACAACATTTACAAGTATTAGCATTATTCGAATAAGATAACTAATGTAATCATGTTAACAATTTATAATCTGATTGGAACCTCCTTTGTGTGTGGCTTCCAATTGAATAATAAGAGTTTATACTATACTTGTTTGAAGTACCATTAGTGGATCCTCTAACCTTGACATTTGTTGTTATCATTGTTTAATCCTTACGTTAATCTTTCATCTCAAAGTTCTCATCAACTTCTTCTTCATCATCTTTATTATTATCATTATTAATAGTATTATTGGTATTATTATTATTATTACTACTACTACTATTACTACTACTAGTACTATTACTAGTATTACTACTACTACTACTACTATTTTTGTTGTTACTATTGTTGTTGTATTATTGTTGCTTATAATTTGTACAAGTAACCTCCCTGTGGTTCGACCTCGGTCTTGCCGGGTTATTTATTACTTCGACACTCCTGCACTTGGGAAAAGACATCAATTTTTTGGTCGTGTCATAATCCTTGTTCCATTTGGAGTTATAAAACTCTAAATATGGATAAAACACTAGGCAGGGGTTGGGCTGTTGTGTCATAGGACAACCCTGCCTACTAATGTATTGCGAAAAATTTCAAGGTATAAACAACAGAACTGGGTTGACCCTTTACATCCCAGATGTGTGAGTGTGTCTTAGATCACTATGAAAATAAGCCTCAAAGGAAAATGAACTCTAGTGGATGAAGAGACCCCAAATAGCATGTTAGTGCACTTATCATATGTTGTTCGAATATAATGAGTTTGAGATAAAAATTCATAGAGGTAAATCCTTCTAAAAAATAAAGATGAGTATGTGAAATCATTAAAACATATATTGTCAAAAATATTATGGTACAGGAGGAACGTCGGGCATAGGGTCTTCCATCAATGGAACTCACGCAACCAAAGAAGCAGGTAAGCGAAATCTCACTTAGAATAAACTAAATTAAATTCTAAAATTATGAATTCCTGATAATTATTGAGAATCTGTAAGGTTATGAATGATGTGTGAATGCAATGTGTGTAGGAAGAAAATCATGGGTGGTTTCTGATTTACAAAAACCATTGAATTTGGGTTGCTTTCACAATGAGCGAAAACCAATGTTGGACTTGTTTCTGAATGACAAAAACCATTAAGTTTGGGTTACTTTCACAGTGAGTGAAAGTCAATGTTAGACTTGTTTTGAGAAACGATTAGACCAATTCAAAAAATCATCAGACAATTTCTGAAAACGATGAGACCGGTATGGCTACTACTTTGTGGTTACCTGATTTTGTGTTTTGGTCTTTTCTTGGTTTCTACTTGAATTTTTTTGGGTGAGAGAAAGTGTTTTAATTTATTTAGGCTCTGATACCAAGTTGAGAATAATAGAATGACTTAAGTTATCTCTTAGCCAACCTTTCTATTTATATATATGCGGCAGTACACGGTAATAACAGTAGGAATCACAACATTGGAATAATCCTACATTAATTATTATACATATATATATATGCTATATATTCTATAATATGCCCCCTCAAGCCGAGGGTGGAGGATCGACCCGAAACTTGTAACGAAAAGCAGTAAATGAAGCAGCAGAAAGTGGCTTAGTAAAGACATTTGCAAATTGGTCCCGAGAGGAGATAAAACGAACCTGAATCTCTTTCTTTGCAACCTAGTCTCATATAAAAAGATAATCCACCTCATGTTTAGTACGAACATGGAAAATAGGATTTGCTGAGAGATAAGTGATTTTAAGGTTATCACACCAAATGGTAGGAGCAGAGACAAAAGGAACTTGCAGATCTGTTAAAAAATATTAAAGCCAGATGACCTCAGCAATACTATCTATTAAGGCTTTATACTTAGCCTCGTTAGAGGAGCGAGCAATTATGCGTTGCTTGCCTGACTTTAATGAAATCAGCGTCTGACCAAAAAAGACAAGGTAACCACCTGTAGATTTGTGATCATGAATACTACCGGCCCAATCTGTATCTATAAAACCATGTAAAGCAAATGAGGAATCTTGAGTGATATGGAAACCATAAGATGTTGTACCTTTAAGGAAGCATTTGATACGTTTAACAGAGGCCAAATAAGAATCTATAGGAGCATGCATAAATTGAAAAACTCTGTAAACAGCAAAACAGATATCTAGGCGAATGAAGGTAAGATATTGAAGAGCACCCACGATTTGATAAAATCATGTAGAATCAGAAAATAGTTATCTAGCAGTATGGTAACTTTCATAGTAGAGACTAGAAGTCATACAAGCCCGATTAAGGATGTGAAGAATATATTTGTGTTCTCACAACATCAAACCCAAACCTGTGGACCGAACTTCAATACCCAGAATGTAATGAATTGTGCCTAAGTCACAAAGCTTAAATTTGGAGCTTAGTAACTATATTAGGCGATGGAGCATAGCAGATTTGCTACCTGTAAACAGGATATTATCAATAAACACCAAAAGATAAAAGATATTAGTACCATCAAGTAAGATAAACAAGGAGGCGTCAACCTTGGAGGCGTGAAAACCAATAGAGAGCAAGAAATCACTCAGATGAGTGTACCATGCCCTTGGTGCCTTTTTTAACCATATAACAATTTATGCAAACGGTACACATGACATGGAAGAGCAGAGTCAACAAAACCTGAAGATTGTTTCATGTAGACTTGTTGAGTAAGAATTCCATTGAGAAAAGCATTATGAATATCGAGTTGGTGAATCTTCCAATTACATGAAACCGCAATGGAGAAGACTAATTTGAGAGTGGATTACCTAATAACTGGATAGAATGTTTTAGAGTAATCAATGCTTTCTTGTTGGGTAAAACTTTTAGCAACTAGGCGTACCTTATAACGCTTAATGTTGCCATTAACACGACATTTTATCTGATACACCTATCGACTCCTAGCAACATTTAACAAAGGATGAAAGGGAACTAAAGACCAAGACAAAGTGTGAATAGAGTGCAAATCCTTTATTTCATCATACATAACATCATGCCAAACCGTATACATGTCAACATCAGAGAATGCAATGTGTTTAGAGGTTGGAGAGAGCATTACTCGAGATGAAGTAGGAACAACGGCAACAAAAGCAACCAAATTTACTATCTTCAGTTGTCGCGATCAAAGAACTATAGGATGCTTGGTGATTAAGGGTGATGATGCAGGAAGAGATGGTGGCAAAATGGTACCCTGCTATATTGGATAAGAGGAGAAATCAACCACAAGATTCAGTTCAGCCAAAGAAGTAGAGGAAGAATCTGCCGCAAGCAAAGGACTAGCAGCAGAAGCAGAACCTGTAGTAGTTTTGGTGTTGGCAGAATAAGGAGAAGCAAAAGTGGAATAGCAGGTTAACCCAACACCAGCAGAGGTGTCATGCTGGAAACCAGAGGAAACCAATCTACTAGTTATACCTGCAGCTAAATGGTTAGATAAACATGCATGTGGTGATAGGGAAGGTAAGAGGTGGGGTTGTTGCAGGTGAGCAGAGAGTGGTGGGTGAGTAGAGGTAGAAGAGTGATGTTAAGGCGTCGTAAGGGTGTGGAACAATGGTGAATGTAGCAGATTTGGGAGGAGCCCAGTGGCGGGTGGTATGGAGGAAGGAAAGGAGGATTGTGCAATCTGTTAATATCTGTCAAACGAAAACACATGTTCATGAAAACAGACACAACAAGAGATATAAATGTCTTGAGATGCAATGTTAAGACATCGATAACTAAGATGAGAGGAGTTGTAATCGAAAAACACACATGAAGAAGAATGAAAATCTAATTTATGATTATGATAGAGATGCAAAAAAGAAAAGTAAAGACATCCAAAGTACATAAAAAGGGATAATTACGAGACCGTTGAAACAGACAATCAAATGGGGATCTATTATCAAGGACAAGAGTAGGCATGCGATATATAAGATAAATAGAGGTTTCAAAAGCATAATTCTAAAATCATAATGGTGATTTACACTGTCCTAGAAGAGTAAGTTTAGTTTCCACAATATTCATATGTCGACGTCCTACTATGTCATTTTGTTCATGAGTGTAAGGAAAAATTAGACGATGATAAATACCAATGGTCTAAAAGAAAGTGGAAGTTTGCAATATTCATCATCCCAATCAGTTTGACCAAATTTATTTTTTAGTGAAAATTGACGCTCAAAGAGAGTTTGAAATTGCTGAAAGACAGAATAAACATCAGACTTGGCAACAAGAGGGTAATACCATATATATTTTGTGTATGCATCAACAAAGATAACAAAATAACAAAAACTATCTGAAGAAAAAAGGGGAGCAGGACCCCAAACATCACTAAAAATTAATTCAAATGGAGCAGAACTTTTGTGACCCGCAGGTCCTAAAGATAGACATGATGATTTTTCTAATGGATAACTTTGACATTGAAAATTAAAAAGTTTGTTATTACAAATAATTTTATTTTTCAAGACTAACAATTGAAAAATACAAAAAGTTGGATGACCTAGTCGACGATGCCATACATCGGCAGAAGCAGAAATGCAAGGAGACCAATAAGCTTGAGGAACTGACGTGACAGAAGACCTGGTCAAAGCATAGAGACCATCTTTACTCTAACCTGAGAGGAGTGCTTCATTGGTGTTGAGATCCTTGATATAAAACATAAACGGGTGAAATTCAAAATAAACATTGTTATCAAGATAAAATTTATGAACAAAAAGCAAAGGTTTCGTAATATGCAAAACATGAAAAACGTTAGATAAAGTAAAATTACGGTGTGGTGTATGTATTTTAGTGTAACCGATATGAGATATGGGAAGTCCCTTACCATCACCAAAATGCAAATTATCATTACCGAGATATGATTCTAAAGTAGTCAAATTACAAGATTAGGTGTAACGTGTTGATTAGCACTAGTGTCCGAAAACCAATTGGCAATACCTATTAAGGAGACATTACTCAGCACCATATTTGCACTGGGTTGCTGTCCATATCCATGGTGTTGAAGTTGTGGATAATGAAGGGCTATATGTCGAATGTTTGGCACAATTGGCAACGTGTATTTTGCCCCCTGTTGCGCTGCCAATTACCTTGCCTGCCATCACTATTGAAGGGTCCATGAAAGCTGCGAAAATTTGGTCTGGACGCAGCAGACCTATTCCCTCTATTGTTGAACTGGTTGGGACGCCATCCTCTATGAAAATGGCCCCTATTTCGACCAAAATTTCCAAAGGACTAAAGTTGAGAAACAAAGGCTGAAGGGGGAGTGTTAGGCATGGGTAGCAGAGAGGCATTGATTGCAGCAGAACCCGTGGATGTTAGGGACGTCTTGTGAAGAAATTCAAGCATTAGAAGATGACTATGAAGATCGGTATATGAGAGGGGTTTTGCCTTGGTCATAAGGTTTGTTACTAAGTCCTTAAACACTCCTCGAAGACCACAAAACACATACAAGTTAAAATCCTTCAGCGAAAAAGGTCGGTCAGTAGCGGCTAACTCATCAAATAATGCCTTTGCTTTTTTCATAAACTGAGTTACCGACTCATCACCTTGTTGAAGATCTTGAAGAGGGATCCATAAAGTTGTATAATACAAGAATTGAACGTGGAACCTAAAGCTTGCTCAATTGTGCGCCAAACAGAACTCGAAGTTTGGCAGTCAACAACAAGATGAAGAACCTCCACGGATAGCGAAGAAAGCAAAGCACTTAGAATGAGTTAATCCTGCTATTTCCAACGAAGAAAAGAATGATTTGCCTAAAAAGAGGTATCATCAGCAACAAATATGTATGAAGGACAAGAATTCGACCCATTAACAAACCCGAAAACTCTTTGGCCTAGGAGATACAACTTCATTTGCATTCGCCAATATAGATAATTGGTGTTTGTTAATTTAAGAGAGATGACTTGGTGAGTGTGGGAGAGGGAGATAATGGTAGTAGCAGTAACAACAGAGGAAGGCTGCAACAGAGGAGTGTTGTTTGGGTTGAAAAGAGTATGACCACCATCTAATGGTTGTGGCAACGGTAGAACATAAGCAGAGAAGGAGATTGGTGCTGCGGTAGAGGAGGCAACTAGCATCGGCGGTGCTGCAAAAGCGGAGGCAGTAGGCGACTGAGAAGAAGAGTCCATTACAAAGGGGAGAGAGAGTGTTTTAATTTATTTAGGGTTCTGATACCAAGTTGAGAATAATAGAATGGTTTAAGTTATCTCTTAGCCAACCTTTTCTATTTATATGCATGTGACAGTACACAATAATAATTGTAGGAATCACAACATTGGAATAGTCCTATATTAATTCTTATACATATCTATACATGTTATACATTCTATAATAGATAAAACTAGAAGAGGAATTAATGAAGTTGAATTAGATGCTTGTTGATTCCTCTATACATTACTTAGAAAAAAGTAGGAATGGAGATTATGATAGAGGCTTTACAACAAGAAAAGATGATGCCCAGGAACTGATGTTTCCCTAGCTGATCGTGAATACACTAGAAGAGCTCGTTTGAAGATGTGCTTAAGGAGTAGAACTCAACAATTGGGAGGCTTATAAAATCCCAATTGTTTGTCTAAAGTAATTGTCTTTGTTTGATTATCTATGCACTCCCAACAGTCATGGCTCTAAATACTGATAAAAGATTTTTCTTGTGATGAGCCTTTAAATTGTTTTCTCTAATGAGATCATGCATTTACTATTCAATTGTGCCTTGTTCTTTCTTTTTCCTGTATTATTTTTGCTCAAATCAAATTTTCACACTCACTCAAAAATGTTTTTTGCTTTTAGAAATTTTGAAAGTGGACCCTCAATAAAAACACAACTTTTACATTAAGAATAATTGGTCTAGCTTTGGTGAAAACTTAATTTCTATGAACAAAGAAGAATGGAAAGAAAGTAATGTTGTGCAATTCACTAGGTTAGTAGAACAATTAGAATAAGCAATAAAACCTAATTAGGAAGACCTGCAATTAGTTAACATAGTAGTAACTAATAAGAATCAAATGGAGTTGAAAGTTGAAACATTAATTTCAGCAAAGGAGATGTCATAACCTAAAATTTAAGCACGTTATTGGCAGATAGGTCAAGGCACTCCTAGGATTACCTCGCTTATGCTAAGCCTTAAACTTGAACATAATTCTATCATAACTAAAAATAAATGATATAAAGATTAATCATCCCTTTATATTAATAGATTATATATGCATATACATGTCATCCTAAAAGAATAACCTATAAACTATTGTAATTGTGAGCTCAAGTTATACACAACCTCACATATTATATTTATACAAAGAGTATCAAAATAAAGAGGCCTACGTGAAAAAGAAGTGTTGGGAATACCAATTTAGTGTATAGATAAAAACCTCCTCCTAATAAGTTGTACTTGATCAGCTAACATAGATTATATAACTGAAAAGATTAAAATGTTATAATGATAGGTTTTTCATAACTTGTGAATAAATAATACCAAATATTCAAGTAGAAGACCAGGTTATAATGTGATTAATTCATTAGGTAAGAGTATAATTAAGCAGATCAATAACACATATAAACATAGGTCAAGTTATGTTACTCTTTTATAGTGCATTATACATATCTCCTATAAAAAGTGTTTGTGCCACACATCCTAAAAAAAAACCCCTAATAGATAGAGCATCATATAAATTTGTGTAATGAACTTTCATATAGGCTAGTGTCACCCCCAACTAGCTAGGGTGATTAGATTCTACTATGTGCATATAAATTAACATTGCCCTTTTAACTTTGATATTCTTACTTATATAACTCTACAATCTATATTAAATTAATATTCCAAAATCACACCATTCAAAAAGTGAATAATCAATCTACTCATATTTAATTCATATATAATATTATTCATATTCATGATTATACGTATATTAGTATTATTCCCATAAGCATATTCAATATTATTGACTCACAATATATATTACAACAATCAAAAGTTGAATGTAATCAACACATTCATTAATCACATAATAGCAGACAATGAAATCTTTTATAAGGAATTCAAGAAACTCATCTTTCCTTCTATTTTTTCAAGTATAAACTAAATTCATAACATCCTTGATAATTATATCATCATAATCATACATAATTTCAAACAAAGATTACATCTAGAAAATTTTTCTAATTGGTTGAACTTATCCCCCTCTCATCCTATAAATTTGTTTTCATTTTTAAACAATTCCTTATTCAATATTATTTTCTTTTTATGCCTAATGATCAATTTTCATTTAACTTTCTAGTTTCCACAAATTCCTAATATGAACTCTAAAGTCAAAATTAGGGTTTATTCCTTTAATCATTAATTCATCAATATTTCCACAAAAATACTCCCCACATTATTTTTATTCACATATTATTTAATTGTTTAAGCCAGTCAACGGTCAACCATTCCAAACATTTGGATGAAATACAATCAAAATTTTCTCTCTGATTCCGTACAGAACATTTCTGTCCCTTCATTCCCTTCCAGCTCTTGCTAGCCTCTCATAACAAAGACCATTTCAGTCATGCAACCCCCACCAAAAAAAAAAAGGAAAAGGAAACGGAAAACCTAAAACGAAGAAAGAAAAACCAAAAAACAAACGTCGAAGTCACATATACTCTAAAATTAATGATTGTCTCTATTGTCTCTGTTTCACCTTCTTTCTTCTTGAAACCCCTGACCTTGAACTCTCATTTGCTTAATTTGTTCCTAACACAAAAAACAAAATTTACAGTACCAGAAAAATGGAAAAAGAACTGTCTGAAAAACATCCACCTGAGAAACAGCTCTCTAATAATTCAGACAGTTCTGTCAACAAAGAAAATGGCACCAATATTATTACCAATCTCAATGCCAATCACGATGATCACCCTGAAACTGAAACCTGTGATCTGCTGGTGTCCCAGTCACCTAAAACAGAGGTTAAAGTGGAAGAATCAGACAACATAAGTCATGAGATTGAGGAAGTTCATCAAGAGGAGAAAGAAAGTGATGAAAAAATTGAAGACAGCCCTCCTATTCCTCCAGAAATTAATTATACCATTGAAACTGTCTCTCTAGATATTGATCAGTTTCTTGTGACATTGTCATCCACTCCAAAAGATGCAATAGAGACAATTGATGGAGACTCGAAAGAAGAGAAAGATGGGAAGGTTTCCATAGAGATTCCTGTGTTTGTTGAAAAAAATTTAGATCTTGTTGAAGAAAAGGTGGCAAATCATGACTTGAATGAAGGGAAAAGGAAGTGGGGTCAAAATCCTGAGGAGGATTCATCTTTTCTTGAAGCTATAAATCGAATTTCCAAGCTAACATCTTCCATTGATAAATTGAGACCCGATCCAAATCCTGCAGCATTGATCAACCGCATTGGAGGAATTCAGCAACAAGCAATGACATGCTTGGAGAATGAATTCAAGGTCATTCTTGAAGATATTAAACACAGTGATCAAGATCCTACTAATGATGCAAAAGGGAAACAACATGAAGCTGATCACAGCGTAGTGCAGGAATCTGAATCAATAGAAACTGACAACGTTTTAGGATATTCTGATTATGCTGTTTCCATTTTGAATAGAATTGCGAAGGCTATGATTGAAGGAGGATTTGAATCTGAATGTTGCCAACTGTACATAATGATTAGGGGGCAAGCATTTGATGAGTGTTTCATTGAGACAGGATTTGAGAAGATCAGCATTGATGAGGTGCAAAGGATGCCATGGGAAGCATTGGAGAGAGAGATCCCTATATGGATCAAGGCCGTCAAGGAATGTGCAAGCATTTACTTCGTGGAAGAGCTAAAGCTCGCCGAGGCCATTTTCTCCGATTATTCCTCGATCTCCTCTAGCCTTTTTAGCAATCTTATACGCACTGTGATGATCCAGCTTCTCAATTTTGCTGAAGGAGTTGCAATGACAAAGCGCTCGGCAGAAAAGTTATTCAAGTTTCTTGACATGTACGAAACTTTGCGCGACAGTCTTCCAGCCATGGGGGCTTTGTTTTCGAAGGAATATGAAAATGAGCTTAAAACAGAGACAACAACAGCTCGGTGTCGGATTGGAGAGGCTGCCATCTATATATTTTGTGATTTGGAGAATTCAATCAAGTCTGATACAGGAAAAACTCCAGTGCCTGGTGCTGCAGTACACCCGTTGACTCGCTACACGATGAATTATTTGAAGTATGGAGGTGAATACAAGGCAACTCTTGAGCAAGTCTTTCGAGAACATTCAAAGATCGAACGAGCTGATTCAACAAGTAGACCACGTTTGGAATGCGAGACTCAAAACTCCAACAATGACATCGCTGAAGAAAATCAGTCTCCATTTTCAAATCAATTGATGAGAGTTATGGATTTATTAGACTCAAATTTGGGGGCCAAGTCGAAGCTTTATAAGGATATTGCGTTGAGCTGTATTTTCATGATGAATAACGGACGGTACATTGTGCAAAAGATAAAAGGATCCACAGAGATCCATCAAATGATAGGAGATACATGGTGCCGCAGGAAGTCTTCGGAGCTCAGGAACTATCATAAGAATTATCAAAGAGAGACGTGGAGCAAACTCCTCAGTTGTTTAGGCCACGAGGGACTGCAAGTGAATGGAAAAGTAATTAAGCTAGTGTTGAAAGAGAGGTTCAAGAGCTTCAACATGTTATTTGATGAGATCCACAAGACGCAAAGCTCATGGGTGGTGAGTGATGATCAACTTCAATCAGAGCTTAGAGTTTCTATATCAGCGGTGGTGATACCAGCTTACCGGTCCTTTTTGGGGAGGTTTTCACAATATTTAACCTCCGGAAGGCAATCGGAAAAGTACATAAAATATCAGGCTGAAGATTTAGAGACTTCCATTGATGAACTTTTTGATGGAAATCCTGCGTCCGTGGTCCGAAAGAGACCATAATAGTCATGCATACCAAAAATCACAAAAACAAATTGTTTTGCATACATATTGGATTTAATAGCAAGTTTATTAAAGCCATGAAAACTTGGTCTACTTTTCAAAAACACCAAAAAAATAATATTTTTTTTTAATATACAGGATTATGAACTTATACGTAAAATGTATTCTCAATATTGAATAAAAATACATTTTCTTTTATTTTCAAAAACACCAAAAAAATATTAGGTTTTAACCTGATAAGATAAAGATCATCTTACTGAGAAGGATTTTTCTTAAACCTTGGATAGACCAACAATTAAAAAACACAATAATACCTTATTTTATATCAAACAAACAAACAATGTAGCTTACCATAAGTAAGATGTACTATAAGTGATACGTCTTTCCGATACAAAATCAGCCCCCTTATCCAACCTCTGATATTAATTAGGGTTCCTAATAACTAAAATAACAGGTGGCAAATTGATGCAACCATATTATTCAATATTATCTAGAGCTACAGAAGTCCAATTGATGTAAACTCAATTTTATTGGATTCATGACTCAAATTTCTATAAACTCTCCAAATTTCAGCCAACACGATGTCATATGAGGGAGATATGATTTTTCAAAGATGACATCTGAATTCTGCCAGCAAACAGGTTTTGTGAAGAAACGAGTTCAAATTACGTTCTGAAGCATCTAAACTGATATCCAAGTTTTTATTTCAGCAATTTAGCTCCTCTAAGTCAAAGCTTGAAGATTTCATGCAAGGCTATTTCTCCTTTTTTAGTAAAAAAGTTATTGAAGTACTTAAATGTAAATAGTCTACTTAATGGAGGACTATTTTATAAAATAGAGACCTAGGGTTTCCTAAGATATAAAAAGAATGAGAGAAGAGAAGGGGGGCAGCCAGCCAAGAAGAGAACAATGCCCCCTTCCTCTAAGAAACCCTAAATTATGCATTCTTCCTTCTTTTTAATTAGTTGTTCAACAAACATGCAAGGCTAAACACTTTTTCTTGGTTGCAAGGACACGGAAACATTCGGATTCCAAGAACTATGAGATTTATTTTACCTTTTCTTTTCAGTTTATATGATGAATATGTTTGTTCTCCTATGCTTATTTTTCCTATGATTGTTTATTTTAATTGCTAGAGCGGACTCTAAGTTATTATTGTAGACAATCTATTGCTAAGTTTGATATCAAAACCGAAATTGTGGTATATGAACTTGTGAAGCAACTGAGTTTAGTAATTGTGGCGGATCTATGTTATTAATCTTCGGGAGAACATTCAATCAAATCAAACATAGACTGCGGACAGTTATGTTTTCTTGATTAATCAACTTATCTAGTTCTTAAGGCTGCCATTAAATTAAATTACTAGTGCGGACACTGTGGTTGTTTGATGGTTAGGGTTAGTTATACGGCGGATCCGTTAACTAACCAATGTTAAGAAGAGATAAATATTCAAAATATAAATTGATGTTTCGTTTCCATGATCAGTTCTGATTTTTGTAGGTGGATGTGTGCTTGTGACCAAGGTTTGTTCTCTTGATAATTTTCTGATTTTATTAAATTTTGTTTGATAGTTTTCTATTTTCTTTTGCTTTAGCCTAGATAACGTCCAAACCCCCCTAAATTGCATATCATCTAGCATAAAAATTTGACTTGAATCTTCCTCGTGGGATCGACCCCTTGCTTGCTTTATACTATCTTGTGTGTTGTGTTTAAAGCTAGGATAATTAATTTGTGCGACCACGACATCGCAACATAACTCCATCCCTTTTTTACTAATAAGAAACAAAAATTCCTTGTTCTTTCCCCATCACCACAAAGATCTCAACCAAGGATCGCCACAATGCTGCTCACATGCGACAATTACTTCAATTAAGATAACATGTAACAAAAAACAAAGCATTCTCTATATAAGATAACTTGGTGATCTCAAGTCTAAGGATCACTTACATAACCATTACATGAGTCTTTCCATAGATATAGATGATCTCTTCATATAAAATTTTCATACAAGTCAATTCAGTATACATGTTTTATGAGAAACATCTACATATTAGTTCTAGACCTAAAAAAATCAAGTAAGCACTTGATTGAGTTAATTTCTAAAATTATCCTGAATTAATATATGCATATTATTCATTAAGCAAATTGATATTTTGCTAATTATAGGATTTTTCAAATTTTCCTATAAATAATAAGCTATGCCTTTTATTTTTTTAGTTGTTGTCTTGTAGACATAAAAAAACTACAAAAACATAAAATTAGAGCTAGCACTCTAGATATAACAATCCCTCTCCTTCTAATTAGGGATTTAGAAGATTTATCACAGATAGTTCGTGTGAATTACCATTGGAGGTTGGACAATTGGACGGCTTGTGTTTTGCGACAACTCGGCTTTTAAAGAATTATTCAAAGCCGAAAAAGATCAGATCTTCAGGTAATAAATCTCTAAACAACTCTAAATTTATCTAATAAGATCCTAGAAACTCCTGAATAATTTTGTTTCATAGTTTTCACTACATATATGATATTCAGGAATCTAAAACTTTTAATGCTCATTTTTTAGTGGAGAAGCTTTCCAAGCTCAACAATTCACAAGCAAGCATGGAGAGTATCCTCTTGATAGCTTTAGCAAATTAAACTTATGTTGCATTCATGTTTATATTCTTTCCACATATATTTTATTGGCATGTATTTAGTTGTCTGTCTTTATGGATGTACTTTATCGTCAGGTTAATTCTATCAATAATATCATCTGTAAAAGTTACACGTCATTATACTATTTGGCTTTTTTTTTTATTCATTTCTTATTTTTCCACTGCAATTCTCACAGTATATACTAAGAGAATTTTTCTGTCGGTGTTTACTAATAGATACAGGGGTGGAAAATTTTGTCGGTAAAGGTTATCGCAATATACCGACGGAAAAATTTTATCGGTGTTTCTCTTTGTATTTGCTATTTTTTTAGTGATGACTCTTGACCCATGCAACAAAAACAACTTAAAACGACACAAAAAAATGAACTATATTATGACTTGGAACTTGTTACGAGTACAATCACGCAAAAAAAAAAAAACTTAAAACCACGTTCTGACTTGATCCTTTTATCCACAAAGTTACATAAACAACTTAGAAATTATTCTAAGTATAATCACATCATCCATTAAAACTTTCCAAACCTATATTATTGTTCGTACGATGAAAAAATAGAGCATAGGTAACAATATGCTAGAAGTGCAAAATTATTGAATTCCATGATAGAAAAGAAAATCTATAGATTCTGTATAATGTTTTCAGATACTACATTCAGTTCT
Source organism: Populus nigra (assembly GCF_951802175.1). Taxonomy (NCBI): domain Eukaryota; kingdom Viridiplantae; phylum Streptophyta; class Magnoliopsida; order Malpighiales; family Salicaceae; genus Populus; species Populus nigra. The sequence goes on along the minus strand of NC_084864.1, from coordinate 5,736,460 downwards.
TGCCAAGAATATGTTAGGATTGTTGCCATTAATATGCAGCAATCATGAAAGAAGCATTTGCAGCCTACTCTAAAAAGGAGGGATGCCATTGTCAAAAGGCTACAATGATAGGTGGGTATTATCAAACAAGTTGCACCAACCATTGACAAAATGGTGCAACCCATGTGCTGCCACCATTAGTAAATAGAGGCATAAGTTAGAGAGCAAAATGAGAGAGAGTTAGAGAGTGTGAGAGAAACACGTGAGAGAAAACGAGGAGTGGCTACCAAGGGTAGCAGCCCTGCTGCCTTGTGCAGCAGTGTGTGTGAGAGCAATGGGAGTAGAGTAGAGTGGATGTGATCCTCCTCCTCAATGTATCTATGTTGTTCCCTTTCTCTATCTCTAATAATATCGACTTCTCCCGTGGATGTAGGCGGTTTGCCGAACCACGTTAAATATTGTGTCGGTATGCTTAGCCTCCAATGAGCAACTATCAGAACATCACCGGTCAAAATTCCCAACAATTGGTATTAAAGCATTTGCTTTAAAGTGGTGTTTGATTTTTGTCCAAAAATGAAAGTTCTCAAAATGGTGTTTCGACCATACCACTTAGTAGAGGAGGAAGAGACAAGCACACTGGTGAAAACAGCGTAAAAATTGGACGTCAAAAATGACTGCACGCGCCATCACGCGCTGGTAAGGCATCTACCCACGGGCGCAGACGTGCCCCACGTGTCGTCTTCACCCGGATAGGCTGACCTGACCCGAATACCAGACGACCTGACCCACATGATTGACCCAGATAAAGGTGACATAATCATGGCATCAGTATGCATAGTTGGCATGTCATGTCAGCGACCAGTCAGCTAACACGCCAGCACAGCGGGACCCCCTACCATGTCATCAACCACGAGCCGATCTGAGTTGAGCCGAGCCGAGTTGGAGCCGAACCGCGAGCCAAAGGATAGGATCCAGTGTGGCTGATCCTATGTGCAACCGGATCTAAGATTGAATCTACGTCGCTCATCAGGCCTAGATTGTTTTGATCAAATCTTAGCCATTTGAAATGCAATTTGGGCGATTTCAGACTTATTTCCAGCTAATTTGATCATTCCGGATGCAATGATATGGTTCGATCATTGAGATTGAGACTGAAAGTGATGGTGGTGAATTATTAAGAGAGATTGCCCGATCAGGAGGCATCTAAAGGTTATCATGGTGGTCGTTGGAGACGAAGAAGAAGAAGGTGCATATGTTTACCCAATTACATGTGCTGAACTGCTAAATGGGGAAATTTTAATTTCCTTAAGGGATGGCAAAATTAGGACACCCGATCATTTGGACAATTTAAGGTGGAGAGTGGAAATTGATGAAGACCAATCTTGACGAATCTAAGCACTGGTAGTCTCGCAAGATGTTGAGAAATCAGATATAAAATCAGGATATTCTAGATCACTTGTAAGGGAAAGCCATAACAAAGCTAGCAAATGGTTATGTATACGGAAAGACAATACGATGGATAGATATGGCCAAAGAAGTTCTGTCTAGGATATTGGGTTTTAAGGAGGACCAGTGTGACCCCTCCAATCTTTCCTGGGAACTTGCTTAGTTGAAGGATTATCCATATAGTACTATTTTCATATAAGTAACAGTTTGTAATGAGACTGTTGAAGAGTAGCAGGATGACAGCACAAAGGAATAGTTGGGTTCCGTATGTTTAAGGATTTGATGGAGTGGTGATTTCTCCAAAGAAGTTAGATTCGGTGACTATAATTTCTTGAGGGTAGAATTGATGAAGACCTTGATAATGGAAAAGAAATACAGCAAAGGGATAAAGATTGGCACCCTATTTTGACTTGGATAGATGTTGTGATAGGATGAACTGCTGTCAAACATAAAAGCAAAGATTAGCGAGAAATCTGGAGAACAGAAATTGCACGAGGGCACATGGAGATTGTGCAGGAGTACTTGTAGGATCAAATGAGGTATTGTAATGAGACAATAGGTGTAGGAGAAAACGAGTTTCCAAATAAAGCTTAGAGTAGAGACTGTGTGAAAAGTTGTACAACAGGAAGTCTCGTGTGCTCTTGATGAAGACAACATGCGAGGACCTTTTCAATGCATACAAGGATGGAAAGATAAGTTGTTGTAGAGGCACCTAATTGAGGGGGTGCAAATGCATGTGATAAAGGCTAAGACACCAAAAGAGAGTTGATGTGGGTGGAGCTATCAAGCAGAAAGGCATAGAAGCTCCAAACATAGAAAATGAGATGGAAGATTGCAATAAGTGTACCGCAACTCTCTCTTTCTATGTGATCAATGGCAGTGATCTCTCCCAAGTCCACATAATGGTAGAGAATCTTAGAGCCACTAGAGTCATCCCCGATGAAGGAGGATAAGACCGCTCCATGACAAGTGGAGACACCTCTTAGAGAAGGTGTGAGGGCCACAATATGAGCCTAGGTTTAAACCGTCCCATGACAATGGTCGGAGATACCTCAGACAGAAGGTGTGAGGGCCATGAAATGAGCCCAAGTAAAGACCGCCCCATGACAGGCGAAGACACCTCAAGAGCAGGTGTGAAGGCTATGATAAGAGCCCAATTTCAGAATGCCTCAGAGTCAATGTGATGGCTAGATATGAGCAGACAGATGTATAGTCAATGAAGTGGCTATAATGAGTATGGAGACAAATGCAGGATTGACTTTCATGGATATTGCCCTCATGCTAAAGATCAATGAGCTAGAACATATTTGCCTTGGACAATAAGTGAATGACTTGTGGAGCATTAAGACGTGATTGCTATGTAGGAGCAGAGGGCATGCGCAGGTTCTGAGAACAAGTTGACTCTTGTCAAGGTGGTGAGCTTGGTAATGGCATTGTAATACTCAGAGCATGAAGATAGATATGGATCAAACTTTAATGGGTTGCCACCATGGTTAAAAGTGGAGAGCTACCTGGACTCTTGAGACTAAGAGCGAGAGACTCACGAAGAAGTAAGGCGTGGTTCCTAAGGTGGAATAGAGGGCAGACGCAACTCCGAGATGAGTAGACTCTTGGAAGAGTAGTGAGCTCGTGATCACATTGAAATACTTAATGACTGTCGCACTTGAAAATATCCGTTTGAGGAGGTGTTATAAGCCTTGGTGTGAGGCTTGATAAATCATTCCGAACCGAGCATGGTTGATACGCTTGAAGGGGAATGTTGTCCTAAAGACAAGCGTTAACACTCTTCAGATGAGATGTGACAGATCATCTAATTGAAGTGATCCTTTGGAGTGAGCAAAGAGGTGCTTGGGTGACTCTGGTGATTGAAAGGTTTGGCAAGTGATTGTGCATCAAAAGTATCATTAAGTCTCTTATTTTACATATGTATTTATTATTTTTTTTTGGTTTTTTTATAATAATTGATGTGCTTTTTAGTAATGAAGTTTCTTTTAATGTTTCGATAGGTTTTTGGAGCTTAAATGAATTATTTCAGAAAATTCAACGTCGAAATTTGAAACAAAGAATTGAAGAGAAATTTAGTTGAAGATTGAAGCAAATCTTGATTCAAATAAGTGCTCCAAATTTGCCCTAACACAATCCATGATCCTACATGTCCACAAATAACATTTGATTTATTTGGGTAATTCATTGATTCAAGAGGGCAAACACATGGATGGAAAGCTGGAGGGGACATTGTGACATTATTTTGGGTCAAAAGAAGAAAGAGACAACTCATAAAGGAGGAAGAAAAACGTGCACCAAAGTGTTCTCCAAGCTGGCCTAGTTTGATTTTCCAGAACATCTTTCGGTGTTTTGCCCATAACTTTTGACTCAGATGTCCAAATGATCTGTTCTTTAATGATTTGGAAAGCTAACAGAATGGCCTATAACTATGTCTCTAATATCCATCTCCAAAGGAGGCTTCTAAGAGGGCTAAATTGTTGTCCAAAGTTAGAGTCAGATTTGTGTCCGAATTTTTACTGAAATTGTGTTGTGTTCTTCTTTATAGATTTCGGTTCTTTAGCTTGTAAAACTCACTATTTCAGTTTGATTCAAGTTATTTCATGTTTATTAAAGTGTTATTATATATAATCATGGTTGGCTAATCTTCTTCTTGGATCCAAATCAAGGATGATGGTGGTTGAGGTGAGTTCTTTAAGATATGAATGAATCTTAATGTCTATCTTTTCATTTTCTTCATGAATGTTTTATTATTGCAAAGAAATTTTAGAAATCATTTAGGTAATGTTATAATCTTGAATTTTTATGCACAAACCTTAGTTTTGGTATAGAGATTGCTTGATTCAATGTCTTACTTAATATGAAAATACTTGTTCATTCTTAAGCAATAATTAATCTTCATCTTTTTAAACTTCATTGTAATATCTTCCGATCTAATATCACCATCGTTGATATTAGGTTGAGTTATCTTATATATGTTGAAGGAATCACCAATACATCACCATTAAAATTGATTTGGACCAAGACTTACTTTTTCTTGTCATTTAAAATCTATTTACACCTTTTCATCTTTGAAAACAAATCCATCAATCATTTTCAACCAAGTTATTGTTAATTTAATTTCTCTTGAGTTTTTTTTGTTACCTAGCTTAATTTCCAGATCTAGCTCTCTGTGGATATGACCTCGATCTTACCGAGTTAATTGCTACATCGCACACTCGTGCACTTGCGAGTTAAAACAAGCCGATCATAAAAAGCGGTCAAGCAGCAAGTACCTGTAAACTTGGCCACAGACGCTCTCAGAATGGTAAGCTTTGAAGAGTTGCAGGATGCAGGCTTGTGCTGAAGAAGCAAGATAACAATTGCCCACATGAATGGCAAAGGGGGTGATTGTTAGGATTGTTGCCATTAATGTGTAGCAATCATGAAAAAAGCATTTGCAGCCTACTCTAAAAAGGAGGGATGTCATTGTCAAAAGGCTACAATGGTAGGTGGGTATTATCAAATAAGTTGCACCAACCATTGACAAAATGGTGCAACCCATGTGCTGCCACCATTAGTACCATAATTTATGGCCAAGTTGTCTCACCATTCATGCCTATAAATAGAGGCGTAAGTTAGAAAGCAAAATGAGAGAGAGTTAGAGAGTGTGAGAGAAACACGTGAGAGAAAATGAGGAGTGGCTGCCAAGGGCAACAGCCTTGCTGCCTTGTGCAGCTGTGTGTGTGAGAGCAATGAGAGTACAATAAAGTGGATGTGATCCTCCTCCACCATGTATCTATGTTGTTCCCTTCCTTTATCTCTAATAATGTCGACTTCTCATGTGGATGTAGGTGGTTTGCCGAACCACGTTAAATATTGTGTCGGTGTACTTAGTCTCCAATAAGCAACTATCAGAACATCACCGGTTGGAGTTCCCAACAGAATATTGGAGGACATTTAAGTTGTTTCATTGGGAACAAACAGAACTCGCTTGTCTATTGAAAACTCAAAAAAGACACGATAGAAGCTTAGAAAGCTAATACTAAAGTACACAGATTTGCTGCAACAACCTCTAATGCTTATTCCTGGCCGACAAGCACAACAAAAAGGACTAAGAATTTATTCTCTGCAATTTCCAAGGGCCTGGAAGGATAACAAGAACACTGTTTCAGATCTGACACAGTTCTGTGAAAAAGACAGGTCAATATGGTTAGATGATTGGGAAAAAAAAAAGTAACTGATACTTTGCAGGACTTGCACTTCAGAAACACTTTGGGATTAAGTTTTCTTGATAATAAAGATGTCACAAGTATCACCAGACAATGCCTCGCTTCCCATTCTTCTCACCTATCACATGATAAACAGTGGAATGTTTTGTGTTGGACAGTGGAAAAGATATCCAAAGCTGCTATGGATTGTAATGATCTCTGGAATGACACAGGAAAAGGTGTAGCGAAAAAAATAGGGCTTTATCTGAACTTCTAAAATTATTTGAAATTAGTGCGTTGCACAAGCACAAGTTTGAAAATATAAAGATATCCAACAGCTCCAACTGATTGTTCGTTTAACCATCATATGATGCGCAACATTTGTTGTTGACGCCGAGTAGACTTTCTAGCGAAGCTTGTGTGTTTGTATTTCTAGTGAATTGCAATGAATGCCTGATGACTGTATAGATACTATGTGGAAATCAGCCAATGAGTTTTACTTTAGAAGTGTGGCATTTATGCAGTGTATGCAAAGGATATGCATGAAACCCCATGGCGATATTACTTATGATCAGGCTAGTAGGGCAGTCTCTTTTCTTGACCATATCAGTGTTAGACAACAATCACAACGTGCAACTGCCTATGGTTTTTCTAAGAAATTGAAGTGCTTGCTGGAATGTACATATGCTTTTGAAAACCCATACTTCAAGTGCACTGACATTGATGACAGAACTAGCAGTGATCACTCTACTGTACAAAATCAGCATGCCTTCTTTCAGTGCATGTGAAAACAAGAGCAACTTTTTGATGGTCTAATTACTTTGTTGGCTGAGGAATCATTGTTGTTGAGAATAGTGGCAAGCACCCATTTGAAGTCCTGTCAAAGTGTCAAACCTTTTGCAATTTATGTTCTTCAATTCATTGAGAAATCTATCCCATTTACGCGGAAATCCAAGGAGTCATTGGATAACTATCTTCTTGGTCAACTAGGAGGCCTGCAAAGTCTTCTACAGGAATCATTGGATAAATCTCTGCTTGGCCGTGTTGTTGTTTAATATGCTGGACCCTAGCGTCCTTACATTTTTCCAGAACAAATGGAACAATTGGTGTATAAAACCTTCCAAGTCATTAAGGAGTTTGCGGAGCATTTCTTTGATTTTTGTAAATAAGACTGGAATAGAAACTTCTTCATAGAGACGCGCTTGGTCGTTTTGATGACGCGTTTTATGGCTTATGCGAATCATCATGTCCGTAAAGTTCACAAGAAATTTCCAATAACTGAAAAGTCAAATGTGTGATGCTTCCGAAAGACCACTTTAAGAATGGATCAATTGCGTGTCACACCCGTACATCACCGCGACCAATTAAAAATAATTTCTTGATTGAAAAATAAACAGATATCTGATATCTTGTTCTTTTAGAAAAAAAGGTCTTGTTCAAAGAGTCGCCACCTAGTATTATAGTCACTAGAAACCCTAACTAGTCAACAGAGATTCTATGATATGGGACTAGTTACGCAAAAGAAAAGATGTTATCACCTCTTAAGTGTCCTACCTAAGACAAGCTGCATTGCTGGTTTTGTCTAAAATTGCTAAGAATTTGTTCTCCTTTTTCCCTATTTTATTCTTCTTTTCATGTTCTTGACTCTCGCGTCAGTGAACAATTCTTACGAATATTTCCAACTTTAGCGTTGATAAATATTGCACAAATCCAAAAAATACGATACTCCTGACTCTGGCGTTAGTGAATATTTTCACAAAAATGAATTTGAAGAAATTTTTTATGTCATTTTTTCTTGTTTATCCTTTATTATTATTTACCCTTTTTAGATGGAAGTAAAAAAAAAAAAACATTGCACGATATATTTGCATTTAATAGTAATAGTCCACAGATTGAGCACATCTACAAAAAATACAAACACAAAGAAAAAAAATAAAACAAAGTGCAAGGGGCCCACAAATAAATCAACGAAGGCCCCAAATATTTTTGGAATTTTCTGTTATCGAAAAAGGGGTTCATTTGGTCAAATATCAAATTAGAATGGGCATAAAAATTATGGTAAAGGCATAAGGGTGTCTTTTGCCAAGTACACCCTTAGTAAACACAATTTGGGTCGGCTAGGCCTAAAGCCCAGACCTGACCCACTCTTTTTTTCTTTTTGAACTGGATCTAGCCCAGCCATGCGTGCAAGGTTCATACATGCATGCAACAGTAACCAGTTAATTATTTTAGCAAGGAAGGAAGGAAATTTACCTAGACGTGCGGCTGCTGGAGGCGAAGTTGAGGGAGACTGGGCAAAAAAAAACGGGGTTGAGGGGGGGCGGCGGCTAGTATAGGGTTCGCCGCCCCCCTTTTTTTGGTTTCTCTCTTTTAAGGTTTCTGGTAATGGACTCATCTTGGGGTCTCTTCTTTTAAGGTTTCTCTCCCTAATTGTCCTCCCCCTTCTACATACACTGAGATCGGTATTTATAGTGCAAGAATCCCTTCGCTATTGAAAAACCAAGTTTCAATCAAACTCATTTTCTTTTTTGAAGTTTGAATTTGATTAAAAATCAAATTTGAAAGCAGATAACTATTATTATCTTGAAGATAAAGATTATCTTGAAGATAGGAATTATCTTGAAGATAAAGATAAAATGACAAAATCATATTATAATCCTTAATTTTCACACAAGTTGATAATTCATACTTTTCATCGAAATAAATCTCTGATATTTTAATTTTACATTTTAAATCCTATAAAAAGTAAATTAAAAGTTAATAGGCCAAAATTATATTACAACATACAGGAAGACTTGTACAATCATATTTGTCCTAGATTGCCAAGAACTTCTTAGAAGAATAACTTTTGAAAGCCACCATTTGGAAAAAAAAAATTGAGGACACACCTTGGTCAAGTGCCAAAGAAGAGTGATGCTCTTAAATTTAAAAGGAGGTTATAAATTGCTAAAACCGATGATTCATTAAAAGTAACAATAGTTAAAAATAGTTTTTTAAACTACACAAATCATTAACAAATGACTTTTTTGAGATCCACAACCATTGAGAAAGAGAAAGGACTCTTTAAATTCTATAATTATTAAGAAATAACTCTTTTAGTTTCACAACCGCTTTTCCAAATTCACGACTATTAAAAAAAAATGACTCTTCAAGTTTTCTCGTGACTGTTAAGAAATAGCTCTTTGAGTGACAATATGAAAATAGCTTAATAAATTTCACAGCCATTGACTAACGGCTATTCAAGTTCCATGACCATTAAGAAACGATTCACACACTAGATCTCGTGGGGAAAAAAAAAATCATTAAGAAATGACTCTTTAACTCCACGACCGTTCAGAAATAATTCACACACCAGGTCTCATGAAAAACAACAGCAACTGTTGAGAGACAGCACTTACCCCCATTTTGATCGTTCTATAATATATACCATTTACATTGATCTCTTTCAAATTCACAAGTGTACTGCAACACAACCAGAGCTATAATACCATCTATAATACTAAGTGATTTCATATACAATTGAGACAATAATACCACATAATGTACATGAAAAATAGGGCCAATTTTTTTTTATTATTATTATTATTATTTGTCCATCATTCTATTTTTTTATACTTAGATTTCATACTCAATTCTAGATGAAATACTGGATTAATATATTCCCATATAATCTATTTATATAGATTTATCTCCAAGCACTTCAAACATTTTTCATACAATTTTTCCTTTTTAAAACCATATCATTTATGCATTTCATATACCCTTTTAAACAATTATTCATGCATTAAATAGAATTAGTGATATTTTCATATTTTATGGAATTTCTGTAGAGTCTTCCCGATCCTACCCAAAACATTTCTCATTATTTTCCTACACAAATAATCACATCGCGATTTAAAGTCCATATAGTAACCTCAGGCATACCTCATTTATTAAGTCATTACTCTGTAATTAATTTTCTCATCGTCCCCAATAGGTGTAGTGTGATGGTAAAGAGCTTGAGATCTGTACAGCAAGTCCCGAGTTCGAGTCAGGGCGTGTATCTCTTGTAAGAGTCTGGGACAGCCGAGGTTTTACTCGCTCACTTGGACCCATAAAGTGCGCTTTTCAGGAGGTGGGGTTTCCTCGAATCCAAAAAAAAAAAAAAAATTTCTCATCACATTTTTAGAATTTCCATGACAACACATATAGATTCCTATTCATCTATTTACATTAAAGATATAATATTACAAAAAAGATATATTATATACAAGACATTGAAAGAAAATACAAAAGAGAAAAGTTAAAAGTGATTAAAAAATAATTATATGTATATAAAAACAACTAAACTAAAAGCAATACTACATCAGCTTTATCCCACCATATATAATAATATAACGATAGTTTGTTTAATACGCAGTCTCCATAATAAAAATACAAGGGACAATATACATATTTAATAGTGCTTAAGCATAATCTATTTCAATCAAATACTTGAATTCAAGCTTAAATACAAAATTTCACCCTTTTATCCTCATGTTCTAATCCCGTTTTATCTTTCCACAAATACCATACATTAATGATTAGTATTGATAGTTATGTTCAAACTTTCAACTATAGTACTATATAATCTCATTGGTCTTAGCCCAAAGGTTGACCTTTACCCCTTTCATTTGTCTCCATTCAAAACGTTGGACTTCATCATTTTCATTAGTCTCCATTCAAAAGGGAAAATTTTGTCATTTTCATTAATCTCCATCCAAAACAATAAAATTTATCATTTTCATTAGTCTCTGTCCAATACTACAGACTTTACATCATGCATCCATATTCTACGTCTAAATGTCTAACTATAATGCCATTAAATCTTTTATCATATTTTTCTAATTTTAAACATTATCCTTTCTTCCCATTTTTGTCCCATAACAATTTCCATCACATATTTCATTTCCTTTTTTCTCTTTATTTATTTATTGCATAACAAATACATGTAAAATTAAATATAAATTCTACAGGAAAGTAAAGAGATAAGGTGTCAAACACCTACTTGTTCCTCCAACTAATCAAGTTACTCTAGTCACAGACGATCCCGCTCTAGGTGCCTATAATGACTTGAATTTTTCATCTAATTTTCATAGTTTTAATCATCATGTCTTAGTATAAGGAGGTAATTTTTATATATATATAATTTGTCTAACAATACATCTCATTATTGATTCTTTGGATTACCAAATTTACAGTAAAGTTTCCTCTATAACTTATATTTTTTTTCTTATCCTCCTACATAACATAATATCAAATAACTTTATTGAATACATGCAGTAGCCTCCAGTCACTCACCAATTCAATTGTTTCTCTCTTTGATTCTTTTACATCGCTCTCACAATTCATTTTATATTCTTTTCATTTTCATTTACTTAAAACATGTGTGATAGATACACACACACGTAACAAAAGAGATGCAATAACCAAATACTAAAAATACAATCATACCATTTAGTACATTTCAAGGTGAAGTTATTAACACAATTTTAAGTATTCATAGTACATATAAATACGTACCTAACAAAATTATAAATAATTAAACGACACAATCAGTATTGGCCCACTTTGTGACATAGACATATAACATATATAGTATTATAAGAGTTATTAGTCGTCAAGAAGATTTATGCTCATGATTTTTTTATGAGGGAAAGAAATCATTATGTCTATTAGCACTTCTAACAATCTTGCTCAAAACATTCCACTCAAGTTCAATAATACCTCAACTCATATGACAAGTGCTCATTATTGCAACTAAAATAACCTTACAAATTTAACATCTAACTATAAAATACATGTATATGGTTTTTCATAAGGAAGGAGAACAATATGCTTATTGAGAATTCTTTTAGCATCGATTATATCATATACATATTGAATTACGCAATAGTTGTTATGGCGTCTAAGTTCATATTTGTTACTTTCGACTTTGCCTTTACGACGAATTACGTAATACATTCAAATCTAAAGTTGTTGACTATACATCACCACATAGCAACTTATTTTCATAATTTTTTATTCCCAAATCAATAATTAATATTTTGTTTCTTTAATTATAGATTTTCTTGGGTACAATCCTTGAAGTAACCAAACGGTATTATATCTTAAGTTGTCAATCAACCCCCCTTGTCATATACATTTTTAAGCATCAGTTAACGATCTTACACAATGGTTTTCATTACAATCGAGGATAGTTTCAATGGTTTCCATTATTTGGAAACAACAATACTATAGTTTCTACTCATTTAAAACAACAACACAATTATCTTCATTCAAAATAAAGGCAACCACATGAATTCCCTTTTTATTACGGACAACTAGAAAGTAACTTTTGTTGTCCATGATTTAATTTAAAGGACTTGTCAACTTAAATGGAAGTAAAGGGAAATGACAACTTACATCATCATTTGATAATTAACCAAATTGTACTTTACTTCTTGGTCATCATTCTTTTGGGCAACTAAACATCAAAAGTTGTCATATTTATAGATATTGGCAATTAATCATCAACAATCAATTTATATCTTGTCCTTAGTCATTGATACTGTGGTCATTAAGTATCGTTCCTTTCTTATCCTTAATCACTGACACTGCGGCCACTAAAGATCATTTTTATCTCATCTTTAGTCACCAATACTATGACCACTAATTATAATCTGGTCATCCCTTTGCAGATGCCAATAATTCTAGCAAACCCATTTGATTTCCAACAAGTTCAACTATTAATTTCTTCCTACCGAGTCTATTTTTAATATTTTACTCCACATCTTCATACAACCTTATACCACATTGTTTTATTTGAGCTATGTTCAACAAACAACTGATGATATGTATTATGGTCTAGGAATCCTTGTACATATATAATTCTTCCATGCATAACTATTCATTCCTAATTTTGATCAATTCTATATATGGTTCTTTAAACATTAATTTCAATTGTGAATAACACATCATACTCTTTATTTCATCGTATTAGTAAACACTTTCAAATTAGATGGTTCACAACACTCATTACCTCATCTAACATGGATACCATTAACCGGAGTTAACCTCATTCTTTACTCCCGGCTATCCAGCATGGATATCATTAGCCAAAGCTAATCTTATCATTTATTCTCGGCTACCCAACATGGATACCATTAATCAAAGCTAATCTCATCATTTATTCCTAGCTATCCAATATGAATACCATTAGCCGAAGCTAATCTTATCAATGAATCTCGGTTATCCAATATGCATACCATTAGCCGAAGCTAACCACATCATTTAATCGCGATTATCCAATATAGATACCATTATCCAAAGCTAATCTTATCAATTAATAATGATTATCCAATATGGGTATCATTAGCTAAAAACTAATCACATCACTATTCATTGTGTTTCATGAGTAATTTTAATCGATTTAAAATTTGATAGCAACATTATGTATAAATACTTCAAGGATTTAATAATAATTAGTTAAAGGTGGAAACCACCTACCTGCCCCTCTCGTAGTTTGTCCTCGTCTGATTGAAGATTTGATCCTAGTCATGCCTCCTGATACACCAAATGTCCATTACTCAGTATATTTTTATTTAGGTAATGTCAAAGACCATTTCCACACATATACCAGAACACATATATATTCATTCAAACATCTCCCATGTTTGTATAATTGTACAGTGATAATATTGTAACAAGACATTTGTTCCTAATTTTAATGTAGGTCATCTACAAAAATTATATCATTTTGACATTGAAAATCGTTAGCGAAAACTAAGTCAAGTTATTTTGACACCGAAAATCATCAACGAGACTAAGTCATTTTGACACTGAAAATCACCAACAAAAAAATAAGTCATCCTGACACTGAAAATCGTTAACGAAAACTAAGTCATTCTTACACTGAAAATCATCAATGAAAAACTAAGTCATTCTAACATTGAAATTTATCAACGAAAAATAAGTCATTCTAACATTTCTTTTCCCTAAATTCACGCATATGGTCAATACCAAGTTTTCCTCCTAAAGACCATACTTCAACCTAGTTTTGGACATAAACCACAACCAAATTCATTTCCAAAGTTTATGAAGTAAGGGAAACATGTAATGTTTCTATTCTATAACGATATCACACATTCATCAAATATTGTCAAAGAGGAACCATCACGCATTACTATTTTCATGAGGGTCTTTCTTTGTTATCCTCTCTCAAGGTGGCTGAAGCCCATGTCATTCCCTTCACAAGTATATTTTTGTGTTTTTCATGTGATAACATCAAATTCAATGAGAAAATAAATTAAAATCATTATCTTCCCCTCTGTTACAACCAAAATTAGGGATGAGACTTTCATGAAGGGTATTGATGGTAAAAAATTAACTTCAATTTCCCCTCTCCATCCATTACAAATCTTAAACAAGATATAGGATATGTTTGATATGAGTATTTTGAATTGATTTAAATTATTTTTCAACTTTTAATTTATAAAAAAGTCATAAACATACTTGGCTAGAAATGAATTTTGATTTTAATAAAAAATTGATATAAAATTGATTTAATTGTAATTTATTTTCTAGTTACACCAAATTTATTCCTAATAAAATATGTTTTGAGTTGTTTTTATCAAACATATTTATAACACAGAGTCATTTCAGATTAT